>NC_141699.1:1011703437-1012903437 GCF_964263255.1 Lissotriton vulgaris | reverse complement strand
TCTGGGCAGCTCCGGGTCCGGGCCCCAAGCCAGAGGCTCGCGTGGTCCGGCTGCCCGATCCTCTGAGGGCCGGCTCTTCTGTGCTTGCCGCGGTCGGCTCACCTCTTGCTCCGGCTCCGGCTCAGGCTCTCCGGTGCAGGGGAGGGCTGCTGCTTCCCCCGCTGGGGGTTAATGGGTGTTGCTGAGTAGTCGTGCATGCCCCAGGTGTGGGACACACCTCGTTAGTCCGGGCAGCTCCTGGCCTAGGCCCCAAGCCAGGGACTCGCGTGGTCTGGCTATCCGGTCCACCGAGGGCCGGCTCCTCGCTGCTTGCCGTGGTCGGTGGCAGGGCACATGGTCGTCGCTCATCCGCCCCTCACCTCAGGGGCGCTAGGGGGCCGCACCCATCCCTCCGGTGGCCTCGGTTTGGTTCTCCGGGCTCGTGGTTCACTCCAGGCAGGGAGCGCCCAGGGTCGCCATTTTACGATGCACACCGGCGGGTGCCTTCAACAGAAGCTCCTTGATTTCGGGAGGCAGCCCGGGTCGATTCCTCACTGGCGGGGGCCCCGGGATCTAGTGCCTCTTCTCTGGCTGCAGAATCAATGCAGGAGAGGGAAGTTCACTCGCATAAAGGGGCAGTTAGGGGTTCAGGGCCGGGGAGCCTCGGGAAGACACGTCCGATCAGGCCGCCATCTTGGCCACGCCCCCTGACTACTTTATTTAGAGAGTTCCCGGTAACCCACGGGTTTTCTGGGGGAGTCGACTGCGCCTATTTATTGTGTTGATATTAGCAACCAAACAGGCAACACTTGACAGATGGAGTACACAATATTACCCATACTGAATGGCTGGCATGGAAAGGTATGGTTTATTTTTGGAATGGAAACAATCAGACAATTTTCAAAGAAGAAACATTACTTGAAAAGCCATGGGATCCACTGCTGAGCTATTTTTCCAAAGGCTTTACGGCCCTGACCTACCCATGGTCACCAACCGCACCCCCAATCATACCTGTTTGATGCAGCTGTGTGCCTAGTCTTAGTTGAGTGGTCACCCTAAACATACGAGGCATTGTTGGTCATAAGAAAGAACAGAAATTGTGAGACCTGAGGACATTTGTTTTTTTCTTTCTTCTCCTTAATGGCAACAAAACACAATTAAAACATAAATCAGGTGGGGACTAAACAGCGTGAGTATTAGGGCCTGAGAGAGAATTAGAAAGGTAAACTGTTGGAGAGAAGGCAGTGTAAGTTAGTAAGAACCATACAGGAGCTGATTCAAACAGACAACGATCATGACATTTCATATACAATCACAATAAACATATTTGGGACTAAACATCACACAAGCAGGCACCCTTTCAAGGACGCAGGTATGAATAGACAGAAAGATGGAAGGACAGATGTATGTGCTGAAACTTGCCCTCTCTGCAGCGTCACCCGCAATTGTCTTGCCTTCATCCCTCTTGTTTTGCTCAGTTTGTTTTTGTTGACTTTAGGACTCGGTGACCTGATCTGACCTGGTCAGACCCGGTCGCTCCCTCCTCCCGCCGCGTGGCCCAACCCGAGTGTGCCCGGCCTCCTCCTGCTGCCTCTGTGCTCTGCCCCGCCTCTAGACCCTGCCTGCCCTCTGTACCTGCCCGCGCTAGGTACCTGGATCGCCGCCCTTTTTGTCGCTCCGTTCTCGCCGTCCTTGTGTGAAGCTGTGGTAGTGTATCATTGTCAGTTTCTCTTCTGTTGTCCTTAATTTGTATTTTGTTTTTATTTTCATTGTTTGCTCGCTTTTGTGCCCCGCTTGTCCCCTGCCCCACCCCGCTCCCT
Source organism: Lissotriton vulgaris (assembly GCF_964263255.1). Classification (NCBI taxonomy): domain Eukaryota; kingdom Metazoa; phylum Chordata; class Amphibia; order Caudata; family Salamandridae; genus Lissotriton; species Lissotriton vulgaris. The sequence goes on along the minus strand of NC_141699.1, from coordinate 1,012,901,638 downwards.
GCCGCTGCTCCCCCGCGGCCCCTCCCACGCTCCCTCCAGCATCACCGCACCGCTGCCACCCCGCTCCCGCCTCCCAGCTGCTCCTCCCTCGCCCCTCCCCCACCACTCTCCATTTATGGCAGAGTGCAAGCATACGCGAAGCCTTGACGCGCAGCGGGCGCGCCGATTGTGCGCCGAAGGCGCGCCAAAGGTAAGACCGTCTGCGCCCGTCCACGCCTGGACTGCGCCCTGCGCCAGACCCCCTGGCCTCCGAAGATGCCAGCCCACCCGCCGGACTTACGACCACGCCATCCTCAATGCTCTCAACACCGGCCAGACCCCCGGCTGCCACCGAGCCACCCCAGGACGCACCAACGGACCCTTCATCTGCCAATCCTGCAAGTTCTCCTGCATCCGGACCTGCACCGCACCCGCACCTGCCAAGCCAAGCACCAGCGGCAACCACCTGAAATGCATCCTGCTCAACACCCGCTCCGTCCACAGACACGCCGTAGAACTCTGGAACTTCCTCGAGACCACGGCTCCAGACGTCGCCTTCCTCACGGAAACCTGGATGAACGCCTCCTCAGCGCCAGACATCGCCATCGCCATCCCGGACGGATACAAGATCACCCGGAGAGACCGCGTCAATCAGACTGGAGGAGGCCTCGCCATCGTCCACAAGAACACCATCCGCATCACAACCAACTCTGAGGACACCCTCACAGCTGCCGAACACCTGCACTTTCAGATCCACACCGACCCCAAGACCACCCTCAGAGGCACCCTCATCTACAGACCCCCGGGACCACGCACACAATTCAGCGAAGATATCGCCGACTTCATCAGCCCGCACGCCCTCCCCTCCGCTGACTACATCCTCCTCGGGGACCTCAACTTCCACCTGGAGAACAACAACGACTGCAACACCACCACCCTGCTGGACAACCTCGCCAACCTCGGACTCAAGCACCTGGTGACCACCCCCACCCACTACGCCGGCCACACGCTTGACCCAGTCTTCTCCTCCAGCAAGGACATCTCCTTCAGCCACTCCACCGGACTCCACTGGACGGACCACAGCTGCGTCCACTTCAGCTTCAGAAGGACCACGCTCCACCACCACCAGCAACAGGTCCCCCGCAGAAGCTGGAACAAGATCACAGCCGACCAGCTCGCCGCATCCCTGAGCCAGAACCCTCCCGCCAGCTCAGCGAACCCCAACCAAGCCGCCAACAACCTCACGAGGTGGATATGCAACTGCGCAGATGACCTCGCTCCTCTGAAGACCCCTCCAGCAGACCCGGCAGCAAGAAAGCATCCTGGTTCACCGACGAACTCAAGAGCTCCAAGAAGAACTGCCGAGCCCTTGAGAAAGCCTGGAGACCCGACAACAGACAACATGACCACCCTCAAGCTCGCCACTCGAAAACACCACCAACTGATCCACTCCACCAAGAAAACCGCATTCAAGGAACAACTGGACAACAACGCCCACAACAGCAAGGAACTCTTCAACATCGTCAAAGAGCTCTCCAACCCCAGCGCCGGAAACAACAGCATCACCCCATCGCAAGACCTCTGCAACTCGCTCGCCTCGTTCTTCCACAGCAAGATCGCAGACATACACAACAGCTTCAGCACACAGCCGACGCACCCTACGACCGCACCAGCGCCCCCCACCACCTTCCTCCGTGCCTGGACCCCGATCAACACCGAAGACACCATCCGCACGATGAACTCCATCCACTCCGGATCACCAACCGACGCCTGCCCTCACCACGTCTTCAACAAGGCCGACTCCGTCATCGCACCCCATCTACGGGACATCATCAACGACTCCTTCGACACCACAACCTTCCCAGAGAGCTGGAAGCACGCCGAACTCAGCGCCCTACTGAAGAAACCATCAGCAGACCCCACCGACCTCAAAAACTACCGCTCCATCTCGCTCCTCCCATTTCCTGCCAAAGTCTTCAAGAAGACCGTCAACAGACAGCTGGCCGCCTTCCTCGAGACGAATGGATCCCTCGACCACTCGCAGTCTGGCTTCCGGGCCAACCACAGTACCGAGACCGCCCTCATCACAGCCACCGACGACATCCAAACCCTGCTCGACAACGGGGAAACAGCGGCCCTCATCCTCCTGGACCTCTCCGCGGCGTTCGACACGGTCTGCCACCGCTCCCTAGTGCAGCGCCTCAACAACATCGGAATCCAGGGGAAGGCACTGGAATGGATCATCTCCTTCCTCGCCGGAAGGACACAGAGAGTCCGCCTCCCCCCGTTCAGATCAGAAGCCACCGAAGTCATCTGCGGCGTACCACAAGGATCATCAATCAGCCCCACGCTGTTCAACATCTACATGAGCCCCCTCGCGGCCATCGCATGTCAACACAACCTCAACATCATCTCCTACGCCGACGACACCCAGCTGATCCTCTCCCTCACCAACGACCCCGCCACCGCCAGAACCAACCTACACGAAGGGATGAAAGACGTAGCCGAGTGGATGATGAACAGCCGCCTGAAACTGAACTCAGATAAGACGGAAGTCCTCATCCTGGGATCGTCGCCCTCCGCCTGGGGCGACTCCTGGTGGCCCCCTGCCCTGGGCAGCGCACCCAAACCAACAGACCACGCACGCAACCTGGGCTTCATCCTGGACTCCTCCCTCTCCATGACCAGACAAGTCAACGCTGTCTCCTCGTCATGCTTCAACATCCTACGCATGCTACGTAAGATCTTCCGGTGGATCCCCACCGAAACCAGGAAGACGGTCACCCAGGCCCTCGTCACCAGCCAACTGGACTACGGCAACTCCCTCTACGCCGGAACCACCGCAAAACTCCAGAAAAGACTCCAGCGCATTCAGAACGCCTCAGCACGACTCATCCTGGACATCCACCGACACAGCCACATCTCCCCACACCTGAGAAACCTGCACTGGCTCCCCGTCAGCAAGAGAATCACGTTCCGACTCCTCACCCACGCACACAAAGCTCTCCACAACCAAGGCCCAAGATACCTCAACGACCGCCTGAACTTCTGCACTCCCACCCGCCAGCTTCGATCGACCAGCCACGCCCTTGCCGCCGTCCCCCGCATCCGAAGAGCCACAACGGGAGGAAGATCCTTCTCCTACCTGGCCGCCAAGACGTGGAACTCCCTCCCCACCCACCTCCGCCTGACCCAAGACCACCTCGCCTTCAGGAAGCAACTCAAGACCTGGCTGTTCGAGCAGTAGCGGACCCCCCTACCCCAAGTGCCTTGAGAGTGCCTTGAGTAGTGCGCTATACAAATGCTTTGATTGATTGATTGATTGTGCGCTTTACCACTGCTAGCCACTGCAAAAGTGCATGTGATATCTCTCTAAAACAGGGCAACAGTGGCCTACACCCAAATGGCAAATTAAAATGAGTGTAAGTCCCCGGTAGAAGTACCCAGGGACTGTAAATTTACCCCTTCGCTGCGGCGGCTATTCTGCCGCAGCACTAAGGGGGAGGCGGGGCCGCACGACGCTCCCGTGCTCATGACGGAACCGCTCCGTCACGGCCCGCGAGTGAGCTGTGCTTGTGATGGAACAGTTCCGTCACAGCCCCGCCCGCTCTTTAGAACATCAGCGCAGGCGCGGAATTCGCGCTGCGCAGGCGCGGCGAGCAGCGCAGCCCACCCGAGGCTCGTGAAGGAACGGTTCCGTCACGAGCATGGGAGGGGTTAAATGCTACCAGAGGCTCTGCAGCCCTCATTGTACTACCCACAAAAGTAGCCTTTAAAAACTGTTTTAAGGCCTGCCACTGTAGCTTGTACTGCAGTTTTAATCCACCATTTTGACCTGGCAAAATAAACTTTTTACCAGGCTTAAACCTTCCATTTTACTACTTATAAGTCACCCCCCAGGTGGGCCCTAAATGTTCACAGGGCAGGTCACATGGTATTTTAAAAGTAGGACAGGTGGGTTTAAGTTTTAGATGTCTTGTTGTGAAAAACTCCTAAAATAGTGCTCACATTGACTTACACTGGGTTACCTTATTAAATTTAACATGTGCAAACTTTGGATTGGGAACAGCAAGAGATATGCTGTTTAGAGTCAAATGAATTGCAATTTAAAATACTCTTTAATGGTAAAGTCAGATTTTGAATCCTTTATGCCCTCTGCCAGTCTCCTCGGTAACATGACCCTGCTATTGGGGGTTGGGTATTCCTCCCAGACATGACACAAAAGAGTTTAGGTGTGGAGAGGATGGGCCATTATGCTAGCATGGCAGGGGCAGAGAAGTTCCTTGCCCAACTTACAAGTCAAAGGCCTAAACATCCTGGAACCTGACACCCACCGTTTTCATGACAGACAGTTTTGAGCCATGCCAAGGGAAAGGAAGAATTTTCCAGAACCAAACCAGGGCATAGGACAGTGTGTCCCCTCACACAGAAAGGCGGCACCAAGTATAACTATTGGACCCTGAGAACCACTCTTTAGATCACTTTGGACCTGAATAAGACTCAGGAGAAGGACTGTCTGCTGCTTGAAGTACTGTCCTTCCACCCTGTTGCCCTCCTGAAGGAAGACTCGACCTGCTCCTTGAACCCAGTACCACCAGAGTGACATCAAGGGCTTGTCTGCCGGCTTCCTGCATGAGCTACAGGGACACGACAAGCTCCTAAGAACTTAAATCCTGCTGCTGGCCTCAAACAAAAGTACAAATCTTCACTACAAGCTCTCCCAGCAGCTCCTAGATTATGACACCTCTTTATTGGACACACCATACTGCTTTGACACACTGAGGAGCAGAAGACTCTACGTTCCCTAGGAAAATCTTCAAAAATATTTTTTAAGTCTGAATGTAAGCCGAGGCCAAGCACAATTCACCCCCCCCCCCCCCGATCCAGCACTTTCTCCATCTCAGTTGATCTTATTTTTAGACTTTGACCCGGTCTCTTTCTACCAGATACATGCGGTTGGCGATTTGATCTTTAGGCTGTATTTTCCACAGAAATCTTCTAAAAAATCATAACTCCAGTTCTGTTGATTGGATTTAATTCACTTTGGTGTCATTTCATTTATTAAAAACAAAGTCTATTTGTCTAAATCTGTTTGGGATTTCTCTTGTGGTTTCACTTTATTATATTTCTTGTGTTTCATAAATACACATTGCATCTTGACTGCTTTTGGGACAAGGTAGCTGAGGGTTTAGCACAAGTTAATTGAGTGACTTTTGCTGTCCACCCAGACAAGGAATTTCATTGCTGTCTGAGTGGGGCTTTCATTCCCTTCAACCCTTAACTCAATTTCTTACTGTTTGGATTAGGGCTTTTTGTCTGCTTTATGTTTAGAGCAATTGTTTCATTCTCTATTTTTTTTCAACCAGTACTTTCTTTGAAATAGTCATGCGCATTGCATGCCCCTTCCGTTCATTGTCTTTCTGCTGTAATCATAGATATATAGCACTGCAATGCAGTTTCTTAATTTCTTTCCTTCTAACTTGTAACATACGTATGTTTGAATGGTTGCTCCATCTTTGATGGATATGCAATCCTGGACTCTCTCTTTACGAATCATTTTAATGAAATATATAAGTTCATTTTAATAGCTGAATTCTTCATCTGGGTAAGTATTTATTTAGTTAAAGTATTAGCTCATTCTGTCACTCTTAATCAGACAGTTAGAGCTTTGGTCACTTTTGGCGAGGAATTGGCTTTGTTTTTCATGGCAAAATTGAGACTAATTATTCAGCCTTTTGAAATCAATACCCAATGGGGGAGGTACTTTTTAAGGATATTATTTGACATCCAGAGCCTGCCTCCAACTGAGGTAGGTTTGCAGAGCCATCAGTGGAGATGGTGGAAGAGATGATGTTAAAGGTGAAATCAGGTTCAGCTTTGGACCCTTTTCTGCTTTTTATTTACACTCTCCTAGCCCATATCTTTAGTCTGTATGTAATATCATTCTTGAATAAATCTTTGAAGGAGGCAAAGTTTCCCACAGCCTGGAAGCATGCTTTGGTTTTGCCGTAGGTGAATAAAGCTGAGTTAGGTGTTTCCTGTCCAACTATCTCCCTATTTCGATGTTACCTTACCTGGCAAAGGTGTTGGAAAGACTAGTCAGCATCCAACAATTCTAATCTTTGGGGTGTAATAACTTGCTGGACTCTTCTCAAACTGTGTTCAGAGCTAAAAACTGTATGGAGAATACCTTACTAGTGGTGTTGGACAGTATCAGGTCTTTAGTTGATCACAGGAAATCTGCGGCCCTGATTCTTTTTGACCTGTCTGTGGCTTTCAACACCATGTCTCTGCACCTTTTGCTTCAGAGGCTGCATGGAATTGGGTTGCATGCTACTACCTTGCAGTGGTATAGCTCGTTTTTAAGTAAAAGACCTAGGGCCAGATGTAGGTGGCCGTTTAAGGCCATTTACCGAGCGGTAACGGACGATTTTGGCCGTTACCGATCGGCAAATGGGTGACAGGTATGTAGGGGGCATTATTTTACCGAATCGGTAAAATTACCGATTCGGTAAAATAAAAATTCGGTAATTTTACCGATTCTGACGCACCCAGATGTAGGTGGGACTCTTCAGAGTCCCAGAGGCCTTACCGAATCGGTATTTTACCATCAAATCCAATTTGATGGTAAAATACCGATTCCGGTGTGCATGCACATGTGTGCATGCACACCTATGCCATGTGACAGGCAGACCTGCCCTTAGGCACCCGAGCCTGTTTTGGGGGTGCCAGAGGGTGTCAAAGTGACACCCCCTGCACCCTTGTGAAAATCCGTATTTACTGATTCGGTAAATACCGAATCGGTAATGCCCATTAATTCCTCTGGGCTTCAAAGCCCATAGGAATGAATGGGCATTACCGATTCGGTATTTACCGAATCGGTAAATACCGAATTCTTCCAAATCAGTATTCCAGCACATCTGGAATACCTACATATCCACCCCTTAGATTTACCGATTTTTGATTACCGAATCGGTAAAATTCGGTAATTAAAAATCGGTAAATCTATTTTACCTACATCTGGCCCCTAATTTGATAGAGCTGCCTCCTTATACACCTAGCCGTCGGAGATTCCGTTGTAGTGGTTCTCAGGTATCCTACGTGAGTCCCACTTTGTTCGGTATCTATTTGGCACCTTTGGCGGGCATTGTCAAGGAGTGGGATTTTGAGATATTTACTTAAGCTGATGATGCTCAGCTGATTATTTTCATTGACGATAAGTATACTGAGTTGCAAGGAAAGTTAGTTGTTTGTCTCTCAGTAGTAGCAGGGTGGTTGGAGGCACATTGGTCAAAACTTAATGCAGACAAAACTGAAATCTTGCTTTTTGGAGTGGCCACCAGTTCTGGAATGACTCTTGGTGGACTTTGTTGTTAGGTCCCATACCCAGTCCTAAAATGGTGGCAAAGAATTTGGGTTTCTTAATTGATGATTCTCTGTCAATGCAGGAACAGGTAAATACAGTGTGCAGGAGCTGCTGGGGACTTATGCACACTATTCTTAGATGATCCCAGTAGCATGGTGCAGGGATATCGCTCAAGCTGTGATTATGAGAAGGTTAGACAGTAGCGGTTGCTGGTATTGTGAAGTGGTGTGGTGGGGAGGGGGAATACATAATAAAGAAAAAACATTATAAATATTAAAATTACACTTACCTGCTCTGAATAACGCTGCCTTGCTCCCGATCCTCGCGTCCTTATCAGGAACCTGCTGCTCACTGCTCAGGCTACCAGCTCCCAATCCCAGTGCTGCTCACATACTGGGAATCTTATTCCTCGGTTCGGTGCCCAGACATGGACTGGGAGCCTGTGTTGGTTTCTTCACCCAGGTGAACTTCACAGCTAGGTTAAATAAGAAAAAGTGGGCTTGATGGTTTGGCCAGCCAAACCACCATGCACACTTGGCAGTGCCCACCACTACCCCTTCTCTCTGGTGCCACAGCTGCTTCGTCAGGATAAATGGCCCGCCCGTCCTTCGGCTCCCAGCCCATGGGACAACAAATAACATGATAAAACATTTTTTATTATCATTTTTTTTTTTGTTGGTTGCCTCTCCTGGCTTTCAGCAGGGGAGGACGATACTCCTCCGCCATAATGGAGACGCCGCTCCTAAGGTTGGACTATGGGAACGTGCTTTATGAGGACATGTTGGATTATTTGTTTACTTGTATTCAGTCTATTCAGAATGCGGCAACAAGACTGATTTAGAACAACCCTAACAGGAGTTCTGCTTTGTCCTATCTTAATTCTCCTAACTGGGTTCCAGTTTGAAAGAGAGCAGTTTTTAATTTACTTTGCCACGCGCACAGAGCACTTTATGACAATGGTCCAGGAAATCAACATGGCAGAGTTACCTTCTAAAATCCACTGCGGGATCCACGCTCAGCTAGTCAGGTTTTGATATACTGCAGATAAATCAAAAATCCAGATGGGTTGTCTTTCCTTAAATGTTTTGGCAGCTGCGTACTATTATAATCCTCATCCTAATCTTTGTTTGACACTGTATTTGTTAGTCTTTTCGAAGAATGCTGAAGACTTGGTTGATTCCACTCTAACAACTTGGTGAATGCTGGAACTGGGCAACTACGAAGTCTTATGCCAGGATATGTTTAAGGGGATGAGGGTGCACTTTATAATTACCATAATAATAATAATAATAATAATAATAATAATAATAATAATAATAATAATAGTGATCATAATAATAGTAAATATTCTAGAAATTCAATCAGCACATAATATGGGACAAATGCTCTAATTTTTTTATGACAAGGTGTTAGACCTGTCAGCGGGAGGGTGGTATTTCCCCAAACTTTATGCCTACTCCTCCTATTTTTGCTGATCCTGTCTTTGTAGGCCTTAGTATTCTGTGCACTGTCCCACTGCTGACCAGTGCTAAAGTGCTTGTGCTCAATAACTCTGGTCAGTAAACTCTGCTCCGTGGGTGGAGTTTACAGGGTTTGTGCTACTCTACACTCCGCTTGGAGGGTGAAGTTCAGCATAAACTCAGCCTATGCAGAGGAGCGGTGTTCACCGGTGCAGGCAGACTTACAATCCTCCATCTGTGTCCCACTCCTGCTGCTGGGCCTGGCTCCACTTCCGCTGCTCCGGTTAAATTACAGGAAGAACTGCAGTGCACATGGCGTACTGCGTGAAGGCATGCCTGACGCTATCATGCCTTGATGCAGTACGTCATGCACACTGCAGCTCTTCCTATAAATCAACCGGAGCAGCGGAAGCTTTGTGGATCCAGACCCAGCAGCAGGAGGAGGTAAGTCTCTTACTACTAGGTGGGGGCTGTGGGCCGGGTGCCAGGGACTGGGGCTTTAGCGGAAGGGGGCGGGGGGCTGGGGGTTTAGCGGGGAGTGTGTGAGGTGGGAGGAGGGCCCACATTGCATTGTGACTTCTTTATCCACAAATCTTGTGCAAGTTGCACTTCCCATTTACCCCCTATAGTGCTATTACAGTTTAGTACAAAAAATGTTTGTTAACATTTTTTGTGCCGAATTTAATTGCCTCTGATGCACCATTGTGTGACTATGTTTTTGCCATGCAATGTTTTCCAGTCTCCATGTAAGATACAGGTGGTAAGGTTTCGGGGTGGGGGAGGGGATTGGAGGGTGATAACAGATGCAAAAACGCCTTCTTTGTCGGGGTCTCCATGCGGTCTTCGCTCAATGTACAGCTTGTCTTAGGAAATCTATGTTTCTTCAAACAGCCTTCAATCAGTTCCTAGAAAGTGGCGCCATCTACTTCTGGGCCCTGCTAATTACATATCCCTTGTAACCCTACCACTTCGGAATTGGCTGCCACAGAGTCCTTTCCATCTGTAAACAACACCCCATCTTGCCTCTTTAGTCCCATGTGTGCACAGCTGACTGCTTGCAGCCAGTAACCACTTATGCATGCAAAGGCCCAGCTGTATCTGGACCCCCATCTGAGGAACAACTGCTGACGTTTGTGTGGCTTGTGGTTTGAGATTCTTTCATGAAACAAGGACATTACATTTTCACCTATTTAACAGGGGGCACTCCGCCAGGTCATGGAACTCCGTGGAATTTCCAGTAACTTTGTGAAATTCCACAGAGTACCACTACGCTTGCTCCGCCCACCCATAATGCTGAATCCCTTAAACTTGGTAACATTGTCTCATACCCAGTTGACCCACCCTTAGGGCACTACATTCCTCAAATACCTTGGCATTTGGATGAGACATGACAAAGAGACCATCTTTACTGAAAACCATGGCACTAGCTGGAAGATCAAGTAGCACACTGGATTCAACTCCCACTATCGCTTGACACTTGAATAGCCCTAATGAAGATTTTTCTATTATTGAGATTTTTGTGTCTATTCAATAACATACCAATCCCCCTCAACAAACAGTTCTTAACCCCCTTGAAACTCTCGTGATAAGGCTTATACAACTGAACAGCCTCTTAGCAGTTAACCGGGACATGCTTCAACTGCCATATGAATCAGGGGGTCTGGCAGCCCCAGACTCTGAACTAAACTTTCTCTGTGCACAAACACACTATGCCTACTATTGGTTAAACCCCCTGCCTTACATGGCGCACACTGCTTTTGAACATGACATAGCCTTCCCAACTCCACTCCTCACACTCGTTGGACAGATGCCAAAGGCGATATTTTAAGGCATGGACAAAGTGGGCTCTGGCCAAGGCCCCATCCTTTCAGGGTGCCCCGTTTTAGAGGCAGCTCTGTTCTGCACTGAGTCTTGCTCTGATGATTTTGAATAATTGTTAAAACGATTGTTTTAAATACCATTTTCCTTTAATTTATTTTTACTGTGGGTGATGGGCATGAGTCTATTACAGACATTTTATAGAACAATGTGTTTATGTTTCATGTAACATCCATAAAAAAGTTTCTTTAGATAAATACAGTACCTCATGTTTGAGAAATGGGAGGATGTCACAGAGATTATTTGCAGTAATATTAGTGAACTGATGCTGTGTTTCAATATTGAAAACACATCACTATCCCTGAATTTTAGATGTCTATACATTAGCCGCGGGCGCTGCAGGTAAGAGCAGTAAGGCCGGGTGGGGGGATTTCGAGAGACGACCATGGGGGAAAATAAAATATTTTGTTAATTTTCCCTCGTGGTCGTTTCTCGAAATCTCCCCCACCCGGTTCCACCGCCCCACCACTCTTACCTGCAGTGGCCGCGGCTGATAGACATGAAGAATTTGGACATGTGTGTCAGTGCACAGTCAGTGACCTGGCCAAAGAGGGCCTGAAAGAGATCAAATTGAATCATAAATTCTCAGCTGTTCTGAAAAAATGGGCCCCCAGAATGTTTGGCTCAGGGCCCCCAAAACCATTAGGATGTAATCCGCTAGTGCTATAGGAACGATGGGTTGCACTCACCGCACCAGGCCCTCACCCTTTTGTTTGTTACTCAGCACCTTTGGGTCACACACATTGGCAAGAGTGGTTACATGGGAGGTGAAGTCAATGGGAGACCTATTCTCGGATGGCGAAGTTGTGCAGATGTCAAACCTGATTGGGCAGAGGGGAACCATGGTCCTAGACTTATTTCTATATATGGGAATGCGTGCACAAGGGAATGCTACCACACCTTCCCACTGGTGCCCCTGAAGGTCAGGCACTGTTGGCTCTCCTAACGGCGGCCTCTTGCAGACATATGGTTACCCATTTATACTTGAATGTACAAGCTATGCCCCCCTTGATAGTGCCGGGCTTGAGTGCTACATGGGAAGGTGACCTAGGAGATGTGATAACCCCCAACTATTAGACATTCTGCTGCACAAATACTGGATCCTTAGCCCACAGTAGTCAGCATAGGCTAATTCACTTTAAATCTTTACATCAGGTGTACTGAACTACGCTCTAACTTTGTGCATGTTACATACAACCGGATTCCAGGTGTGTCAGATGTTGTGCCACCGAGGCAGAGTTTTTCCGCTGTGCCTGGCTGTGCCCACCCATAGCCGCATACTGGGCTGTGATTTTCCAGAATCTTTCTGAAATGGTCGGCAGGCACTTGGGGCCATTTCCCAAATTAGCATTGATAGGCTGTACTGTCACCATACCACAAGAGGACCAAATTTATGCATCCATTGCCCTGCTGATATTGAAAAGACAGGTGGCACATCTTTGGAGGAGAAGGTAGCCACTTGAGGTAAAAAGTGGCTTCAGGACTTAGCATACTGTCAGGAACAATTAAACATGTATTAACTCTTGGTCCCCCAGAAGAGCAGACCTAACAATATATGGGACCACTAAAGGATTACCCCCTCACAGAAGGAGATTCTAATCCTGTTGAACACACCAAGGGAGGGCCACGTATCCTCTATGGCACAGATGGCATCTTATGGGTGGACCTTGCTCAGAGTTAGCCTTGGATCCATGCCATGTGATCGCCGCAGTTGGTAACCTGATGAAGAGGGGGTTGGTCTTCCCTAATATTAGCCCTATACAAATGAAGATGCTATCATATAACGAGTCTAGTGCATCATCACTGACCTCACTGTTTTATACTTTGTATCATGACGCAATGCAATATCCTGGGTAATGTTCATGAGAATATATTTCCATTGTCTTATTTTGGTTACTGTTGAATTACTAAAATTCAATGAATAAAAAAAAACTAAAGCTATGGACACCATCAATATATTGAGGGCTGAGAGTTCAAACCTTAAATTGGCAAGTAAGCGAATACCATATATGGAGATGGTGGGGATCCAATCAAATCGTAGTAAGGATGATCAGTTTAGGGACGGTATTTGTGATTTAAGGAAGAGATTAAGAACTCATATATAATGATCTTGTTTTGGATAGAGCTGAAAGTAGGATTGCAAATATTGATAATAGCACTAATCTGAAAAAACATCCTACAGTGACTCATAATAGGAGGCTTGGGTTTGTGATGACTAATAACTGGAAGCATCATAGAATCTTCAGGTTTTTATCAAAACATTCAGGTTTTTATCAAAACATTTTTATCAAAACAACCTATCCTTTTTTTCTCATGTATCTGGTTAAGATATTCTTTAAAAAAACTTTAGATATGTATGTTGGAATTACAAACCGCCTTTCTCTATGTAGCAATTCAATATCAGCTCTAACCTTATTGTGAACATTGTCTGTGTTCTTCTTGCAGTTATTGAAGGGAATTGTGAGTCTATGGCTACCAAAAGAGCTCAGCTCCAATTAACTCATCCATACTTAGGATTTTACTCAATATTAGAATACACAAGCAATGCTACCATCAAAAGATCGGGTAAGCCCTAACCTTCTCAAAGAGGACTGCGAATAGAGGGCATTTTACCATTTCATTGCCGTCCTCCCATATTAATTTATAATTTGAAAGTACACCCCACCCCTTGCTGACATTGAAAGTACCTATTGGGCTAATATAAGTCAGTATGTGCCATAAGTTCGTATCCAGATATTACATTTAAAAACTAGCTTAAAAACCTATGTGCTGCAGGCAGGGAGCTATTATAGAGTTAGCTTAATCCCATTCAATATTGGTGGTCACCACTCAAATAAGACATAGATAAGGCCTCAAATGTTCCAAAGAACTAATGTAATAATCATAATGTAGTTACATTTTAGTGATTTTAAGAATGCTTTACATCCATTTGGTAGGTTGTGGAACTCATGAAATGGATCATGTACTTACATTAGAGCCCTAGAGTTAACATAGTTTTCCTGTGAGAATGGAGCAAAAATAGTCGCAAGGCACATGTTTACAAATCAAAGAAAATCTTAGAAGTTATCTGGCTGTTATTTTTGTTATAAAAGCTATTGAAGCAATAAAACAAATAAAACTATTTGAAAATTACTTTTACTTCTGTATACTCAGAACAATTATGGCACTCTCATCAAAAACAAAACCATGAAAACAGCATTCCAAACTAAAGTTACAAACTGATCAATTTATGTTTGCAGTTCTGTTCATAGACTACTCTATTTCTAGGTGTTCTAATGTACATACCAAGGCTTAATCAAACCAGTTTGTGCTCTTGATACATTTAGTATGCGTATGTGACCTCGAACTGATGAAGAACAACACATCTTAAGTACTCATACAATTGAAGATGCCATTGTTTCTTCCGACTCATTGGAGTTCTTGGGTTCTGACCAAACTTAAGGGCTGACTTTGTCTTTCATCTGACAAGGTGAGACAGTCCTGGGGGGCCATTTAGGTGCTGGTGGAGGGCCTGCCAGCCCATCACCATGGTGGAGGACCATCCACCTAATTGAAAGACCCAAACATGTCTGTGGAGGATAGTTGTTCTGTGAACATGGCTGACAATGATTGGAGCAGCTCACTACAGCACTTCAGACAACTGAAGTCGGTGCCACGTTTACAGTGCCTGCATAGCAAACATTTTGAGTTGAGAAAAAAAACTGAACACAAGTGTGAGCGGTGTAAACACAATACTTCTCCTGAGACTAAAAAGATCTGAGGAACCCCAAGTTTGGCAGCACTTCCACTCTGGCAGATTGTAAAGGAGGCCCTTTGCCTTCAGAATGCTTGGTGATAGCTTAAAGTTCCCTTACTTTTTTAAAGATTTAAACTGTGTGAAATTAGAAAAATCTTGCGTAAACTGAGTTTTGCTGCTGGTAGTTGCTCAATTATAAACAATAGTGGTATGCATACACCATGATCAAATTGATAATTTCAAGTCTTCTAGCGGAGATTTAAAATCATGCATTCTACTGGAGTGTGTTTTCCTGCCATTCAGTCTCCCTAAGAATAATGATAGGAGAGTGCCTTTGGTGAATGATGGAGAATGAGGCCACAAAGGTCACATGTTCATTCCATTGTGTACAGCACTATGACAGCCTAATTGATGCATTATAAGGAGACAATTTTTGCTTCTTGTCATTAGATACTTCCCTAATGAGAACTTAATTAAAATTCTCCCCTAATGAGATAGAGGAACCCAATTAAGGGTCAACAATTAGTTGTCACCAATGGCAGCAAATACTCCCCTTGTTTAGCTTGTTGGCACTCCTGGTATTTCCCTTGTAATTTCAGGCTCCATGTGTTGAGGCATGGCCGTGTTTTAACATTTGTCTGTATGTTATAAAACATTCAAATTACAAAGGAAAAAATATCTATGAAAAAGGTATTTTTCATCTTTAACTTCTTGAAAAATGCCTAGGTTAAACATTGTTGAACATATTGTATAGGGCTGTCTTCTGGTTAAGTATACCCCAAGACAATACATTCTTTTGTGTAAATATGGTAGGAGTTTAGAAAAATTGCTTATAAACTGTCTTTTGTTTTTATTCTACTTACAGTTTTGTTTTGGTGAATTGTTGCTGGATAGCTTGCATTCACATATGCATATCAAGAGAAGGAAAGTGAAAATACAAACTACAAACTACAAACCACGAAACATCTTTTCATTACAAAAAACATTTTTATCACACTTGGAGATAGTTTTATAATAAGAGAGAGGAAAAATTACTATATTATCTCATAAAGGCCATATAGCTGCAGACACACAAGGCAAATATTGTCACATGTGCATCAAGTGTTCGTACAGTAATGGGTGGTAAACAGTATTTACCACAAAGTCTAACCACATACTGCTTTTACAGATTGGTCTTTACAGCGAGGTGTCTTTACCACTGAATTGCTTTAGCCTGAGAGTCTTTAAAATGGCTGGCCACAGGGGAAGCAGTGTTGGACTTTGAATTCCAACACTTTTCCTACTGATCAGCAAACTGGACTTGGGATAGTAATAGGTACCTCTCTAAAGTCCTGCACAAGTCGTTGCTCATTGTAAAGACTTGCGTGGTAAAGGAATGCAGTGATAAAAACCGGTCATTGTAACCACTGTGTTATATAGCCATTCGCTGGAATGGCTTTCATGGTCCTGACATACAACCATCCACAAACTCACCCAACATTTTAGCATACATATTATGGTGAAATCGACTAACTAGATTTTTTCTTTGTGTCAACATATTAGATCTAGCTTCATTATGTTCTGTAGTTAATTCAACCTTTGAGGAGTCACATCCCACAGGAGAAATAAGGCGCAGCAATAAACCAACTAGAACTATTAGTCTAACTATTTTACTGCATTTGCTATATGCCATTTCTATTAGATCAAAAAACAAAAGGAATGTGGAATAGAACTTCTTTTCTTCTTTTTATTTTTTAAAAGTACTAATCAAAATAGACTATTTATTTATTTATTTATTTATTGCATTTGTATACTCTCAGCTCTCTTGTTCAGTTCATATTCTTTAACTCTCCTTCATCTATATTGTTTACAAGTTCAAAACTGCCTTTTTTTTCTCAGAGTTTAAGGTGGCTCTTCTTCTGAATTATTTCCAAAAATAAATTGGCAACAGTTTATCGGGCTGCAGATTTCCCTACCTGACTCTTCTTCAGCCACAGATGCTAGATATGCCCATTCAGGTGAAGTATACTTTCTGCTTCAAATCATCTATCTTTCTTGCTGGTCTTTTCGCAATAGGTGTCTCACACTCACAGTTCTCTGAGTTGACTTCTCATTTGATTGTCTTTAACCTTTCATTCTGGCAGTTCTTTCTTTTGTACTCTTTTTTTCACTGCCTTTGGTGTCTCGAGTCTTGCATGTTCCCTTTGGCTACTGCTGATGGACTGTGCTTCAATCAGCATCAACAACTTGACACATTGTGTACTGCTGTCTCCCTCCGAGGATTTGTGGGGCTCCAATTTTCAACTAGAGCTTTTCACTGGTTGGATCAGAGACTATTTCTTCTTGCTGCCACTCATGACTTTGCAAAATCTCTTCCCTCTGACCCTCACATTGAAACTGGCCACTGGTACTGTTATCTTCACCAGCCTCTTCACCTTCACTTTCACCAGCAACCTCACCAGTTTCAAAATGTTGTTCATCCCCTGAGGATCCACAGTGCAAACTTTAGCTTGACTCTTTGAGTCAGTGGTCATTGTAACTATTCTTCATCTACCACCTTCACTTTTCTTGTGTGAGTAGCATGGATCCACTGCAGGATTCTGGCATACTTCAAAGCAGTGTTATTCACAAGCATGACTAGGGAAGGAACTCTCCACCCTTGTCAGACACCTTATACAGACATGCTTCTTCACGAGAACCCAGTCACCTAGGTTCTAGGGATAGCCCTTTATTTATTTTGTCAATCTTGTTGCCAAATTCACCTGATGACACACAGATTTCTCACTATCAGCTAGACATTTACAGTAATCTAGTAGAATGTCATCACTCATTGAAACAAGTGTTGCGGAAGGAATGTACGCCAATCTCATTGCTCTGCTCCTTGGCACTTCATTGGGTGAGACACCTGTCTTTTTGTCTGGGGTCCTGCTAATACTCATCATGACAAAAGGAATAGCATCTGGCCACTACAGACTAGTGTATGCACACACTTTGGCCAATATGCTTTTGATGGTTTAATTCATACTTTCTACACCACCAGATGATTGGGGTCACCCAACTTCAATAGAACCTTTGAAGAATCTAGAGAGCTGTACAAGTCAATTTCTTTCTTAAACTCCATGGCTGCTATGCGTTTTCCCCCCCTGTGCTGAAGAACCAAAATACCCATTGTTCATGACGAGCTGGGCTCGTCATGAGTGTACGAGGAGGCTACACCATGACGAGCCCAGCTCGTCATGAGTGTGGAAGGGGTTAAAATGAGAGCCACAATCCACCTCAACAGATGTCAACAGGGCAAAATGAGGGATAAACTCCCTCCACAAAAGCTTGAGAACTGTCATGCTGCCTGATCTTTGGGTGGTATAGGCCTGGAACCATATTGAGAATAAGCAGACAATCACAAATGTACTTAAGACCATTGTAAAGTGACTGCTCTGCGAAATCTGATTGTGGTCTGATAGTTGGTACCTCTAATGTTCCAATGTAGTTCACAAGAACCATAAGGAGGTATTTACAACAAAATATCTGCGTGTGGTGTTACACTAAAATTGGAAACGCTGCACTCCAACATTTTTAAAATGCAAGGATGTGCTATATTACAAAAATCTAGCACACACCTGTGTTTCCACTACTGCTGATGCTAATATAGCTGCCTAGCGCCAGTGCAGGTACCCTTGCATCAGGTTGTAAAAGTGCCTGCGCTGAAGGGGTAATTGTTTATGTGCAGGAAGAAACACCCCCTACACACAAACAATCTCGAAAGGTGATTTGCTCTTTCTATGTGTGATGCAGAGTGCAGCACACATGGAATGAGCAAAAAAACAGTATTGGCAGTCTATGACCAGGTATTACCTGGTCTTAGTGTTTGGTGCTGCTGTCTTGTAAATATGAGGCAGTGTCAAAAAGCAAAGGGTGTTGTGGCGGAATGCCCACTGCAGCACCCATAGCGCACCCCTTTCTCGCTAAGTGAAGCGTGAAAATGGGTCTTTATTTACAAGGCGGCATAAAGGCATGTTAAGTGGCCTAACGCCACTTTTGAAATTATAACGGGATATCACCACCAGAACGTCGCTAAAAGTGACGCTCTGGTGGCGCTATCCCCTCATAATATACCCCATAGTCTTCTTTCCCTGATTATTTCACTGACAAATGAGGCATCTCTAGCACACATCTTCTGCAACACTTGGACTTTTGAATATGTTTTAAAACCTCTGGTTGTAGCATCCCTGCCTGCATGTTTCTGATTGTGCAATTATCTGTCCTCAAAATGCAACATGGAGTCTGGTAAAATATATTTATATTCAGGAGTGCTCCACACATCTTTGTAATTCTTATTGAAACCCAATATTCCCCATCCCTTTTTCTTATCCTCTTTCACTTCTTCTTGGAGGTCCCTCAATTCTCTCAAGGAAGTATGGATTGCATTAAACAAAAATCTATTTACAATATTTGCACTTTCAGCAGAAATTTACGCTTAATTCATTTTGTTCTGTCTCTTGAAAGTAATTGGTTCATTTGATCTCACAATTTCATTCTCAAGTGCACAGTGCCTCATCATGTGTTCCCATATTTATTTGCAAGCTTGGCCATATCTTTTCCAGCCTAAAAGGCAGTGTACTTGACCACTGCAATTTCTTTTGGCCATTGTATGGCCTCCAACAGATCAATAATACAGGAACCATTGCTTATGTGAGCTCCAGAGGAGGTCATAAAAATCCTTTGTGACCACAATTGTTCAGGGAATTGGACTATATCGACTTGTGTAAGGCTAACAAACTGAATTATGGGATATGGAGTTTTGCAAGAAAAGGGATCAGGTGAAACGAATTGTGAAATCGGGAGAGTCGGGTTGGTTTGAACTAGTGAACCAATGGGTGTTTCAAGGGGATTGGTTATAAAGTGAGAGGCATTGTGGGGCGCATTTTGGATTTCGTTGAAGAAACAGTGAGGGTGGAGGAATTTTAACGACGCACGGCAGGTATGCAAAAGAGTTTAACGGAAATGTTTCACGGAGCAGTGTAACGATGGTTAATCTAATGACTACGTGGGATGGAGTAATGAAGGGAATTAGCACCGCGAGCGGGCAGTTTGAGAAGGAATAAAATATGGAAGATAAGGCCACAGGGAGGATGTAGGCGGGTAGTGAAAGGAGGAGGAAGATGGGGGAGGCAGGATTAGAGCGAAGGGTAATACACTGTTTGCACACTGCTAGAGCAATACAGAGGATGAAGACTAGATAAGTACTAAAGATTTAAATCTTGAGTCTGTTTGTTTGACAATAATAAAGGGAAAAGATGCGCAGGGAAAGTGAGTTTAATGGAGGAAAACAGAGGCATGGGGCATAGTCAAAAGGCATTTTTTGTAATTCGGAATATGCTAAACATGTGGAGATGTGATTTTGTCCTTGAGAGCATAAAACAGAGTATGAATACACAGGGTATGGAGATAACAATTGTGAATGCTTATGTAAAATGCAGTTGGTAATGACGTTTTTTCATGATCTTTCACAGCGACCCCCGAAGAAGGGCGTTGAGCCCGAAATGCATTGGGTCATTTTTTATCGAATAAATGCTGCCTGGAATGCACCTAAGCTTCAGTCGTGTTCTTATGGAAGGTCTGGATAGACACAGTTGGAACAATAGAAATTTGAAAATAAGCTATGTATACTTAACATGTGGACTCGTCCCAGTGTTTGAAAAATGGGATACCAAAAAGAGAAATGCATAAAAGTGACGATAAGGATAACATGGAGTAAATATCAAGAGTTTGAGACAGACATATATAGGGCTTAACAGGCACAATGAGCTGTGCATTTGCTTGGGACGTGACCACGCCCCACATGTATGACACAATTGTTCAAAGTCATGGACCTCTCCAAAACCATACTAACTGTCTGTATGGATTTCCACATTCAAATCTCCTGCTAGACAGAAAACCCTTGTCAATGCAATCAGCTCTACAACTTGTGCAGCAGTTACATCAGGCAAGTATGATGCTTTCATAAATGGAGCATACTGCATAAGCAGCTTTCAATCCTCCACAGTGGCCTGTCAAATAGGAACCATTACAAAAAGGAACCCTACTAAAACAGAATCAGTTCTGCCATTTAAGGAAGAATTTCTCTGATGTCTGCTCTTGGGGTGGTATGTAACTCTCTGAAATTAATGTGGTTGTGCTCAGGTTCATCATCATCACTCTTGTCTTTATATCCCTTGCTGTCTGAGACAGGAAGCAGCATTGCAGGTTTAAAAAAACTACATGATATCAGCTGCAACTATGATTTGTTCTTATCTGATCAGATAACTGTTTTTCATGTGCTGAGTCTGTGTACAGGTCAGCAAAATCTTAACTGAATGTGGAACAAACCTAATTGGCATATTTCCATTCACAATTCTTTCCCTCTGCCCTCTGCTCAATAGCAATGAAAGCAGCTGCAGCTATTTTCAGACAACATGGGAAATCTAAAGCTACTGGAACCAACACAATAGGCAATTGACCACCTTGGTTTGGGGCAGACACAAATCAACCACATCCAACTCTCTCATGACAGAAAAGCTAAAACCCCATATTGTAATTAGGCATTTCAAATGTGGGCACATTGCATACTTTTTCCCTCAAATCTTGGAAGATCTCTAAGCATTCATCATCATATGTTACTGGGTCTTTAATATCACTGTGGGTTAGTCTAATTAAAGGCTTTACAATCAAGGAAAAGTTTGGAATTCACTGACAATAGTACCCAAGAATTCCCAGAAACATCCTCAACTCCTTCTAGGTCATTGGAGGACCCATTTGTAGATTTGCAGAAGCACGGTCTTTTGAGATTTTTCTTGTCCCTTTTTCAATGTGATGACCAAGATAAATCATTTCTTTTTACAATACTGCAATTTTTGTTGGGGAAATCTTTTGACCATTGTCAGCTAGATTATTCAGTAATGCAATAGTTTCAAGTTTACAATCTTTGTTTGCCTTAGATGCCAGCAATAGGCCATCTATGTATTGCAGCAGAACTGAATTACTGAGCAACTGCAAACCCTCCAAGTCTTTATTTAGGAACTTACTAACAATTGAAGGACGTTCAGTATATACCTGTGGAATTTGCCACCAAACATGCACACATTTTTTTAAATGAAATGTGAAATTGCCTATCCTCAAGAAAGAAGAAGAAAGCTTGGCGTAAGTCGATGACTATACCAAACGGCATCTGTTGGAATTTGTAGGATTCAGTGCCACTGGACAACATATTATATTTATGTTTCAAACATCCTGCACTAATCTCCATTTGTCACTCATTTTTTAATGTCCCATCACGAGACAATTACAAGGACTACCAAGCAGTTCTCGCAGAATACCTTTTTCAGTAATTTTTACATTGACAGTATTCATTCAGTTATCTTCCTCCATTGAAGCTCTGTATAGTTTAATTCTATGGAAAACTGCATTTAGGTTTATATCAATTGTGACAGGCTTTGCACTTTTTATCAATCCTATCTCTTTCCCTATAAAATCCCAAGCCTGTTCTTTGGCACCACGTCTTGAATCCAGAGCCAAATCATATTTAGTAGGATCTGGTAATAACTGAACTCGTCAATCCTGTGATTTATCTTAAGACACTGAGGCCCTGATTACATTGCAGGGATGTTTGGAAACATACATTTTTCTATGAGAGTTATGCTGGGGGCTCTTTCTGCCTGCCGTACAAGATCCCATCGGAAAATGGATATTTCTGACCGCACTGTGTGCGGTTGCATCTAAATGATGCATGTAGAACCACTGACCTGAGGTCGGTCGGTTCCCATTCCGTAACGGTGTTAGGTGGACTTGCTTGCATTTGCATATGTAGGGATGTTGACAGGGGCACAGGGCAGTATGCAGAGGCCGCCTAGGGATGGGGGCCCAAAGACACTTTCCGACAGTAGTTACATGTCAAAACTGCTGTTGGAAAGTGGCATCATATTCCCGAAGGCGGAAACGCTGTCCTTAAGGGATTATGAGGTCTTACCAACTGGCCAAAACGCTCCTTGAGCCCATCAGAACTGCATCAAATTCCTCGACCAGTTTAAACTCTGACCGCCATCATTATAATACGGCCGTCGGACTTTAAACCTACAATTTCCGACCGACATTGTAATTAGGCCCTGGGTCTTCGTCTTCAGCTTTAATTGCGACACAATCCAGTGTAAATAAATCACTCAGTTCATTTTGCGGGTCAAATCACATAATATGAACTATTGATTACTCCCCATTAATCCTATTTTAATAAGAACATGTGCTGGAACATGGTTAACAGTTTATTTATTGCTTATACCTACAGCTCGGATGTCTCGTCCCAAGAGGGGTAAGTTTGGAACCTCCACAAAACTAACTGATCCTAGAACTACCAGAAAAGGCACAAGGTGACCATTCACCTCACCATCTACAAAATGGCCAGTTTGGTCTACCTTCCGGACTGCACCAACTAGGCAATCCTCCTCGCCTCTTGGGCACCTTCATTGTGAATAAGTCTCTGAGGAAAGCTGATGAAAATCATTATTCAGTGGATACTGTGGTTGCCCTTGACTATAAGAAATTTTGTTCCTCTTGCTTTGCTGCCTCATCTGAGCTATGGGCATATTCATATCAAACTTGATTTTGCGCATTCTCCACAGAAGCTAGTTGGGCTAGGGCTACTGACTGTGTTTGCAGTGCATCTGTATGGACTTTGCTGCATCTGTGGAACAAAACCATTCTGGATTCGATTTGGATTCTGTCTGTATTCCTGCTTCCAGATTCTGATTTTGTCACAGAAATGACAAGTATATAAACTAATGTTACTAGGTTTTGAAGAGCATAATTTATCCAGGTTCTGGAGCAGGTGTGAAGGTCGTCTGCCAGGTGCTAGTTGAAAAGCCAGGTCTTAAGCTTTTTGTAGAATTCCAGGAGCAAGGAGGAGGCCCTTATGTGTAGAGTTTTCGGTGCAAAGTAGGAGAAGACACGGCCTGCTGTTCTGTCTTTGAGGATCTGGGATGTGAGAGAGAGTGAAGCAGAACAAAGGTGTCTGACGGGCTGGTGGAAGTGGAGCAGGCTGTTGAGGTAGGTTGGTTGACTGTTGTGCAGTGCCTTGTATACGTGTTTGAGAAGTTTGAATTGGCAGCATTTGTGTATCGGCATCAATGGAGATCTCTGAAGTGAGGCGTTTTGTGGGGGCACCTTGGAAAGTCCAGGACGAATCTTGCAATGGCATTCTGGATTGTCTGAAGACGATGGAGGAGCTAGTTGAGGATTCTGGCCTAGAGTGCTTTAGCATAGTGTAGTCTGCTGGTGACTGGGGCTTGGGGGATGGTGCTCTTGGGAATTCTATCTGAAGATTCATTTGTGGGTGAGTAGCAGGTGGAAGTGGGAGGAGCTACCTGTGTTCACCTGTGCAGCCATATAGAGTTTGTTATCTAATATGATGCACAGGTTACGTGCATGGTTAGAGGGTAATTTTTTTTTTTTTTTAATATATTTTTATTGCAGGAATCAGTAAATTTTTACAAAGCGACCAGCATTATAAGTTCAATCAAAATTAATAGAATACAACCCTCCGTCCCCTAGCAGGATGAACCATTACACAGCCATTCAGCCCGCAACCCGAGGGTCGGGCGGCGATACCTAATGGGGACTCAACAGGAAGTCGGAGCTGGTCCGGATGATCCACTATCCGTCATCTGCTTTTCTAAACCATCCTACAAAGAAAGCCAAAAGAAAACCCCCCCTCAAAACACTAAACCCCCCCCCCCCCAACCCCGCCATCAGTGCCAAGTAACAGCCGTAATAGGATCTGTGAGAGGACCCATGAGGAGAGCAACAGACATGTAAAGTGCAATCGTCTATCGGGACTCGGGGCGAGCTGCATCTTCGCTTTCGGAATCGCTGGGAGCGCAATAATCCCCGAGGGCCTGCACTAATGTCTCCCATTCAAGCGCCGCCTCCTGCGCCTTCTCGTTATGTTTTCTCCTAGCTAACTGGTACCGCAGCGTGCTTTCCCCCGCTGCCCATTTCAAGAGTTCGCTGTGCCATCGGGCCCCCGTTGGACCAACCCGTGCCTTCCAATTCCTGGTCACCTCCCGCTTAGCAAGGAGAAGCCCCAGATCAATGAATTTACTAGTGATTTTATTTTTGGGGGTATGTGGGAACCAGTGCAGGAGCCCCACTGCCGCATCAACCGATAAGGATCTCCCCGTTACCTCCTCCAGGGTATCCCCCACTTCCAGCCAGTAGGAGGACAGCCCCGGGCAGGACCATAACATATGAAGAAGGTCTGCATCAGGCGCCTGGCACCTGGGGCAGTCCGCGGAGTCCGTGGCAAAATATTGTCGGATCTTCGCCGGGGTCAAATATGCCCTATGGAGTACGTAGTAGTGGACCAATTGAAAGCGGGCGTGTCGCGTGCCCTTCCAGGCCCGTCTCATGAGTTGGGACCAGGTCGTCTCCGGGATCTCCTTCCCTATGTCTTCCTCCCAACGGGTTCTTAAAGTAGTGAGGGGGGTCAACCCCTCACTGAGCAGTCTGCCGTACAGACAAGTGACCGCCTTAACAGTTCCCGCGGACATCATAACGTATTGGCACACCGGAGAAGTAGGAGGTTCCTCCTGCCCGTGCTTCCAGTGCGCCTGAATCGCTCGGACCAGGGCAGAGTGCAGAAGAAAATCACCGCGAGGAACCTCGAAGCGATCAATGAGCTCCTGAAAGGGCAAAAGCGCCCCGTCCTCGTAAAGGTCACCCACCAACTGTAGGCCCGCGTCCTCCCAATCCGCTAATCGTGACCAATCACCGCCATGAGGCAGGGCCGTCAGCATGCCCAGAGGTATTTCGGGTGCATACGGTATCCGCAACTGGCCCCGGGCGTGGGCTCGGTTCCAACACAAGCGAATGGTCTTCTCTTCAAGTGTCAAGTCCTGCAAGGCCAAACGCTGTCGCAGCGCTATGAAGGAGAGAACATGCCTAGCTATCCCTATGCCCCTCCTGTCCTCTGGGCCTCGGAATTCCCTGGCGACCTCCTGGGTGAACGTTTGCAGCTGCGCTGCCAAGTAGTACTTTTCGAAGTCCGGCACCGCCAGCCCACCCTCAGCTTTCGGCCTCGTCAGGGTCTTGAGGGCCACTCTTCGGCGGCCCGAACCCCAGAGGAACCCGATCACCATTGACCGTAACAGTCGAAATGTGGCTGGTGGGATCCAAATCGGCAGCGCCCGGAAATAATATAGCAACCTGGGAAGCGCCACCATTTTAAGCAAAGCGATCCGTCCAGCTGCCGAGAGCGGTAGAGTAGCCCAGAAGTCCGTGCTACCACGCAGCGCGCGAGTGCTGCGAGCTATGTTTCCATCCAGGAGGTCTGACGGGTCATGGTAGACGTATACCCCCAGGTACTTAAAGCAGTCAGGTTCCCACCTAATCTCTCTACTAATATCAGGGCTAGGTGTACCCTTACGAACCGGGAAAAGACAGGTCTTAGCCCAATTCACCCGAAGGCCCGAGACCTCCCCAAAAGCCGTGAGCGCCGTCGCAGCTCCATTCAGGGCAGCAACTGGGTCCTCAAGGAAGAGCAACAGGTCATCAGCGTACAGCGAGACATAATGTGGGCCCGAAGGCGTCCATAAGCCAATTATAATGGGCTCCCGACCGGAGTAGCAGCGCCAGAGGTTCCACCGCTAATGCGAAGAGAAGCGGGGATAATGAACAACCCTGTCTCGTGCCTCTCTCCACCGGGTATTGCGAGGAGATCAGCGGGCCTGCCCGTACCCTGGCCGACGCCGAGGTATACAGTACCGTGGTCCATCTAACGAAACCCTCACCGAGGCCGAATCGTAGTAATACTGTGCGCAGGTAGTCCCATTCCAGGCTGTCAAAAGCCTTCTCCAAATCTACCGAGAGGACTACCGGGCACGGGGCGTCCACGAGCGGTTCTCCCAGCAAGCGGAACAGCCTACGGATGTTCATGGTCGTGTTTCGCTTGGGAATGAATCCAGCCTGGTCCTCATGCACCAGAGAGCTCATGTGACCCAGCAATCTCGATGCCAAGATGCTGCTCAGTATTTTATAATCGACCGTCAACATTGATAAGGGACGGTAGGACGCCGGATCGGACGAGTCCTTTCCCGGCTTGAGGAGGGGAACCACTAAGGCCTCGCACATCGAGCCGGGGAGCCGACCAAGCCGCTTCGCCTCTCTGTAAACGATCAGCAACCTCGGTGCCAGGAGATCAGCATAAGCGGCATAGAATTCAACCGGAAGGCCATCCAGACCCGGGGTCTTATTCCTTGCCATCTTTTTAATGGCGCTGCGAATCTCTCCCAGTTCAATGTCGGAACCCAGGGTTTTCGCTACGTCCGGTTCCACCATTGGGAGCTCTAGGGGTCGCAGGTAGTCATCAAGCCGGTCGGGGTCTCTGGCAGAGCGACTGCGGTACAAACGTTCATAGTAGTGTAGGTAACAGCTCAGAATCTCAGGTTGAGTGTGCACTTCGGTCCCATCTGCCGTGCGCATGGACGTCGTCAGAGAGGTCTGGCGCGTAGGATTAGCTAGCCACGCCAGCAATGCGCTCGATCTATCCCCCTCTGCGAGGGACCTAACAGTATAGGCCTTATAGTCGAAACAGCGCAGCCGTTCGACCTCCGCCGCTACCTCCTCCTTCGCCGCTGCCGTGCGTTCCTGGAGTTCCGGGCGCCCGGGGCGACGGAGTTCCAACTCACGGAGTTTCCGATCTGCCACTTCTAAGTCATCAAGGATGATTCGCCTCATGCCCACCTTCTTGGAAATGCAGAAGCCTCGGACCACCACCTTAAAAGCGTCCCACTCTAGCGCCCTTGAACCCGCAGTGCCCCCGTTGGACGAGAAGTATTCCGAGATCTTGTCTTCGAGGTCCGCTTTGAATACAATGTCCTCTAAGAGTTCGGGACGCAACTTCCAGGTGGGTACCGCAGGTACCCCCGGAAACCAGCGAAGGTCCAGCAGGAGAGGATTATGATCTGAGATGGTCCTGGTCAAATATTCAGACCGGACCGCCGCTGAGACCAAGTCTGTCGAGCCCAGAAACCCGTCCAGATGGACGTGTAACTCGTGCAAGCCTGAGAAGTAGGAATAGTCCCTAGTGTCGGGGTGCTGCGCCCTCCAGATATCCGTCAGATCCCAGTACGTCTGCCAGTCCCTCCTACCTTTAGCCACACGGCGAACCGGAGAGTCAGGGAGGGGGGGATGTGAGCGATCATTCTCCACATCTACCACTGAATTGAAATCCCCGCCGAGCAGGAGGGGCCCGGAAAAAAAGTGGGCTAACGAGCCCGATAACCTGGAAAGGAAGGCAAGCTGGTCCACATTGGGTGCATAAACACAGCAAACGTTTAGGTCCCTCCCCCCTAGAGTGCCCGAAATGGCCACATATCGACCCTCCGGATCCACCACTGACTTCGTAACCTGAAAAGGAACCCCAGCTCTGATCCAAATTAGCGCCCCCCTGGCATACGCGGAGTACGAAGTGTAAAAGACCTGCCCCCTCCACCTGCGTTGTAGCGCCGCCCCTTCCGCCTTGTTAAGATGGGTTTCCTGCAGCAGCGCCATTTGCACCCCTCTACGCACTAAATAAGCGTGGACTTTGTGACGTCTAGACATAGTGTGAAGCCCCCGTACATTCCAAGTAATGCATTTCACATTAGCAACATCAGCCATTGTCCCATATTGTTCGTGCAAAGTCTCTCCATCCGGGCCCCAACAAAGAAAGAGCAACAATCAACCCAGCACTGATGGCGGCCATTTTCCCCAACCAAAACACAACAACCCCGGTGCGACCCAAACCCTTGCCCACCCTCCCCAGAACAGGACCCAAATAGTGCCATCTAGACCCCATCCAAACCATACCCCCAGCAAACCCTCTGTCCCCGACTAATCCTGCAGTCGCCACCGCAGGAAGGCCTTAAGGGCCAGGTGCGGGCTGGGCGTTGGCAATGGGCCCTCGATGCTCGGGCTACCGAGACTAAAGTGAGCCCAAAACAATAAGAGGAAACCCTCAAGGCACGGGCAGGGCACCCCACCTCCACTTCCCCGGGAATTATGAGCAATCGCCTACCCCCGCCACCCCCGCTGCGGGCCCCCACCCAAATGGACGCAGCTCACCCCGTCAACCCTGTCCATCCAGAAGGTCCTCTACCGAGTTCGGAGTGATCACCGGGGTGTGGACACTGTCGGTCAGCGAGTCCTCCGAGTCGGTTGGTACCCCCTCGTCACCAAGGTCCGCTTCCTCTTCTATGGTACCATCCCGTGAACCAGATAGCGCAGACAATACCTCCAACACTCCCTTCCGCTCCGTCGACGTCTCCGCGGTCGAGGGTCCGCCTGACCGGCCACGGCGACTCCGAATCCTTTTGGACCGCCGTCGCTGTCCAGGCTCCACTGCTAGTTGAGATGAGGAGCCAAAGCCATCCTTTCCGGCTCTATAGAGTTCTAGCCAGTTACAGACATCCTCCGGGGAATCAAAGAACTGAGTCTTGTCATCGACAATTATGCGGAGCCTTGCAGGAAACAGGAGCGAGTATTGGATGCCCTCGCTCCGGAGCTCGCGCTTGACCGCCAGGAATGAGAACCGCCTGCGCTGGGTCTCATAGGTGTAATCCGGGAAGATATTCACCTGGCTGTTCGCCACCTTGAAGGGGCCATTATGTCTGGCGGCATTAAGGATGAGATCTCTGTCCCGAAAGTGTAATAACCGGGCCACCACCGGTCGCGGGGCACGGCCCTGTTGCGGCGGCCTCGCTGGGACTCTGTGTGCTCGCTCCAGGGTGTAGAAGGAGGATAGACCCTCCGGAGCCACCGTGTCCCGTAGCCAGGCCTCCAAGTAGGCCACCATATCGCCATCTTCGATCTTCTCCGGCAGGCCCACCACTCGAATGTTATTTCGCCTGTTGTGACCTTCCGCGTCTTCCGCTCGCCGCTCCAGGGCATCAATCCGGGAGAGGGCATCCTTCATCGTCGCGGCTAGAGTTCTCTGTGCTGACTCCAAGGTTTTCATCGAGCCCTCCACTTCCTTGACCCTATCCGAGAGCTTGCCATGGTCCGCTCTAAGGAGGCCCAGACTTGTCGCCACCTGGGCAATGTCCTGCTGGAGGGCCGACCGTGTGGTCGCGATCGCCTCCAGGACCCGGTCAAATTGTTGCTGCAATGGCGCTCCACCAGAACTCTCCGGGTCTCCACGTTCTTCTTTGTCCGGGGCCTCCGAGTCTGAGGCGGCTGGGGTGGTCCCCTTGGCTCCCCTCGGTTTTCCCATGGCGCAGGAGTCACCCGGTGGAGAGCCAGTCAGAGGCGCCACCAAGTGCGGGTGTCGGCTATGTCTCTCTCGGCTAGTGGCCTTCGGGCCGAGGGCGGGCGATCTCCGTCTCCAGGGCCTGTTGGACCTCCACAGATTCGGGCCGCGCCACCACCGCGTCGTCGGAGGGCACTTAGGAGGAGGCGGGGACAATCGGCGCCAGGTCGGGCAGGCCCGTTTGGCCGATGAGGATCTGGAACGAGGGTCTCCAACACCACCGGAGACTTTGTGGCGCCAAGGCGCCGTGCTGCCCATGGAAATCAGTCACTCGGGGGGATGCAGCCAGGCGCGGCTCAGGGGATCGGCACCTCAGCCAGGGCCGCCAGGCGTCCGTGGGTCGAGGTCCACTATAGTGAGGGCATCCGCTCATCCAGGAGCAATCACCTTATTCAAAGTCCGATCAGAACGACACCCAGACCATCACATCACAGGGAGATGAAAAGGTGGAGGGTGTGCTGTAGATAACGACGCTCCTCCAGACTATAGGTCCCGACCAAGGGGACAAAGAGGTCCGGGCGCCATGTTGGGCCGCACTCCGCGGGACCACAAACTTCGACTTTCCGTCGGATCAACTCATGTTCAAGTTGCACCAGGTGCCTCGGCAGGTCCCAGTCAGCCTGATCGACGGTTTGCGGGGACTAGGGTGCCCCACGGCCTCCGATCTGCAGGATAATCACGGGCTCATTCCCGGAGCCGAGCTCTCAGGCGACCATCGCCATCGGCGTCCAAGCCACGCCCCCATGGTTAGAGGGTGATGATGTTGGTGGTGGACCTAGCTATGATGGACTCCAGAGTTATTGTCATTGGAGAGAGTTATTGTTCCTGAAGATCAGCACTTCTGTCTTGTCCATGTTGAGTTTCAAGCAGTTTGTTCTCATCCATTCTACTGCGCGGAACATACATTCGGCGAAGTTGGATATGGCCATGGGGGACTTCACTGGCACAGAGAGGATGATCTAGGTGTCATTGGCATATGAGATGATGGCGATACTGTGAGATCTGATGACATCACTGAGTGGAGTCATGTAACGTCTGAACCGGTTGGGGCTGAGGGATGAGCCTTGAGGGACTAGGCAGATCAGTACCTTGGGCTCAGATGGGAAGAGTGAAAGTGTGACTCATTGCATTCGCCTTGTCAGAAAGGAGCATATCCATTTGAAGGCTGGACCTTTGATACCTGTAGAGTGTAATCTTTTGATGAGGCTAAAGTGAGATATGCTACCGAAAGTTGCCAAAAGGTCCAGTAGTATGAGGGTGGTAGTTTCTCCTTGGCCTAGAAGGGTGAAGATTTCATCTGCAGCGCCAATGAGTGCTGTCTCTCTACTGTGATTGTTTTGAAAGCTGAAATGTGAAGGGTCAAGAAGATTTTGGAGTTCCAGGTGGTTGGTGAGTTGCTGGTTGGTTGCTTTCTCTATTACTTCTTTCTGGGTATGGTAGTAGGAAGATGGGTCGGAAGTTGCTCAGTTTGTTAGGGTCAGTTGATTACTTTTAGTGCTCTTTTCAGCAATGCTCCCACTCCTCAGGAAAAGTTGCAGATTCCATGGAGGAGTCGATATGTGACTGAGGAATCTGCTGATTAAGGGTCCTCCAAGGTTGTGGATTTGGTGTGGAATGGGTCTTTGAGGACCTCAGAGTGGATGGCCATCATGATTGAGGGGTGTCTTCCTCGTAGGTGTTCTTCAGTTGGGTAGGTGTCTGTCTGAACGGTAAGTGTGCAGTTTGCCAATGATGTCCCCAGGTTCGGTTGTTTTTCGAAGTTATTGAAGATCTTCTCAATTTTGCTGTAGAAGTAGTTTGAAAGGTCATCACAAAGTTCCTGGGAGGGAGTGATGGAGTTGGTTGAGGCATCTGGGGTAGTGAATTCCTTGATGATGGAGAACACCTCTTTACTGCTGTTGAAACTGGCTTTGATCTGATACATGAGCAAGATTTTCTTGGTAACTCTCAGGAGGTAGCACAAGTTCCTGAGGGTGGCCTTGTAGGCTGGTCTGACATTGGTGTTGTGGTTTGTTCTCCACTTCCTCTCAAGTTGATTGACTTCGGTGTCCCGGAATGTCTTCCATGTACCACGAGGCCTGTTTTTTGGTTCTGTGATGTTTCTGAGTTTTGATGGGCGCAAAAACATCAGCGGAGTTGCAGATCCATTGATAGAAATTGGTGATGTCTTCGGTCATGTTGTTGGGATGGTTTCTTTTGAGAGTGTTATGCAAGTCCATTTCCATTATTCTGCTCCAGTTCCAGCTGAGTTGGCTGGTGTTGATCGAGGCTTTGGCAAGCCTCGTAGAGATATTAAATTGGATAATGTTGTGATTGGTTCCTGTGAGTGGTGAGGTGGAGTGGTAGCTGATGCTGTTGCCAGAGGTGGAAATTGTGTCTAAAGAGTGCCCTGCATTGAGTGTAGGGTCCGTGATGAGCTGGGAAATTCCTAGGTTGTGTTGACTCTCAAGGTCAGATGCACAGTGGTCGAAGGGGTCTTCCAGGTCGAAGTTTAAGTCACAGAGAATTAGGAAGTTCTTGGAGCTGATGGTGAGGGGAGCGATGACGAGTAAGATGAGATGGCTAAAGTTGCCACACAGACCGGGTGGTCTGTAGGCAAGGTCCCCTTCAGGGTTGTTTTTTGTTCTTTTGTAGGTTGAAGTGCATGTGTTCCATGAAAGGGGTTCCAGGGACAATGGTGGTTATGCATTTGAGGGTGTCTTTTTAGATGTTGGTGAGTCCTCTGCTGTGATCGTTTAGGTGATCCTGGGATGCATTATTATATCTTGCTGGGACAGCCACAGCAATACAGGAGCTGAGGCTGGGTTCATCCAGGATTCTGCTAGGAAGAGAAGGTCTGTTGTGCTTTTGTTGAGGAGGTCCCAAATTTCAACAGTTTTTTTTTGGAGTGAGCCGGTATTGAGGAGCATGTGTTGGGTGTATGTATGCCTGTGAATCCAACAGTACATCGAAGACTCTGTGTTCCTTTTGGGGAGACACAGGGTTGACTTGAGGAACATGAGAAGAGGAAGTTGAAGAATCCTCCCAGACAGATTTGTAGATTGCTGCATACCTCTAAGCTGTGTAGGACAGACTGGAGGAAAGGAGAACCAGGCTCACTTACACACTTCCAAGTGTACTCTTTGAATCAGAGAGAGGCCACTGGGAAAGGGTATGGGCACATCTCTGAAAGGATCTGGGGCTGATAAGAGAGTTATAAAGAGTAAGGCAA
This sequence comes from Lissotriton vulgaris, assembly GCF_964263255.1. Taxonomy (NCBI): domain Eukaryota; kingdom Metazoa; phylum Chordata; class Amphibia; order Caudata; family Salamandridae; genus Lissotriton; species Lissotriton vulgaris. The sequence continues at coordinate 1,012,868,719 of NC_141699.1, read as the reverse complement.
AGCCCTGGTGTAACCTTTTACTGCACATATCACTGTGGCCGACATCCAGGTGTGAACCTCTACTCACTCCATGGCCTGTGTTGAGGGGCTATCAGATTTGGAATCACTCCTGCTATGACAGACTGCTTTTTGGAGAAAGGGCAGAGCAGAATGGAGGGGAGGGCACTTCAAAGGGAAGCAGACTCGCAACAATAACTTGAAAGACTCAGATTCTAAATCACAGTTGCTGTCTGACAATGGACTATAAGGTGGGGAGGCCAAAATTGTGAAGCAGCCAGTCAGTCTGTGCAAGGTGGAGAAGCTCTGAAAGACTTCTGCCTTTTACCAGGACTGGGGGCCAAGCATGTGAGTCTCCCAGCTGGGTGAGTCGACATCATCCAGGAACTTCAAGACCACCTACCCCTCGGGCCTATAGTACCTGCTCCTGCCTGCTTGCCAAGACTAGTGTGACATGTAGCGAGGTGTGTGGGGTTTCAGGTGTTACACCAAGTGGATTATTGCCCTCGTGCAGGGGGAAGTTGCGACACCCGAATGTCAGAGGAGAGCTGCTGTGCAGTGAGCTGTAAATGTTACAGCACCAAATGAGTCATTGCCTGTGTGCAGGTTCTAAGTCAGCGACCCTATATGCCAGGTGGGGCTGCAGTGAATAGCGCTGCTGTGCTGACAGACCATAACCTGTGCACAGAGCTGAGTCAGAGCAGAGAAAGCACGGTGACTCTCGATGCCAGGGGGCCACTGGGACAAGGCAAGGAGTGTAATTTGGAGATCTGGGTTCCATTTTGTGGCATACTCACCTGACTTGTGGGGAGGAACCCAAGGAACTTACCTGCATTGCAGAACAATTGAAAACCACCCAGCTGCTGCTGCTTTTGGACAATGTGTGAGGAACACGAGAACACCGGAGGCAGCCTCTGCAGTTTCATCGCCTGCAAAGGGGGCACTCTCAAAGACTCTGATCACTGGGATTCTACTGCTATGGGCAAGACGGATTCATGGGCCTAGCATATAGTGCTATGGTGCTGGAACACATTTGACTTTAAAAAAGAGTCAAAGTTGGACCCCCAAGACAAGGAATACTAGTGGGGCATGGCCTGAATGTCAGCTATAATGAATGGGGAATAACAACTACCGTTGAGAAAAGGGGAGTGGGGCTCATGGACCCACTCATAAAACACTGGACCCCTGCCCTCAGGAGACTGGTTATATTGTTTGTGAATGTTGGAATTTACTTTACGTTCATATATATATATATACTACTTTTCCCAAAAAAGCAAGTATTTGACTGGACAATCATTTACTGCTGAGAGTATTTTTGAGTAGTGAGACTGTGTTCACCCCCTTGCATTCTGTCTGTGGAATTAGCAGAGTTTCATAAGAGTAACGCTGAGTACCAGCCAAATTCCACCAATAGCCATGTAGAGGATTTTTTTCCTGTGAGGCTCCGGAAATGTGAGTAAGATTTGGCGTCGCCTTTTGCCATTTTCTTATAAGAGCATGCACTAGCGGTTGTGGTCAGAGGGCTTTTTCTCGAGTAGATTTGCTCTCTCTCGAGTAGATATTCTATTTGAACGACAGCAAAATTAACTTGATTGGCTGCACGTTCTTGTGAACCACATTTTGATGTTCCTGCTGCATTGTTACCTCTGCTCATGCTACAGGCAATAAATTGCAGCGCAGACAGATCAATAACCATATTTCTGCTCATTGGCAGAACTCCATCAAATCTTGCTGAGTTTTTATGCAGCTCTGCAGAACTCAGCGGAATGAAACTCTGCAAGTTCCACCTATCCCTAGTTTCTACCTTGCCCTTGTGAATCTTTTTACTATCACTGAGAGCCTAGTGCTGAAAGTACTGTGAGATTGCTCAAGATCCATAGTAGGTCAGGCTCAGGCACATCAGGATAAAAAGGCTTTGGTTGGGCCCAGTAAATTCTGATTGTCTTGTGGCCCTCTAAAAGGGGGTATGACAGATGGTGATTAGTCATGAGTCTGAGAGTGTGGGTGTGACAGATGGTGATTAGTCATGTGTCTGAGAGTGTGGGTGTGTGAGCGAATATTGAATGGTGTGACAGATTGCATTAATGTGCGTATGATATTTTGTAGACTTCTGATGGTATACCTGGATGACTGACGACTGCATGACATTTCACATTGTTTTCTGGTAAGGTACAAAGTTATTTGATAGCAGGTGTGGGTGCCTGATGAAATGTGAGGAACACTGATGGTGTGTGGGATGTCTGATGAATGCATGAGTATGTGATGATGTGCATTTGTCTACTAGGCATGTACCATTGTCAAGTGCATGCATGAGTGATTGATGATGATCATGTGTGAAGAAAAGTATGCCCAGCCGAGCAGGGTCTCTGGGTGCCTGTGTACATTGGTGTTTGATTTTAAGCATGGATGAATGACATGTTAAAAGATGTCTTCACTACAATGCATTTCTTTGTGTTGTTAAAGAAGTTTTCCAGCAAATGCTTGGAAGTTATTGTAATGTTTAGGATCTACTCAGCCTTCATACATCTATGTCAGGTAGGTCTTGCCTCTGGTAATATTCATGGTGCATGGGGGTTTGAGAATGTGTATAGGTGTCTGCTGTGTGGGTGCCTGTTATGGGTAAATGATATGGTTTGTCACTATCTCATGTCCTGCATCTGTGTCTACTGGCATGTCTGGGTGTCTGAATCTGTGTGGGTGACTTATGTCATGAGTAGGGATTGGATAGTATGAAAGGTTATCCATGACATTTGTGGGACATGCATGTGGTGATATGTACATTGCTGTGCAATGTGCATGGGTGTCTGATCACATCTGATGATGTTTGATCAGAAATGCCAAAACAAAACTATTGTGCTTGTGGTTCTTTGATCATGTGTGAAAATATGTGGGTGTGCCAGTTGTACATTAGTGTTCGGTGTGCGTGGGTATCTTGTGTGCGTGAGTTGGCTGTGGTCTAATAATCTATCTGGTTATGATGTATTATGAGTTTGAGTGAGTGTCTCGGTCTGTGAGTATATACATGATGCTGTGTGCTTCATACTTCCAGAATGTGTGGATGGCATTTTGTGGAAGTCTAATGGTAAACATGGGAAGTTTTTCAGGAGTCACAGGGCCATCACGGGCGACTGGATGCAGATTGTTTCAAATAGTATGTGAGAAAATATTCCTTTTTATGTGGTAACACCCATTTTATGCTGACATTTATTGCAGATTTCTAAACTGTGTACACTGGGGCACTGCGGTCCAGTGCTCACTAAATGTACTCTGGCCCCCATGGCATGTAGAAATTGGTTACACCCTTTATTGATATATTTAACCTTCCTATAAGACTATAGAATGTGGTGTAGACACTGCACCTATGGCATGGAAAGTTAAATGTCAGTTATTGTGGCATCTACTTATGTGACAATGAAAACATAGCTTTAGGCCTACCATTGTAGCCTGACTGCTGCAATTTACACCCGCACAGGGACCTGTTCAAATAATGATTTTGAAAGCTATAAAAACCTTTCTTTTAAATATTACTCAGTCACTCCTATAAAGCCCTTTAAGCCCACAAGGGCGTGGAATTAAAAAGTTGAACATGTAGAAAACTAATGATACCATGTCCCTACAGCATCAATGCCCTAGCAGCTATTTTCACTGTGACCAATCTGGTTGTGCTATGTGAAAAATCAGAGTACAGGTTAAAATACTAATATTTTATCTCAGGAAAGGGACTAACTAGAAAAAGAATAACACAACTATTTTTATCAGATATAATAATATAAATAATTAAATTCAATGGTGAAGTCAAATGTTTGATAAACATTAAGAAAAGGTAGCTTTTAGGAAAGTATCTTTTTCCTCCGTGGGATTCTTGGAAGCTAAATTGCTTTAACTCTCCAGCTTCTCCCAGCCTTTTTTCAGCCCGAGAAAAAGTGTGAAAGAGGTATGAAATCCTGCACAGGAGCTAACAGTAGGCTAATCTGAATTGTCTTCAATGACTCCTCTGAATGCCACTGAATATTCAGATTTGAGGTTGTGGGCATTCTGTGATGCCACACTGTTAAATATATCTTGATATGCCCATTGAGCCACATGTAGCACATGGGGTACACTTTAAAGGGAGAAAACAGTATGTCAGACTATTCTTGTGTGTCAACCGTCTGGTTATTGAAGGTCCCTGCTTTTAACCTACCAGACGTCTATCTCTGGGTTTGTTGTGGGGACAATGTCTCCTTCGGAATGGATTTTGGTGTTAGTTGTGGGTGGACACTGGACACTATGGATTGCCATAGTCCACTCCCCTACACAACCCCAGCCCTCAGAGTTAATTTTTAGTATGGTCAAATTCTTGAAAATGCCCTGGCATATGACCAGTGCAGCTGTAAAGCAAACAGGAACTACTGTAAAAATGGGCTGGTCAGTGCCTGAGAAGCTTTACTCAATTGGTCATAGAGGTAAAAGGGGAGTCTTAAGATGTCCCACCCACATCCTAGCGACCCCCACAAAGCAAGACCCTCAACCATCCTTGGATTACTACTTGACATGAACATGCTTCATTTATCATCTGTTACCTGTGAGAATGAACCTAGGAGGTTGAACACCTATTCACTTGAAACCCAGGAGAAGAAATATCTCTATGCATCATAAAACTGCTCCCCTGGTTGGCTCTAGGAACATACAAAAGATGAAGAGTACATTTCTGTACAGAATTCCATCTAACAGTGGCAACTTGACTTGATCTATACTTTGCTGTAGCCCTATGCCAGACACCCTGAGATTCTGTAAGTGTCCCCCTGTGGACTTGGGGGGCCTTGGGATTGTACTCCTGTGGTTATTTGGAAATTGTTTAAAAATGTATTTCTGCACAGCTTTGAATGGCTTGATGGAAAAAGGTATCCTAGCAACAGTTCCAAAGCCTTGGATTGATTTACAGGTTTGTCTCAGCTGTTCTTCAGAAACACAACAAAATCCTTTCTTAGCTTGGGACATAGAAACTTTTTCAAACTTCCTTACTTTCAGGCCCACTTGGGACCAATCTACTTTCTGTTTCTGACCCTCCCTCCACTGTGGGCACCCTCAAATCACGCCTAGGTCTCATTGACTTGCGCCCATTGAATACTATTGGCGCTTTGCACCTTTTGATGCTATTATCACTTAAATCTTTAAAAGTTCTCATTGCTGGTTCCCTTTATTGGATTTTTGACATTTTGATGTCAGTTTGCTTATTAAAATTGTTAAATATATTTTATAAATTGTAGTAGATTTTGCCATTTTTCCACCTGACCTATTTAGAACAGGCAGACAAATGGCAAGTGTTCACTGTTCATTACTGCCAGGTAAATCTTGGTGGTAGGGGACATTGAGAACTATGCCATGGGCGAAAACATCCATGGCGAGGAAGTAATTGGTTTAGTTTTGTTTACAATATCAAAATCACACTTTGGGATTTGTTTTTGGAGAAAAAAAAATAGCGTTTGACATATGACTTTGTCATGTTGATGGAACCTTCTGTTAAACTTTCAAAGTATTTACTGGAATTGCAAGAGATGTCTGCTGGTCTGGCGGACATCTCTAAATCTGACAGATAGGTATACTATCAAAACCGGAGGGAGTACTTGACCTGACGAAGTAAATTACAATCTGCCAAATTCTAATTCTTACACTTTGTTGGTTATAGCAGGCAGCGTTTGCAGTTTCTGGAGTAATGGTGAGTAGTATTGCTTCACGTGGTGCATGTTGTATATAGAGAAAAGAAGGTATTTATTAATTCTCCTGAGTCTGACCTACGGGTGCATGTCTGCCATTTATATTGATTCTGCAGTGCCACAAATAAGCATGTGGCCTGCTACCACCAGTTGAGGGGAAGCAGTGTAGAATTGTGGTATCCATAGCTTAGTGGTTATAGGAGCTTGACACTTACCTCAGACCGAGACACAAAACCATCACCAAGTAAGTGCCCACCCATAATTTAAATGGTAGGTACTTAGTTGTTGTTGCAGGCTCCTCCATTGATGCAGTTCACTTCCTGCACTTTTGTCTCTTTTGTGGGGACCACAGATTGTGGTTGCTTTTATCACTTCCTTTCTTTGTTGCTGTTTGCTGTAGTGTTGGAATGCCTACAAACTTGATTTGCACACTTGATTTCAAAATCACCCTTTTGACAGGTAGGAAAATCAGATTTAAAATATTAAATGTCACCCTTAAGCACACCTTGTTGCCCAGAAGGTAGGGTGCATGATATTTAAGAGTTTAATATGTGTGGTATTAGAAATTCCTTGGTCCCACCATGACTATGCCTAAAAGGACATTGTGACTGGTCAGCCTGCAAAGGGCACATAGAAAAAGTCTAAATGTGAATTATACACTTTATTCCATTTGACATGCACAAGCCGCAGACTCAATTCAAAGAACTTTTTGTATATTTAATAAAAATCAAATCTGATGGCGAAGTCAGATTTTTATTTGATCTATTATAGTGAAAAGGCCCAAAAAGCTAGCTTCACTTTGGCAGTCCAAGCTGCCCTAAGTAGGAAATCAGAATACATATGAAAACAATAATACTGCATCTTGGAAATGTGACCAGCTGGAAAACAATTTACACAAGGATTTATTAGTTATTAAAAATTCAATTCAATAGTGAAGTCAGCTTTTTATTAAATATATTGAAAATGTACATTTTTTAAAGTTACCTTTAACTTGTCTGATGCTGCTGGAGACTAACTTGCATTATCTCTAAAGTCATCACCTAGTCTGTACTTGGCATGGATGAAGTGTGAAATAGTACTCTCAAAGCAGGAACAATTGTCTGAGAGTGTATGGGGTGTTTCTTCCTATCACAGGACAAGCTATTTGAGTGGGCCCAAGAACTTAATTAACCTCATAGGGGTGTGTCCTGTCACAAGTAAATGTGACATGTGGATAGATCCCAGCCTTTGTCCTCACAGTCAGGCTGGAGCCGAACGCAGTGGGAGGAAAGCTACTGCAAGAAATAGTGTTGAGTGACCACATAGGAGGGGACTGCTCTTTACCGAGGCCACAACCTTGAATGAGCACACAGTCTATGCACAAGAGAGAAGTATTTCTTCATCTTGGATTTTGAGAGTGAGGAGCACTGTTGGAGTGTTTGCAACATGGCAACAAGAGCTGTTGAAACTGTTGGTAGGGTTGCCCCAAGGAACATTTTCCTCATTGATTAGGGAGTGCCCAGTAGTCACAAGGTGGCTGAAGGCATAAATGGGGCATCCACAGGCACCATCCTTAGAGCACTTTGTGGACCTGCAGAAGATCACAAAAGGACTGCACTTGCTTTCTGTTACATTAGAGGGGTACATAAGAGGGGCTCTGAAGGACTTGACTAGCTCCCCCTGGTGCCCTGGGCTAAGACATGGACTCAAAGGGTCGGATGATTGATCTCTTGTGTGGCTACAGGGGCACAACAAGCTGCAAGAAGCTGGCCTCCACTGACACCCTGGGAGTGAGAGTCTTTAAGTGCCTTCTAAGGATGTCCTGGGTTGACTTGGCAGTCTACACTTGTCATTTTTGGGCACCAGAATAAAGTTTTCTAACTTTTAGAAAGCTTTTCCTCCTGAACTTCAGTTGGATCAGCCAGAAAAAAAGCATTCAGCAGCAGGGGAGTGGTAGATTTTAGACCTGACACCCTTGGTATCGTATTCCCACAAACCTTTTGCCTTCACCCCTTGCTGAATTTGTTTTGTTGGCATAGTACTCAGTGCACTTTACCACTAGGAACCAGTGGTAAAGTGCATTTGCTCCCCCCAAAGCACGGTAAAATTGTCCTACACCCGTTTGGCAAATTTAATTTACTTGTAAGTCCTTGGAGTATGGTAGTGCATATACCTAGAGCCTGTAAATTACATTCTACTAGTTGGCCTGAAACATTCATTGTACCGCCCACTAGAGTAGCCATGAAAACAATCCTTATCCCTTCCAATGCAGTCTGTAGAGCAAGGTTGGCCCTAAAAGCCTGTAGGGAAGAATGCCGGGTGTTTAAAAAGTAGGACATGTGGATTAAAGGTTTACATGCCCTGGTAGTGAAAAACCCCAGAAGATGTTTTTCATTATTGTTAGGCCTTTTGCTCTTCTTGAATAACCCTGAGTTGCCTTATCTCATTTAATAAGTGGTCACTTTGGGTTGGGAGCAGATAGAGATATACTATTTAGACTGAAATAGATTATAATTTAAAATCATCTTTAATGGTAAAGCTAGATTAAAAATCACAATTCAGAAAATGCCACTTTTAGACATTTTGCACTTTCTTGTCCTAGCCATTTGTGCCATTTGCTAGTGCCTAGGGCCAAATGACTGTAAATTGCTCTACTGCGGAGGTTTGTGTATTCCTCCCAGACAGTGTCACAAAGAGCATTAAGGGTTGTTTGACTTGGCCCCCTCGGCATGGTAATCCACAAATCTTTTGCCTTTAACCCTCCTATTTTTGCTGAATTCGTTTTTGTGGGACTTAGGACTTTGTGCACTTTACCACTGCTGACCAATGCTAAAGTGATATTAATCTTTCCTTTAAACATGGTAAAATTGGCTTACACATGATTGGCGTATTTATTTTACACATAAGTCCCTTGTAACGTGGTAGACCATAGACCAAGGGCCTGCAAATTAAAATGCTACTGGTGGGCCTGCAGCAATTATTGTGCCACCGACTTAAGTAATTCCTTAAAGCATGTCCCATGCATGCCATTGCAGCCTGAATGTAGTTTTAATCTACCAAATTAACTTGGCAATATAACCCCCTTGTCAAGCCTTAAACTCTCCTTTTATTGCACATATGTCACCTCTAAGGTAGGCCTTGGGTAGCCCCTAATGTAGAGTAGACTGTAGTTGAAAGGTTCTCAGGTACTCTTAAGTTTCTCATGCACTGGTTGTGAACAAAACCTAAATTCATGTTTCACTACTGTGAGGGCTAACTTTCTCATACAATTACATTGGGTTCCCTTATTACATTTAATAAGTGCAAACTTTTTATTGAGGACAGGTTAAGATTTCATGTTTGATTTCTGAGAAATTGTAATGAAAATCCTTTGTAATGGTAATGCCCAGTTTGTGTCAAATACAATTAAAGAAACTTGAGGTCATGTATTGAGCAAGGTGTTCCCCTTGCATAAGTAAAGATGTGTTTGAATCTCACAACTACCTGATATTGTATTGTGTTTATAGTTGTCTGAGGCCCAAGGTGGTTGTAGATAAGGGCCAAACCCCCCATTTCAGATAGAACTTTTAGAAAGTTGGCATTTTCCTGCCCCAACCATTTGGTGCCTACAGCCTGCTTTGGAGTCACATGACTGGATGTAGTTGGTAGTTGAACTTTGTTTATTCCTCCCAAACAGTCACACAATAAAAGAATTATGTGTGCCTGAATGGGTCAACTAGCAGGATGGGTGGGTTCAGCTTGGCACAGCTCTACTTGCAACTGAATAGACTGTGCTCTGCCGTCACACAAAAACATGTCTCCCTGCATTCTTCAGGCTGCTAACTTGGAGCCCAGGACAGGGAAGTCAGGAAACTTCAAGCATTTCAAAGGGATATTTCAAAAAACAACTTCTACTTCAAAGACGGCACCATGTTTAAAGAGAGGACCCTCAGACCCAAACTTCAGTTCACTTTCTGGATCCACAGAAGGACTGTCAGAGGTCTTCCTGCTGGTGTGGCCTACTGTGTACTTCAAAAGACTGCTTTGAGGCACCTGGAAAGACTGCTTTGTTGCCTGGGGCCTGATGTGAACGCTCGGAGACCTTCCCTGCTTCTTGAGCCCTGTTTCACCCCCTGAACGCAGGTGTCACAACTGATTACGGACACCTCTGCAGGATCTGTTGGAATATAGACCAGCTAGCTCACAAAGCCACAATAAGCCCCCCTAACCCACCATGGAGCGAATGGTTTCTGGCAACCACTGCACATGATGGCCCTGTCCCCTCAGGGATTGTGGAAACAGTACAGAACCTTTCATTCAGTCACTTGTGCTCATTTATTCTTAGAGAAATATATAGAGAATACACACTGGGACATTTTCAATATATTTATTGAACCACCGTTATTCTCATATAGAATACATGTGCTGCAATGATTATTAGACAGAAGCAGATTACAGAGATTACAAGCACTAAAAGCGTAAATAGTAAATATAGCTCCACCATGGTGCAAAAAAAATGTATATACGCAGGCATTTAAAACAAGGTGATGATCAAGCGTACTGCTACTTTGCGAACCTTGCTCTAAGTGTACCTAGAGTGCATATAGGAGTAGGGCCAAGTATCTCCCCAAGGGATGATCCAACTCCATTACTTAATGGCAGAGAATGAAGGATGCCATCTTGGTCACAAACTCGACACCCCTCACAAGATATCAGACCGCTGCGTGGTGATTTCTCAGCATTCACAGACCCTCGGTATCAGCAGAAGTGCCTCCTCTGCTAATCTATCTGGATTCTCATAGCTTATAATAGAAAGCAGCTTTGCAATGTGCGTATAGATTAGTGATGTTATGGATATGTAGATAGCCTTGTCACCCCGTGGATAAAGATAGTGATGACATTTGTACATAGTGAGAAACGAGACCTTGTACATGATGTTCAGGGCATTGTGATAATGCTGTGCAACGCTAGATGCATAAACAAGTTTAGTTTCAGGGAAACTAATTCAACATTGTTGTGCACAAACATATGCTGAAAAGGTCACAGCTGAAAATGTTATTTTGTGAAGACAATGTAAGAAATAAGCTGCTTCGCTACATGGGCCTAACTTGGGAATACAACACTTGAACCCACACCTGTTCTCAACCTGAGGGAGTCCTAAATCCCAAACGGTGCCCCTCCAGTCCTAGACACTCGGTGGTGGTGGTAAAGATGCACAGAGAGCCAAAATACAAAAATTGGAACTTAGAAATTGCGTGACTAAAAACTGCTCTGAAAACCGAAGTAAGACCTGGAACACACTATTTGTCTATATGCCCAAGGAGCATCACCGATTGCCTTGACTTCATGGCAGCTCCCACATCATTCTTCTGTGCAACAGCAAATCCTGTCCAGCTGTCCTTTGCTAAAAGGGTATCTAGCGAGGTGGTACTTTCATCCTGGCTTGTTCCACTAGTGATTTTCAAAAAAGTGACTAAGTCCTAACATAGAAATCTTACAGTGGCTTCCAACAACGACCCTCTCTCCTCAATCACCGCAGGCAGTCTTACCCTGCTGAACTTTATCTTGTCAGAATATTTTTCTCAAATTGCTTCTAAGTCCGAAGGTAAGCACTAATCAGACTAAATCTCCTCTTTGTATCCGATCCACGCTCCATTGGGGTTGCCATATTTGTTTAATTTGACCTGGTCTCAGGCAACTGGATATACATGCTTATTGCTTTGATCTTTTAGGTGCTATTTATTGCTAAAACCTTTAAAAAAATCATGACCCAGGTTTCACAAATTGGATTTTTGTCTGTGGTTTCAAATAATTGATTAAAATTTCAATTTTTCTAAATTGTTGTGTTTTTTCTTATGTTGTGTTTTCACTTTATTACTGCATATGTACTGCATAGATACTTTACAAATTGCCTCAAAATGTCATCCTGGTCGCTTTTTGTGCTAAGCTACCTAGGGTTAAGCATGGGTTAATTTAGTGACTGTTTGTGGTTCACCTTCCAAGGGACCGTGGCTGTTGCTTGACCAGGGATCACACCCCAGCCAACCAACAGCCACATTTTTCACAAAAGGCATTACACCTGCAACCCTATTTTGCATGGACAGTGTAATGTCTTTTGTCTGCCCATCAATGCCTGCGAAAACCAGATGGCATGGAACAAAAACACAAATAATGATCACCACACCTTGAGAGAAAACTCTCACGGCTTGAGATTTGTTTGCTGTTTTCTTAAGGAACCAACTTCCGCTTTTTGAGTTTGTTTCTGAAAAACAACAAAAATTTTAAAGTTTGATGAACAGCCATCAAATCCGAACGTGTACATCAACCAAACTTTCTGTACCTTCAAAGAACTTCCCATCAGTAGTTCCTTTCAAGGTACAGAAATGTTCTCTGGGCCAGCGTCATCTCTGCATTTGGCAGAAGATTGTCCATTGAATGTGGTGGAAGTATTGTCCTCAACCACTTTGACGGGCAGAGTTCAGTTGCCTAACACCTAAATTAGGTCCCTAGACTTTTTTGTAGTTTGTACTATGGGGCAGATTTACAAGGACTGCCGCATCTCTACATATTAGCAGGGATGCGCCAATAAAGATGCAACAAGTAAAACTACCCTTATGCCACCACTGATGCATCGCATATACAATGCAATATTCAATGCGGCACACCGTGGCACAAGGATAGTCAGATGTGTGTTGCATCTTTTTTCGTGAGGGTAGCGCATTGTTGGAGTCGTGTCGCAAGCGCGACACAACTCCAGCAATGCTCAGGGGAGGCCTATACCTAACACGCTGCATCACTCCCTACGCCTTCTTCAAGCAGGCGTAAGGTTTTGACGCAGCGGGGTCATAAAAGTGACTCCGTGAAATCTTGCGTCACTTTTACAAGGCTTCCTTGCGAGGGAATGCCCACCCTGCATGCTTTATACCTGACCCAGGTATAATGTAGCGCAGGGCTTTACAACGTGAAGCATCTCACTAGCTGCGTCACGTTGCAAATATGTTGCATAGTGGCTCATTGTTTATGACGACGCTGCGTCACAGAAGTGATGCAACAGTGTTGTAAAGATGTTGCAAGGGGCTGGCAAATCTGCCCCTATGTCTTTAGCACTTAGAGACAACAGAATGTGTTGTGAAGAGCCTTTGATAGTGAAACTTGTAAAGAATACTTGCCTAGGGGTCGACCATAACACAATCATGGCCCTGGTACTGCATATTAGCTTTCAGGACCAACGACCTTTCATATTACACCTACCATTTCAATCTGAACTAAACATGATTGAACCAGACCTTAGCTACATATAGGGAATATGACATTCTGTTTACTTAAGAACATGTTCACTCACTCCAATGTGTTCCAATAATTTCTGCATAAAATGTTATTACAGTGAGCCAAATGCTTTTGAGTGTCTCAGAACTACAACCTCTTGAAGGCAATGGTCAATGTGAAGCAGGAATTCATGGAAAACTTGCAAGTTGTGCCTGAAATTAGGTCATATTTTTCCTGGAGTGCCCGCAGTGGCATCAAAGAACCAGTCCTATTGGCTGTACCTCTCCCAAGCATTTATCACCTGTATTAATCAGGGAGGGAGGACTGAACGAGGAGCATCGAGCTCGGTTGTAACCAGATTTCAGCAAGTCAACAATGCTCACTTCACTGATGGTGAGGTAAAGAATCATTTTGGTAACAGCCTCTTCATACATAGTCAATACATGCACATGTAACTTGTTCACGTTAATATGTTCTATGTACACCTTTGTAGTGAGGTCGCCTGTAAATGGGGCTATAAGTCCGTCATACATTTTATTTCTGCTGTAACTCATACAAAGCAACAGGCTCCTGTGATACTGCTCTGTTAATGCCAAATACCCTCACCATTATGCCATTTTTTAAACATGGTTGCATATTTATTTGGATTTCTGTTATTTTTATGGGTGTAAAAGTAATCTTTTATTGAAATACCTTATTCTGTCTGGATGATTTGACACTTGGTTGTGTACTAAAAATAGGAAGACATTCAGAAGTGTTCTTTTGATGACTGCACGGTGTTGTTTACTGTAATTTACAATTCAATATCATTTAACTTTCATGACAGAATTCAGTACTGAGATCCTTCTACAGACAAAAGGTTCAGATTTACTCACATTCTCTTTCCCTACTCTGTCTCTGGATGTATTTCATAAGAGATGTTATTTTTGTCAAACCAACCTTCAAATATGAGACACTTTTAAGCAGAATATTTCTGAACGTTTAGAGGAGTCAAACTAATGGAACACTATTATTTTGTTTGTGATTAATTTTACCATGTATAGGTTTTCATTGGTGCCACATTATTTCACTAAACCCAGAAAATATCATGAAAGTAATGTTAAACTAATGTCAGATCACAGCTTCTGTGATAGCTTCTAAGCTCAGATTGTATTTGAAAGCTCTTTCATCTTTCACTTTCTAAAACAGCAAGGCACTAAACACAATATTACAGCAATATTTTAAAATGATTGGACTTCAAAGGTATATTTCACTCTGTCATGTTTTGTTCAGTGTAGACACAAATCTTGTTCAGGGTTCTATAAATAATATGTTCGTTGAAGTTTCAGAGACATCAAAAAATGTGTTCTTTACTAGAGCAAATACATTTTGTGCTGTAAAATGCGAGCTGCCGTAATTTGGCTAAAAGGGTTGCAAAATGAACGCTACAAATAAAAACAAAAATAGAGATTTTCGGATACTAGCCACAACACCAAAACAGAATGAGCTATGTTTAAAAAGAGAGCATTTATAATTGATAAATATTTTAAAATATGCAATAATGAGGTAGAATCTGCTCTTGGTGAACACCAAGGACAAGTTATTTAAACAGGCGTGGGATGTGCTGTTTCAGTGCTTGGTATGAGCATGGCTTTCTCATGCTTCTTGTCAGGGGAGTAAGAAGTGCTCAAGAGGCAGGGTGGTACCTACTATGGCAGCGGAAAGTGTCTGGCTGTTATTGCTCGTTAGTATTGAGCCTTTCTTAGGTCCTCATTGCGAGTGGACCAGTAATCCTCGTGGTAACTCTGGCTTCCTCAATTCCAGATATCCTAGGTACTGGTAACTACAGGGAATGGCGTTTTTGGTAATTGCATGTTGAACCCTTAACTTTCTACAATTATTTACAAATTACCAGAAGAATTGGCAGTTCAGCATCCAAATCCCCTTTGATTTATTATCTTTCCATCTTTTTTCTCCTTCACATCTCTCTCATCAGTATTTAGGTGTTTGCAGCATTACCACGGGCCTCTGACCCCCCATGGAGGCATAACCCACATTACCAGCACTATCAGAGGTCCAGAGAATCATGTAACGAAGGCTTTAATGCTTAGCAGTACCCAACTCTTGATTAGTTATGGCCACTCATGTAGATCTTGGAATCTCCATTGCATGTCAACAGTGATTTCCAGTCATTGGCTTAATGGCTGCTATATTTATTGTCAAATGTAATTACTTGGACTACATTTTATAATATGAAGCATGCTGCGATGAATTTACTTACCCACCAGCAGATGATTGTGATTTGTGTTCTAGGGAATTCTGAAACATGCCCTGCTTTGGCATAGCAAAGTTGCTGTGGTCCCTATGAAAGCAAGAAAAATGCCTCCCCTTCTCCCTTGTTGGTAATGAAAGTCAGGCCTGATTCGGGGCATGGAATCCTGAGACAGCAGTTCCTACTGTAAATGCCAAGATCAGAGATTCGTGGTAGACTCTACATCAACACCCACCAGTGTTACCAAGTTACTAAATTGAGAAAAATCCTAATTTTAGGACTTTCGGTATTCACAGAAGGCATTTGGGAGTCCTAAAGTTAGGAGTCCTAACTTTACTACTACTAAATTGAGAAAAATCCTAATTTTAAGACTTTCGGTATTCACAGAAGGCATTTAGGAGTCCTAAAGTTAGGAGTCCTAACTTTACTACTACTAAATTGAGAAAATCCTAATTTTAAGACTTTCGGTATTTACAGAAGGCATTTAGGAGTTCTAAAGTTAGGAGCCCTAACTTCTGTGAATACCGAAATGAGTAAGTTCATTCTGTGAATACCAAAAGTAGTAAGTGCAATCTGTGAATACCAAAACAGTAGTAAGTTTAGGATTGAGTCTTAAGTTCATTCTGTGAATCAGACCCAATATGTTTTTGTAAACGGGTGTCATAATATCTTACTGCAGTGGTCTTTAAACAGGGGAGATAACTGAATTGAATTCCCACTGTCAGAAGCCTCTGGCTACAATGACCATTTATTATACCCCATGGGAACAAAGACAAAATATGCTTAAAAGAATGCCCTGTTCTATTGAAAGAAAACAGAGTAGCAGTAAGCTGCTCTATAAAGGGCCATCAGAAATGTTTTTTTTCACTTATGTCCTGGCTGTCGTGTCTCGCTCCACCTGCACTGTTTGTGCTGCTTGGATATGTCCCCAGTTACCCCAGATCCAGTCCACCCTCTTCCTCCCGTTATCTTGACCCTCCCACCTCCCATCTCCCCTCCCTATACTTCTGCTCCTGATGTACAGTGCTCCATGGCCCCACACTGCCATTGCCCTTGGGATTTTGGCATCCTTCCTACAACCACTGCCCCTTGAAATCCTGCCTACTCACACCCCTGTTTGTGCCAACTGCTTGGCTTTTACTCTAGCCAAGGTAACACTCTGTTTGTCCTGAGGTCTTGTTTGTTTTTTCAAGGCTTGACACCTCTTACCTGATCCTGTGGACCAGACTCAGCTGTAGCATTTATCTTCCATCCTGACATCCTAGTTGATATTTTCTGCTCAAGGTGATCACCTACAAGAAAACATAAGAGACAGTGATTACTTGCACCATAAGGCGAATTACCGTGCACTTGTGCTAGATGGAAAAAAGAGCGCAGCAATTGAAAAAAGGCTTGTTGGACAATGGTAGGCTAAGTCCTTTTTTTTAGGTACTTAGGTTAGAGCATCAGCCAAAGACATTCACAAAGAAAAAGCGACAGCAATTAACCGCATCGCTGCTGCGGTCATTTTTGCGCTGTGCGGCTGTTTTCGCAAAACCGCGTTACATGACGAGCTCAGCTCGTCATCCGCACACACCACCCGTGGCTGATGACGAGCTGAGCTCGTCATCAGCATCGAAGGGGTTAAGCCAGAAGAGAACTAAAAGGACCCTGCAGGCAAAGAGTCCCTCTGAACATTAAAAACCTACAAGACATAATAATCCATAGACCCTATTTGGGAGGGAGATACTTGATTACTTGCTGTGCTACTTAATGAAAACCTATACAGAAGAAGTCATTAGGGGCCCAACACTCCAACCCTCACAGAGAAAAGTCACACAACCGGGAACTGGGGTTCAGTTGGAACCTGGTGGTACAAGTTAATAATTCAGGAGTATAACCTTTCCTCCAATTCCTCTTAACAGAAGGGATCCTTAGCTCCACTAACAGTGTAAACATGAAAATAGGTGACCAAGGAAGTCAGACAACACCCACCCATTGTGTAGAAGAAGTCAGATTACTCCCCTTTTTCTTTCTTTCCCAACTCCCTTTCCTTTGGGGGCTGCTTTCTGAATACAGTGTGCATGGTGGCAGCCTTCAGAGTGAATCGTAGTTTCTGCTTTACTCCTGCAGACTACTGTCTGGCACTATGTAGTGAAGTATAATGTAGTAAATGGCAGCAGACAGAAATACCTCACGATGTGTATTTATTAGCCACAGCTGCAGCCGTCGTAGAGTAACTGTTTCACATAGAATCACTGAACTAGAAATCCACACATGACATTCTAGATTCCAATGGCATAATGTTACGATGTAGTGGACCCAAGATCACCACAATATCTCTCTTCTTTTACACAAATGAAAGCAGAACAAACAGTAATGAATTAGAATGGCATCAATACATAAATTACAGTAATAAATTAACATAACTTCAATACATAAAATACATAAGTATGCAGTTAGATATATATTAAGAATGAACATTAATCGCGAAACCTTAAAGGTCTGACAATATTCTGTCTACTACTCCTACATTCAGATTCTTGATGAGTAGAACACTTTGGTTCAGTGACATGAATATCAAAAGAGAAAGATGAAGGAGGAACAACACGAGAATGCAAAGACGGCTTGAATAAAACACCAGGATCGTGGGAAGGAACATCATGAGTATGCACCTTCACAACTCTTCCCTTATTCCACCATTCCTTTCTGCTAGTTCTCACTGCATTCCTGGTCACAACCTCAATTCTGACAGGAGGTTTAAACTTCGACATTCCCTTAGGAACATGATTGGGATTCTTGACACAAATCCAGTCTCGTACACGTAGTTTTTTTTCTATGGGTTTAACTCTGTGGAGAGTGTCATAATGACTTTTCATTTTACCTTGGAACTTTTCCACTTTGGGTCTCACAACTTTGTCCTTATTTAGCATGTGATCACTTTTATGCTGACACTCTCTTAACCAGGCAGGACCTAATCTAGAGGCATGTACTTCAAATGGTGAAATGCCTGTAACAATATTAGGACAACATCTATGTAACCACAACATTTCTTCAACTGATTTACAAATATCAAACTTGTTCTGAATGGTCCACTGAATGCAGTCAACTAAAGTGCGATTCATTTTTTCTACAAGACCATTGGCATGTGGGTGATATAAAGCAACGCACTTCTGTTTGATAGCATTGTTGTCAAGAAAAAACTCTTCATCTCTTTTGAAAAAAACTGGACACCATTGTTCGAGACAATTTCGTTAGGAAAACCTTCTCTTAAAAATAAATTTTTCACAAACTTGATAACACTAACTGTATTTGGTTCTTCAACAAACTTTACCTCCCACCATTTGCTGTAGTAATCAACAACTACGATAGCAAATCTTAGCTTCCGTGGAAGGGTACCTAAAGGACCTAAAAAATCTGTTGCAAGCTTGGACCAAACAGTGTTTGGTAATTGAACGGGCTGTAGAGGAACTGCTTCTGTTTTAAGACCGTTGTCGCTAGTCGAACAGACAACACATCCCCAAACACAGGCAACAATGGCAGAATCCATCCCGGGCCACCAATAACTGTCTCTGATTTTCCTTTTAGTTATTGTTTGACCCAGATGTCCCTCATGACCATACATAATAATCCTTTCCCTCAAAGAGACAGGTGGAATGAATTTGTCTCCCCGTACCAGCATCCCATTTTCTTCAATTGACAACTCATCTGCTACTTTGAAATAAGGTTGTCCATTTTGGGCAAGTATTTTTTCTTTAGGCCAACCAGACATAACATACTTCCTAACATTTTCCAATTCCATATCCTACAAGGATTCAGAAAACCATTCATGTTCACTAAAAGTAGGATCATGGCAGATATCAACACTCGCAATCAAACATTCTTCATAATTTTCTTCACAATTTTCAGAGTAATCTGTAAAATTCAAAGGTGAGCGGGATAAGTAATCTGCTCTTATGTTTTTACCACGTGGTATGTATTTAATAGTGAAATTGTACTGTAGGAGTTTATAACTCAATCTTGCTATTCTTGGAGTGTGGTCTTTGATAGTTGTACCACTCAAAATACTGACTAAAGGTTTGTGGTCAGTCTTGAGCACACATTTTCTCCCTCAAATAAAGCATTTGAATCTTTCAACTGCCCAACAACAACTCAAAAGTTCCTTTTCAATGACTGAAAATAGTTTTTCATTAGACCTCAGAGACCTAGAAGCAAACCCAATAGTTACTTCAGATTTGCCTTTCATCTGTGCAATGGTGGCACCCAGACCGTCATTACTTGCGTCTACAGTAATGATACACTCTTGTGAGGAGTCAAACGGTGCAAGAACATCAGCTTAAATGATTTCTTTTTTGAACCCTCAAACTCCTCTTGACAGTTTTTCTCCCATAAAAATGTTTTGTCTTTCTTCAATAAATCTCTTAATGTGAAAGTTTTTGCTGAAAAATTGTGAATGAAATTTGAATAAAATCCACAGAGTCCTAAACGTGAAGCCACATTCTCCTTTGTTTTTTGGTGTAGGAGCTTTAGTTATAGCATCAACCAAGCCTGGTCTAGGTTCAACCCCTTGTTCAGAAATAACATGACCTAAATACTCTATTGAATTTTTTGCAAATTCACATTTACCACGATTTGCTACCACACCAAACTTTTGGAATCTTTCTAAAACAGTAGACATGCGTTTGTCATGAATAGATTGATTCTCCCCTGGAATCAGAATATCATCTTGGAAGGTTACAACCCCTTCAATTCCTTCCAACACATTCTCTAACACACGCTGAAAGACGGATGCCACTGATGCGAGACCGAAAGGCATTTGTTTAAATTGATAGGAACCCATTGGGGATATAAAAGCCGAAAGATGTCATGAAGATTTTTCAAGCACTATCTGATGATAGGAAGATGCTAGGTAAATTTTCGAGAACAACCTAGCACCTGAAATTTTACTGATAATGTTGTCAATCCTGGGTAATGGATGAGAATCAACCCAAATTACCTTGTTAAGACTTCTTAAGTCCACACACACTCTCAATTGCCCATTTTTCTTTCTTGCGATAATTAATGGACTTAACCATAAAGATGACTTGATAGGTTCTATGACACCATCATCACACATTTTTTTCAGAATGTCGGCTAAGTCTTGACCTACACTAAAAGGTACATTCCTCATCTTGTGTTTTACTGGTGTAACATTATATTGCACTTTAATCTTATGCTTGAATCCTTTTATTTTCCCTAATTTCTCACCAAAAACTTTAGGAAATTTCTCAACCCATTTGGTACTGTTTTCACCACACACTAGCTGGAAATAGATATCAAGGTTAGGGATGGATGTAGGTCGACAAATAACCTTTAAAGTTCCTCACCCTATTTCTGAAAAAGTATTATACTGTGGATACTTTTGCACTTTTAGGCAACCAAGGCTTCCACTAGCATGTTGATAATCATGTATTGGTTGCAAAAAATATGTTTGTCATGTTGGCTGCCTTGATTATTTCTTTTTTACATGGTGGTTGTGGGTGCAGCGTTAATGCATTTCAAGTCCATTATGTAAGGAATTGGGTTGTTGGTTGACTGGAGTGGGAACCCTAGTCAAGCAGTAACCACAATAGTTGTGAGGGTGAGGCACAAGGCAACTTTGCATTGCTACATCCTGTATCGTTCCTGAACATTTTGTTGTATTCAACACCATGTTTCATTGCTTATTAATGCTCTTATAAATAGGCCTTTTGGCTTTACATTAAGTGACTGCCTTTATCATGTTGTTAGTTTTGCCGTACTTGTCTCCTAACCATTTGCTCCTGACTATTTGTAAAGCACTCTGATACACTCTTGGGTCATGTGTGCGATATATAAAACTTTATAGTTAAATAAATAACCTTAAATTAACCTGAGCTCAACCCTCTGATAGTTTGGCAAATAGAAATCAGGTTGAATTTAAAGGCCATGTGTAAAGTATTTGTGAAACACTTCAAACAGTAATAAGTGAAAGCACCTTACAGAAAAGATCCCACACTGAGTTAGGAAAATAGATTTTTAAAAAAAAATAAAACAGCAACAAATTGACATAAATACAATCAGCAGAACTGGAGATATTCAAATGTAAAGATTTTAATGAAAATAGTGCCAAAAAACACAAAGCGCCAACTCTGGCTGTCTGGTTGTGTTGGACTGGGAAAAAGTAACAATGTTAAGCCGACCGCGATGGAGCATGTATCGGCCAAGTTAGAACCGCTGAACAAAGTGCCATAAATACGGGTTTCAGTGAGGGATCAGAGAAAACAACTTTTGCTAATTACCTAATGATAAATATGGAGTCGAACTTTTGCAGCTATTTGTGGAAACTGAGAAGGAATTGGGAGAGGTCGCTTATGTTTCGAATCAGAGCTGACATAATTAAATACCGACTCTCAATCAATCAGTCATTTGTTAAGCGCATTACATACCCATGGGGGTCTCAAGGCACTGGGGGGGAGGTGGATGCCGCAACTGATTGAAAAAGCCAGGTCTTTAGTATCCTCCTGAAGGTCAGCAGGTCTTGGGTCTGTCGTAGGCTCAGTGGGAGGGTGTTCCATGTCTTGGCGGCGAGGTGGGAGAAGGATCTTCCGCCGGAGATTGTTCTTCGGATGCGCGAGACGGTGGCGAGTGAGAGGTTGACGGAGCGTAGCTGGCGGTTGGGGTTGTAGAAGGAGAGCCGTCTGTTGAGGTAAGCTGGGCCGGTCTTGTGGAGTGCCTTGTGTGCGTGGATGAGGAGCTTGAAGGATATCCTCTTTTTGACGGGGAGCCAGTGCAAGTTTCTCAGGTGGGGGTGATGTGGCTTTGTTGTGTCGTGGTACATCGAGGATCAGTCGTGCTGAGGCGTTTTGGATGCGTTGTAGTCGATTGATGAGCTCCTGCGTAGAAGGCGTTTCCGTAGTTGAGTCTGCTGCTGACGAGGGCCTGTGTGACTGTCTTTCTTGTATCTGTCGGGATCCATCTGTAGATCTTGAGTAGCATGCAGAGGGTGTTGAAGCAGGAGGAGGAGAAGACGTTGACTTGCTTGGCCATTGAGGGCGTTGAGTCGAGGATGATTCCCAGGTTGAGTGCATGGTCGGTGGGAGTCGGGGCTGCCCCCAGTGCCGTTGGCCACCAGGAGTCGTCCCAGGCTGATGGGTTGGAGCCGAGGATGAGGACCTCCGTCTTGTCTGATTTCATCTTTTCGCGATAATGCTCGTATTCTTTGTAGCATTTCCTGCAATGACATTGGAGGCGTCTTTGTACGCCGTTCGAGCTGGCGCGCTTTCATCCAGGTGCCATGCATTAAACCGCAGTTAAATAGGGCACCCGAAGTAAACTGAGGCCGCAAACCCATCCACAGGATGGTCGGGAGGAAGCTGTAATTCCGCTGTAAGGTAGGGAGAGCCGCAGTGCTAACGTGCATTTTGCCTTTTGGGGTTAGAATAAGGAGAAATGGGGGAAGCATCGGTTTGTGAATACCTGTGGGCTGAATCCAGTGAGAGGTCCCCTTGCGGCACTATGTAGATCGCTAAATGAGAGGAGACCTCACTCTATAGAGATTTCACTACCAGGGTGGGGATATTAGAGGATATATTGGTTCAATAAGGAATTGGGCCAACCATAGTACTCGGTGTAATGTCAGAAATAGCAGGACCGCCCGAGAATAGGAGATTTGAATTTTTAAATTAGAAAGGGAACTAACCACATGAATAATGGGAGTAGGTTAGTCTTTTTCTTTGTTATAGATATAAAATAAATCTTTATAAATATGGTATTTCCTTTAGATTTACCCTTCTCATTATACTAAAGAGTGGTCGTGCATTGAGGACACAGACTTGCGAGCTGTCCCGCATATTCCCATAGAGCCATTGGACCCGGGTGAGTATGTTTCGACTGCAGAGTTGGAAGATAGGGGGTTGATTAGATCAAAGGCATCGGGGACGAGTAATGGAACTCCACTGTATGTTCCCTCATTTGCAGACAAAAAAACATTATCATCCCAACCATTGGCTATAGAGAAGACGTTGGTTTCTCTTTTACATCGTCCAAACACCATTCCCTCAGGGGAGGAAAGATAACCCCGAACTGACCGGTAGGTTCTGGAAAGGTCCAGGAATGTACAAGATACTTTTAACCTAAACGAGAAGGGGGGTTGAAATTAAATGTAATTGGATGATCGTCCCTTTGTTTTATAAAGTGTCAGCATTAAGAAGCGCTTGGAGCCCTAAGGAGGCCGCTTAATTTTAATATCTCTTCAGTGGAGGACATATTACCCTGATGTTACTGGTAGTTCCCAAAGGGTGGGGGATTGCATTATATATCTCTACCCCAGATAAGGAGGGGGCCTGATCTTAAATATAATTGGATTGTTGTCCTTTTCTCTATAGTAGCATCATTAGAAGCGATTGGAGCCCTAAGGAGCCCCGCTAAACTTTTAGTATTTGCAAAAACCTTCTGAACTACCCCAGTGAAATCAAGAGGTGGGTAGAATGGCTATATCTTTCCTGACCTCTCCAGATAGGAAATGGCAAAAAGGACACAGTGTGAATGAAAGATGGCGCAAGCATTGATGGATGTGTGCAGGTAGATGGAATGGATGTATGATTGGCAAGTGGGGACCCTATGGACAGTTATGTTTTACAATATTATGTTTAGAGATGCCGTATTTGTGATCTTGATAATGGGTACTTTCTGAAACCAGGTTGAAATATCACTATGCCCTATTATTACAACTGTTGTGCAACAACAAGGGGTAGACCCTTTGCAAAGAATGTGTTCTCTTTTAAAAAAAAGGGAAGAACATTATATAAAAAAGGTTTTCACTAAAGGGTTGACCCGTGAAACAGACAGGATGGATGAACACTACCCCACGTCCTATTGCTGTGGGTGGGGTAGGTAAGATCATTTGAGGGTGGGTAATCTAGCTATTGAATTTAATACTAGACAGATATGTGTGAGTAATTAATATATTGTTTATGTGTTTTCTGATTAGGATACATTCGTGATTTTTATTGAGAGAACGGTTTATATACATTGTCCTGAAGAAGGTGGCTTACAATAATACAAGTGCCACCAAAACGCATTGACGTATTATATGGTGTTACCTCCAAGGATCTGACTGGGTGTTGAATAGACAACATGGTTGATGGACACCCTGAATATATTATAATGAATTCTATGTGGAGTAACGAATTTAGGATGTCTTTATGATTATACACTGGTTTTTGTGGTTCTCTCATTTTTATATTTATTTTTCTTTATTGCCAAGCATATTTGGGTTTTTTATTCTTTGTACAAATTATGAATTTGCTCACATGGGTTTTTTAAACTATTTTGTAAGCATTATGTAATTTTATTAAAAATAATCTGTCTATTTTTGCATATCAGTTTGTTATGAGTATTGTTTCACATAATTGACTGCTGGGATCCCGGCGGGTTGTGATTGGGGATACTATAGATGTTGTGGATGTCTGTGGATGAAATAATTAGGTTGCATGGTCGAGATGAATTGATATCACTGATTCTAGTGTGGTGTAACTTTTCCCAGGAGAAATTTGTTCTTTATTTATTTAGTTCAGCTTCAGACAGCTGATCTTTATCCAGTCGGCGACGGCCTTCATTCCTTCATGGAGGTTAGTTTTGGCGGTGATGGGGTCCTTGGTGAGGGAGAGGATCAGTTGAATGCCGTCTGCGAAGGAGATTATGTTGAGGTCGTGCTGTCGGGCGACTTGTGTGAGCGAGGCCATGTAAATATTGAACAGTGTCGGGCTGAGGGAGGATCCTTGGGGTATGCCGCAAATGATTTCGGAGGCTTCAGAACGGGGGGAGGTGGATGCTCTGGGTTCTGCCGGAGAGGAAGGAAGTTGTCCATTCCAGAGCCTTGTCTCGGATCCCTGCGGCGTGGAGGCGTGCGCGTAGTGTGCGGTGGCAGACGGTGTCAAAGGCGGCAGAGAGGTCTAGGAGGATGAGTGCTGCAGTCTCCTCATTGTCTAGCAGGTTCCTGATGTCGTTGGTGGTGGCGATGAGGGCAGTCTTGGTGCTGTGGTTGCTGCAGAACCCTGACTGGGAAGGGTCCAGGATTCTGTTCTCTTCGAGGTATCGGATTAGCTGTCTGTTAACGATTTTCTTGATGACCTTGGCCGAGAAGGGGAGCAGAGAGATGGGTCGGAAGTTCTCCCGTAGGGTATCAGTCACATCTAGATGCAAGAGTAATAATTGCACTAATCAATCAATGTTTCATTTTCTGTTCTTTTGCAAGTTTTCTGAGAATAAGGAACTAAAGACACTATGTCCCTGCTTATTACTTCCTTCAGTGACTTTCAGATGAAGAGACTTGTACTGTGATAGGCCGATTTCTTCTTGCTGCTACCAGTTCATGAGGCACTAGGCAATTCCTTTAAATTGGGCTCAGGATTTTAGTGTACGGTTTTTAACTTTTTAATAATTATGGCTGCTAATTGATTCCTCTAGGCTGCTGTATGCTCATGAGGCACAATGCACCATATTTAAATGGTGTTTTGGATTTTACTGTATGTTTTTAACCTTTGTCCGACTGTCAATTGGTGGATATGTCTCACTATTTTACCATATTAACTGCAATTAACACTATTCTGTTGTTCATACCATTTTAAAAATCATGTATAAGTCAATGATGCCATGTACCTTTTGCATATATATTAAGACATTAAAATATGCAATATGGTGCATTCCAGTCCTTTCCCCCTGCGCTGGCTTCATTTCAGCAGCCGAGAGGCAATGCAGGTACTCTCGCACCATGGTCTGAGTGTACCTGTGTAGATGACAGGATTGTTTTTGTGCAGGAAGGGACCCCTTTGAATAGCTGTCAATTTTCCCTCCCAGTCAAGGTGAGAGAGCTCATTGCTCTGGTGGTCTAGAACAGGTTGTGATGAGGTTGTTATCCACTTTTCTGTAAGGAAAATTAGGAATAAATTGTTTGAGTGAATCACATCCACAATTTCAAGACTGTGTTTTCCCATTGACCTGTAGTTGTGGAGAAGACAACTGTCAATTGGGATCACATTGAGGTTGTTTGGATTATTAGTATATTTGTTGGGTTACTTGGAGTGATATTCTCCCTCTCGTGATGATGCCGATCTTGAATTACACCTTGATGGCTTTTGAGAACTCAATTGTATTGTAAAAATGAATCTTTCCTTCATTGCCTTAGTGGGTGTTTCTTGAGATGATCTTCATTGGCACGGTTCCTTGTTACTCTAAGGGTTGTACCTGGAGTGAGGCCCTAAGGAATAGAGGTATGATTAGAAATATTTGTGTGACTTGGCACAGTGTTCAAGGCTAGATATTGATGTGTCAAGAGTGAAAATGAGACTAACAATGATTTCAGTTCGGGGAAAAGCGAGTCTAGGCTTTGTACTATAGATTTTGTGTCAAGAGTAGTGTGTGTTGAACTCATCAGAAAGTAGAGGGGAGTAGGGAGCTCAAAAGGGATGGCTATCAGACCGTAAGGAACAAATATAGCGAATAGCTCCTCTAGTAATATCTGCAAGAATTAGATAAAGACAGGTTGTTTGGAGGTCGGGAGGACAATGCTAACAAATTGAAAATTCATAAGACATCCATTCTATTTGGTGATATATTCTTTATTAGATGACGTTCCTTGTCAGCCAAAAAAGAGCAACCAACATGTGTTTTGCGACTAATGTATGATATAAATGTCACTTCTTCAGGGCCAACACATTAATTCATTGAAACAGCTAAAATGCTGATGCTTCAAAATTATTGATATCTCAACAACATGAATTGTTAAGCACATTTGGCCAGAACCCATATTTCAAATGTTGTTTCTGTGCGAGCAGCAGATTTCTCTGGCTCACACAGAAATGCCATTTGAAGTCTGGCTATCAGGCCAAATGTGCTCTTCTTACCTAAAGAAGGCTACTGATCATGGTGTTGAGAGATCACTAATTTTGAAGCATCTGTGTATTAGCTATTTCAAATAATTAATACACTACACCTGAAGAAGTTACGTATGTATCATACATTGGTCCTGAAACACAAGTTGGCCATTCTTTTTCGACTGACCAGGAACATCATCTAATAAGGAAGATATCGCCAATTAGAATTGATGTTTTATGATTTTTCATTTCGTAAACATTTACCTCCTGACCTCAAAACATCCGGTTTTTATTTAGTCTGTGTAGATCTCATGGTGATGAGGGACACCGGATTGTTGTCCCCTGTATTAGATGTGTGGTCAGTTATGGTTTAAGTACCAGAGACAGGAAGAACATTTTGTATTGGAGGGGATAGCGGGAAGAAGGTATTTGTGTTGGAGGGTGGGTCATGGAGAATGAGCTATTGCTTCACAGAAGGATCAATGATTGTCCTGATGTGGCTGGGGACTACACCCAGGGCTATGTACTGAGCTGTTTCTATCAGTGAGCTAAGAAAAGTGATAAAAGTTAATATGTACCCTTCTCAAGTCGAGGGAGAAGTGGAGAGTAAGTCGGAAGTAATGGTGGGTTGTGATGGGATAGAAGAGTGGGAAAGAAAAATGAGGGTGAACAATGTGATGAGGTGATTGACCAGGCAGGGATCTTGAGGGGAAGCTGGTAGCGTTAGTTGCATTTTGCAGGATTGGAGCAGGGTCTTGAGTTATTGGCATCAGTTTATTGAATCTCCAATTTACCATTATTAATAACTAGTGTGTTTTCAAGGAATCATGTGGATTGGGGAATATTTCAATTGTTCTGTTAGGTACCATCAATGATTCTGAGACATGTAGGTTCTTCATAACTGATTCAATCCAAATGGGTAGAGGTGGGTGAAAGGGAGAAGGCGCATCTTGAGGCAGTAAGTGTGCTCCCAATGGTATTTGTCCTTGATGAGCATTTCCAAGAACTCTCTCATTACCTTGTGTTTAAAGTTCTTAGAGGCAAACTTTGAGAAGCTAGAAGGTAAAGTGATTTTGTGCAAGACTGGTTTCGATTTATTAATCTATTTTAACAAGGGAAGAGTTGTTATTGGGAGCAATGAAGAGATTGTTGCACGAGAGAATGTTCCTCTCTTTGGTGCAATCCTATTGCTGTATAGCCCCCTTTTTTAATCTGACCTGACTGTGTGGTTAGTAATTCCAAGAAGAAAGGTCGTTTTATCAAAAGTGTCCATGAATACCTCAAAGGTGCTTGATTTGTCCTAATCCTTACACCTACATGTTGTAAAATGTGACCACCCAAAAATGTT
The DNA here is from genome assembly GCF_964263255.1 of Lissotriton vulgaris. Classification (NCBI taxonomy): domain Eukaryota; kingdom Metazoa; phylum Chordata; class Amphibia; order Caudata; family Salamandridae; genus Lissotriton; species Lissotriton vulgaris. Next base: position 1,012,840,351 of record NC_141699.1, on the reverse strand, counting down.
TCTGACAAAGTAAAAAGGTAATTTCAGTTAAATAAGGATTGGGAATACTTAAAATGCAGTTTTTCAGACTTATCAACTCACCTAATTTGGCAGTATCCACTTTCTTTTTATTCATATTTACCTTCCTGAAACCTAGAATGCCTTCATAGACTACCATTAGGTCACCCTCCCAAAATAGTTTTAAGTCCTTTACATGTTTGAGATCACCACATACATGCAAAACAAAGAATACAAATATCAATGCCTGAAACCCTCACGCAAATGCCACACAGGCATGAGGCCCCTGGCAATGTATGTGTTCTGGAGCTCATAAACACTTCTGCAAGTATACCTTGCCAGAGATATTTCACATCTATTGCACTAAAATAATGATCTCGGCCTCAGATCATGATAAATAGAGCATAATCTAGGTCTATCAGGCATTAGTAATTCACCTAATCTCAACCAAAAAACACTTGAATAGATACAGCAGCAGCTAAGGCAAGTAAACGGGTGGGGCAGTATGGCGGGGTGGGAGGGGGAAGTCAACAGACGACGGATAAGGTAAAAATATATAAATAAATAAAACCTATTTTGACGTCTATTGACTCCCCCCCTCCCCCCCCCCGGCCTGGTCCCGCTCCACTGCCCCATCTCACTTACCTGCACCAACACGACCGCATAGATATCTCCAGGAACATTTAATAACATTTCTTTTTTTGATATCCAGCACCAGCCACAGCTAAACACTGAAGCACATGTAGTGCTTAATTTGATCTGGTAGTTTCAGGTGCTCCGCACCGGCACTTAATTGTCAACGCCAGCACTTATGACAGTGTGCCACACGGTGGCATTGTTTGACTAATTTAGAGGTAAGCATCACAACACTTGTATATTGCTTTAACTTAGAATAAAAATTGCTAAAACCTGCTGCCCAAGATATTCTTATACCTTTGTGGGCCTGGAATACGCTGAATTGTGACTTGTGGAAGTGTGTCGGTTAGTAGCAATTTTGGTAGTGTTATTGGTTGCGCAGGCAAGGGCAATTGGTGGTGCAAGGTGTAGTGACCTCCTGAAGAGGGTCCTGACCCTCATTGGATAAAAATTAAGCACTGATCCAAGGCATGTGTTGACCGTTCCAGCCACCAGGCAACAGATGCTCCCAAACATGGTTGGGGCGGGGTGCTCAAATGATGGTGAAATGTTTTTTAAACATCCAGTTGCAGCTGCTACCCAGAAGAGGTGGTGAGGCAGGGGGACAAAGGTGGATGGGGTATTAAAAATTTAAAAAGGACCACTTACCTTCATACCGCTGACCGCTGCCTCTCTTCCGTCCTCTCTGGAGAAGCCTGGAACCAGGAAGCGAAGCACACTGCCTTCCAAAATCCCTCAGCGAATCACAACTCTGCCTTAGCAGCGTTGTAATTGGTCTGAGCTCCGTAGTTCTGTGCTCAAACAGCGGCTGGCAGGCTGGGCATGTCCTTCACCTAGGCTGTAGTGCAGCCGGAGTGGAGAACATGCACAATGCTCGTTATGCTTTGGCCGGTCCAAGCTGGCCGGCCAAAGCGTCATGCGCACTTTTCGTGCTGACACCACTCCTCCTCCCTGTGGGGCGCAGGGAGCCCTTCCCTGCCTCTTCAACTGCAAGCTGAATACAAACAGCAAAATTATAATAATAGAATGTTATTATCATTTTGCTTTTTTGTGTTCAGCCTGTAGCTGAAGCAGTGGGGCGACGCTCCTCCGCCTTAGCAGAGAAGCCACCACTGCAAACATCCCAGAATTTCATTGGGATGAAACTAAATTAGTTTCTCCTCTTTGAAAATATTCCATTAACTGAGACAGAAAGATAAACAAGTTTGATGTGCTTATGCAGATGGCAAACATGCCCCACGACTGCGGGTTGTCAGTCCTGCAGGACCCCAGGCAAACGCTAGAAGGACCCTCAATAGCAGATGATGATAAGGCTGCACACCTGTCTTGAGATTCCAGCATTTGTATGGTACACACCACCATTCGAAAGAGACTGTCGATTTAAAGTCCAATCCATGCATCTTGGAACCTGGCACCCAAGCACTGGCCAATGTTCCATCCGTATGCTTTCAAGAGCATGCATATGCTCAAAGAAAACATTCTAATTTGCATGGCACACATACCCTTGAAAAAGACTATATATTTCCTTGAAAAGGCTTAGATATTTGACAGTAAAGATGAATTTCATCTCACACAAGGGTCCAAGCTCTGTCACACGCCACTTCTGTGATACCTATCTGCAACTGATGCTGTCCAAGTGTCATCTGCGCACAGACTGCATAAACTGGCCTCTGAAAAATATATACACGAAGCATCCATTTTAATTCCTTGTCCCATGTGTTCTTATCATTTCCCAGTAAAAGTATTTGAAATATGCTAAACAGATTAACACTGTGAACATTTTAATTGGAGTCAGAAAGGATCACCTCATTGTTCAGACACCAGTTATTTTTTTTTCTTGCGTGCAGTTAGTACAAGCGCATCATTAAAAGTCTTATATGCATATCTGACTTTTCAAGCATGCCCACTGCAGCATATTGTGGTTGTAGGTTTTTCACTGATGTCCTGATCTCACAAGCTTAAGTATTAATACCGGCTATTAACATTTATGAGCAGCTATACTTTTCCCTTTTTTTTACTGTTAACTGCTGTCTCAATCTGCAGTACCACTAAAAAGCGTTCAGCTAGCTATCCTGAAAGATAAAAGAAGCCGAAAATGCTACCTTATTTCACATATTCTGTAGCACCACATTTAGCGATCTCTGATACCATATTTCAATTTGTATTACCTCTTGCAAGTTTTTTGCTCATTTAAAAAGGGAAACCGCTGTAAAATTAAGCACGTATGAAATAATACTAAGAATGATTGCTTTCATATTTCTTTCCGTGTGTACTCTTGGAAGTTTAGAAGCTATAAGCTGTAGAAATACTTTATACTGTAGAGATATTTCATAAATGGTGAGACATTTGAAAATGCAAACACTGATCTTCATTTTAGTCAGGCCTATAGCCAGAAGTATATTTTTTAGGGGGTCATGGCCCTCAGCTATCACCAAACATTTATTCTGAGCTCAATTCGTGCATTCTTGCCCAAATACTGGTTGTGCTACTAAATAAAGAACCCCAAAATATTGTGGTACAAGAATAACAAGCATGGAATATTGAAAGGTAAATGCATATACAGAAGTATAGATTTACTGTTCCTAATTCCACATATACATATCTTGAAAATATACGTATTGCGTGAGTGGGCTGACAACTGGGCACACAAATGGAGCTGAGGTGTGTCTTGCATATCCTGATGGGACATTACTAACCTGATGGGACTTCCTGAGCTAGAGTGGTGGGAGGAGTTGTCACTGACACTGAATAGGGCTGCTCCTGTCCTCACACAAAGCTGTCTCCAACCCCCTGCAGTTTGTCTGGAGCCAGATAGGGGGAAAGGAAGGGTCTTGTGCACTACAAAGACTTTCCTTTAAAGTTTGCCTACTTCAAAGGCAGAAACTGGTATAAGTACTAGAGCTGTGACACCATAACTTCAGAAACGTCTGGACAGAGGACCTTCTGCCAGGAAGAAGAGCGGGATACTGTAGGAGGGACTGTGACTCTGCCTGTTGCTTTGTTGTTCTGGCCTGTTGCTTGCTGCTTCTATCCTGGGAGTGATAGGACTGGACTTTGCTTTCTGAATCCTGCTTCCAAGGTTCTCCAAGGGCTTGTGTGTGCTGGCCTCCTATTAAGAAGTCTCAGGGCCATCAAAGACTTTACCTACCAGTCCCTCTGCTCTTCGGCTGAGACCCCTGACTTGCCAAGTGGTGCCAAAGCAAGTTACGGGGCCCTTGGAAATGCATACTGGTGAGAAAATCAATGCATCAACTTTCTCGATGCAGCACCGCTGTGTGGCTGAAAAATCAATGCATCACTGCAGTGCAGTTGAAGTATCGATGCAGCGCCTGCTGTATGGCTGAAAAATCATTGCAGCCTGAGTTCTGAGCACCGTATTACCAACGACCGTGGCACCCACTCCAACTCCGACGCTGTCCCTGCTTTGCAGATGAAGAATCAACTTATCTCCTGCTTCATGGCTGTGAAATAGATGCAGCACCTGCTTGCTCACCTGCTTCGCTCCATCAACCCAGGGCATCTCGATTTTTGACGCATTGTACTTTGACGTTGTATCATCATCGACGTTACTCAGCAGTAAGGAACCTGAAGGAACACTTCAGGACAAAGGACATTCTGCCAGGAAGAGGAGCTGGATGTTGTATGAGGGACGGACACTCTGCCTGTTGCTTTGCTGTTCCAGCCTGCTGTTCCATGAAAGAACTGGACTTTGCTTGCTGAATCCTGCTTCCAAGGTTCTCCAAGGGCTTGTGCATGCTTGCCTCCTGTTAAGCAGCCTCAGGGTCATCAAATAGTTCACCTACTATTTCCTGGGTTCTTCTGCTGAGAGCCCTGACTTGGTGTTAAATCCAGTTCCTGAGCCCTTGGAAGGGCAAACTGGTGAGAAAATCCATGCATCAACTCTCAGTGCCCATTCTCTTGATGCACCACTGCCATGCTACTGAAAAATGAACACATCACCATTGTGCAGCTGAAGAATTGACGCAGTGCCTGCTGTGCGGCTGAAAAATTACAGCAGCCAGAGTATCGAGCACCATGTCACCAACGTCCGTGGCACCCGCTCCGACTCTGACGCAGTCCCTACTCTGCGGCTGAAAAATCGATGTATCACCTGCTTCATGGATGTTAAATCAATGCAGCGCCTGATTCGTAGCCACTGCATCAACACAGCGTGTCTAGATTTTTGACGCATCATACTTACACGCTGTCTCTTCATCGACGTTGCCCAGCAGTAGGGAAACAAGGCTGCATGTCTGGAGATTAACGCATCACCTTCCCTTCCAATAAGCAATCAACGCATCACCTCCCCAGACAGTATGTAACCAACGCATCCCAACCCCTGGTTTGCAGTAAGGAACCAACGCATTACCTCCCTTGGCAGTAGGAAAGCAATGTATCACCTTGCCTGGGAGTAAGGAACCAATGCATTGCTTGTTTTTCCGGCACCCCACCTCCCCTGCACCTGGCAACATCTTTGAATGTTGATGCATCCCTGGTACTTTTTGCTAATAGTGAAGCATTCATAGATTCCTATAGACTGAACTGATTTAACATTTTAAAAGTGTTATTTTTACTGGTGTATGTTGGATTTTTGTCATATTGGTCATGTTTTATTCAGATTAATATTGGCTACTTTTCTAAACTGGTGTGGACTCATTTTGTAGAGTTTACACTATATTACTGTGTGTGTATTTAAAAATGCTTTACACATTGCCTCTGAGATGAGCCTGACTGCCCGTTCCAAGCTACCAAGGGGGTGATCACGGTTTATCTTACCTCTGTGAGACCCTCACCCTAAGTAGATTGAGGGTCCCTACTTGAATAGGGTACATGCCGACTGCCAACTGGAAACCCCATTTCTAACAAAGGTCTTTAAAAAAAATTGATAGGCTAGCCTCTCCTCAGAGCCCTCTATCCACCACCTCACATATCAGATGGTAGATATCCAACCATTATGTTTTAAACATTTTAGGGATGCAACAATGATCACAACGAAATAGTATTTAAATGGAAGTTGAGATGATCCTACAATGAATTTCACTACAAGGTCATGACAAGTGATGGATAGGTCAGTTACATTTCATCAAAAACACCAGTCAAAACTGCATGGACTTAAGGCAGGCTCTGACATAGGCATAGAACACCATAGTTACAGGCAAGTTGCGTAAAAGGTGTTGAACAAAAGGAAACCTTTGTTAGAAATTGACATGCAAGACAGGCAGGCGTGATAAAGTAGAAGTTATTTTATCTATCAATCAATCAATCGGTCATTTGTTAAGCGCACTACATACCCGCGAGGGTCTCAAGTTGCTGGGGGGGGATGGGGGCCGCTACTGATCGAACAGCCAGATCTATAGTATCCTCCTGAAGGTCAGCAGGTCTTAGGTCTGTCATAGGCTCAGTAGGAGGGTGTTCCATGTCTTGGCGGCGAGGTGGGAGAAGGATATCCCGCCAGTGGTTGTTCTTTGGATGCGTGGGCGGTGGCGAGTGAGAGGTCGGCCGAGCGTAGAAGGTTGGGGATGTAGAAGGAGAGTCGTCTGTTGAGGTAGGCTGGGCCGGTCTTGTGGAATGCCTTGTGTGCGTGGATGAGAAGCTTGAAGGATATCCTCTTGTTGACTCTGGAAGGGATCAATTTGAAGCCTGTGGACTGGCTGTAGATTCTAGTTTCTTCTCCAGTTAGAGGAGCCATAGACAGGCAGACAGCATTGCCTCTAATGCACTGAGTGTTAGTTTCGCGGTTTGCATCTAGGATCCTGCTCTTTGATAACACCTCTGTTTGATGCTGCTTACAATTTACTTCCTATTTGGATGCAACTGAGTCCTCCACTTCCAAAATTATGGACTTTCTTTCTCTTTCACATGCCGTGACTCCTTGCATTAGACCCTAACAATTGCACCCTCTATTGTATTGTATTGTATTGTATATTGGATTTATATAGCGCTTATCACCCAGGGGTCTCTAAGCGCTTGCCTTGGGAACCCGTCCTGGCTTTTCCCTGTGAGATAGCCCCTACAGGGCATCCCCAAGGTGAAAGCCAGGCATCCCGCCGCGGGGGCCGTTGTGGAGATTAAGCAAGCTTAATGCCCAGAGTTGCAGAGTGTGAACCCATGATTAGGTCAGGCACCGAAGCGAGAATTATCAAGTCCGTGGACATTTGAGCTCAAGACCCTGCCGCGTCGGGAATAGAACCCTGGTCCCGGGTCTGACCTCTGCTTCAGGGTCTGCCTGCTCTAACCAGTGAGCCACACTTCTCCACAGTATGTAGCTAACATTGCTTGGACGAGCATCCACTTTTCTGAGTAGTGAATATAGAAAGTATGGAACCCTGCCTTGTGTATTAGAAATGGAAAATATTTACTCTGCATTACGACAAGAGCAGATAAAAGTGAAGCTTCATGTTTTGAAACAGGTAAGAGACTGCCATGTTTAAATGTATATTAGAACACCAAATCACTTCCTTAATAGACCTTACACTTCTCAGCAAGAAGGTCGTACTTCCCAGCAACTACACCAGCAAATGTAGACATGGATAATGTGCATTAAAAGAGAAGGTATCAGCATTTCTCACCAAGAGCATATAGTAAGAAATAACAAGGGGGTACCGGTATTAAGCAATTTCCAAAAAGCTATGTGGATCCAGTAACAACGCTTGGACAGTATTAGGATTTCGAAGGCCACAATGCAAGGTTATTTTTTTGATTTTACACTAAAATTCCATTTAGAAAATAACCTGCAAAATTGTGGTTTAAATCACATTGGGCGAGATGCATTGGCCAAATCATGATAAGGCATAAATTCCACTTAAAGTGTCCAGTCCCTATTTCTCTATGAGTTTGAGAAAAGGGGAGTGTGTGTTCCGTGAAGAGTCAGTGTTGTACTTATTGGGATGAATGCCCGTTCTTTCAGATTTTCATATAGAGGACACGACTACTTCAAGTTGCAGTGTGACATCTTTATTGTTGTGTTGTGAGACATGTACAGCCGACACGTGTTTCGCCCCCTATTGGCGAATTGGGATTCAACCCATGCACATACCTAATGCAGAGAGCTGCGAGCAGGGACCGAACTGCACTTTTCAGCCTTCTGCAATCTTACAGAAGAATATTGTTCTGCGAGTATTGAAACTCTTGTCTTTGGAATCTTGACAATATGGAAACAGTTGTATTATACGCTGCATTTGTGTAAATAGCCTTGAGAAAGCCCCGGTGCAATTCGCCAATAGGGGGCGAAACACGTGTCGGCTGGCTATGTCTATGTACAATACTGACTCTTCACGGAACACACACTCCCTTTTCTCAAACTCGCTTTCTCTTACGAAGCTCAAGAGGTCCAGAGCTTCAAGTGTGTCTCCATCTACTTATAAAACCAGCTTATTAAGCGTTGTTTAGCCTTGGAATTCTTGGACCTTTCTGCCTTGTTAGTAACTATTTCTCTATGAGCAGCTAGCTCTCATTTTGCTCCTTTAGCCTCTCTCTTACTTTGTCTAGTCTTTCCCAGTCCCCCAAACTCTGCCTCATTGCCTCTCGCAACCTCTTCCCTATCACTTTCTGTTTGCTGCTGCATCTATCTTCTCATTCCTACCTCTCATGCTTTCTCTTGCTTTTTCTATGGACTCTCCTTTCTTTCACCCAATCTTCTCTCATTTTCTAGAACCTCTTCTCTCTATCTTCTCTTCTATCTTCTTTGAACTTCTCAATATTTTATTCTCTCCCTTGATCTCTTCGCCATAGACCATGTATGCAAACTGAAACTTTCTCTTGGTTGTGCGTGGTCATTAGCAGTACCTGCCACCTTTCTTTGATCACCACTGTTCTTTTCTCTGTATCCAGTCCCAGAAGCCTACCAGTACCAGAGGCCTGCTAGAACTGGAGAATTCCCCTACAATCATGGAACAAGAAAGTTAGTGCAATGTGATCATCATATTCATGAAGCTTGTTGTCAGTTGTTGTTGAACAGGACATCAGGCTGCATGGATTTGGTATTCTTTAACTGCTCTTGATCAGACAATGACCTGTTGACTCCCACCACACTACTTCAACAGTCATCCACAGTACTGGAAAATAAAATGTTTCTGGTACAAACACGAGTAACATTTTATATTCCAAAATTAAAGTTGGCATGAGAGGGAAATGTATCCCACAAGTCCCAAATTATATTGTTTGCTTTATTTTATTGTGCAAGTTTTCTCACAGGGGAAACCCAATAAACCCTTGTAGGCTTGGGCAGTTTATGGTTCAAAACATAGGGTGCTACAAGGGACTTATTTCAAAGATGTTTACTCTTAGTCAACGAGTGGTATCACAATTTCACACTCTTAAGTATCCAGGGGATATCAAATTTGTTTCGAACACAGCATAAATGCATGGAAGGTGAAGATAAAACAGAGCAAGAGAAGGAGGGTTTGTTCTGAAATGAATCTTTACTTTGTAAAAATGACAAGGGATGTAAACATAAATTAATTCAAGCAAAAAAAGTCATGAACGAAGAAAGACAAAAAATTTTTTCCTATGGTTCATAACAATGAATATCAGCTCTAGCTAATTCAAACAAACAACCCAAATTAAACAATAAAGCGTGGTTGTAAGTTGGCGTCTAACGACAGCATTAAAGGAGATGATAGCAAGATGTCGACGTTTCGGTCTTTGTTGTATTCATCGATAAGACCATCATCAGGACGATGTTATGTTTCAATGCTGTAAACAACTCCCATAGGGTGTTTAGAGGGGACCGTGTTTAGGAGTTCCAGCGGTCTATGAAGCAATCTCACAACAAAAAGGATGTAAGCCCACGTTTTTTGGGTTTCGAACGTGTTGTTTAGTCCAGGCCAAATAGTGCACTGTTCTATTTCGGAAAAAACTCGAGCGGCACGGAAAAATCACCATCGGTTCGTCTCGAGACGAACCGATGGTGATTTTTCCGTGCCGCTCGAGTTTTTTCCGAAATAGAACAGTGCACTATTTGGCCTGGACTAAACAACACATTCGAAACCCGAAAAACGTGGGCTTACATCCTTTTTGTTGTGAGATTGCTTCATAGACCGCTGGAACTCCTAAACACGGTCCCCTCTAAACACCCTATGGGAGTTGTTTACAGCATTGAAACATAACATCGTCCTGATGATGGTCTTATCGATGAATACAACAAAGACCGAAACGTCGACATCTTGCTATCATCTCCTTTAATGCTGTCGTTAGACGCCAACTTACAACCACGCTTTATTGTTTAATTTGGGTTGTTTGTTTGAATTAGCTGGAGCTGATATTCATTGTTATGAACCATAGGAAATTTTTTTTTGTCTTTCTTCGTTCATGACTTTTTTTGCTTGAATTAATTTATGTTTACATCCCTTGTCATTTTTACAAAGTAAAGATTCATTTCAGAACAAACCCTCCTTCTCTTGCTCTGTTTTATTTTATTGTGCAGCATGTTGTGTACACTAATATTACACAGCAAAACAAAAGTGAAAGCAGACCACGCTAATGAAATGTGCAGTGATTCACAACTGCCCTACCATACAGGGTTACTTCCAGCTTCCAAATAATGTGTCACTGAGATATTGTCCTTTAAGAGGAAAAGTTCCCTAAGACCCCTAAGACACAAGGAAAGATCAAGATTTTGTCTTGCAAATTGACTAATTGTGGTGATGTGGGTAGCTGCAGTATTTAGGTCAGGGCTCGATCGGCATCAAGGGAAACGTGGCAGGCCCAGACATTTCTGAAAGGAAGGTACCTAGGGTAGTCTGGGGTGGTATATCTGGCATGGACCACAATATCTGTTCTTACCTAGAAGGCACTGCATACACCAACCTTTGGTTAGATCAGATGTTTCTAATATTTTGTTGTAGCGTTCAACATGATCTGCACCCGTCTCCATTTTGGTTACTTGTGTAAACTTCACATCTTTTTCTAAACTGTTACTTTTACATACCTTACACTTACACAATAACCTACTTAAAGATTACTCTGCTTGCAGCATATTTCTTAGAACGCATTTTATCATGTCATTAGTACACTCTGTTCAAGGCTAAGGAACACTGAAAGTGATGCCCTTGCATTTATTTGTCCAGTTGGAGTGTAGTGTAGTTCCTATATTCCCAATAGGCTCTGCGCATTGGAATAATATATCCTATAGATTTGACATAGGACTTAAGTCAATAGGTCTCTATACAATATACTAAACTTAATTGTGGGTTTGCCAGCTAACTCAGAGGTCACTAGAAACGTTCTCGAATACACAAGGAGGGATTCGTTTCTGACAACCGCATAAACATGACAGCTTTGTTTCCCAAGAATAAGAATATATCTCTCCGAGTCGTGGAAACAAGAGATAACTATTTTACTCAGTCAATCGTGCATGCTTCGTTTCTACAGAGTTGCAGAGAAATAGTGAGACCGGTGTTTTCAATAAAAGGGTTTATTGAACAGTCTTCTTTCTCATGCTAGAAAGGTGAACTGCTGCAATCGTTATGCAGAATGCAAAGTATAATGCGTACAGTGTAAACAGTAATATGAAATAATACTGTAAGAGCATTGTATGGTTTCTAAGCCATATAAAAATACATACATAAATAACATAGACTAAAATACTCAACTGGTGCTTCTAAATTATGCCTACCCCAATGTACCTAACCTAAGTCTAGTACGAGGGAAGAATAAAGTATGGTCTTTTGCATAGGTTTAGTTTTGCTAAGAATCTAACAACGGTTTCTCTAGGTTCTAATCAGCTCCACACCCTCTTTAGAATGAAGGATGTCTGGTATCTGTGTCTTGGGACTCGATTTCCCAAAACCCCACAAGGGGAGCCGGAAACACTGGAGCTGGATTCTCGGCAGAGAAGGGCAGCTTCCTGATCAGTGCGTCAGCTGGAGAGAGTCAGCTTCCTTCGGCACTAGCTGTAGCGAGCTGTGTCGGGCAAGTAGGTCTTCGAACTGCTCCGAACCACTGTATCTTGCTATAGCAAGTGAAGGTATATTTATACCTTGAAGGTATTTAGGAATGCCATAGTTTGACGTAAAGTAAGGCATATAAACGTCATGAATGAACCCCTGGGGAATAGTTGTTCATTGTAAAGTAACTGAGTTCTTGGAGAATTCAAGCAAGGGAAAGTCCCTAACCGCTTAAGCTGGTTTCCCAAGAAATCGTTGTGACGTTTGGTGAACTGATGGATGTAGCCATGCCTGTATTTGTTTAGCATGGGCTATGCCTAAATGAAGGCTGGATTTCCATGTCTATATAAGGGCAACGAGAATTGTACCTATATAAGGGCATGAATCAGGAAAATGCAATCGGAGCCTAAAACACCACACAACAGGAGACAGCTATGGGTCACGTGGCAAACAATCACATCGTCGCTTCACCTCTTACACAGTGCGCCTGGAACAGTGCTTTTATTATATAAACTAGCTCTGAGCATGATTTGGCAGAAGAGCACTTCTGTCGATAATCGTGAAACACTGTGCTTATGACTGAGATGCAGCCATGCTGACTCTAACCTCCATCCTACAAAGTACGGTAGCCTGCGCTACACCAGATCTGCTTCCTGATACATCATTCTTTGGTATGGGGGTTGGGTCCTCCCAAGGAATCTATGAGAGGATACTCCCACTATTCTCCTGGTGGTGTAGTTTGTATTAAGTAGAAGTATAACTATAACTATAATCATAATCACACTGTAACTTTATAATGGTTGAACTATTGATCTTTTTCGCCATTCGTGTAATGTTGGCTACAATGCATTGTTTCATCCTACTAATAATTGCATTTTACACAAGATGTTTCAATAAATGTTTGAAAACTCAATTTGTATCAATCTTGTGACTCCTTTTGGCATGATTGAGTAACAACGAAAGGGTAGATCTGTTTCCATGACTTCCTTGGGGAATTAGAGTGGTCATGTTCTGAGGTTGCAGATGCGATCTGGTACCCTGGAATGTTGGGGGTTCAGATTGCACACTGTGAGCTAGCTAGGAAATAGGCCAACATGCACTGACACAAAACACAAAATACAACTCATCAAAAATGATGCTGCAAGACTTCTTCTCTGCCCTTCACCAGAAGAAAACATGATTCCAGTCTTGTAATCACTCCACTGGCTACCTATAGCAAGAAGGGTAATCTTCAAGACACTTTGCATTGTTGGTAGAGGGATGTATAAAACAACCATGTATGCCATTGCCATGCATGCCTTTACAATATGTCTGTTACCATGCATATTCCTTTACCACACAAATATTGACCACACATATGCCTTTACCATGCAAACCTTCACAACGAAATTTAAGTATTTAGCAGGAAAGTATAAAGCCAATAGTGGGAGGTGGTTTGTTAGTAGGTGAAGGTAAGTATCTACAGCTAGTAACATCATAGTCACAAATAAGGCTGTAGTAAAGTCTGAATAAACTAGTCCTTGCTCAACCCTTGGTAGGTTGGCTCATGAGCAGTCAGGTTTAACTTAGAAAACAGGTGTTTAAAGCATTTAAAGAACATCAATGACAGTAAATAAGTAAGAACAAACACACAATAAAAAACCAACACCAATTTATAAAACTGGGAAATATTTTTTAGCATTAATATGACATAAAAACAACAAAAGTCCAAAGTAGGTAACTAGAGATAATAATTTTTAAAATAAAATGTAAAAATGCGCTTTCTAGTTCTTAAAAGCATAAACCGTCAATCTGGAACATCTGGTCACACTTGACTGGGACCAAGTCAAAGTTTCAGCCCGACGGTAATAGAGCATGGGTCCGATACAATGGGGTGGTTAGAGCCGGCCAAGCCTTTGCACTTATTCACTTTTTTAGTTCTTTTTCTCTTGACATGAGTAGGTCTCTTCAGCAGGACAGGTTGCAGTTCAACAACAAGCTTTACCGTGAGGCCCTGGTTAATTCCTGGAGGTTTTGGTGCTTGCTGTCAATGACTAAGAGCTCTGGAGCTTCAGGTGGTCAAATCTGAATTTCAGGCCAGGTTGCAGTTCGATGTTGCTGGCTTGACTCTTGACGATGGGTCAGTCAACTAATGGTGTTTTTTACCAAAAATTCTCTACATGATTCCAAACTTCTGGATTTTCTTCTAGCTGGTCCTTTTGGAACCTTGAAGCATCCACAACACCAGTCAAGTTTCCAGAAGCTCCAAGTTGCTCCTTGGAAAGTTGGGAGTACAATTCCTGCAGTGCACCTGGCCAAATCCTTTAAGGTCCACTGGACGCTGGTCAGCTGGGCTCTTCTTGGCAGAGTTAATGGAGGGGACTTCTTGAAGCTCTTTTGTATGTGATGCTTTCAGGCAGTCCACTCCTTAAACTTTTAAGCAAGCCAAAGTCCTCTTTTGTGAAGCTTAGAGTGGGCTGCTGATGCAGTCCTTATGAGTGCAGTCCTTCTTGGTGCAGACCAGGGGTTCAGTAGGGTAGTCCTTATTCTTCTTGTGTCCGTACAGGAATTTGAGTTGCTGGGCAGCTCTCCAATATTTATCCAGGTTTCTGAGCTGGCAAGAAGTACGGCATTTTCTTGTCCCAGAAAAAACTATTCCCCAAAAATCAAAAAAGGGTTCAGATCTGGCTAACCCAACGCACAGATGTGGCTAACATTTCCCTACACTTCCCTTCCAGCCCCTCTCCAAATTGAATTAATGGGGCTCCCACCTGGCCAGGGGTGCAGGAAGTGGGAGTAAGCCTGGTTCCGGTCCTCACTGTCTTTATGGCTTTGAATACCAATTTGGCTACCCAGCCCCCTTCTTGTACTGCTCTCTGCTGCTGCAGATTTCCTCCCACCAGATGTCTTCTTTTTCTCAGCCCATCCACTTCACACCTCATTAAGGCAGCTTGGCTCAGTTTGTTAACGGTTGGCCAATCAGAAGAGACTGCTTGTTAGAACTGGGGTCACCAATTCCACCACGGTAGCTTGGCGAGAAGCAGGTAAGCACCCAAAGGCTATGTGTAAAGCAGAAGTGCAGCACACACTCACACTGAGACAGGGAGGCACACGCAATAAAATGACACCACACCAGATAGTTGTTTAAAACAAGACTCTTTTATCTAGACTTCTTCAATGCAGGTAAGTAAATCCTTCTATACCCTAGGCATCAAGTCAGGCATTGGACATTTCCTAGACATCAGGCAAACATGTCTGTAAATACCTCACTATTATGTAGGGGCAGGGTATGCAATAACATTTCTCAGAAGCAGGTTCACTAAAGACAAGATTTCATATGACTAGTTTCTATCTAAAACATTTCTTGTGCATGGGGATCATTGAAATGAATAAACCTCTGCTTAAATGGCACATCAGAAACATGAACACAGTTTCCAGGGCAGGTTGCGAAGAACACTCCCCTAGCCAGGGGCTAACTTTAGTCACAACACAACAATGGTACGAGCAGCATTAACAGTTCCCAGGCAGGGCCGCTCTCAAAAGGACTTTCTCCTATAAAGGGGTGCCTTTAAGCACAGCACTTTGCTCCAAAGCAGTCTTGGGCCCAGTTTGTGAGGCATTTACACAAGTTCACTCCCCCCTCAGGCCTCTATAGAGTTAATCAAGGCCCAAGTACAGTCTCCTGCGGGGAGGGGCGATCGCGGGGCTGCCTCTCCAGTCTCTTGAGGCTCCTCGGAAGCCCCCGCTATCTCCTGTCTCCTCCATCCTCCCCCAGGGGTGTTACCTTGGTCTATGGAGGCCCTCAACGTGATGCGGGGGCCCGCGCAGTCTAAGCGGGCTCCCAGCGGCTCCTCATGCCTTTGTTTGCTCTCCTCCTGTGGGCGAACAGGCAGGGAGAAGACAGCGGGGGCTTCTGTTCCTCCCGGAGCACCCACACCGAGATCGGGGCGGCCTCCGGCTTTGCAGCTTCCTCCGGTGTCAGGGCCAATCAGGGTGCGGTATGGCAGGGGTGCGCCTGCAGCCGCCAATCCTAGCGCGACTTGCGGGGTTGTGGCAGGCCCAGCCAATGGTTGTGCAGTGGCAAAGGGGGCGTGGCTGATGACACGGCCGGCGCCCCGTCATGTGATCGTGGTGCCTCTGGCTTCCTAAACACCGCACAGGCCTTCCCAATACCGCTTCGGCCCTCCTTTCACTCAGGGGCTGCGGCAGAGCCGAAGTCCACACGCTCTCGCGACCTGGCGGCTTGGGCAGTGGCGGTGATTAAGGCCACAGCGAACTCTCCTCACGTGGTGCCCGGACTGCAGCGGTGATGGGCGAATAAGCTCAAGGACACAGCGCTCAATCTCAGGTACCGGGCAGCGGCGGTGACAGGCAGGTAGCGTGTGGAAGTGCACAGCGCTTTGAAGGCACATCGCTTTCATGGGCAAAGTAGCGCTTGGGATCAGGCACAGCTTAGGCAGGACAGCGCAGGGGCACAGTTCAGGCGGTAAGCCCTGGTTACCTGGTTGATCCCCCAGCAGTCCTTACACCAGGTAGGTGTTTCCTTACAGCGCTTGATGTTCCCAGCGCCCTTCTTACGTAGCTTCTTGGGGGGGAGAAGGGGGGTTGAGTTGGTGGCTTCAGAGGCAGGATGCTTCCGCTTGGCACACTGGAGGTGGTTCCCTGGGTTCCCCAACGCTGGGCCAGATCAGCAGGCTGGCAGAGTCCCTCACCTAACTTAGAAAAGCAGTGCTTAGGCCCAGTCAGTCACAGTGGTGTAGGTTCCTCCCCTAGACCCAACCGCCTAAACTCCTGCAGAGGTTCCCCCAGGTCCAGTGGTGCCCCAACTGATGGGCAGGTTTCCCTCCTTCCCCCTTATACCCCTAGGTCAGGTGACCACTCTCTGAAGGAGGCAAAGCGTAATCCCTCCCCTAGTCTGGAAGGTTCCAGGAGGTTCTACATTCTAGGCTATGGACTAAAAGGGCGGGATGGCAGTGTTACTGTATCCTCATGACCCAGCCTGCTCCTGAGTACTAGTGCGTGTCTTCAAAGGCCACTCCGCAGTAGCAGAGGTCTGTGGCAGGACTGTTGTTGGGAGAGAGCAGCTGCACCTCAGCACTGTTTGACAGTGGTAAGGCACCCAGAGACTTAGATCCAACAAAAAGATGGTGGCAAAAACAAGGCAAAAGGGCAAAAAAAAAAATGGGGTAAAACCACCCTAGGGCTGACAGGTCTACCCAACCTCTAGGGAGTTCTCATCACTAAGTTGGAAAAAACGGGAAAGACTGTCAGCGTTGGCGTGGTCTACTTCAGGACGATGTTCCACCCGAAAGTCCATACCCTGGAGGGAAATGGACCACCTTAGCAATTTGGGGTTTTCGCCTCCAATTTGCATGAGATAGCGAAGGGGTCGGTGGTCGGTCTGAATGAGGAAGTGAGAACCAAAGAGGTATGGCCTCAACTTCTTCAGGGCCCAAACCATGGCGAAGACTCCACCGTTGTTCCCTGGGGTGTAGCCTTTGGGAGATAAAGGCCACAGGCTGGTCTTGGCCTTCTTCATTTAGCTGAGAGAGCACAGCTCCTATGCCATGCTCAGAGGCGTCTGTCTGCACGATAAATTCCTTGGAGAAATCTGGAGTTGCAAGGACCGGAGCTGTGCACATCACATGCTTCAGGGTGTCAAATGCCTCTTGACACGCAGCTGTCCAGATGACTTTTCGTGGCTGCTTCTTGGACGTCAATTCAGTCAGGGGGCCACGATAGTTCCATACCCCTTGACAAACCGGCGGTAATAACCAGTGAGGCCGAGGAAAGCTCGGACCTCTCTTTGGGTTTTGGGGGCTCCCAGGCCAGGAGGGTCTCAATTTTGGCCTGGAGGGGTTGCACCTTACCCCCGCCCACCAGGTGTCCCAGGTAGACAACAGATCCCTGTCCAATCTGGCACTTGCTAGCCTTGATGGTTAGGCCAGCCCGCTGTAGCGCCTTTAGAAACTCCTGGAGATGCTGCAGATGGTCCTCCCAGGTGCTGCTGAAGACAGCTATGTCGTCCAGGTTCGGAGCTGAGAAGGCCTCGAGGCCAGAAAGCACCTGGTTAACCAACCGCTAGAAAGTGGTCTGAGCATTCTTGAGCCCGAAGGGCATCACCCGGAATTGAAAGTGGCCCTCGGGGGTGGAAAACTCAGTCTTCTCCTTTGCTCCGTCCGCCATGGCAATCTGCCAATATCCTGACTTCAGGTCGATGGTACTTAGATACCGAGCGGCTCCCAGTCAGTCAAACAGCTCTTCAGCCCGAAGGATCGGGTGAGCATCCGTCTTGGTCACGAAGTTCAGACCACAGTAGTCCACACAGAACCGAAGTTCTGGTGTGGTGCCCGGTGGGGCCGCCTTCGGCATCAACACCACCGGACTAGCCCAAGGGCTGCTGGAAGGCTCAATCACCCCCAGCTCCAACATCTTGGCCACCTCACTCTGGATGCTGGGCTTAATCTTGTCGGACAGCCGGTAAGACTTGGTTTTCATGGATGGGCTGTCCCCTGGGTCCACGTCATGTGTACACAGATGCGTGATTCCAGGAGTAAGGGAGAACAACGAGGAGTACTGCTCCAATACCTGGCGGCAGTCCCTCTGTTGCTCAGGGGTCAAGGACGGGGAGAGGACCACTCCCTCCACCGATCCATCCTTCTCTTTGGCCGCCCGAAGGTCTGGAAGAGGCTCGCTCTCTTCCTCTACGCTCCCATCCGTCACCATAAGGAGAGCAAGCTCAGATCGCTCATGGTGCGGTTTCAAGTGGTTGATGTGGAACACCCTATGGGGCTGTCGGGGTTTTTTTAGGTCGACAACATAAGTGGTCTGGCCTCGTTTCTCCACAATCTCTTATGGTCCAGTCCACCGGTCCTGGAGGGCGCAAATCACTCCGGGCTCCATGACCCACACCTTCTGTCCAGCATCCTACTCCACCACCCGAGCTTTGTGGTCATACCACTCCTTCTTGACGGCTTGACTAGCCTCCAGGTTGTCTGAGGCTTCCTTCCACAGCTTGGCCATCTGGCTGCGGAATGCCAGCATGTAGCTGACCACGTCACTGGGAAGCATCTTCGAAGTCTTCTCCCACCCCTCCTTCACAAGGCTGAGGGGCCGACTAACGGGGTGGCCATAGAGCAGCTCAAAGGGCTGAACCCGACTCCCTTCTGCGGCACCTCTCGGTATGAAAATAGCAGACAGGGTAAGAGGACGTCCCACTTCCTTCTCAAGTCCTCTGGCAGGCTCGGATCATCCCCTTCAGAGTCTTATTGAAGCGCTCTACGAGCCCGTTAGTCTGGGGGTGGTAAGGAGTGGAGAACCGGTAGGTCACTCCGCACTCCTTCCACATGGCCTGCATGTAGGCCGACATGAAGTACGTGCCCCTATCCGACACCACAACCTTGCTGAATCCCACATGGGTAAAAATCCCCATCAAGGCCCGCGCCACCACAGGTGCAGTGATGGTCTTCAGAGGGATGGTCTCTGGGTACTGGGTGGCATGGTCCACCAACACCAAGATGAACCGGTGTCCCGAAGAAGTCAGCGGTTTCATTGGCTCGACAATATCAATGCCAACCCACTCAAAAGGGGTATGGACAACCAGGAGCGGTTCTAAAGGGACCTTTAACTTAGTCCCTGTCTTGCCACTAGCCTGGCAAGTCTTACAAGTCTTGCAAAAGGTGTCAGAGGCAACTCGCATTTTGGGCCAGTAAAAATGTGGGACCAACCGTGCAAAGGTTTTGTTTGACCCAGGTGAATTTCTAGTGGTATCTGGTGTGCCAATTCTAGCAGGAAGGCTTGTAGCATTGGGGGACCACTAAGGCCCTTGATGATCCATGCACCGGAGCCTTAGGCTCACTGTAGAGGAGGCCATCCTCCCAGTAAATGTTGTAATTGCCGGTCTCTTGGTTGGTCGCTTGGGCTTCGGCCTACCACCGCATGCCTTCAAGCGTGGGGCACTCTCTCTGCGCCCAACAGAATTCCTCCTGGGTAGGCCCTCCTTCTACCTGCCACTCTGCAGGGGTCGGCAAGTCCCCCACAGAAACAACATCCACCTCCGCGGACTCCAGGGTCACCTCCGTGGGCTCCCCATCCACCTCACGGGGCGTGTCCTCCACAACATCATCTTCTTGTCCAGCATTGGGCTGGGCCCTTGTTCCACGCTCCAACCCAGGTTGAGTTCCTTGTCGGGCAGCCATGGACCTCGTGACCACGCAAGTCCATCCTGGTTACCCCTGCATTTCTGTGTGGGCTTGGAACTCCACCTCCTTCCAGGCGGAATACTCCAGATCGTTTCCGAGCAGACACTCAACTGGCAAGACAAGGCTTACAGCAACTCTCAACTGGCCCGCGACCCCTCCCCACTCAAAGGGAACCTGAGCCACATGGTAGTGACTCACAGTGCCGTCAGCCAATACAGCCAGATAGAATAGGTCAGGGATCACTTGCTCCGGGGACACCATCGTCATGCTGGCACCCGTGTCCCTCAGAGCCTCCACCTCCTCCTCCTTAACCCGCACACTCTGCCGGTATTTGGCAGTGTTCGAGGGTAACTGTGTCTCTCTATACCCGAGTGAAACCAGGGTCAAGCCTGTCCACTCCCCTCCCTCATCTAGGGACAACTCTTCCCCCAGCACTACACTAACCACCCGAGGCTCTTACCTCCTGTGGGGGCTGGGGACCTCTTACGACACTGGGAATCCCCCTTGTAGTGTCCAATCTCCCCACATTCATAGCACCGGACAGTTATGGTATATTATGTTATGTTATGAGCTCTTAGATAGCGTGTGACTCACCCGGGGGCATCTCAGCGCTTACCTAGGGGATAACATGAATCAGGACAGGATTGGAATTACTCAGGTAAAAACCGAATTAGAACATAAGGTTTTTAATTGTTTCCTAAAAGCAAAATAGGAAGTGGATTTACGCATGGCCTCTGGTAATGAATTCCAGTATTTGGGAGCGATGTATGAAAAAGCTCTACCACCTGTGCGACTTAACTGGATACGAGGGACCATCAAGAGGGCCAATGCGTTAGATCTTAAGTTGCATTCGGATACTTGCTTAACTTTGTGTGGCAGTGCTTCTGTTCAGGCTACCCGTTTGGATTGAATATATATATATATATATACATATATATATATATATATATATATATATATATATATATATCCAAAGTCGAATAAATCCGGGTCACTCCTCATGGTGTAGAAAATAACCTTGGGTGGAGTTGTGCAAAAAAGCCTCTGTCGCACTATGTGGAGCTCCGGAAGCAGTGGAATACGGTAGAAAAATGCTGTACGTGGTGATTGCACAGTGCCGGATGCTTGTCCACACTGTGCAATAATTGCGAACAGCACCATGCCCAGCGCAGGCTTACCTTTTCTGCCGTTCGAGTAGATTTTTACTTGAGTGGCAGCTTTCTCAATGTGAACAGGTAATTTCTGAACACAAGCGGTCGTGAGCATACGCGACCACATGCAATGAGAAACCTGACCCCCTGCGTTGAGAAATCTCGCCAGGAGGTTTATTTTCCACGCTTGTACTTGCCAACTTGATGTTGATGATTGCGAACGAGGAAAAATCTCGCTGGGAGGTGGATTTTCCCTGCTCACGCTCACCACCATGACATTGGTGAATGCGAGATAGGAAAAAAATGTAACGCGGAGTGCGGGAAACTCCGCAAACTCCATGAGCTGAGCAGAGTTCACCGCTCAGGGTTAGTAGAAATATTTATTGCCACAATGTTGAGGACAACGCATTTCAGCTTTGCAACCTTTTCTCAAATGTAGTGTCTATTTTCCTTTATAGATGTACACCACAACCAATCACCATTTTAAAAGACATAGTAAGCATACTATGTTCAAATTAAGCACAATGATGACATCACTAAAAATAAATTAAAAAGGATAAAAAAGTACTACAGTACGTTCTTTACATTTGTTAAAAAATGCATATGCCAAGCAGTAACATTGCAAGCATAGTCAAATCTTGTCCAGTGTTTCACTCGTTTCTGCAATCTCACTTCATAAAAAACCTGCCTATGAATACCACAATACACTGCATCAGTAACTCACGCCACTCATAAGGTTTAAATTTACAATTAGTGGATATCCAGCCCTGACTGATAATGTGAACAGTGATATGTCTAGCTGGTTGGTGATCCAAAGCTCTCATTTGTAGTGTGTGGCATGTGGTGCAGATTAGAATGCACAGATGTCATGCAACGCGTGGCAGTGCTGTTAATACGTGCTGTTGTCCTCACACGTATCCATGTGCAATTGTTATTGTTGGAGTCCACGGATATCTGAATTGACTCATTTAAGAATTTCATTTGTCCGCTGCCAGGTCCAATTGCGATGCTTCTAGTCATTGAGTGGTGATAGCTATTCTTATTACGGCCTTTAGGGAATGTGAGTAAATAATGTTGAATAAATTATGGTATGATAATGTGACTCTTGGTGGCAGTGTGTATAATTTTGTGGACTTGACCGCTAATACTAACACAGTGGGATAGTGTTCATTGGACATGCGTCCTCATCTTATCAACTCCTAAACTCAACCACCCATAAACCCTATATACGCCATTACAACCCAATACCCTTACCCACCCTAAACCCTAAAAACACACTCACTAGCCAAACACCCTAAACCCTAAAATACCCTTACCACCCTTATAGCCTTCACCACCCTAAACCCTAAAACACCCTTACCACCAAAATACCATTACCCACC
The DNA here is from genome assembly GCF_964263255.1 of Lissotriton vulgaris. Taxonomy (NCBI): domain Eukaryota; kingdom Metazoa; phylum Chordata; class Amphibia; order Caudata; family Salamandridae; genus Lissotriton; species Lissotriton vulgaris. The sequence goes on along the minus strand of NC_141699.1, from coordinate 1,012,818,119 downwards.
CTACACTCTAAAAACACCCAAGCCACCCAAATAGCTTAACCCATCCTAAACCTTAAAAATACCCTTACCATCCGAATACCCTTACCCACCTAAACTCTAAAATTACCCTTGCCACCTAAGTACCCTTACTCAACCTAAACAATAAAAACACCCTTACAGCCCAAATACCCTTATCCACCCTAACAACTAAAAGTACCCTTGCCACCCAAATACCCTTACACACCCTGAAACCCCAAAATACCCTTGCTAATAAAATGCTCCTACCCAACCTAAACCCTAAAACTACCCTTACCCAACAAATACCCTCACCCACAATAAAACCCTAAAAATACCATTACCACCCAAATACTCCTACCCACCCTAAACCCCAATAAAACATGTGTCAACCAAATACCCACAACCAATCTAAACCCTAAAAATACTACTACCACCCAAATACCCTCACCCACCCTAAGCCCTAAAAATACCCTTACCACCCAAATACCCTAATCCACCATAAAACCCTAAAAATACCCTTACCACCCAAATATCCTTACCCACCCTAAACCCCAATAAAACCTTTGTCACCCAATTACCCGTTACCACCCTAGACCCTAAAAATACTCTTAACACCTAATTACTCTCATCCACCTCAAACCCTAAACATGCCCTTACCACCCAAATACCCTCATCTACCCTAAACCCTAAAAATACCCTTACCACCCAAATACACTTACCCACCCTAAACTCTAAAATTAGCCTTGCCACCCAAATACCCTTACCCACTGTAAACCTTAAAACACCCTTACCACCCAATTACCCTCACCCACCCTAAACCCTAAAAATACCCTAACCCCCAATACCCTCACCCACCCCTAAACCCAAAAAAACACCCTTACCATAAAATATATTTGCATTTATCTGCAAAATAATTACATTTATGTTGTAAAGACATGCCTGGTATACACATGGTAAATATTTGAATGGTAACGACATATGTGGTAAAGGGCAATGACTGCACTGTAAATGCTGTTTCCCCTCACAGAGCCTCTTTGGAAAAGGACATCTACACCTACTAGTTAAATTCATGCACTACAAATAAATCAAGACATGCCCTCCAGGCTTGCACCACTTATCATGCCACCTTACCATAAGAAATCTATTGGAGGCACTGTTTTCACACTATAATCCACCATGCTCTAAAGCACACTATCACACAACACCACCACACATCCGGCAACAGAAGCTGGAAAGATAGTCGCACAGTCAAGCTCAATCTTTAGCTTACAATCCACAGATTGGAAACAATTCAACCAGTGAACTATATTTGATAATCCAGATCTGCATTGTTCATGACAAGGTCAACTCGTCATAAGCACAGGGCAGGTAAAACTCATGACGAGTTGACCTTGTCATGAGCACTGAAGAGGTTAAATTCAGGTATATATGCAACAAGAGTTGTCTATCAGCAGAACGGTGTAGCCAATAAACCACTCATCACTAAATGAACAGGCATTAAATAAGTGAAGAGATGTGTCACATGCTTCCGTTCAATCAGAGAACTTTACTCTAGTCCATGAGTATAGGTCCCAAATATCTAGACATTGTACCTGCTTCTTTACATCTGACAATGGCTTTCGGATATACGATGATCATAACAATGTACACTCCTGCAGATCTATCCACTTCTCTCTTCCTCTAATAATGTCAACTCTGCCCCAGAACAATACATTAGGGAACAGAGTACTAAGATTTTGGGTTGGACTGCTTCGCTTTTGTGGTGCAGCCCTGAAGCATAATCCTTTTTGGAATTTACTACACCATGCAAAGTCACTTTGTGTAGCATGCATAGTTTAGTAAATGCAAAGTAAGGCAAGGCAGTGAATATTATTACCTTGCATTGAGGAGGCATTTCATAGGTGGAGTATGGGTGCTCTCATGCTTCCACCTATGGATTTGGATGCATTCCCTAATTTACTAAAGCTAATGAACCTGGGAATGCATCAAAATGCGACACCTTCCCCAGTGAGGTTTATTGAGGAGAAATCTCTTTATTTCCCCTTGTTCCTTCCTCATTATATGTGTGCTGCATTCTGAAGGATACGTAGAAAGAGGAATACACCTCTTGGGATTAGTTTATTGAAGGAAGGTGTCCTTCCTGCACAAAATCATTCAAGCCCATAATGCACACACCCTTGCAGCACAGAGCAAGGGTGCCGGCATTGGCGCTAGGCAACACGCAATCCACCAGCACCAGGAGACAGCAGAAATACACCATATCTTTGCAAACATGCAACATTTCTGCTATCTGCCTTTCACACAATGTAGCACAACAAGCTGCCTTGCTGTACTTAACTGTGTGAAATGGAAGTACATCTTCCCCAAAATTTCTGATTAGGTAAGGAATTGCGGTACCAGCTAAGCAGACTATAATCATAAGAAATATCCTAAAGGGATCTGCAGAGATGTTCAAAGCTGCCAAAAACTGAAAAACCATAAGCTGTACATCTGTGTCTCTCACAACTCATCCTCTACCACACATGCTGTGTCTCATAACACGACAACCGCATCACGGTGGCCATCACACAACATGGAAACTCTTACCACATAGGATGACAAAACAAAGACAACACCCTTTCAACCACACACCAACTTGCTGTCCATGTAGGTAAGTGCTTCATGACACACATAGGGGTAATAAACACTACACAAAAGTGCAATAAAGTACAATATTTATCATTTGTGCATCACAGAGATTTGTTTTGATCCTATTAAACTCTTTGATTCCATTAATTATAAAACTAAATGTGCTTCATTTTTGTTTTCATCACTGCAGTAATAAGTTGAAATATTTGTATAATTAATTTGCAGGTGTTACATTTTTTTCTGAATTTCAAACGAATTGACACCCTACAGTATTTTTTTCACACTCCCTGTACTCAAGGCTAATGTAATTATTCAATTCTGAGGCTGTGATGTTTTCCGCACAGCTATGACTTTACCACATTTGTCAAATAACCCATCAGCTGCCCCATATTCTGAAGATTTTAACAAAACAAAATTATGTTTCTTGCTCAAACTGATGAATCGTTGCAAAACATGCTACAATGCATGCTGCTGTGCTGTAGATGGTCCTTCACAAAGGTTGACTGGTCATCCTTCAGTTACTTAAAGCTGTATTTGGATGTGTAACTGGTACTAATGAAGTAAAACCTTTGTCAAAATGGTGCTAACATGTAAAAGTGACAAACAAATGGAGTGCTACCATCACAAAATGTGCCAGACTAGGCTGTATAATTTGTGATTTTTTAATATAATTTCAACATTGACATATAATGTAGGCCTCCCCTACTGCCTAATTCCAGTGGCCCTGGCTGTACCCCAGATAGATGGTCACTTAGTTCACTTCGCAAAATCCTATCACTTTGCAGTCAATGAAAGAAAAGTAAACAACATCTCCACATTAAAAGAATAAGCAACCTGGAATGTAACCTGTCTTTCAACACCAGCAAATCTAACAAGATAAAGACAACATTTAAAGACATTATTATTGCTCATTTCCCTTCCGAACTCCTGCACCTCTATACTGTGTCAGCTTCCTCAGTTGTTTTGGGGGAGCCAAAGATTATTATGGGCTGGCCCTACCCTCAAATGGCCCCAGTGGTTACAGCCCTGTTTTAGTCTTTTAGGACACTGTAATATCGGGGCCAGACTGGGAACTAAAAGCAGCCCTGGCATAAATATTCAATCAGCTCCACTCCCTTCCAAGTCACTTGTTGGAAAAGGGGCCTCTCTACAGCCACATTTTGCTTTTACCCTCCACATTTTGCTGAATTCTTTTTTGTTGGCCTTAGGAGTCTGAGCATTTTACCACTGCAAACCATTGCTAAAGTGCATGTTCTCTCTCCGCTAAACATGGTAACATTGGCTCATACCCAATTGGCGTATTTGATTTACAAATAAGTGCAGTGCTCTGCATGTGCCCAGGTTCTGTAAATTAAATGGTACTAGTGGGTCTGCAGCACTGATGTGCCACCCACGTAAATAGCCCCTTACCCGTATCAGTCATGCCATTGCGGAGCCTGTATATGCAGTTACACTGCTTTGTCGACCTAGCAAAATAACCCTTTGCTAAGCCGTAACCTTCCCTTTTTACGCATATAAGTCACCCCTGAGGTAGTCCCTTGACAACCCACAGTGCAGGATGCAATGCATTCAAAAGACAGTATGTGTTCTTTTAAGATTTGCATGTCCTGGTAGTGCAACCCCCCAAATTCGTTTTTCACTACAGCAAGGTCTATCCCTCCCATAGGAAAACATTGGGATTACATGCCCTTGGAATCACAATTAAAAATCCAAACTTATGGTAAAATCAGATTTTAAATTGCAATTCTGAAAATGGCACATTTAGAAAGTTGCCATTTTTTTATTTTAGCCATTTGGTGCCGGCTGCTTGCCTCTGATCACATGTTTGAGGTGGGTGAAAGTTGGCCTTTGTGTATTCCCGCTACATACACACATAATAGGAGCTTAGGTATGACTTAATGGGCCTTCCTGGTGGAATGGGAGGGAGGAGCTGGACCAAGCCTTACTTTCACCTGAATAGGTTGTTTCCTGTCCCCACACAAAGGGCTTCTTACCCCCTGAAGTGAGTCTGGAGACAAAGTAGGAAGGGAGGGCCTCTGTGCACTTCAAATACATGTATTTGAAGTCTACTCCACTTCCAAGGTACAACTGGGAATAAATACTGGACCTCTGGCCCCACCATTTCAGTACACGTCTGGACCTGTGGATATTCCGCCAGGAAGAAGGACTGCTGTGCTGCTGAAGGTTTGCCACACTGCTGGGCTGCTGTTTGCTGGACTCATATTTTGCTGTGCTGAGGTGTTGGCTTGCTGACCTTCTGCCGGGGTGAGAAGAACATGACCTGTATCAGTTGACCCCAGACCACAGAGTGACTCCAAGGGTTAGCTGGCAGCCTTCTGACCTGAAGTCTCAGGGACATAAAGGACTTCCAACAACCATGACTCTGCACCTAGAATCAGACATCTGTGAGTCTGCCATGGGAAATGGTGCACCCTAATCCAGGACCCATGAAATTGGGCATAAGCTGTATCTCCAGAGGAACAGAAACATCCTTTGCTGAGCGAAGCAGGCCGGAGCAGAAACAATGCATCTCCTTGGCTGAGTGGTGCATCTTGGTGAAGAGCCAAGGCATCACCACTGTAGCATTGATCGGACTTGTCAAAAAAGACTTACATTGCTGCAGCCTCCTTCATCTGGGACCGACCCATCACATTCAGAACTGCCACTGCGTGATGCTTCACATGGCACAAGCTCCTCATATCCTCATCGACAGCTGCCTTGACGATGGATCTCCGAAGCACAACTTCACTGCTCATTGGAACCACTGCATCTCTTCTTCTGTGCCTCACATCCTCGACAGCGGCCTTCACACCGCAAGCCCCATCTGCAGGATCCTCAATGTTGATGCATCAGGACCTCAAACTGCAGCCTCACCGCATCTCGAAACTGACGCATTGCCTCAACTGCACAATGCATCTTCAACACAGATCCACGCAATTGCTCCGCAACCAGGATGAAGGTACTTTGTTTCAGCGGACCTACCTGGGTCCAAGTAGCCAGCTTGCGCTCCATCACAATTGCTGGGAACCTTTACCTTTGTCCCAGTCCGGCGAGATCAGATATGCCAAATAGAGCTTTTTGCTTATTGGCACTATTTTTACCTAAATTTAATATCTCATCTCTACTTATTGTATTTTTGGCATTCTGGTCTTGGTTTATTCATTAAATTAAGTTCTATCTTTCTAACCCGGTGTGGAATACGTATGTGTGGTGTTTCACTGTTTTACTGTTTTAAGTGCTGCACAAATACTTTACACATTGCCTCTAAAGTTAAGCCTCAGAGCTTTGTGCCAAGCTACAAGAGGGTGAGCACAGGTTAATTTAGGATTTGCCTGCTTCTTACCCTGGCTAGAATTGTGGTTGCTGCTTGGCTAGGACTCATTTTTAGGTAAACCACCAACCCAATTTCTAACATCTATAATTTCTCTATCTCCTTTTCTCTCCCCTCTTTTGACTGAAGCACCTGCTCTGCCTGCTATAATTACTTAAGGAAGCCGGAGAAAGTGGTAGTGGTGCCAGTAGAGCTAGCAGCCCTCTGGTTTCATAACCTGGCCTCCAGTGACAGCAGCCAACCTGGAAAATGCCCAGTGGAATAAGCGGGCAGGTTGGGCCAGGATATATTCAGCATTTTGCAAATAGGACTATCAAAGGTCTTCAGACAAGAGGTAATTCTTTATCTAGGTATGAGAAAAAGAAGCCACTTAATACATTTAGGTTATGGTTAAAATGTGGATATGAGTGTCTAGGTCAGAAAAAGAACAAGCATTTACAATGTAACGGTTTCGCTTTTGTTAAAGTTAGAGCTTTTGTCATTGCTCATGGCAAATGTTCTTGTGCTTAGGTGAGGCAATAAATATCTGAAAACCCCTTGCAGAGAAAGGAAGAGCCCTAAATGACATATTTGTAAACAAAAGGTGTCAATGTTCCACAAGAAAGCTCAGAAACATCACAAACTATTTTTGAATAATAATTAAGTGTGAACCTTTCCACTGAATCGGGGGAATCGGACAAGACAGCATGCAACATTTGATCCATGACGCCATCACGCACATCCCACAAAGTTAGGATACTCAAAATAGTTAGGTAGCCAGAAGCTCATAATGGTACTACTGGCCAAAACACAACATCCACTAACATACAACTTAACAAAACATCTAACAAAGATCATCTGTGAAATAGACTAGCTTTCAAGGCTCCCAACAGCAATTCTTCGACCATAAGCCCACCACACCAATGCACCTGGAATAAGTACGAATTGACTCTAAACTGACTGCGTACAGACCTCTGCCCTTGTCCATTAATCCCAACATTCTTTAAATCTGACACATTTCACATAACAGATCATCATTCCCTACACTTACCACAGAGGTGCAACAAATAAACAAGCAACGAGGGGTGGGGGGGGGGGGGGATTGAGGAGCTCACGCACACAAGTAACTAGGGGGGGAGGGGGTGAGGAGCTCACGCACACAAGCAATGAGGGGGGGAGGGGGTGAGGAGCTCACGCACACAAGCAATGAGGGGGGAGGGTGAGGAGCTCACGCACACAAGCAACGAGGGGGGAGGGGGGGAGGAGCTCACGCACACAAGTAACAAGGGAGGAGGGGGTGAGGAGCTCACGCACACAAGCAACGGAGGGGAGGGTGAGGAGCTTACGCACACAAGCAACGAGGGGGGGAGGGGGTGAGGAGCTCACGCACATAAGCAACCAGGGGCGAGGGGGGGGTGAGGAGCGCACGCACACTAGCAACGAGGGGGGAGGGGGGTGAGGAGCTCATGCACACAAGTCATCTCCCTTCTCTCCCACCAGAATTAATTATAATGCCTACTTGCAATTAGTTAGTCTGGTCTAAGGTGCGCACCCTTTATCTCATGAGCTACTTTTGAAACACGGCTGGGGAATTTAAACAGATTCCACTCTGTATTTAGGAAAAGAGAAAAACCGTGTTTTTGACATTTTTTCATTTTCTTGAGATTATATATTCAAAATATAATGCAAGCTTTTCAATGGAAAAACAAGAGAGTCAAAAGCACAGAATCTCAATTTCACTGGCGCTCTCCAGCTAGGCCCCCTAGGATGTTGTTACAAGAGTTAAAGCTTAATCCTGGTCAAACTACACTCGAACATTGCTAGAGCAAAGCCTTCAGCAGCCTGCACAGGACTACTTCCACCCCAATAATGTTCTTTCCCGAAAGCCAATGTGCAGGTAGAAACAAGAGGCCCGAGCTCGATTTTATTAAGCTATGGACAGTAGAGGCCCAATGAGTACCCCATTAGGGAAAGAGGGTAGGAGTAAGTCCCCTTCACTAATACTGCTTCAAAGTCTGTCATACCCTGTCCAGATTCCACTTAGTCTTACGCTTCCTTTTACCTACTGACAAGTTCGCTTCCTTTTGCCTACTGACAAGTTAAGACACCCAAGGACTGCTAGCTACTTTATAAGTGTCTAATGAATTCAAAGGTCCCTAAACACTGAAACGTGTGGGTATTTTGTGAGAGCGGATGAAGGGCACTAAATGCACAATAATCATGTTACTCGTTCTCCTGTCTTTTCCCTCACTGTTGTCCATAACTTTTGGATCCATTCCCTCCACTGCATTTTGAAAGCAATACAAAGAGCGGGAGAATTAACTTAACATGTTGCTTTTTTCTTTTCTTGCATGTTTTATCAGGTAAAGGTACGCCTTGTGACGCCTTCCTCTAAAACTTAATTTCTTTCTTCTTTTTCTTAAGTGAGCCCTGACAGCAAGAGAAAGTTTAACATTTTCTTTATTACAGTTTCACTGCTTACATCAAAATCACTTTACCTACGATTACGCCAATCAAGCAGTTCAAAATTAGATGCAGAAAAGTCTACCCTGCTTAACATTTTATTTATTTTTATTTGTAGGTGTATATATTGCGAACTCGGCCTGAATTATTGAAGTGCTCTACCCAAGCACCAGTTACATTTACACAAGGTCATATTCATTTTTTTCGTACTTGGGGCACGGGGAGATTAACCGATTTGCCCAAAATTACAGGATGTTTAGCTGAGACTGGAACTTGGATCCCCAGATCCAAAGTCGGCCGCTCTGGCTCTAAAGTCACATCCTCTCCCCGTCGAGAAAAGCATGCATGTGGCAGCCTCATCAATGCTAGTAAATAAAAATATAAAAACAACTCCATCATTCCACCCAAGGGTCAGATTTGACGGTTCGCCGAGATCAGACCCCACACAAACTTAAGGTAAATAATTGCCACTCCAATCTGTATATAGTTAAACCATTCGAGCATATATAAATGTCTTCTGATAACAAAAGGGCCAGGCCTCCAATCGCAACCTAACAGAACTAATTGTCCATTTAGCTCGAGGAGCTTGTGGCTACTACCTCTGGTACAAGTCGCACTCGAACGTTCCTCTAATACCATTATACGCCTAGAACTCTCCCCCCTCCCCCGCCCGACTTCACGCACCTCAACTTCTGTTTTATATTAGAGAGCCAGCCTAAGGTTAGCAAAAAACGAAAAGTAGACACCAAATAAACGAGCCCTCACACGGGAAGGCTCGCGAGGCAGCCATGGGTCTTTGGTGGCGGGTCGCAGTCAGTGTTAAAGCCTAGTTTGACCAGAGCCGATGCATTCAGGGCTGTAAAGCAGTAAAGCTTCGGCGCTCCCGCGTTCACTACAGGCGTCAGCTGCTGCTGAGCACAAATGGGAGGAGCCAGCATGCCGGTCTCTCCCAAGCAGCAACAGAAAAGGCATTTTTGGGGGAGGGGTGGGTTTCATTGGTGACGAAAGGGAAGAACTCCAAGGAGTGGGCAGGAGACTGACGCGATATACAGCAAATAGAGCATGCGCACAAAGCGGCGACTATTAAAAACACACAAGAAATTATAAACATCTTTGTGCTTCAGCAGGAAATGCTCCCCTCTCCCAAGCAGAAGTGGTATGGTCTGGCTATGGGCTGCCTTTCGCCGAGACACACAACAGTCCATGGCAAAGGGCAGCAACTATTCCTCCAAAGAAGAGACTGTGTCCCTGTTGCAAAGGCGCAGACGACCGGACTGCCAATATGGCGCTCTGAACAGGGCTCTCGCCCGCTACAGAGAAGGCATAATGCTAGAGCTAAAGGTCTATCGGCACCGCCAGGCCAACCCCGATGCTCTGCCGGGATGGAGGGGTGGGTAATTGGGCAAGGGAACCCGTCTCTGCAGCAGTCTGGATGGTAGTAGAGTAGGAAGGAGAATGGGGTAGGCAGGCAGACTTTGAATGCCTCAGAGTGTCACACTGTTAACCACAGCACTCCGACACCCCGTACAAGGCAGTCACACTCCTGGTCTGTTTAACCCTCATTCTACCAGCCCCCGCGAGATCTTAAACCTTCGAGAGGGACGACTGCCCGTGCCTCCGGATCTCAAACTGCACCCATACTCGGCTAGAGTGGGGCGGCCATGCTATATCCACGTTAAAACTGTTTCCACTTCCTAATTACTCCCAGTGCTGCATCTACATGGACGACACCCCTCTAGAACTCCCAGCAGTAAATGCATTTAACCAAACGCGTCTTTGCCACACGCTATCTCCTTGCAATGCAACAGACGAAAAAGTATACAGCACTGCCCAAATATAACAAAGGTACCAATAAAATGCCACTAGTTATTTGCAGATTCCACCAAAACCAATGGTAACAATGAAATGCACGCCGACCCTTCGTGAAATATGAAGCTTTCGTTTCACCTTAAAAAAAGTTTTATTTTTTTATAAATGTATTCCTTAACAAATTGGCAGAATGACTCACTGTAACATTCGACAAAACACACCATAAAGGATGTCTGTGACGAGCTCTCGAGAAAACTGTACTCTTGCTAGCTCAGAGGTTAACGTAATTTCGGGAGTTTCAACGATCAGACATGTGACAGAAAAAAACAAGGTCATTTTGGGATTCGGGGGCATGTTTGCATGCTCTCCCCTTCCCATTGGCTGGAAGGTAAAATTCCAGCCAATAGGAAGAGGAGAGGGCGGGACTTAAAAAAAGACCCAGAAACGCCCCTGAATCGCGTCTTGACGGGAAAGAGTGATTGACTACCAATCTCTTCCAATGGCTAGCCTCCATTTATGGAGCTAGCCAATGGAAGAGAGTGGCGGGACAAAGCCCCATACTGGTAAACAAAAGTTTTCGCCTGCGCGAATGCTGCTGCGCAGCGGATCGCCAGACAGAACCTAAAAACCTTGTTTGAACGTTGAATGTAAAAAGTGAGCAAGGTTCACAGAGTTTGAAAAAGCCTGTAGTACACATGCATATTAGGCACAGATGCCCTTTGAGTAATAGACCGGACTGTGTTGATTAGATGATAAATCATTGAGACTAAATTTTTCAGCACATCAATAGCAGAGATCCTGGGCGCTATTTAGAATTTGGCAGATGGGATACTCTGTCAAAATGTTACGGATATCTAGTTGATCGTATTACTGATACTGTACGCTATAATACATTTGTTTAGGCGGGAGTGAATGTCAACCAACATCAAAGCACCCTTCCACTGACTTCTCACTAGCCCCCATCCAAATCTCCACTGCCCCGTCCTCCATTCTATCTACTAAGGCACACCTTCTTTACATATTAACTTTGCAAATGTGTAGTACCACGTCTACTAAACAGGAGTGACTTGATGTGTAGCTGCAATCATGCACTACAAATCTAAGCAAATAGATAAATACTACATGCCGAAGTTCCAAATTAGATCAAAGGAAAATGTGGGGAACTCACAAAACAATGATTTGCATATACATGCCAATTGAGGAAAGTAACATAATTTGTGAAAAGATTTATTTGCTGGAAGAATTACCTAACACATTCAGGGCATCATTTAGAGTTTGGCAGGGCAGGAACACAGCATTAACAGGCAGCTTTCCGCCCTGATAAATCTACTTGCCCCCATGTTGGAGCCGCTTGGTGTCAATGGATGAAGATTCAGCTGGATCCACACCCACAAGCCTCTGATCTAAAAGCCCTTGCAACATAGTGTAGCTCATCTGCCCTACTTAAGATCAGAAGATAGCGACTGTTTTCCCTACCTATGGTAGAAACTCCATGACCATTGTGTTTTTTATCTGAAAACAGAAACCTTTGCCTAATGGGTGCATCAATGGCACCGTTGAAGTCACAGTTGACACCACATGCCTGGTGAGGATCTCTAAATATGTTGAATGATCCTTTGCCAGGGAAGAAGAGACCATGACCACCACCATATAAATGACACTTTTCCAAATCTCGGTATGTGATTTGGAAAAGAGTGGTAGTATGATGTCACTGATATATGACAGGACTGTCCTTTCCTACTGAATGCACATTGGGTGTTGCTTGGTGAGCACCAAAGTATGACACAATCTGGCTACTGGGAGTGTGAACTGCAGTGAAATCATTGCTATTGGGTCAGTCCATTTGCAAGTGAACTCAAATGTAGTGGTGATCCTAAGTCAGATCAGATTACTACTAGAGGCTGATCAAATAGGCAAGTCTAGGATCAACCAAGATTTCCTATATACTTCAATTATACGTGTGGCATTTGTGTAAATTACATCATGTCAGAATAGGCAAAAGTTCATGATGAGGTTTGAGACAGTTCACGTGTAAAACTTTGTAAAGTTGCCTCAGGATCTCAAGACTATAAGGTTATTAGCTTTACTCACGTTCTTCAGAATTGCATACAACCTTATTGGCTTAGAGGCCACAGTATTTGTGTAAACTGTGGCTGTGTTCCCACACAACCCAAAAGATGCACTACCTAATAGTTAAACAGTTTTTCTTATTAGGAAAAACCTTTTATAAGCAGGAAGTAACTTCATGAGGTACTTGTAAAAATATATGATGAGAAAATGGAGAGAATGTCTGGAAGTTGTAAAAGGTTTCAGCAGAGAAGTCTGGGCTCTGGAGCAAAGAACAGTTCTACAAGCTTGAATGCGTATTGAGACTTGAGTTTTCACACTGTAGCCTCAAACGCCACACAATAAAGTTATGAAAAGCAAAAACAGGTAAGCCACTGAGGTTGCATCTTTTTCTTGATAGCCTTTTATTTTGCTTCAGACATCCAGAGAGTATGTTTTCTGCTTCCAAACTTTATAAACAGTTCCCTTCCCCTTAGCTTCATCAAACATTAATCAATGGGTTCAAGATGCAAGGGTGCTTTTCACTACTCCAGGTCAGGCCCACAGTAAAAGGACTAGATCCAACTGGTTTTTGTGATTTTTTTAACAGTAACTGCTGCAGTATCTATTGTCTACAGTACCTTCTGCACTTATCAAGCACAGAAGAACAGTTCCATAGTCATGACTAGGCAGGCCCCAGCCTTCTTTGTTCCTGGACTTTCCTCAATCGCTTTTAATAGTAAAGAGGTTCCATAAGAACACGCAAGCTTCTTCCACAGGACCTGCACATCTATAATATTGGGTGCCTTCAAGATGCTATTGCTACTAGTACTTAGAGCGAACTTCCTGTCCCAGAAATGTATGGCAGAGAGAGTGGCAAACCATGTTCAGTTCCCTGTTAGGCAGGTAAGCAGGCATTCTTCCACACATTAAGCAGGGACATCCTTTTTCTTCTCATCTCTCTTCTGTGTGGAGTAAGTCAAGCAAGACAACAGGAAGGTTACATCTAGCTAGCAATTGGTGATAACCAATAACTAAGTAAAACTGCAATTCCAAGCCTTTTCCTTCCAAAAGTCCTGCCTCCCAGCTGCTCCTCCCTCCTACCTCCCCATATATGCCGGCCGCTGGCACGCCAACGGCGCACCTAAGGCACGCCAACAGCGTGCCTAAGGCAAGTCTGTTGTTGCCCGTCCGCGCCTGGACCGCGCCAAGTGCCAGAACCCCTGGCCCCCGCACCCTCCACTACGACGCCAGCACTCTGCACGCTCTCAACTCCGGACGGAGCCACACCTGCTTCAATGCCGCCCTGAAACGCACACACGGCCCCTTCACCTGCCCGAACTGCAGCTACACCAGCCTCAGAGCCGACGAACCACCCACCAAGAAAGACCCCAACCACCTCCGATGCATACTACTGAACACCCGCTCCGCACGCAAGCATCCCGTCGAGCTCTGGGACCTGCTCGACACAACATCCCCGGACGTCGCCTTCCTGACAGAGTCCTTGTTTAACGCCTCCTCCGCACTCAACATCGCCATAGCCATCCTAGATGGCTACAAGATCACCCGCAGAGACGGCACCAACGGAGTCGGAGGAGGAATCGCCATTGTCTACAAGAACAGCCCTGATCTCCACCAACTACATCCTCCTTGGAGGCCTGAACTTTCACCTTGAGAACAACAATGACAACAACTCCACAACCCTGATTGATAGCCTCGCCAACCTCGGACTGAAGCAACTCGTCACAGCGCCCACCCACTCTGCCGGCCACACTCTCGACCCGGTCTTCCCCTCAAGCCTGCACGTCTCCTTCAGCCACACAACCGAACTCCTCTGGACCGACCACTGCTGCATCCACTTTGCCTTCCAGAAGCCCACCACACACCACCGCACCCAACAGATCCCCTGCCGCTGCTGGAACAAAATAACCGAAGACCAACTACACACCAACATCGCTCTCAGCCCAGCCACAGAGCCCTCCAACACCGACGACATTGCCCATAGCCTCAGACGCTGGATCGAGGACTGTGCCAACACCCTCGCCCCGCTGAAGAAACCCCCCCACAGAGACACCAGCAAGAGGGACAGCTGGTTCACCCCAGAACTCCTAGCTCCAAGCAAGCCTGCCAGAAACTAGAGAAGAAATGGCACAGTGAACAAACTCCGGACAGCCACGCAGCACACAAGGACGCCATCCGCAATCACCACCACCTCATCAGGGTGGCCAAGAGGACCTCCTTCAAAGACTGCCTTGACAACAATGCACACAATAGCAAGGAGCTCTTCAACATCGTGAAGGAACTCTCCAACCCCAGCTCCAACACCAACGACATCCCGCCGTCACAAGCCCTGTGCGACTCCCTCGCCACCTTCTTCCACCGCAAGATAGCAGACATCCACAACAGCTTCAACACCCAGACAGCCCCAACAGACAGCAACACAACAGACCCTCCACACGCCATGGACCACGACCCCCTGCTAGCCTGGGCCAGCATGAGCATCGATGAAACCATCAAGACCATGTGCACAATCCATTCTGGGTCTCCGTCACACCCATTCCCGCACCACGTCTTCAACAGAGCAAGCAGCTCCATCGCATCCCACCTGCGCAACGTCATCAATGTCTCCCTCGAGACCGTGACCTTCCCAGAAATCTGGAAACACGCCGAGATCAACGTCCTACTCAAAAAACCAAAGGCAGACCCAAGAGACTTCAAGAACTTCCAGCCCACCTCTCTGCTCCCCTTCCCGGCCAAGGTCATCAAGAAAATCGTTAACAGACAGCTAACCAGATACCTCGAAGAAAACAGAATTCTGGAACCTTCCCAGTCAGGGTTCAGCAGCAACCACAGCACTGAGACTGCCCTCATCGCCACCACTGATGACATCAGGACCCTGCTGGACAACGGCAAGACCGCAGCACTCATCCTCCTAGACCTCTCTGCGGCCTTCGACATCGCCTTCCACAGCACACTACGCGCACGCCTCCACGCCGCAGGGATCCGAGACAAGGCTCTGGATTGGACCACCTCCTTCCTCTCCTGCAGAACCCAGAGCATCTGCCTCCCCCCATTCCATTCCAAAGCCTCCGAGATAATCTGCGGCGTACCCCAGGGATTCTCCCTCAGCCCGACGCTGTTCAACATTTACATTGCCCCACTGGCACTCGCACACATAGCCCGACAGCACGATCTCAACATAATCTCCTACGCCGACGACACTCAGCTGATCCTCTCCCTCACCAAGGACCCCATCACCGCCTAAGCCAACCTCCACGAAGGAATGAAGACCATCGCCGACTGGATGAAGACCTGCCTTCTGAAGCTGAACTCAGACAAGACGGAGGTCCTCATCCTCTGCTCCAACCCTTCAGCCTGGGACAACTCCTGGTGGTCGACGGCACTGGCGGCAGCCCCGACACCCACCAACCACGCACGCAACCTGGGAATCATCCTCGACTCAACGCTCTCAATGACCAAGCAAGTCAACGTCATCTCCTCCTCGTGCTTCCACACCCTCTGCATGCTCCACAAGATCTACAGATGGATCCCGACAGATACAAGAAAGACAGTCACCCAGGCCCTCGTCAGCAGCAGACTCGACTACGGAAAAGCCCTCTACGCAGAAGCCCCGACCAAGCTCATCAAACGACTACAACGCATCCAAAACGCCTCGGCACAACTGATCCTCGACATACCATGCCACGGCCACATCACCCCCCACTTGAGAAATCTGCACTGGCTCCCCGTCAACAAGAGGATATCCTTCAAACTCCTCACCCACGCACAAAAGGCACTCCACAAGACCGGCCCAGCCTACCTCAACAGACGGCTCTCCGTCTACATCCCCAACCGCCAGCTACGCTCCGCTGACCTCTCACTCACCACCGTCCCACGCATCTGATGAACAACCACTGGTGGGAGATCCTTCTCCCACCTCGCCGCCAAGACATGGAACACCCTCCCACTGAGCCTATAACAGACCCAAGATCTGATGTCCTTCAGGAGGATCCTCAAGACCTGGCTGTTCGATCAGTAGGGCCCCCCCTCCCAGCGCCTTGAGACCCTTGCGGGTATGTAGTGCGCTTTACAAATGATTGATTGATTGATTGATTGACAATTTGTTTCAGGGGATATTATCTACTGATATGTTTTCAGGTAAAAGTCCCCACAAAGTTATTTTCACTGCATAAACCTAAAATTGTGGAGTCTTGGCTAAGCTCCTTTGTTCTTCTCTATCATTCACCAAATCCCTCTGAAAGTCAGCCCACATACTCCAAACCAAGGGTGAAATTAATGTCTACCTTCCATCCTATATCTGTTCTACACCTAATGCTGTCCTTGGCTCTTAACGTTTGTCCCTGGTACACCAGTTTATAAGAAGGGTTTTCTTCTGGGACCTTTTACAATCATTGGCTTGGTAAATCATGAGATACATTTGGATTCCTTTTTCTGATTCGAAGGTGTGCTATTCCTTTGATGTATTAACAGCTGAGTGATGTGAGATTAGCAAGGAATGTGGAACACCTCATGCTAAACACTGCAGCTGAGTTTCAGGCCAGCTCTATTTAATAATTCAGAGCTGCATAAACCTCAGTTATAATCAGATTATTCCAATCCAAATGTTAGATTTAAGATATTTACTACAAACTGACTGCAGGAAACTTGCTACCTAATGCACAAATACTTTTTTAAGTGGAAGTGTAGAATCATTTCATTTATTTCTGCATCCTTTATCCTTTTACAAATGCCCAAGTTATTTGCGCAAATGGCAATTGATTTTACAATATTGCAGGTATGACAACTTTAAACTAAAGCAGTTGTATTTTTATGCAAAGAAAAAGTAAATGAGGCTTGTTCAGAAGGTCTCCGTTACCTTAAAGAACAAAATACTGTGAGGAAAGCAGTTTATTTTATGCTGTGGGTGTGCGACCTCACCATGTAATAAATCACAAATCCATCTTGAGTCCGTTCAGGCTTGTTTGCAAAACTTTAACTTAACCCTGGGGAGCTGTGGCTTCGAGCAGTCAAGTTGTGTCAATCGAACAAGTGGAAAGCATTTAGAAGTAACAAAATAGTTGAATAGGAAGAAACACAATGGAAAGAGAATGCAACACCAACTATAAAGATAGCCCTTATTGTAATTAATGTTTACACACCAAAATGAGCAAATCTACCAGAGGGTTCAGGAGCTATAAATTATTAAGTAAATATTAAATCACTTATTTTTATTAAAACACAAACAAGCAGTGACAGATACTGCAGTTATAAGTTACTTGGAAAACGTTTGTAAAGTTGATGACGACTACTCTGGCCCTATCTTGGGGACCAACTCTGACAGGAAGCAAGTCACAGCGGCCAATGAGGCTTGCCTGGGCCTTTAGCTTGCAGTCAAAGCAGTCTCCAGTTGAGTTCCAGGTTTTATATATGAAGTGACATTGACATCAATGGAGTGGTACTGATGCAAGGGATACAGGATGCTTAAGGATGCTGAGAATGCTGATCTGGTGGTAGGCGGTCTTCCTGGGGCCACCCTTTGGTCCACGAACATGGTGGGGGAACTTTGGCCACAGGATTTGATGTACCTGGAAGTCCAATGGTCTACTGGTCTCTGGTTACAGCAAATCCAGCGGTTTGCTCTAACGGAGGCTGGTGTCTGTCATTGGTGATCAAACTGCACTCTGAAGAATTTCCCAGGACAGCAAATGCAGGTGCAACTTTTGAGCACTGAGACTGAATCACCCACGCTACACTTCGACAGCCAGTGGTGGTCAAGTCATTGTGGCTAAGAACTCACTTAGGCAGGCTTCTTTAGCTTTTTGGACCCTATATCTGTAACGGGGAGTCAGCCAACTGACTCTTGGAGTCATTTCCTCTGTCTGGGATCCAGGTACGACTTTTCTGGAGCAGGGCACTGCCATGTAATTCCTATTAACCTATATAGGATCTACACGTTTAGATAACATAGACTGTGGGATTTGTGTCCAGACTGATTCAAGACACCACCACTGGGTATGTACGCCTGTATACCAGCTAGCTCACAATGCCACTGTAAACCCCTCTTACCAAGGAGAGAATAGTTCTCGGCAACTATCGAACATGACAACTCTGTCCCATCAGAGAGCATGAAAAAAGTACAGTACTTTTCACTCAGTCACTCGTGCTCACTTTGTCTCAGAGAAATACACTGAATAAACGGTGGGGACCTTTTCAATATTGATTTATTGAACCAGCATCATTCTAATGTAAAATAGGTGTGCTGAAACACCCATAAGACAGAAACATATATAAATGATTATAAGCATTTACAGAGTAAATGGATGGTAGATTTCTACCATAATGCTAAAACAAATGAATATGCAAGCATATAAATACATGATAGTAACAATGTGTACTCCTACGATGCAACCCTAACTAGACGTACCTAAGTATACCGAGCATGTATGTAGGTGTAGAGCCAGGAATCATCCAAGGCTGAAGCCAACCTCATTACCTGAAGTGAGAGACTGTGGGACCCTGTCTTGGTCTTGAGATGGACACCCGGCAAGTGATGTCAGACCAATACGAGCTGGAGTGTCTGCATGCAGGAACCTCAGCTCCTCATGTCAGTGTGTCAGCATGGAAGTCATTCTCCTCTGCCTGTCTTGGCAAAGATATGGTGTATATATACCCAAAAGGTACCCTTAGGGGATTCTACCTTGCTGTCATGTCGGTATAGGATGACGGAAGGGATGACCCTTATACATAGTTATTATGCAGAAGATGGTAGTCCTGCTGTGATTCTGAGAATCTTCATGCATAATTAATGAGGCTAGTTTTCGGGGAAAATCACTTGATATTTTATGCAGTGCTTAACTAGGTAAAAGGTCAATACCAAAACCTGTTATGTAGTGTAATGGTATGTTAAATGTAGGTGAATGGTCAGGAGATTACTCAGGTCTATATTGGGGTACCCTATCAAACATAACAGAACCACAGAAATAGTCCTCTCTTTGCAAGCCTAAGGATCAGCAGGGGCAGTCCAGTCCTTGTTACATCCTCTCTTTACCAGGTCCAAGGAATAGCAGGGCAATCCTTCTTTAGTTCTTTCTCCAGTGCAGATGTGATCTGAGGTCTGAGAGACAGAGGTGCCAATTTTATGCCCGCAACTTGCCTTCTAGGGATGTGGCGACTACTAGCCAATGAACTACCAGGTCCCTTTGAGTCTGATGACAACTTCCTGCAAAGTGTGCCATCTAGCTATACCAGATTGCAATACTCTGCCTACTCCCAAGATGGCAGAACCCTTCTTTCGGTGTGTGGAGCTAGGTTGCCTAACCCAGAGGTGTGGCTTCCTGAGGGTTACACACCCACAAGAAAACTGGTTTGGTAAATGTTTTCCCCTGTATGGCCCAACTCCAACCTGTCTTGCCCAACAAAAGAGCAGCCCCTCTTGTGTGTGTCCACCATTTGCCCATCAAATGCATCTCCCCATTAGAAGCTAACATTTTGGGGTCACATCCTGTTCAGCCTTCCGTCCAGGAAAACGTAATGCCTCTTCCATCTACAGACCTTTATGTTCCTTCCTGAGAGTCATGTTGGGCAGCTGACTGTGACATGTTGGTACAGACGTCCAACTTTGCTGCAGGCTTCTTTTTCTGGGTCCAAGATAGCGACCTGGATAACAACCCAGTTTCTGAGAGCCTAGGCTAGTATTCCCTGGGCTCTGTTCTCGTGGTTCTGGAAGGTGCACTGTAAAAGTGGGATAGCCTGGAGGTGGTGTCCAGTGGAGACAAATCTGCTCATATGGTAGCAGATTTTGAATTTCACTTTCTAGAGTTAACTTAATCAGCAATGAGTGGCATGTATAAGATTTTCATTTTAACTACATTTGAGTTGTACCTATGTGGAGTACAGGTGTAAGCTGATTAACATGGAGAAGGTGTAGTGAGATGTACTGAGCAGGATAACTGAAGGTGTTGGGCACTGGTAATTTCGATGGCCTTGTGAGATAACTGGATAACTGGGACATTCATAAGGTGTGCTCATGCTCCTCCCATGTAGAGAAATTATTGAGCCGACAATCAGAGGAAGGTGAGGCGGTACTGAAGGCAGTTTTCTGGAGTAAGGGGTAAACCAGTGGCCTAGGGACCCTAGGGATTAAAGTGAGCTCCTATCAGCAGCCTGCACTATGACCACAAGAAAACTTAGATCCGGTCAAATACTCTCTTTGAATCTGTGCCAGAAAATGAAATCCAACCCATTAAGAACAAGGCACCTCACTTGGGAGCTCTAAAGGGGAGCGGAATTATATCAACATATTTCTAAACACTTTCTGAAGAATACCCCCTGTTCTACTACAGTTCCCGTGCAGACAGAAATGAAGGAGAGACCGCAAGTCGGTGATGATATGCATATTGAGCCAATTGAGACTGAGAGAGTGCTGCATAACTCTATTGAGCTAGTCTAGAAACAGCATAAGAGGGAGGAAAATGCTTTCATGAGTGAGCATCCACTTATGTATATTACTGTAGCAAAAATCTAGGACTTACAGAGCTAGCTATAGTATTGGACTACTCATTACGGTAGATTTTGCTTTTTAAAATGAATGAGTAAGTAATAAATAAAGAATGACTAAAAAGCAACTAAAAGGTCGAACAAATTATTGGAGATGTTTTCTAGTACACCAGGTCATATAGCCTCTGTTTATCAATTATTTCAGGGTCACCTGATTTGGTATTGAACCAGCTTAGTAATGTCCCAGCAGATTATTTAATTTTGTTGTTATCAGAAAAGACAGAGGATAGTCTAATCATATTTTAAAAATGTTATCAGTGATAATTAAGGAATCACCTTTCAAATCAGCTGGAGCAAGTATCACTGTGAGTGTCAAAAGCTCTGGTACAGTAGTCCAGACAGGGAACCCTGAAAAGGAATGTAAAATAATGGATATTAAGGGGGAGTTGTCAGAGGACCTATATCAGCTGTATTCTTTCCTCAGTAAACAAGATGTTACAAGCCAAGTGGGTACTAGTAAGGGGGATGAGCATCTAGATCTAATACAGGATGAGGAGGTTTTCCAATCTTTAAAGAATTATAAAAGTAAGATGTTAGAATCCACTAGTAAACTAGGCATTAGACAGAGAAAAGAGAACATTTGTAGGTTGCAAACAGTTACAGTAGTTGTCTTTACAGATGCTTCAGGTTGGGTTAATATCCACATTAGTGATCCCTAGTCTACAAAAAGGTGTAGGAGTGATTGGTATTCCATGTGATGAACTGGAACAGCTGGGCCTGGATAGAAGGGTACACGGGCAGTGTAAGGCCTTTTAAATGTGGAAGCATAGCCTTTCAGACTAAAAGTGAAACAAAGATGGGTTGAATAATCAGTAGTTCGTCCCTCTGAGGAAGTAGAGTGAGTTGTTAAATTGGTAGAATTTTTGCAATATGGAATGTGTTTTAACAGGTCATTCATTGTATCCCTTTTTTAATCAATCCCACGATTGTCAAAACTTTCTTTTAAGGATATGAAATCTGAAAAGGGAAGGCAGATTTTTTCGAACAGTGCAAAACAGTGCAAAAAAGCAAAGCAAGACAATAATGCATGGGAATGGATTGTGTGTGCATTAAATGATAAAAATGTCTGTTTTCTAGACCCATAATTTCTAGATCCTGATGATATAAGGGGCAATGTGCCGTCATGGAACATTGTTGGCCAAAAAGGATAGTTATTGAGGATAGTACCGCTTTGATAATTGTATAGCAGGAGACCAGGGAAGAGCACAAGGTGGTGGTGAGTGACTCTAAAGTTTCTAGCACTAGCACAGCTAAGGGCAAGTTTGGCTGGCCAGCTGGAGGGTTTGCTGTAGTGATTGGTGTAAAATATAAGATTGAGGGGAGCATTCTATTTTAGGAATATACACATTTCCTGACAGTCTCAGTGAGTGGTATATTACCTGAAAAGCAGGGCAAAAGATGTGCAAAAGGCTTCCCAGATTTCATATGAATCAACTGTTACTTCCCTCCGAATAAAATGTTGGATAACCAGCTGAAGGAGCTTGTAACCCTGATGGATAGGGTGAGTTTACATTTTCCAAAGGTTACTATCGTGTTGATTGGAGTTTTCATGCTAAAATCCCATTTAATTCAGGATGAATTTCAAAGGGAGAAAGAAAATACCCTGGGTTTCCCTACCAGCATTTGGAATATCATCAGGGTGAAGGGAGAGGGGGAAATTTTGTCTGTTACTTGATAGCTTAAATCTAACTATTGTGAATGGCAGATGTGTAGCGGACCAGCCTACTCAGTGCACCTTAGATAATGGAAGAGTGTCTAAATAAATACATTATGTTATGATCTCTACCAAACGTTTGAGTTTAATCATGGACCTAGTGGTTAGCGGTTTAACAGGCATTGATCATAAACCTCTGATCTTAACACAGCAAAGGGACATACGCTTAAGAGATCTGTGGCAAAATAGCTCTATAATATACAACATCGAACAAGTACAGACTAATATGGACTGGTAAGCTGAAACATTATACACAAAATAAAATGCAGGAAGTACTGAAAGTACAATCTTCTTTGATGCCACAGCTTATGGTTCAGGAGTATGAGATCTTAATTGCTCCCAAAGCAAAATGGCAGTAGAAGAAAGTGTGGTAGGGACCAGAAGGACCCGGTGGACTAGGCCAAAAAAAAGTCTAAGGTAGTATTTAAACAAGAACATAAGGAAGGCTTATAAGAAAGGTGGCACTGATAGGGATCATTTCATTAAAGGCTACAAGAAAAACTATAGAAAAGAGCTTTGAAGAATTGCATGAGAAGAGAAGGAGAATACATGGACGAAACCAATAACCTAAATGAGAGTGGGAAATACAAAAGGCTTTTGGACCATAGTAAATAGACTGCAGGAGGGGGCCAAAAGTATTGTATCTGCCCCTGTACTGGAAGAAACTTGTGTGAGGTATTTATCGGATTGTACAAAATCATGGAGGCAGAGATGGATGGAGTAGGGAGTGGGCAGGTTGGGGATTCTTATCAGGGGAAAAAGGTTAGTCACTGGATTCTCTCTGTAGTGGAGATAGAAATCATCATAAAAGGCTTAAAAAGTTCCAAGGCCCAGCACTGTGACAGTCTCCCCTCTGATATAAACTTAATTCAAATCTGTGGGCCCAAGTTTTAGTACCAGCATTTAAAGCAATATTAAGTGCACAGGGTATTCCAAGAACCGGGAAAGGCAGTATACGGGTCCCGCTTTTCAAAAGGGAAATCGGAGCTTACTCTCCAATTGGCGTATGATCACGCTACTTGATATTCCCAGTGAGATATATGAAAACACGTCCTTTGGTTGCTAGAGAACTGGGTAAGCGAAGCTGACATTCTACCTAGAATCCAAATTGGGTTTCGAAAAGGCTATTCAACAACGGATGTCTGTCTTTCATTAAATCTTTTAGCTGAAAAATATGCCTTTAAGAAAAAGCAACCTTTGTACATGTCATACATTGATTTGTCAACAACGTTTGACCTGATAAATGGGCACCTATTCAGGGAGAAGATGAGGAAATTGGAGTGCCTACTAGAGTTACTAAAACTGATCATCCAGCTAGACGAAGGTTCATGGACCAGGGTGGAATTGGGGGAAAATGGAGCACTAACAAGAAATATTGACCCCACCAAATGGATTGAGGCAGGGATGAATGTTGGCCTCACTTCTGTTTTCCTCATACATAGCGGACATTGTTGTAAGGATTAAGCATAGTTTGATCCTTTTCACCAAAACTGAAGAGCCATTACAGTAATGTTTTATGCAGATGATACTGTTTTGCTGGATTTGACGCAGGTCGGCCTGCAGAGATAATTGGATGCATTTGCTGAGTATAGCAAGTCCAATTTGTTGAAAAAAAAATACAGCAAAGACTAAGCTTATGGTTTTTATGAAAGGGATGGTACGGAAGAGAAGTTCTAAGCACTGGGTAAATGGCGTCCCAGTAGAAGAGGTAAAGGAATATCACTATCTTGGCCTTCTTTTTAGATCCAATCCTGATTTTTCAGCACATATTGATATTCAGGAGGGGAGGGTTAAAGCCACTGTATTTTCATTATATAGTATGGATGCCGCATTGGGCCATAAATCCACTGAAGTGGTTAGAGAGACCGAAAATAATAAAATTGTTAGTTTGCTGCTGTGTGGATGTGAGGTGGTGCCCGTAAAATATGTAAGAATGATGCAAACCATAGAAATTAATGTTTAGAGGAAATGGCTGGGCCCACCTAGAGGAAAAATGTAAATAGTGCCCTGAGGCTCGAATTTGGCAAATTATAAAATTGTGCTTGCAGGAGAAATATGCATGTAGGTTAGTGGCTAACCTACTGGATATTAAGGTATCCCTTGATGTTGCAGCAGGGGAGAAACTCCAATCGTTGTCTGTTACACAACAGAAACAAACTGTAAAACATTTAGTAAAGGGAGGCTCTAGGAGGAGTGACCTAGAAGATGTGTGTAAGAGAGATAATCTGTGTCATCTAAAGGATGTACAGTAAGGGGGGGGCAATTCATCATTATGTGCAGAATATAAAGAGGATTTAAATGATAAGAGTATTTAGAAGGGAAACCTTTAGGGTAATTACCTCCCTTCTCTGTTGCGGCAATAGCTGCCAAGATTTCATCATCAATCTTACTTTTGGAACGTGTAACTGCTGCAACTACATATGTTGCTACTGCGGTCTTTGCTGCTTCATCAGCAAGACAGTTACCAACAGAGTGTACCTCCATGCGTTGGTGACCAAGAGTATGAATTACAAACACGAGTGAGAGTTGTTCTGTAAGCTCAGCCACTCGAACCCATAGCATTTTGTGTTTAACCGTGCCTTTGTAATCACGATAGTCATTCGGGGCCCAAAAGAATAAATTGACATTGTAAGACTGAACACAGTAGTAAGAGTCACTCACAATCAGACTAGTCACACTAGGGTCAGCGTACTCCAGTGCAAGCACCAGAGCACATAGCTCTGCCAATTGGGTGGTACAGTCTCCTACTGTCTGTGTATGCACAACATCGTATTTGAACTCTCAACTCACCATAGTACCAACCACAATTGCGCAGGCAGCAGAATAAGCATGTAAATGATACAATGGAAATCCTCCAGCGGGCGCATGGTCAGAGGAGCTGGATGAACTAATTCATATTGTAAATACTCCTGAGTTTGCAAAGAGGAATTAAAAATTAACGTGACATCCAGAGACATCAAGGACGTGGCCCATTGTATCCACCTAGAGTGCAAAGCTTTAGAATTCGGTACAGTGGCTTTCATCCCTGCCTACAATGCAGGGTCGAGTGTAACAACCAACATGCTTTTCCACTGCAACAGTACCCGTTCCATAAGAATCGCCATCTGCACTGCAGTCAAAACTTTTTCCACAGAGGAGAAACGCATTTCAGCCAAAGTGTACAAGTTTGACTTGTAAGCTATAGGGACTGTGTCACCCTCATTAAAAGTCAGGTATGTGAAACCCTTCGCCATAGGCACAATTCTTATGACCAGGTTGGTGCGGTTGTCACGAGTCAGTAAGTATTTAGATCCAAGAAGTTCAAACTGCAAAGAATGCAAAATTGCAGAATGTTCAGGCAGCCAGCAAGCTTTGGTGAAAGTAGGTTGTACCAAAGCATAAAGAGGGTTGATACGCTGAGCATATTCAGGAATGTAAGTACGCCCGAATTAAAAAAAAAACAGTAAAGATTGTAGTTTTTTTAGAGTTGTCGGAGCACGCAGCTGTGCGCATTTCTCCAGAAAGTGAGGTGCTAAACCTCGACCTTCATTGTTGAGCTCATAGCCCAAGAACAACACTGTGTACTTTGCAATATGTGACTTTGCAAAGTTAAATTTTTAACCGAAGTCCGCAAATGTACAAATGATGCGGTTAACACGACACAGATGCATCCATAATTCGTCGTCAGTGAGTTAAATGTCATCAACATACGAACATGTATCAGGGTCGAGTCTCTCCAAAAGAGTGACAATGCGGGCGGCAAAGACGCCAGGACTGTTCTTATAGCCCATAGCTAATCTTCTGAACTGTTTTTGTTTACCGCCACAGGTAAATGCTGTACATTGAATACTAAGAGAGGACAGATTATGGCTAAAAAAACATTGAATATGTCGTGTGGTTTTAAACCTTTTACGCACAAGACTATCCACAAGGGCAGAACTGTGAGTATTCTGTACCGCGCAGGTCCGACAATGATAATTCAAAATGCCGGTAATCCAACACCAAACGATATGAGCCATCAGGCTTGGTCACAGTAAAAAAAGGAATATTCATCGGAGACACACAGGTTTCAATCACACCTTAATATTCCAATTGGTCAAGGATTTCCGCCACGGGAGCTTTCGCTTCTCGTCGCATGGAATATTGGCGTTGAGGCTGTGGCAATGGTATCTCATGTCTGGGGTAAAACTTGTCCCATCCGCAATGAGTACGGTACAATGCTGGCGCAAGCGCCTTAGCCCACTCTTCTGCAAAATGCAGAGCCTGCTCCTTCGGCACTGTGTGTGCGAAAGCAGGGAGGATTACCTCCTTCCCCTGTGGAGCAGACAGAACGAAGGTGGGGGCTAGTCAGCCTCAGCTAACAAAATGTCATATGTAGTGGTCAGATTTTTTCCAAAATGCCCCTTTTACAGTACGTTGTATGTCACCTTCAATTAAGAAGACTATTACATAAAGTCTTTCAGGGGGAGCCACTTTAGTGTCAGCAGTTTCAAAAGCAAGAAACATGTCAGTTGCTGTCACCTTCAGAAGGGGACGCAATGCTTCCCGCACTACTGTAATTTCCACCGCGCTGTCTAACAGCGTCAGCGCACATGTCAGATTCCAAAGCTGCGTTCTTACTATCCATTGCTTATCGGGCTGTTAAAGCAGCAATTTTCTTCTTCTGGAACTGGGGTCCTTGACGTTGAGAGTCGTCTTGCTTGCCTTTATCCTCCGTCTTGCGGGGCTGCTCACGGATTTGTTGGGCACCCCGTCCTCTGCCGCTGTCTCCACCACCGGTTGGTGAGACTGATGGATCCTGCAAAGAGCCAGGAGAACGTTGATCAGGAACCTGTAAATGACCAGGCGACTTAATATTAGTGCGGTTGCACAAATCATATGTGCGCTCAGTAGACACAGGTATTGGCGAAGAAGGATGCGACCCCTGTTTCTGTTCCTTTTTCCCCTGTTTTTTATTTTTGTTCCAATTCTTTTTTGGAATAGTGGTGTGTTCCTCCTGCTCGGAAGACTGCTTCTGTTTTGCCGTCTTAGCAAAAGGCTTAACACCCAAACTGTTGTGGCCAATGGTCTTATAAGCAGCAGCAATGATTTTCGGTAACTGTTGGGGCTTATCGGCATCAGGGACATCGTGCAAAGCATTAGACACCTGGAAGTTAACCGCATCTCCCTTAAAATTAGCAAGGACGAGATCGGAAACAACTTCAAACGATCCAAGGAGTCTCATCCCCAATTCAACAGCCGCCTCAGCTCCGTGTTCGTCTTGGACACGCTTAATGACGGAGGGCAGAACAGCCATCAACGGAGTGCCGAAGCACTTAGTATAGACTGTCGTAAAAATCTTACCCCAAGTGTCACAATCAGATACCTCCGGTATCAAGTCTTTCTGCAATCTAATCGTTAGAATCCTGTGTTTCTCAACAGGAGACGTATTAGGAAACACTTCTTCCAGCTGGTCAAATTTCTCAGCAAGCCAAAAAGGTAAATCATCCTTATCTTGGGGCCGCTTGCCCATAACCAAATTAACCATGACAGGATCAATTTTCAACCCGGCTGGTCCAGCTGGTTGCACTGCATTGTCAGGCGGCCCTGCCTGGACGTGGCGGGAAACTTATTGCACTAGAGCCCAGTGCACTATGACCAAAGAGGTATAGAGCACACGCAACTCATCAATAGTGACTTGCATGTGACGAGGATGCGGCGTGTAACCGGCCAAAACCAGCCATGTGCCCCCCGGAATAGACTAAGGGCCTAACCAAACTGTCGTCACCGATTGGGGAAGGGCACCATTAAACCAAACTTGATGCTGCCAAGCTAAAATAGGAATCTCCAGTGTCCTATATGGGATGAAGTTTAGAGGCACAGCCGTCGGATTATAAATGTGAAACAGACCAGAATCCGCAAAGACTGCCGGAAAGGTAACCCATGGGTAAAATAGCTCAAATGGGTAAGCTGCTTCAGCACTCACCACGAAAACTACTGCCATGCCATCCACTGTGACGCTATACGTCTGCAAAAGTTTGCAGACAGTCACCCTACTATGTTGTTTTATCTCAACGTCAGCCATAAGGATACAATAGAGTAAAGTACAATGCAAAGAAATGTAGCTCTAATGGGGAGTAACTCAATCAGAACCTTTTTAAATTATCAAGCTTGAAAGAACCTATGTAACTATAGGGAGTTATTCCGTCACCACTGTCAACCGGAAACAATGATGAGGGTGTTGTGGACTGATATAAGCACTACTCGAGAGTCTCAAAATAAGACCACATCGTTAGGTGCGCCATGTTGCAGGGATTCTGCTCAGACACAGAACTGTGCACAGAGACCCAGGACATCAGTGAATTGTGGTGGACCAAAAAACTCACCTCAGTACTTAGAACGCCCTAACTGCCAAGCATCAGTGTCACATTAGCTCTTCGTCCTATAGCAAAGGAACCAATGATTAGTCAACCTAGAACAGGCGACTTAGGTTACTCACAGGAATGGTGGGAATCAAGAAAAATCTTTCATTATATTCTCATACCAGTCCACAACATGGGTAAGAAAAGAGACACTGTAAAGTTTAAAATGTTTATTTTAACAACGTGCTCTAAGATGCAGTAATTGTGCAAGCCTAAGCAGGCATATGATTAAAAATAATATAATCAGCATTGTAACAATTCCATAAAACACAAAAGGAGAAATTTTTTTATAATGCGGGTGGAAATAGGAGTTATAGTGCCTAGTGTACCACCCTCTTTAGCTAGGGGCTATATTTTATAAAATATAGAAGGTCTCTTAGGCTTGAATGGGGACCCCATACCGCCACGATCAGCAGGAGTAAATCACATCAGTATCTGCAGCTCTCTCTCTGGAAACAGATTTGCTCCAAGTGCCTAAATCATGCATGCATTGTGATATTAAAGATGCCAGAATTTCAGCTAGTTGCAGTTGCGTGCGTGTTATGTGTAGTGCAAGAGCCGAGCAGCCCGAACAACACCTAACATTGTTTTGATAACCTTGGTGGCTTCAGCACACACTGTGCAGACTAAGGTCGATATGTAAATCTAGGGATGTGGAAAACAAGTCATTCTCATGTGAAGAATTCACGCACCCTAACTGACAACAACAGTTACATATTGTGTTGTGTGCAAAAGCAGCAAAAAGGTAAAATGGCGTTTAGTCTTCTAATAAGCCTACGTTAACATAGCAATTTGTATACGCACGGCCCTGCCCTCACTACAACCTATATAAGGAGGTGGGCACTGAAATGTAAGATTGGGGCAAGTGCCAATTTTTATACAATGAAAGATGGCTCTGTAGGTTGAGTTGGATAAAGCGAAGTGTCCCATCTGCCTGAGAAGACCACTGACCGTTTTGCACTTCCTTATAACTTGCTCCTGTTTTGCTGCTAGTAGACGAACATTGTTGCTACCGACCTTTAGATTGACTCACATCCAACATACAAAAGGTCTAATGCAATTAATTTTAAGTTGATATCATACCTGTGTGGTATGCAGTAGGGAAAATCTTGTCTGTTGTATATGACCAGTTAATTAAGCTGAAAGGCTTGCTGCATTAGGGATATGTAATGTGTATATTGAGGTATCTTAGTTTTAGTTATACCATCAACATAAGAAAGGATATTTTGTGAAAAAGTTTTTTTAAATAGTAATCTGTATAGTAGTAAATGTATTTTGTACTTTTGCTGCTTTATTTTGCACATAGGAAATAGCATTATTGCACTCTGATAACTGATCATTTTGGTATAGACAAGCTTAATGTCCATTTTGAAAATTGCGCACGGTCTAAAAATGATTGTTGAAATATGATTTTTCCTGTATTATCATTGACTATTTTTGAATATATGAAATAGTTTTTGTATATGGTGAAATGTTTATCCAATGTCTATCTCACTTACTTGCTCAAGATATTAAAATAATTGCAGTTATAATGCCAATGGCCTAGTTTACACCTTAGTGGATTGTATTTTGCACAAAGATTATGTGAACCCTGTCTGGAAATAAGATTGATGAAATGTTCCTGTGGCAAAGGGGTTAAGGTCTATTGTTTTCATTTCTATCATCACTATTGGCTTAAAACCCACCTTCCCGGTGTGAAGGAAACCCATATGATGAACAGGGCGTCCAGGATCGACAGCTGATGGGTATTTTTCCACACAGGAAAGATGCTCAACTTTTGACGTAGTTCAAAGCCTACCTTTCAGACACATACTCGAGCCAACTGTTTGATAGACCCACTACTATTCTTTGTTGTGAAAGTTTGTATTAAGGGGCTATAGTAGTGTGGGGTCTTTAAATTTCCCCTTGGGCCCTTCTCCCTCTCTTTTGTATTCTGTTGTTTTGTAATGCATAGTAAACAGGAGAGATTTTAAAGTGTTTTTATATTGATCGGGTAGCAGGTAAAATAAATGTGTTTCTTTTAAACACTATTGTGTGGGAGGGTAAAGTATGCTAGGAACAATTTTTTATTGTAAACATATACAATTTAATACTATTGTTTTTTTTGTAGTACGTGTGTATACGAGTTGTTTGTACTGCCTTTTGAAGCATGATATTAAACCAACCTGAACTGATCTGAGAGTCATTCACACCTATCCCCAGGATGGGAGAAGGCTGTCTTGTGGCTGCAACCATAAATGGTCCCTGGAAAAAGTAAGCAACAGCGTGGCAAGTTTCTTAAATTGCCTTTTACTTAAAAGTTACATTAAATTCAACTTATGGGAATTAAGTCGGGTTTGATGTAATGTTTTTTAGATACCATTAAAAACCAACTTTAGGAATCCCATTGAGAAGTTAAGGCTGCTGAGTTGTCAGAGCGAAACCCCGTACTTGCCAATGGGGCTACGAGCCTTTCTCCAGCAAAAATGACCATTTGAGGTTTTTATTGTTAGAACATGTAAAAACGCATGCTCCACTTGTTAATCTACAGCAAACTGCCTTAGGCTTCAATAGGTCTGCTTGAGGGGTAACTTATGTAAATTAAAAAGGAAGGTCTCGACTTTCTTAAGTTTAAATTGCAAAGTCTAGTTACCAGTTTAACAACATCTTTGCCTGCCAGCAATGGCAAACTTGGAGTCTTTCTTTACTGTGTCACACTTGCGGTGGCACAACAAGTGCTGCAGTCCATGACGCATACTTAAAGTTGGTGTCCCTGGGAACCTCTGGTACCATATACTAGAGACTTATGATTGAGTTAACTTATGCCAAA
Organism: Lissotriton vulgaris; assembly: GCF_964263255.1. Taxonomy (NCBI): domain Eukaryota; kingdom Metazoa; phylum Chordata; class Amphibia; order Caudata; family Salamandridae; genus Lissotriton; species Lissotriton vulgaris. The sequence continues at coordinate 1,012,786,407 of NC_141699.1, read as the reverse complement.
TGTGGGTTAACGAATCAGACATATACCTTTTAAGAGTCAGAGCACTGGCACTGAGTTCTGGGTAGCAGACCTAAGTGCACTTTCGCAGTCAAAAAAACAGCAGCATCAGTCCAAATTTTTGGGGGTGATCATGAAGAATGCCAGTCATCAAGAGAAAAATAATCAGGTGCCAAGGTAAAAATCTGTGATTTCCTACTATTAGCTTTGTCACTCAAGTCAATAGAAAGAGCCATTAAAATCAGAAATATGATGAAAATAGGCAGTGGCAGGGTGGTCACTGAGTTATTGTCCAGGACTTGGTTTAACCCATGGAAAAATACATTGACTCTAGTTGAAATGCAGAAGGGCGTGATATTAGGAATAGTGGGATATGAAAGAGATAAATAGGTCCTCGAGTGAGATGTGCATAAAGTCATTTATATAGGTCTTTCTAACAGAGGGGTTTTGAGAAAATGAGTCATACCCCTCACACTTTGGGTTCAAGTTGATTTGGTGGTAGTTGTGTGACCTGTGCCGCAGAGCAGTGGCCTGTAAGAGGCACTAGAATGGGTCAAACAGTCAGTCAGGGTGACCTAGCAGAGTTGGAGAGTGAAAAAAGATGTGATTTATGATTACAGTTGGACCGTGCCTTCCTCAGGCAAATTAAGAAGTTATGAGGAAAGAAATGGTTTCAATAAAAAGATATGATTCTGGTATATGGTGAGGTAAGATGAAATATGCACATTCTATGTTTTGGGGCTAGTACTGTTGCTTAAGCACAAATGTGCAAAAGAGCAACAACCTGCCTATGCGAGCACTGAAATATTAGAATGGAGAGCGTATTTTGTGGTTGTGTGTGGTTATATGGTTGGTTGGGTGGATAGATGGATGCGGTAGTGGATTCTGATTAGGAAAAGCGTAGTGGATAATCAGTGAGTCGTGAGTGGTCTTGAAGAAGTATAGTCGATGAGTATCCTCCGGTTGGGACACGTGGAGCTGGCTTACTTAAAGAGTGTGGTTGTGGTCCAGTAGTAAAAGGGTATACTAACTGCAGTGGCAGTAAGAAGATAGTAAGTCTGGTTTGGGTGAATGAATAGGGGACATCAGTAGAGGTACAAGGCAGTCAGTGATGCTCAATCTGGTGTAGTGGGAGATTATAGTGTTGTACTCTCAGCTCAATATTTACTCTGGGACAGCTCTTCAGTGAATAATGTGGGTGGGTGGTCCAAAGAAAGCTAATTTTGTGTATGGCATGCAAGCAGTTTTAAACATAAACAAATAATCCAGTCACCTACCATGTCATACCAGTTGTTTTTCTTTTTGCAGAGAGGAGGTCTGGAAGCCTCTGTATCAGCTATTTCAGTGGGACAAGTGGAATTAGTTAACATTATCTGAAGCATCCCCACATATCAGAGTATAACAAATAGGCCTACCATCTGAGCCTTGCAATTGGGGAACATCACTTACAACGCATTTTTTACAACGCACTACCATTACATCGCAACCATTACATCGCATACCATTACAACGCATTGCGCTGGGGGGCGCTCTAGGATAGGGAATATATTTAATTTACTATCCAACACCTTCCCTGCTATCCACGGGGACTGGAGTTGGAATAGTAAATTAAATAATTCACTATCCAGCGCCTAAAAGCATTATGCGTTGTAATGGACTGCGTGGTAAAAACCGCGTTGTAAAGACATGCGATGTAAAAGCATGCGTTGTAGTGACACCAATCCTTGCAATTAGTGCAAATCTCTCTGTGAGCTATTACATAAACCACATGTGAATGTAAACACATTGTGTCCAAGTGTCATCGAAGGCATGCGGTTTAAATGATTCGAAACCAACAAAGTCAGACCACACCTTTTATTGACTTTTTCACTTAATGAAATTCTTTCTCAGACCTCCATAGATTATTTTTTTAGCAGCATGCTGTCATCTTCAACTGTATGTGACGCATTCTGATTTTAAAAATAGAAATATTGAAGTAACACATCCACATACACACACGCACCCTCACATCTACACACACACACTCACATACACACACACCCACACGTACTCATGAATCCCAACATCCTGGGGAATACAAGCCTAAATTATTCCTTCCTCCCTAAACACATTTTACAATAATTTCTGCTCAGTCGTGATCACGAAAGAGTTAGAAACGTTCACAACAATGCTTTCACCAAACATACTAGGGCTTCAAGCTCTAAAATTAAATCCTAGCACAACAGACATGTCAAACAATTAAAAAATGTATCACTCTGTTCCTCAAGGCTGTACCCATTAGCCACCTATGAAGAAGACCCAAACTTTGGGATGAAACATATCACAGTCACAGATTATATCTGCTTTTGACAGCTGCTGAAACAAGATTTCATGCCTGAGACCCTCCCACAAGAATAAAGGATTCCATTTTGAAATCTTGGGACTGCTGATGATCCCCACTGAAGTTTTTGCAGTGTGAGGTATGTGGCCATTGTGAGCCACTATTATTAAAGTTATTTTCCCATAGTCTCTGGGAATTAACTATCCCAGGCAGCGTGAATAGGCCAATTATGACTTCAACACTTGAAAACATATATTAACCCATTCATATTCATTCTCATATTACATATGCACTACTGTGAGTAAGGATCAACACTTGTTCTAACTATGCTTAGTTTCATTATCATCTTGTCAAACTTTAATACCAATCCAGTAAATTGAACAACTTGTTTTGCCGTTCTCAGGGATGGCTTTCCTTTCCATTTTACCACTCTTTCATCACATGCTTTTTGGGAATCTATTCAAGAGTACATCCCCCTCTGCTCAGCATGTCCTTTTTAATATCTGCACAGTATGAGATGAGCTTAAACAAATTCTGTGTGCAATAAAGACAAGGGGCAGCCAGCAACAGCTACTTTTCACTGGTCATTTTACAGAAGGGTGGTGCTTCTCGCTTAAATCATAACATTTTTTTTTCATTTTTCATATGTCTTTATTTTGAATGTTTCATCATAAAAGAAGTTAACAATATAAAATACATCATAGAAAAAGACATACAACAATTCATAAAAGAAGTTAAAATACAATTATACGAGCCTTATAAAAGAAATGCTAGCATTTAAAATAGAGATTGTTATTCCATTAAAAGGATAAAAATACAATCAATATGGTCAGAATAAAAGTTAAGAGGAATCACTACACTGCTTGCTGCCTGGCCCTAATAATCCACACCCAGCCTAGGAATTTTGCAACAGCAATTACAATGGGTTTGCTCGTGTCATACCTCAAGATCCTTAAGGCTACAGACCCCACCCTTTCGCCCATATTACGACAAATTGGTTTCAGCCATTTGGCCCGGGGGGGCAGCATTAGCCAGTCATTCAAAGAATATATGTCCAATGGTTTCCCTACGGTCAGTGCACCAGCGACAGGATTCAGACTCCTGGCCCTTCCAATTTTTAGTAAATGATCTGATAGGAAGGCAGCCGACATTTAACTGATGGTAAAGTTTCCTGTCGCTGGACATGCTGATAGTGTCCCAGTAGTCTTCTAGGGAAGGATCACTTTTAAGCTCAATGAACATACCAGACAAAGAGGTGGCCGAAAGTTGTCTGATATGTTTCTGGCTTATTAAAGACCAGTATAGGCTTTTAAATAGTTTTTTAGGTGGAAAGGGATTATTGGCAGGGTCAGTCAACAGGTTTCCCAGGCCCATAAACTCCAAGAGCAATCTGACTTGCTTGAACCATAGTATATTTCCCGAACCCAAAATGGATCTAACATCCATAATTACTTTAGCGTATGGGGCTAGTTCGGGGGTGGTCCAGATCCTCCTCCATAGAGCCACTGGTTTAAAACGAGCAATGTCGTCTATGGAGTGACAGCCTAAATCCATTAACAACGGTTTTGTGGGACTAGAGCAGGGAAGACCTGTAAGATTCCTTAAAAAATTATTTTGTACTTTGACCAACGGGGAAAGGTCCACAAATCCCCAGAGGTCCGCACCGTACAGGATCGCTGAACCTATCCTGGAGTTGTAGATCTTCAAAGCTGGGCCTATCCTTTTGGTCTGGGACATTCTCTGTTCTTTGACCAAACACCCTGAAAGCTGGGCAAACTTAACCGATAGGGTGTCTATTTGGGGCTTCCATCTCAGTTAGCTCTCTAAAACAATCCTCAAATAAGTCATTACATTTGTCTGCTCTAACTTAACACCTTGGCTGCTAGGTGTTTTCCCCTCCTGTGCTGGAAACTGCTTTTTTACTTTATTTATGACGAGCTCAGCTCGTCATCAGCACAGCTCAACCGTGCATCATGACGAGCTGAGCTCGTCATGAGCATCGAAAGGGTTATTATTATTCATCGTGACATGGCCAACCATTGGTGTACCCTTATTAAGAATCATAAACTTGGTTTTGGTGACATTAACCTGTAGATCATGATCTTGGCAAAATTCTTCAAACTTGTTCAGGGCCACCTGCAGGCCCACCTGTGTCTGCGATAGTAGGAGGGTGTCATCCGCAAACATGAGTAGCGGAAACTTGGTGCCACCCAGGGAAGGGGCGTCTGTCGGGAAGGTAGAAAAATACTGCACAACCCTGTTGATGAATAACAAAAACAGGGTTGGCACTAGGACGCACCCTTGCCTGACACCCCGTGACACTGTGAATCTATTTGTGACCTGCTCTTGCTTGCCCCAGCTAACTTGTGCAAAGTTTGCCTCGTGGAGCCTAATCACGACATTCAAAAGGTTCGGGGGCATTCCCAGGTTTCCTAAAACCCCCCACAGTTTGACCCTAGGAACTAAGTCAAATGCTGACTTAAGGTCTACAAAGGCGGCGAACAGAGTACCACCACCTAAGCTGATTATTTTCCAATAAATCAGTTGGAACCTGAGGACCTGCTCGATGGTACTAATGCAGGATCTAAACCCGGCCTGAAGGGGAGATAACAGATCCTCCAGCTCAATCCAACTCTGAATTCTTGCCAGGACCATCCTGGCAACAATTTTTTGAATAGAGTCAATCAAGCTGATTGGACGATAGTTCCCCGGGCTTGAACGATCTCCCTTCTTATATATTGGCAGTATCTCAGCTCCTATCCATGAATCCGGGATAACAGCCCCATTGGGGATTGCGTTAGCCAGAAATACAATATAAGGTACTCAGTTTGTTTGATCATGTTTGAAGAGGTCAGCCGGGATGCAATCAATACCCGGGGCCTTTCCACGGGGGATCTTGCTCAAAGCTTCCTCAACTTCTCTGCAGTCAAATGTAATGTTGTATATGTTAGTCATAGGACGGGAGTCATAGGGGGAGGTTTAGTCAATAAGTTTCGGCCCAGAAAACTGGGACCCAAAGTGCTCAACCCAGATCTCGGCAGGGACGTGGTTTGTAGGAACATGCGAGTTAAGGGAATTACCCCATTTAACAATGTGCCAGAACTTGGTCAGGTTTTTTTGCTTGCTGGCCACAAATCATAACAATAAGGGGCAGATTTGAAATGATTTTGAATCTGGCCTGTGTCACTTTTGTGGAGCAGCTGGATGCAAAATCATTTTTGGTATCTACTTAGCCATGTAAAGCCACTTTTCTAGGCCATTGTGTGGGTTAGTAATTACAACGTAATACAACCGGGCATATAGTGCTGCCTTACATTACCTTACGTTGGGCAAGTGTTCCATGTGGGGGGCATGGGCATTGCCATGTATCCGCCCATGGATTTTGGTGCATTTCCAGATTTACTAAAACTAATTAACCTGGGAAGTGTCAAAATGCTATGTCTTCTCCAGTGAGACATAAAGGAGAGACACATCTCTGTTTCTCCTCTTTATTTCCTCTTTGCACGTGTGCTGCATTCTGCAGCCCACATAGAAAGAGGAAAATGCCCCTAATGATTGTTTTTATGCAGGAAGTGCATTAAGAGGCATTGCTGCGCCTCCAAACCACCGACTCTCACCAAATTCTCACATATACCAAAGAAAATAAAAGCTTTCTAAGGCTGCCTCCTATGTCCTTGGGGGTTTTCACACTTCTTAATGTACATTGGCTGTTCAAAACATTCTAAGATGAACTGGAAATTAAGCCTGTGCAGTGGGTTATAGCTTGTCTTCTCTGTCACAGTGTGAAATCAGCTTCTCACTGGGGGACTGTGTAAAGTGATCTCATATAGTGTAACACAAGGTGGCACCATGTGAGCTGGCAGGTCTGTCAATGACCCCCCTCCTCCGATAAACTTGTCTGTTTTAACCTGATAGAATTTGGAAATCAACTTTCTAGGTAAATATATGTGAGTCGCCATTTGCTGGCAGGGAACCAACTGTACCCTCAGTTCAAAGGTCTTGTTATCTTATAAACAGAATATGAGATAGACTAGCAAAAAGATGAGTGCCTAGCTTATTTATTTAGGCATTTAAGTAGCGCTCTGAATGTGATGTATTGCATCCCCTACCTTGACTTAAGTATCTACATGATTCGTCTGATGTTTCATATTTTTAGTTCAAGCCTAGCGGCAGCGCGCATAGCTGCTCGCTCTGCAAGACTGCAATGATAGAGTATGGGAGAGTAGCCGCTCCCACTCTCTGCCGATATTTTTCATTGGCTTGCGTCATTGTCTTTTGTAAATGCTGCCTTCTTTAATAGGCTTGTTAGTCTATCCTTAGTACAGCCTTGTCTTCATTTGTAACCTCCCATGGTGACGGGCCCCTTTACTTCGGTCGTTACACGGGACCTGTTATTTCGTTTGTAAGCACTATTTACTATATTGTGTTTCTCTTATTGCAAGCCAGACATGAGATGCTTCAGCTGAAACCGCTTGCGTTTTTTTAAGCAGCACAGCCGCCCCATAACACGTCGTCCACTTTCAATCACTTTAACCCAGCATTATCTTGTGTCGGTTTCAACCCCCTGAGTAAAATGGATTTAGAAATGATGAGCAAATTAAATCATGTGAATTCCAGGTAGAACATAATCTTGTGCTAATGGGCTGAAGCTGACAACAGCACATCTGTGTTACATGTCTTCTACACTAAAGCCACCTGATGGGTTGTTTTTAAAAGCCTGTTTTATTAACAGCACCACTACTACCACCTATACCACCACCACCACCAATACCACCACCAATACCACCACCTCCACCACCACCAACACCACCACCTTCACCACCACCAACACCACCACCACCAATAATACCACCACCACCAACACCACTACCAATACCACCCCCACCAATACCATCACCAGCAATACCACCACCACCAACACCGCCACCAATTTCACCGCCAATACCGCTACCACCAACACCACCACCACCAATACCACCACTACCAATAACACCACCAGCAATAACACTACCAATACCACTACCAATACCACCACCACAAATATCACAACCACCAATACCTCCACTCCACAAATACTACCACCACCACCACCAATACCACCACTTCTACCACCACTACCACCACCAATACCAATACCACCACCAATACCACCACCACCAATACCAATACCATCACCACCACCAATACCACCAAACCAATACTACCACCACCACAAATACCACCACCAATACTACCACCACCACCACCACTCCAATACCACCAATATCAATACCACTGCCAATACCATCACCACCTATACCACCAATACCAATACCACCAGAACCATAACCACCAATACCACCACCACCAATACCACCACCATCAATACCACCAGTAGCACCACCACCAATACCACTACCAATACCACCACCACCAATACCACCGCCACCAATATCACCACCACCACTAATATCACACCAGCAATACCACCACCAATACCACCACTACCACCACCACCAATACCATCACCACCACTAATATCACACCAGCAATACCACCACCAATACCACCACAACCACCACCACCAATACCATCACCACCACTAATACCACAATCAATACCAATATCACCACCAATACCATCACCAATACCTACTCCACCACCACCAATACCACCCCACCACCAAAACCACCACCAACACAACCACCACCAATACCACCACCACCAATACTATCACCAATACCACCACCACTAATACCATCATTACCATCACCAATACCCCCACCACCAATACCTCCACCAAACCACTCCCACCAATACCGCAACCATTACCACCACCAATACTACCAATACCACCACCACCAATAATACCACCAACACTACCACCATTGCCACCAAAACTACTACCACCGATACCACTACCACCACCAATGCCACCAATACCATCACCACCAATACCAGCATCAGCAATACCACCAATACCACCACCACCAATACCAATACCACCAACACTGATACCACCACCTCAGCGCCTCTCGCTAGCTAGTAATAGCAGGGGCACTGTAAGATGCCGCAGCTGCAGCCAAGACCATCTCTCCCTCCCTCCCTCCATGCCTGTCATTAAGCACAGGCCGCCCTGCACCAGGAGGTGAACCCAGGGCCTTACTACAGCTGAAGTGCCTTATATTAGTCCAAAGATAGCAATGACATTACACAATCCCACACTGCACTCTCAAATCAAGGAGAGGGCAGGAAATAGCCCCCCTCCCACTCTTCCTCCTGAGCTGTGACAGTAAAATCACAGAGCGAGAGGTGTTGGAGCGCTTTGTTAGTGTTTATAGCTCGGATCATATGTAACTCTCATTTCACACATTGTGTCTGTATAATTATAATTTACAACACTTACACATCTTCTTCACTTCACTATTGATCACTACTTTGGAGACGTTGCAGGCCAGTCTCTTCAAGTGGTCGAGAAGGCCCTTTATTACAATGCAATAGGTCTCTCATTTCCGAGAGTTTAAGCTATTAGTATTGTAAATGACAATGCCTTTTATTTATGTTTTAAAACCCACAACATAAATAAAAGCCATTGTCGTTTACAATGCCAATAGCTCAAACTCGTGTGAATGCGCGACCTATGCTTGTATAAATATATATGAACGAAAGCATGCCACTCAATGCTGAACTGGATAGCCAATAGCGGCCCTGGCAAACATGCTCCAACTAGTCCCACTCCCTTCATCGCCTCATGTAATCTCTTACTTTTCATCCATCCGTTCCCTCTATCGTCTTCTTTCCTCTCTTCCCCCACTGTGATCACTTTCCCTCCACTTCCCCGCAGTGCTCTCTTTCTTAAAACCTCCCATGCCTGCTGAAATTAACCTTGGTAAGTTGGAGAAAGTGACAGACATACCAGGAGCACCCCCCTGCCCTGAAACCCAGACTCCTGGGGCAAAGCCAAGTAGAATAAAGGGCCAGTCTGCCCGATGCCACATCAGATTGTTGTATCACCACTATGAGTGCGTTTTGTAGTGTACTCTTGTGCGAGTGAAAAAGTTAGGGATACCACATCTACTGATCACTCCCGTAAACAAAGAAATAGCTGTCCAATTGTGTAGAAAAATGTAAAATACAGGTATTAGTTATATACCAAGAGTTTCTCACGCCCCTGGTCCACTAACCATGCTGCACCATTTGTAGGTACGCCCTTGCCTCTGTTAATATTTTCTTGGCAAAAGTAACAGGTAGCTATATTGGTACTTCTGAAACTGGCAGAAAGGAAATCTTGAAAATGCCTATCTGCAATGTAAATAAGTAAGTAAGTAAGCAAGTACATTTATTTTGCATAGTTAATTAAAACCATTGCAATTTGAATAAAAACCATTGCAGTTCGCCCATTAAAAATATGACATGTATGTACTGTGCATTTTCACTATATCAATAACGTAACATGTAAAACAATTTACAATTTTTAAAATCATGAAAATTAAATGCAATTTACCAGACATTATTATATAAAATTCATCTTAGTTTCATTGTTCTCTGAGAGCTTAAACACACTCATTTCTGCTGCTCCTTAGAGTTGATATTATTAGGCAACACTTTAGTCATAGTTCAGCTTAATTAAATAACTACGAGCTTAGTTAAAGGTTAAAATCCTGCATCTTTTTCTCCACCACCTTCATAAACTTTACCAGGCTGCAGTTCAGCTGCGGATCGTCTGGTGTGAAACAGGCAAGAACTGCATGTCTGCGAGTACGTATTCCTCGTCGGTTGAACTTTAATTTCAGCAGACGTTTTCTTTCCTCCAGCAGTTTGTCGCAGCAACACAACAGATGTGTCATGTCCTCGAATACCTTGCCACATAAATGACAGAGGGAGCCCCCTTTATCCCTCAGCCAGTGTGGGAGATGGCATATACAGGGTAACAGGCCCAATCTGAGCTTTAGAAATTTCAATTTTGTAATTCTTGAATACCCCTGGTCGAGGTAGCTCTGTTGGCCTTGATTGGAATAAGAGTTTAGGATAATCCATCCATGTGACCTCTTGGCAACAGTCGCCTTGTCCTCTATCCACGAAAGATATTTTGTAGTTTTCTTTACTAATCTTTTGACCGTGGTGTGATTAGTAGGGGTATTCCACAGCTCCTGTATACCTAGGGTCGCCAAGCTTTTTTCCAGGTATTTGGCAGCTGGCGAGGCCGGATTTCTCTGTATTTCTGCCCATAAGAAGCTGTTTAAAGTTCCCTTTTTGGCTTTCCTGATTTTGTCCCACGTAGTTATGTAGGCCCCTTGTCTAGCCAGAGACTGTTTTTGGCCACCAAACTCTAACCTAAGAGGTATGTTTTGGCAGACCGAAAAGAATCCTATATGCTGCTGTTACAGTTTTGTCCAGAGTCACTGCGTCTCTTCCTCTTTGTGCTTCGCTGCCATAGGTAATTGTGGGCAAAAGTTTGGCCCGTATAACTTGCGTCAGGGGAAGGAGAGATGGACTAGTGAGTCTTCCATTTAGTTTTTTTAAGGTGATTGCTATCGTGATACCTTTTCCTCTGATGCTTTCTTTTTGGATCTGCAGTGAGGTATCACTGTTTTTAAAATCAGAAGAATGTATTTTAAAAGGTAAGAATTACAAACAAGCACTGTCTAACCATCGTCTAACTTATGAAAATCTTCCAAAGCTATTAATAAGACAACATCAAAGGATAAATACAAAAGAGTATCTTGATCCCTGCCATGCAACCTTTGTGGTTTGTTTGTAAATGGTAATAATACAATAACTTCAAATGTTTTAATAACTGAAATAGATATCTGTCACTGCTAGCAAAATCATATTTGCTCAAAGAAGAGCCAATTTGCGTATTTATTTTGTGAAATACACATTCTGTACACTCCGCTGCCAATATTTACAAGAAGTCTGAAACCCATACACATGGGTACATCCACCTTTTCAAACTGATAGTCAGCGACCATAAGCCAAAAGGGCATTCCCATGTTATGCTTACTGAAAATTCTTTCCTTCTTTGTGAAAAGAAATTGTATGTAGGTTTGTAATATAACCACAAACACTACTTTTTATATAAACAAATATTTCAAGCATTTTAAGGATACACATCTAAGCTAGTACAGCCACAGTAAGTCTTCAACTCTAAAATATCAAACTGTGAGTCAACCAGGAACCATTAAAAGATATTGAAATGAGCGTTGTGTGGAAGGCCTCTCAGGGACAGGACAAGGAGCCACACAAACGTTATTAGTGGATGAAGTCTCAGAATCTACATAGACCAGCATGCAATGTGGACAAGGGCAAATGCTATAAGAGCCACCTTGGCTCTACAGACATACCAGGCACATGTACATCACCCTGAGGATGAGAGCATGGCGATCCCATCTTCCCTTAATCAGAGCATTGAAGAAGAGCTATGAGTAGAAATATTCTACCATGCTGTAAAGTGCAGTGCAGCAGCAGGAGATGTAGGGGTGCCCAGGGTTGAGTGAGTGGGGGGTCGCTGCAGGATAGCGTCAGTGGGTGATCCGACCAGGGTTCGTGGCGCTAGGCATAATCCACACGTAGACTGGCACAATTGGGCTTGCCTTCGATGTGCAGCGGCCTCCAATAAGTCGGTTCTGGCAGGGGGAGGAGTGCAGGGGGCAGTGGGTGGGGCTAAGGTGTGGTAAGAAGAAATGGGAAGAAGATGCAGGAGAGCAGGTAGGGATGGGGAGGCAACAAATGGGATAGGGTTGGAGGGACTGAGGAAAAGATAGAGGCACACATTAAAGAGGCACAAAGTAAAAGAGTGAGAGAAAGAGGCCCAAAGTAAAAGAGAGAGAAAGGGGCACAAGCAATGGAAACAAGTGAGAGAAAGGGGCAGAAAGAAAAGGCAAGGAGTGAAAACGGTAGAACAAAGCAAAAAGGCAAAGAGGGAAAGAAAACCTCCAGAAGTAGAGGCAAAGTGTGGGAGAAAGAGGCATAAAGCAGTGGTAAAGAGTGAAAGAAAGTGGCACAAACCAAAGAGAAAGAGTGAGAGAAAGAGGCACAAAGTAAAGGCTAAGAGTGAGAGAAAGAGTCAAGTAGTGCTCTTCATCGGCAAATCAATATTTGCATTCACTCCTAAATTATTTGCAACTCCTGTTCCACAACCTTGAATCTTCATGATCTAATTTCTCATTCTCACACCTTGCATCAGATGTACACCACTCATTCCTAAACTATCAGAAGACACAAAACCCAAGTAGAACCCATAATATGATTCCTGCCATTTCTCTGAAATTGCTTTGTCTGTGCAACCATCAGCTTCTCCTTAATCCTTTTCTGCTTCACATCAAATCAATCACTACAATATTTGGCATAGTTCGGGATCTCATTGATACCTTTAGTCTGCCAACACATCAGATTCCACTGAATATTCGAATTAAGTTCAGAATGAAGACCCATACCAACAACAGATATAAAACCGGCAGGAACATCTTTCTCGAGATCTTCTACTCTGTTGTGTTTTTTTTTATTCTGCATCAACTCAACAGTAAGCATGCATTGTCTCTTTCTGCTCTTGTGTAGAACCCATGATCTTTGCCCAACTAATTTCTTTCTCTGGAAATCTCCTTTTCAAAATTGTCTATCACTGCTCTGAACTTGTCAGCAACTACTTTAGATGGGGCATTATTGGCCGCAAGGCAGCTGGTTCTTCAGTCAGCAAAGCAACAGCAACCCTGCACCATAATCCACAAGGAATAACAATTTCAAACAGTGTGTCCAACTCAGTCTAAAGCATTTTTGAAATTCTTGTTGTAAGAAATTGGGTTATTGGTTGAGGGAGGTAGAAGTCCCATTCAGGCAACAACCACAATCCTTGTGAACCACAACAGTCACTAAATTAACCCTCTAGTGCCTTGCACAAAAACAATCCGTCTTAATTTATGGGCAATGTGTAAAGTAGAATTAGAGATTATGATTATTTTTCTTTTTTTCTTTAGTGAAAATAGCAGCATAAAGCACAAAGCACCACCCTTGGCTATCTTTTTACACTAGCTACAAGTTAAGTCTACCATAATGGAGTATGGGCCAAATACAGGGACCCAGTTAGTCCTGCTGAAGAGTCACCTTCTCAAGTCAGGTGCGAAGAGTTCTGTTTACGTTGGTGGAGGCAGCGAGGAAGAGGCTTTCGGCATGGAAAGCAGGTTGAGAGTCATGGACCGTCATTGCTTTAGCTTGGTGAGCCGATCATTCCTGTAGCCTTGCATTAGTTGATCTTCGAAATGGTTGGGGTGGCAGAGTTTTGACACGGCAGCCTGTGCGAAGTTGCAAAGAGCACAGAAATTAGGATTTTCACCTTTTTTTTCAGGAGAAGCTCTGACTGATGCCATCCAAGTGTCCACGAAACGGGGGTAATTCTTCGGGATAAGGACTTTCTCCAGCAGAGGCCGGAAGCAGGGCTCAGTTAGGTCCAAGCATTTCCAGGCAGTCCCAGTTGCAGCTGGTCAGCTAGGCAACTGCAGGGAGGTTTCTGGAAGCTTGTTGTGTCTCTTTAGCTCACACAGGAGTCTGGTCAACTGACCCTTGGAGTAACTCTGTGTAGCCTGGCATCAAGGAAACTAACTCCAATCGTCATCCTTCTGACAGCAAAGCCGTCCTTCAAGCAGCAAGGCATTCCTTCTGGCAGCAAGGAAGTCCATCTTCTGAATCTCCCACAGGTCCAAGAATGATCTGAATGTCCTCTTTTTAAACCTGGTGTTAGCATTTGTGTGTGGGAATTCCTTGAACTGCCCCAAAAATGGGTTCTGCACAGCTCTTCCCCTTTGCCTGATCCTGGCTGCACACTGTCTAAATGACCAAATCATTGGCATGCCCGGTGTCTGGCTCCTGTTTGTGTGCTGCAGGCAAGGTCTTTTGAAATGAAATCAGGTCAGTGTACACCACCTCCCAAGCCATCCTGTCAGGAAGACCATCTCCCAGCTACTTCCAGATCCCAATGGTTTACTATCTGGGCCCAATACTCAAACTTGATGGGGACCATTAACAGGCCCAGGCAGCTGGAAACTCCTAGAAAGGCCTCAGAAACTTTAGGCATGGAAATACAGACTCCATATAAGTGGTATAATCTAAAATTCAACTTAACATTTTTAAATTACAAGTCATTTAAGTGTAAACATAGTTTTTTTGCTCCCAAACTGAAGTTAGCACCTATTAAATGTAATTAGGTAACCCAATGTTAGTCTTTGGGCTACCTAATTGCATGCGCACATGCAAGATGTACAGCATAGTATTTTCTTCAATGAAGAAGGACGCGAGGAGCAGGAAGGAGAGCGGCCAGGCAGGGTAGGTGGCAGAAATACAGTTAAGTGCCTTTTTCTACAATTTTTAAAGAATTTGGGAGGGGGGAGGGAGCGGGGAGGGAGCGGAGTGAAGCATAGTTCCACTGAGTTTTTTTCAAACTCGCGGATCTACGCGTAGGGGCACTAGGCCAGCTCCGCCCACCCTTAGAGTAAAGATCATCTCTTGTCCAAGGCACAAACACATATTTCTCTCCATGTAGTTCTGTTAAATGAAATCCTAAAACTGCCTACACTGTGGAATCACTAACATACCCTTTTCCTTTCCTGACTCTGTAGCTTTCCTTTTTGCAGTTCCCCTCTTCTACCTTTCTCTGTACTTCTTCAAATCCCTCCTTCCTACATCTTTTCAACTAGATATTTAATGTGAGCTTGCAAAATCACCAAGTCCAACTCTTTTATTTCATCATTGGTCATATCCATTTTGTAATTTCTCTGCAAATTCCTCATTCTACCAATAATGACTTTACATTCATTACTTTTCTGATCAAACATCTCATTTTATCTCCATTGTATGTCATCAACCTACTTTTTTCATTTGCTCATGTAGAATGTCTGCTGATTCAGTGTTAAAAAGCTCATGATTAATATCTCTCTCTTCATGAGGCTCAGCAGAAACAGCAGTAAGTATATAATCTGAAACTGGAGAGACAAGACTAGAGTCTGTGCTAGAACTTGGCCAAGCCGTCAAATGATTCTCAGGTGGGAAACTCACTGATTCACCCAAAACTGCCATTACAGTCAATCCCTGTGCCTGTACATTCCAACATTCACCCGCTGGACCCACATCAGGTACCGTGGGCCCCTGCATCTATCTCTGAGTCCCATCTGTATACAGAAGAGATCTGGAATACGAAAAGTCATTTAAAAGATGACACTCCTCATCTGAATCTTGTTCTCACCTCTTCTTTCTTTTCTGTGTCTCCCTCATCTGTTTTCTTTTTGTCTGTTGTTTCCTTAACTATTGCAGGAAAAACGCTCACATAAAAAAATCCTGTGGATGCTTCCGACCAACACCCAAAGGACAGTGGTCCAGGCTTTGATAACATCACGCCTGGACTACGGGAATGTCCTGTACCTTGGCGCTGATCTGACTACGCTGAGAAAACTTCAGGTAGCTCAAAATGCGGCCGCAAGGCTGCTACGCAATGTTCCCAGGAGAGTATCAGCACTCCCTGCCCTTCGCGATTTGCACTGGCTAGAAATTAAAAATAGAATTAAATTTAAGGCCTTGTGTTATATTTTCAAGATTAAACAAGGCTCTGCCCCCAAATATCTACAAAATCTTATTCATGCCTATACTCCTAGCCGTACCCTTAGATCTGCAGGTAAGGGAGACTTTGTCGTTCCTAGATTTAAGCTGGTGAAGATGGGCGGCCACTCCTTTTCGCATCTGGCCACTAAAACGTGGAACACCTTGCCTGTGAGTCTGAAGTTGGAAACTAACTTTGTTAAGTTCCGTAAGGGACTAAAAACTTGGCTTTTTCAGCAATGGGTTTTTTAAGTAAGCACTGTTTTCTTTGAACAGCCGTCCCTCCTTTAAGTCTTGTAGTTTTTCTTCTTCAGTCTTTCCCTTGGCGCCGGGAAACCCATTGCGGGTAGCTGTGCGCCTTACAAGTTTAAATAAATAAATAAATAAATTTAAAAATATTTTTAATAGTTTTATATAGCGCGATCTAGACCCAAGACACCGGGTATCAGAGCCACTCATATGAGCACCATTTTCGTTACAGATGGAC
Organism: Lissotriton vulgaris; assembly: GCF_964263255.1. Lineage (NCBI taxonomy): Eukaryota > Metazoa > Chordata > Amphibia > Caudata > Salamandridae > Lissotriton > Lissotriton vulgaris. The sequence goes on along the minus strand of NC_141699.1, from coordinate 1,012,770,043 downwards.
TCAATCATATTTGTTTTCGTTAGGCACAGGGAGATTAAGTGCTTTTCCCAGAATCATAAGATGTTGAGCGTCGTTGTGAGACTTGAACCTGGTTCCCCAGCTTTGAGGTCAACCGCTCTAGCCATAAGGCTATAACCTCTCCCCTTCTGATGAACTCACTTATCTTCCAACCATTGTCTAAACGAACCCTTCACTGCTTCTTGATTTTCTTTCTCTCCATCTCTGTGGCCATTCAATCTCATGTATTCAATGCCTCAAACTGTGTAGGTTAATGTAACCGTTTCCTCTCATTCATATTTTGCCTCAAGAAATCTAGCTTACTAATAATAAAGTTCCCCTCTAGAGGAAATTGCGATGTCATTGTCAGAAGAAGTGTATTTGTGTCAGTCACAAACCCTACCCAAGCAGAAACCACAATTTTCTATTAGGATGAAGGTCACAAGCAAACCCCAAATTAACCTGTGCTCAACCCTCCTGTAGCTTGGCACAGAGCAATCAGGTTTAACTTAGAGGCAATGTGTAAAGTATGTATGCAACATTTCAAACAGAAATAAAAAGAAAAACTCCACACCACATTAGAAATATAGAGTAAAATGTCATAAATAATTTGGGACCAAAACACCAAAATACAATCAGTAGAAAAGGATATAAGCAGTTTTAAAGCTTTCAGTGCATATAGTGCCAAAAAATCACAAAACACCAACTCTGGCTATTTGGCCCGTCAGACCAGGACAAAGTCACAAATTTAGGCTGACCGCGATGGAGTGTGGACCAGTTATGGGGACTCCGTTAGCTCTGCTGCTCAAGAGTACCTTAAATCCTGATTGTGTAGAGATGCAAATTCCTTGCGTTGAGTTGCGCTGATCAACATTAAACAATCACCTATGCAGAGCATGTGATGTGAAGCCGTGCACCAAGTTGCATCTTGCATCAAAGTCAGTGACCATCAACAGGGGCTTCCGATGGAACGTCTGGTGTGTCGCCGAGGAGGCCTCTACGTCAAGATGTCTCACACTAGGCCGTTGCTGGTGTAGCCACTGAAGTTTGACTTCTTTTTTAGTGTAGCCACAGGGTCTGTTGAGGACTTGCGTCAAAATGCACAGAGCTGCATCAAGCTGGGCTGGTTCTCGGCATTGAGATGCATCCCTCGGGCTGGCGCAGCCACTGAGGCACTGCATAGTACTGCGTCTGAGCTGTGAGGAGCTGTGGGGCACTGGGCCAGTTTTTGATGTAAAGATTCTTTGTGCTGGATCAATCTTGCTGACCTATCACGTTGATGAGTGGACCTATATTGAGGATGCATGCTGCAGAGCAGCCAGTTGTGTCCCTGTGGCTTGAGAGCAGGAGGTCAGCCGACAGACCCTTGGAGATATTGGAGTCCTGGGACACACACGCAGGCTGGTTTTAGTAGGACAGCCCGCATCCGAAGAGTCCTGGTGCAGCAACAGCAGTCCTTGGGCAGCAAAGTAGGTCAGTAGGGCAGACTTCACAGCTGGACAGTCCTTCTTCCTGGCAAAGTCCACTGGCCCAGGCGTGATGTGAAGAGGTGGGCTCTAGGGTCCAATGTTTACACCTGAAGCCCACTTTGAAGTAGGAGAAACATCAAGAGGTTCCCACCCGAGAGGTGCTTGGAATTCCCTGCCTCCTTGCCCTGGCCCCAAATTGTCTGAAGTCACAAAAGACTATTGTCAAACACATTTGTGAAAGTTCTTTGGCAGGGCCTTGGTGATGGGCAAGTGTGGTAGGTGACAGCTCCTTTTCCTCAACATCAAGCTTCACTTTGTCTCACTGCCTGGGATATACACACAAAGAACAAATGCCAACAACCCCAAGTCATGTAACCCAGGAACAAGCATCAGATAGCAAATGGTTGGGACAGAAAAATGCCAACATTCTAAAAGTTAAGGTAAAGATGCCCTCAAGTGATTCTTTTTGAGATCTAAGTTATTCATAATTTCAAAAATTAAATTACCTGGAGCCCTAAATAGTGGCTTCTTCAACACCAATGTCAAACTAAATTGATAATTTTTCAGCGAAATAAAACACAGAAAAATGAACAAAATTCAACAGAGTAATACAATTCAACACATTTGTATACTTAATCAGGGTTAAATTTATAAAAAAGATTATAAAAAGGGTACAGATTGTAAATCAAGTGAGATCAAAGGTGACTGAAGTAGACACTTTTTCATATAGATCTTTTAACATGACACACTAATGCCCTTGCCCATTTCACAAATTATTTAACAGGTATGACATAATTGACAATACAATGAAGAATTCCTGACAGATTGTTTAAAGAGGAGAGAAAATGGGTCACTTCAACTCCCTCGACGCTGACCACTGCTGTCTCCTCATCCTCCTAGACTTGTCTGCTGCATTTGACACTGTAGACCACAGTCTCCTCTTCAAAGCTCTCAATGAACGAGCTGTCGCAGAGAAAGTGGTCCTTCAGTCGTTCTCCTCCTTCTTCCAGAACCGCTCACAAAGAGTAAAAATCAAATCCTTTGCCTCCGAACTCGTTCCCGTCAACAGAGGAGTTCCTCAAGGCTCCATTCTCTCCCCTAAACTGTTCAACATATATATGGAACCTCTCACCTTCATTCTGAAAAAAGCGAATATCCCCTTTCATCTCTATGCAGATTATACACAGATCTACTTGGAAACCTCCTCCCTCAACGACATTCAAAGACTCAACAATACATTCAATGAAGTCCAAGAATGGCTAGCAAAGAACCACCTCAAACTCAATCAGGGCAAAATTGAGATCCTTCTCATCTCTAACAAGGAAGAAAACCCGCAAATCGTTGAATGGTTGAAAGCTATTGATGCCCTCAACGGAAATCTCACCCTGGCTACCTCGGTCAAATCCCTGGGAATCACCCTTGACCACAAACTCTCCATGTCCAATCACATCAAGAACTCACCCAAGAGCGCCTTCCTCAATCTGAAGCTACCTAACAAAATCAAACCCCACATCCCCTCCTCCGACCTCAAGCAAGCAACCCAAGCCCTGGTGTTGTCCAGACTAGACTATGGGAACGGAGTTCTCACCGGGACTGCTTGCTCTCACCTTGCCCCGCTCAAAACCACCCTCAATGCTGCAGCCAGAATGGTCACCGGAATCAAGAAATGTGTCCACATTTCTCCTGCCCTCAGAGATCTGAAATGGATACCAGTTGAAATGTGGCCAGTTTCAGAACTGCCTGCCTCACACACAAAGCCCTGCACACAGGGAAACCGGAATACTCAAGAAAGCCGGTCAAGCAAGAAATCTCAGGAGTTCCAACTCTCTCCTCCTCATTCCCTTAAAAACACATAAACAAAAGACTGCTGCCTGCTCTTTTGCAGGAAGCGCCCCAAAAATCTGGAACGCCATCCAAATCAACATCAGAACCACCCCCTCCTTTCCAAAATTCAAAAGCCTCCTTAAAACTCTCTACCTCAACCGCGCCTTCTCGAATGCAATTACGTGATGCCCTTGCCTCATCCTGGTTGCCTCCCGTCAGCGCTCCCCCAACGGGTAGCCACCAGTCATCGCACAGCCACTTCCTACCTCTTCCATATCTCAGCCCCCCGGCTGACACCACGAAATAAACTTCTCCACCACCAGTTGTGCCTTCCTAGGGCTTTGATACTTCTTCCTGACTCCTCCTCCTCTGTGCCTACCTCAATCGGCTCACCGCGAAGACCAAAGAGAACTGTAAAGACTCCTTTTGAACATTTTCTCCCTCAATCGGCTTACCCCTGACCCTCAGTTGAACTCTGTAATGCTTCCATTTGAGCTTTTTCTGTATCTCTCCTTCCTTGCCTTTACTCTGTATTTTTGTCTCTTCCTCACCATGTTGTAAAGCGCTCTGATATCGGGTCTGGCCAGCACAATAGAAGACTTCCAAAATAAAAAATAAAATTAAAAAAATAAGACCATTATCAGGCAGAAGATTCTTGTGTGTATTGGTGAACCTTATATGAAGAGAACAATCCAGATAATTTCAGATCAATAAAAGATATCTTAAGAGAAGAAATTAATACACCCAGAATGTGGAAAAATAGGAAACTAATCAATGTGGAGTAGAAATAACATCCAAAACTATGGAAAGCAGAATCACCTTCACCAACACAAACTAAGCAAAACTTCTTATGGACTTACTAGGTAGTAAGAGACCTGGCAGTGTATTCCATGACTGTACAGAACAGTAGCCAATAGACAGTGGCGCTCCAAAAGATCTGAGAAAAAAATGGCAACTTTATGTTGATGATCACACTGGCACTAACTCTGCTGAGTGACATTGTCACTAATTGATTTAACCAGGGCTTTACTTCGTTTATCACACACTGCTCTGAGCCCAGAACAAGTGCTGGATCATAAACCAAATTAGCGGAGGCAATCAAATAAAAGTGGGGAGGGGGAAAAAGAATTCTCCTAAAATCTATAACAAGAGGATGGAAATCTTCTCCATTACGTTAACTCAAATTGTCATGTTATGAGAAATAAAACTGCCTGCCTCATGGATTCTGGAGGCATCTAAGTTGGATATTGAGTATATGGTCAGACGTCTATATCATTAATTGCTGAAGATAAATATCCTATGTTGACAGTAAGGAAATAACTGAGGGAAGGTAACATAACGTTGACACTCCTGAAAGACAATCCATGTTTGGAAGCTAATTATTTAAGTGTACTATCCCTGCAAGGTCGTCTGACCCACGCCTAGTTCATGTGAGCTTACCTGGCTTAAATTGGTAGCAACCCAATGGTTGTAACCGCTTGTAACGAAGTATCATTTATCTTTAGTGTCACAGGTGTTATTTCTGTTGAGATAAAAGGCAACTCCTGCACTGAAAAATAAATAAAAACAGAAACTGAGCTATACCACTACCATCCTTGTGGGTATTGTGACAAATTAAACACTCAAACTAACACTTATTTAATCAGAAGTTGCCGGCTTCTTCATTGTCGTCCTCACTTATAGGATTGAATTGAGGGAAAAAGTCACCCAGCGGAAGAGTATAAATATTCTAAATTGAAGATATAGGAGTCCGACATCTTTCTTGAACACTCTCCTCCATATTGGTGTAGTCAAAACCATACATACAGAAGGACTAGTAACCAAATAAGAAATAATTATAAAAGTTCCGCCTGGTTATTTTTACTGTCGATAAAGAGTAAAGTTATAAAGCATGTCACAAAGTGTCAGTGTACAGAAAGCTACGCCGTTATTTTGGACAATAGTGGAGATGGCAGCCATCTTAATCAGTAAAAAAAATGAAAAGGGACTCACTGGAATAGGTAAGATTAAACATTCATGTGCTAGCCCAAAAGGACAACGGCTGCCATCTCAACATGGTCGTAAAAAATAGGGGAGTGAGTTGACTACAGGATTCTGAATTAAGACAGACAAATCAAACAAAACATGATGGAGAGTCAAATTAAAGCTGCCAAAAAGAACCATAGCATAACGTTGTTAGTCAAAAATTGGAAGAGAACAATTAATCACCATAGATGGAGCTAATGTTAATGATATTGGTTGGAATGAAAAAGTTAATTTGTTTTCATAAGGTATATTTCAAACACTTATGGTTTTGGACAATATGACTTGAATTGGATATTGCTACAAAGATATTTAGTACTCATTTCCGTTTCAGGGATGTGGCCCGATCGGAAGCCAGACTGGCAGTGGTCGAGGAGTTGTTACCTTTTTTCCAGGAGTTTGGCCAGAGTAGGTATGTTGGAGATGGGGCGGTAGTTGTTGGGATCTGACTGGTTTGAGTTAGAATTTTTTAGGATGGGGTGACCTGATCTATTTTGAGGCAGTCAGGTAGGAAACTCTGGGAGAGAGAGGCATTAATTATCTTAGTCCACAGAGGGAGAAGGAGGTGAATGGACTCATTCAGAAGTTTAGAGGAGATAGATCACTGAAGTAGTTAGAATATTTCAAGTAGGTAAGAAGATTCAGAGTGCCAATCTCATCAATGGTTATGAAGCGAGACCATGAGACATCATTTCTGGGTGAGAATTTGGAAATATGTGTGAACTTCCTGGGCCATTGTGGGGGGAGTTGGAGAGGTTGGAGAGGTAGAAGACTGAGTGTGGTCTGGATGTCGTTGGTGATTAACGACATGTTCTCTGTGAAAAAGAGGTGAAAGTTTCAAAATTAGGCAATGCTTTTATATTTGAGGAAGCAGGATCACTTTTGAAGGTGGTTTGATTTCTGATGATTTTGGTGTCATGTTGATTTAGAATGAATGCTGCTTTGGAGTTCCTAATGTTCCTATTTTAGAGGTGGCATCTTTGACGCAGGAGTACAAAGTTGGGCAAGGAACACTCTCATAATGCAAACCTACATCATAAAAATGCCACTGTGCATTGTTACTATTAACACAGACACATTGAGGCACCCAAAGACAACTACAGAACTCCCAACAGCTCTTTTCAGATACATCCACCAACTGCACAACAACCCAGATAGCCACTTTTGCCCCCCAAATGGTCAACAAATCTCTAAGGCTGCTAGAAAATGCTGTAAACACGTTGAAAACACCCATCAGACATGAGCAAAACCTCTCTATGGCACAATCAAGAAACCCCTCATACACAGAGCATTGCTCAGACACGGATTTGCAACCAGACACCCACAAAGCCCACTCCCGGCACATTCACAACTGTTTCAAAATTTTCAAAACACAACACCAATATACTTACAACCACATACACCCTCACAATGGTAGTAAATACACTATTATTGCCCCTGTGATTCACTCAAAATACACAAGAAAACAGCGCACCGCCAATAGACACCCTCAAAAGGCTCAAGTCTGCACTTACGATTGTTCCAGACACTCTTGCAAAGCCAAAAGACAACAAGAAAATATCTCATAGACAGGCATTCAACTCCCTTCAGAAACACCCATCAACTGCACAGCACCCAACAAAGACATTTCTAGGAGTATACATGGGCATTTTGAGTGTGCCTGTTAGAGTTGCACAGTTTTCTGAGTTTATTTTGAAGGAATAGTAAACATTGAAGTTTTGGTTCTACTAATTAGTCTTTTTAAATTTGGTGTTGAGCTTACGTGCTGCAGTATACCATTATGGATTTTAGGGCACAATTTGGAGCAACAGCAATGGAGTGCCCACTCCACTAATCCTACAAAACAATCCATAGGAAGTACACTAGGAACCTCTCCAATGATTGTTAATATCATGCACTTGAGACTTGTTCATTGGGCCAGCTGACATATTTAAATTTAGCTGTGGAGTACCCTCGCCATGGCAGGAGGAAAACCGTCCACCAAACTCTAAACAGAGACCCTTAGGGGATCATTAGGATGACTTAGTCCACCCGCCATCCTATCGGATAACGGGACCACCTGCCATAAGGGCGGGGGTCCCGTGGGGGGTATTAGGATGCGCCCGCCACAGTGGAGGGCGCATCCTGCATTTTAAACCTTTTGGCGGGCGGTGCTGAGAGCACCGCCTGCCACAATGCTAAAAATGCAAGTATGCATTTGCATACACTAAGCGGCAGATACCGCGCAGTGCCTGCCGCATTGCGGATGCAAATGCAGGGAGGTACCACGGGTACCCCCATGTGCATCCCCCACCTCACCTTCACCATGGGGGCCCATACTAATATGACTGGCGGTGTCTGATAGACACAGCCACCATATTAAACCTTTTCCGCCAGAAAAGCGGCAGGCGGTCTTTCCGTCCGCCGCGGCCCCCCCGCCATAGTGATATGGCGGGGGAAATGGGTGGCGGGCATGCAAGGATGTCCGGCGCATCGCCACCGCCCGCATAGCGGTGGCGATCCGCCCGACATCCTAATGGGCCCCTTAGTCTTTTAAAATTGTTCCTGTTTGTGCTGAAGAACTAGTTCTTGCTTCTTTTGTGTATAGCACTAAATTATGAATTTCTACTTCAGCTACATTAGGAGGATGCTTATGTTCTTTTATCTTGAGTTGTCATTAATGGTAATTGCTTGATATTAACAATTATTAGAGTGGTTCTTAGTGTACTTCCTATGGATTCTTTTGTAGGTAGTGTTCTTTTTAGTGAAGGTGTGAGCCATATAAGCCGGTAGCGGGCTTCCCTTTATGTAAAGTTGTATACAGAGCTATCCTTGACAATTTTGAATCTTTGAATGATATACATATGTAAAATATATAATTCAACTTATTTCAATTGACATGTTTAAAGAGTTAAAATGTTCAGGGTTAATCGTTTTTTTTGCTTTTGCATTCTATACTCACCATCTGTTTTCCTTTCTGTCTAGTGTTGGATTTGTGCTGTACTTAAAGTTTTTTTACTCTTTGCTGGAGTTGTTTTGTAGGGTTTTAAACATTGTCTGCAGTACTGGGAATATATTAAACAAGGAAGTGCATTTGATTAGTTGTACAACAATTGTTTTTGATTATGGTAATAAACTTTATGGGTTTTTAATTATACAATTATAGTGAGCTTACTTTTTTACAGGATGCATTTCCTTTTCCTGAGTGTACTGCAGGCAAAGGTGCTGGAGGGGTTCCACTTAAGCAAAGTGATCATCTCCTTGACTGTGGGCCAGCTTTGCAGCAGTTTGTGTGTCTTGTGTTCCATATTTATATTCTTTTAACATTTCTTACGTTTTTCTATTTGTCAACTGTTTTGCTTCTTTTTATATCTGATTGGTTAAATGTATAATTAAGTTTACATTTTTTAGGTAGTAACATATGTTAGTCAGCCGCGCCTCGTGCAGGTAAGAGGGGTGAGACCGGTTGGGGGAAGGGTAGTGGGGGGATTTCAACAGACTACGAGGGAAAATTATTCATTTATTTAATTTCTCCTTGTAGTAGTCTGTCGAATCCACTGCCAACCCTTACCCACTGCCCTACCACTCTCACCTGCACGGGCCGCGGCTGATGTTAGTAGATGATAATGCAAGGATTATTTTTATATGCAATGTTTATTAAGTATTTTTGAAAAGTTAACTTTTTATTTAGTGCTGTAGTATGCTTTTTTGTGTTTAAACATAACATTATGCTTTATACTGCTATTAGGGTAGTCCAAATGTCAGTTATTGATCTTTTTGTTGTTTCACATATGGCTGAGATACCCGCCACCCCCTCTCAACACAAATCCCCAAGGATGGGAAACCGGAAACAATTCTGAAGTTTTTGGAAGTCGGGAGGGAGTGACCCTCCCGGCCGTATTTATTAAAATATGAAACAAAATTAAAACAAAATTAACAGTTTCATATTATGTACAATTTCATAACCACATTGCGATGTTTGGCTAACCTTAACATATTCTCTAATACAAAGGTCCTCCTAGCCGAACTAACATCCTACAAAACATTTACTTGAAATTTTGAAATTGTACATCCTAACGTTTAAGGGCCAACGGCAAGGTCGTAACCGGTGTCAAGATCCCTAACCCAGAAATATCCCCCCCACTTGTGAGGGGCGGCACAGAGGCGTACCTCAAGTGCAACTTACCAATTTCCCTTGACTTGACGGGGGCCCCCAATAAAACTCGACGCCACTTAAAGGTCGTACGAGGACTCGTGTGAGGTATCTAGAAGGTAGCGTAGACCCCCCCCCAAACCCCACACAACTTACCACATCTGCCGTCGCAGACGTCCTGGCCCCGGGAAATTCCCCAGGAGGGGGCTGTAACCCCTCCTACCCAGGAAGGGGTCTTGACCGCCTTTCCTTTCCTTTTCGGCGACCCATCCTTAGAAGGGACCGCCTCCCCGTTGAGGGGCCAATGGCCACCTCCCCTGCGCGCTCCCATCCGTAATGGGTGACGCCCACTCATAGGGATCTTCCAATTAGTGCTCACCGATCATGACCTTACCGCCCGACCAAAATAAATACGACAATGCTAACTTAAATTACAAATGACTAATTCTAAAAGACAATAGCAACAACAAATTTATTAAATGCATGCTTACTCAAGGACACCAAAGCAGAATTACTTTATTTGCAAAACATAATACCAATCGACCATTCTTTATTGCATACTCAAAGTCATCACGATAATACGACAACCTGTAAACGAAAAAATTCCAATTAACATCAACTTTATCCAAAACCAAACGCTGTCTTCAGGGGCTGGTGGGTGGGTCAAAATTGGCTCTTCGTTCCGTCTCGAGCTCACGTGCAGCGAGGAGGTGCAGCTTCAGAGCACAGGAACAAGAGGATGTCTTCTGGTCTTACTTCTCCTTTTATCCGTCTTCAGGGCGGGCGTAAACCCGCCCCTGCCTGCCCAAGGGCGTGGCCAGCCGCATCCGTGTCTAGGCCAACCCACTCTAGGGCGGGAAAAGGCGCGCCCCGGCTACGCCGCTTCGGGCATACCAGCCGAGACTCGCCTCCCGCCCAAGATGGCTTCCCGGGGGGATCGTGGTACTCTGCCATACGTTCGGGGGGACCGAATGGTCGCCCCTTTCCATATGGCTGAGATACCCGCCACCCCCTCTCAACACAAATCCCCAAGGATGGGAAACCGGAAACAATTCTGAAGTTTTTGGAAGTCGGGAGGGAGTGACCCTCCCGGCCGTATTTATTAAAATATGAAACAAAATTAAAACAAAATTAACAGTTTCATATTATGTACAATTTCATAACCACATTGCGATGTTTGGCTAACCTTAACATATTCTCTAATACAAAGGTCCTCCTAGCTGAACTAACATCCTACAAAACATTTACTTGAAATTTTGAAATTGTACATCCTAACGTTTAAGGGCCAACGGCAAGGTCGTAACCGGTGTCAAGATCCCTAACCCAGAAATATCCCCCCCACTTGTGAGGGGCGGCACAGAGGCGTACCTCAAGTGCAACTTACCAATTTCCCTTGACTTGACGGGGGCCCCCAATAAAACTCGACGCCACTTAAAGGTCGTACGAGGACTCGTGTGAGGTATCTAGAAGGTAGCGTAGACCCCCCCCCAAACCCCACACAACTTACCACATCTGCCGTCGCAGACGTCCTGGCCCCGGGAAATTCCCCAGGAGGGGGCTGTAACCCCTCCTACCCAGGAAGGGGTCTTGACCGCCTTTCCTTTCCTTTTCGGCGACCCATCCTTAGAAGGGACCGCCTCCCCGTTGAGGGGCCAATGGCCACCTCCCCTGCGCGCTCCCATCCGTAATGGGTGACGCCCACTCATAGGGATCTTCCAATTAGTGCTCACCGATCATGACCTTACCGCCACAGGACCGGATAGTTGACCGGCTATCCGGACCCCCCACAACACTCCTACCTAAAGGTCATGTTTTAACGTTTTTAGCCAAGCTATGAAGTCTCCTATGAGTAACTCATTCCCCACCCGAGACAGATGCACACCATCACTCAAATACATACTGTCCCCATTAATACAACCATGCGAAATAGAATGCAGTGTACTGGAACGGAACAACCTACTCACTTTGTTATTAATTTTTCTTACCGAATGATTCAAAGCTGAAACAGAAAACGCCCCCCGCCACACCTTCCGTGGGATTATATGGGACCACGCAATCGTGCACCCTGGAACTCTCCTTGCTACCCAACTTACGGTGGAAAGCATTGCCTCCAGGAGAAGTCGTCTACCAGTGGTGACCAAATCATTGCCCCCAAGATGCACTATGACTACAGAGGGCGGTGACCTCATCCGCCCTAGCAAACCCTCGAAAAACGATTGAAACTGGTCAATACAGAGACCGCCCCTTCTGTAGAAGGACACACTGTACCCGTATTCCCCAGCCACGTGAATCATGTCACCTGTCTTGAATACGTCCGCGGCACGCCTCACGTATGAGTGGCCCACGACCCACACCTCCCTTTTCACAGCCGGTGATGTCTGACCGCTGGCCCGGTGTTGGGTCGACTGCATAGTCCGCCCCGCCTCGTAGGCTTGCGTAACTGAAAACCAAACAAACAAGAAGCATGAGTACATCATTACAGCTTCACAACATGTGCAAACGCACATACCTCTTATAACAATTGGAGGACCAACGCCCCACCCGTTTAACTTGTTCCACATTCAGACCCCTGGCTGTAGCCTCTGTAGCAGCCCCTATCCGAAAGGAATGGGTCCCAAACTCGCCCGGGTTCAAGCCCGCAGCTGTAATCGACATCGCAAGCACCCGCTGAAACTGAAACCTTGTCAGTGGGGTGGCGTCAGCGTGTCTCAACAAGGTCCCCCCCCATGATGCCACCCTTCGTGTTAAATAATCCTCTAAACACATCACCGGGCACATGGAGGACCCGGGAATCCTGCGTATGATTATGCAGTCACCCATCCCACTCTGATCGGTCTTGGACCTCACAAACGAGACAGTCATTGTCTCCCCTCTGATCTGTACGTGCTCTGCGCACAGCCCTCCCGTCACATCCTGCTTGTTCCTCGCCACTAATTCGCTTACCCGCATAGCCCCATGAAATGCCAGCGTAAAAGCGGCCCGGAATAACACTGTCTCAAACTGAGATGAACAAGTTGCAGGGAGTCTGGATAATAACTGGGCCAACCTATCCAAACCTATCGGGCGCCTTTCATCTACTCTGCGACCCTCAAGGCGTTGCCACCCACGTAGCGCTTTTTGTACAACGAAAGACGCTGTCGGGTCCTGGATCCCATGAGCCCTAGCAACAAAGGAAATGGCAGCCCGATGCCTCTGGGCCGTGGCCACCGATTTCCCAGCCAGATGTAAAGACATCAGAAAGTTCACTACCCATTCCTCCTGACACCAAAGCTCCTCTCTAGCAGTCCCCAAGAAGGCAAAATAGGACCGGAACGCCCCTTCATATGCCTTCCTCGTCCTGGGTGCTAAACTCTCTCCCACGAGGTTACGAAGTTCGGGGCACCGAGAGACCAGAGAGCTTCGGGAAAGGGTGCCGGCTCCGGGTCCGCTGTGGGAAGAAAACCCCAGAAGGCCTGCATACGAAAACGAGAAAGGGCATCAGCCGCCTGGTTCATTACCCCAGGGACATGTCTTGCTCTGAATAGGACATTCAATTGCATACACAGTAATACGATTTCCTTGAGCAGCCTCAAAATCCATTTGCATCGTGCTGCCTGGCTATTGATACACTCAACCACGGTCATATTGTCAGACCAGAATACCACAGAGTGATCTCTGAACCCTTCAGGCCATGTTCTCAGGGCCACCAAAATGGGGAAAAGTTCCAGGAAAGCAATGTTACTTGTCAATCCACTGTCATGCCACCATGCCGGCCACTTTTGTGCAGACCAACGAGTGCCAAAAATGGCACCAAAACCTATGCTCCCAGCCGAATCTGTCCACAGCCCCAGCTCTTCAGAGGACACGGCCGGTTTGCTCCAGACGACTCGACCATTGAAATCCGCCAGAAATGCCAACCAAATGCGCATGTCCTGGCGGACCTCTGCCGAGAGCCTTGTGCGATGATGGCCCTCTTTCAGGCCGACCATGGCTTGAGCGATCGAGCGGGAAAAGGGGCGGGCCATTGGTATAACTCTCAGGGCAAAATTCAACTGTCCCACTAACTGCTGTAATTGATGCAGCTTAACCTTAGATTCACCTATACACATTTGCAGGGATGACCTGAACCTTAACACTTTGTCCCCTGGTAAACGGAAACAACCTTCTCCGGAGTTCAACTCGATCCCCAGAAACTCGAGGCAAGTCGAAGGACCAACAGTCTTACCTGGTGCCAATGGCACGCCAAACTGATTCATTAAGACACAAAATGCAGACAAAGCCTGCCCACATTCCGGATCCCCGGCTGCCCCCAGGAACAAAAAATCATCGAGATAATGCATCACATGTTGGAAACCCGTCTTCTTTGTGAAGACCCATTGTAGGAAACTACTGAATTTCTCGAAATAGGCACAAGATATAGAGCACCCCATCGGCATACACCTATCCATGTAATAATGACCCTGAAACATGAAACCTAGGAGACGCTGATCGTCTGGGTGTACCGGGAGCAACCGGAACGCTGACTCGATATCAGATTTTGCCATCAGCGCACCGGGCCCCAGGCGATTCAAAATGGCCACGGCCTCATCGAAGGATGCGTACCGCACCGAACACACTTCCGGGTCTATTGCTTCGTTTACGGAAGCACCACGTGGGGCTGATAAATTATGTATCAGCCGAAACTCCCCCGGGTCCTTCTTGGGGACCACCCCTAAAGGAGAACAAACAAAGTTAGCCACCGGGGGTACACTAAACGGACCGGCGACTCGACCTCGAGTAACCTCCTTCCGGATCTTTGCCTGTACCACGGTCGTATGCTGCAAGACCGATAACTGATTTTTACATTTCTCTATTCCTTGAAAGTCCCCCACTGGGATGCGGAAACCATATGAAAAACCGTTTCGTAACACCCCAGCGGAAGTACGATCCGGGTATTCGCTGAGCCAGGGAATCATTGCCAAGGTATCAATCGGGGTAGGTAAAGGCGCCCCTCGGACTATGTTAGACCTGTTTGGCGCTTCCTCTACCCCCGTTATCACCCGTTTTGGCTCTGCACGTGGACTCAGGATGGGATGATTGCCCACACCCACTACATTCGTGCCTAAATTTGCACGACCCCTGGGGCCTAGTACATTTACCTCTGTTAAAGTTCCAACAGACCCCCCTTTTACCTGTATTGCCGGTAGGCCTCGGGTGCCTGTCGGTACCCGTACCTGATCGAAAGGGCGTCCCCGCATATTGGCGGGAGGGTTCGCCAACGCTACTCCCTACCAATGGCAATTTCAACATACCAGTATCCTCCATTTTGGACCAGGACACAGAATCATAACAATCCCAAGTTAAATTCTTATCGTGTTCTTTTGCCTTTCTGAACAGATTATCATAGCAGAACCAATGATTACCCTCGTGTGATACAGAGTACCCCATGATCCGTGACTGATAAATCGGCAATTCGGGTAGCAATTCAGGCCTTCGTTCCCCCAAGATCGATGTAAAAATCCCCCACGCTTTGCCCCAATTGCCAATGTTTTCATTTACCTTAAAGGCGGCCATCTTTGCGCGCCAAACACTCGGATGCATGAGGTCTTTCTGGCCCTTAACATGCTCCATCTCATAATGATCAGTAAGCAACGAGAAGATGTTTACATACTCCCCTGCCCATATCTTTTCCTTAATAGCCACAGGGACATGCTGACCCAACTTTTCCCTTCGAGAGGGTGCTGACTCATCCCTCGCAATCGGCAATGGCCGCTTACCTGAACTGGACGCTGTCTCTGCGACTGAACCAGTCCCCTGTGGCTTCTCTACTGCCGCAGCCGGCGTGGATACCTTCGCTGCTTCCCGAGTTTCACGCAGTTGTTTCATCAAGACCTGCGCGTCGGCAGCCGTGGCGCCCTCGCTACCTTTACCCAACCACGCTGCTAATTGTGCTGCCAGTTCGGGCGGCATATCTTCCCCGGACACGGGAGTGACCACTACGGGAATCGGGTTCCCTTCTTCCGGCACGGGAGTGGGTGCTTCGAGCGGGGTACTGGGACCCGGGATGTCTCCCCCAGTTGCTCCCCTCCTGGGCCTCTTGCCTTTTCCTCCCGGGGCTGCTCCCGCCAAAGGACGTTTCGGCCCCCCTTCCTCGTTTTTATCCATTCGCCTCTTTAGGTCGGTCATCTCTTTCATGAGAACGCGCAGCATCTGTTCGGTAGTCATTCGCTTTCCCGCCTTCTTCGGCATTCTCCGACAGAGTATCTGAAAAACAAACAAGAACGATTACAACGCTCAAAATTGGCTCTTCGTTCCGTCTCGAGCTCACGTGCAGCGAGGAGGTGCAGCTTCAGAGCACAGGAACAAGAGGATGTCTTCTGGTCTTACTTCTCCTTTTATCCGTCTTCAGGGCGGGCGTAAACCCGCCCCTGCCTGCCCAAGGGCGTGGCCAGCCGCGTCCGTGTCTAGGCCAACCCACTCTAGGGCGGGAAAAGGCGCGCCCCGGCTATGCCGCTTCGGGCATACCAGCCGAGACTCGCCTCCCGCCCAAGATGGCTTCCCGGGGGGATCGTGGTACTCTGCCATACGTTCGGGGGGACCGAATGGTCGCCCCTTTCCATTTGTCTTAGTAGGTTATCAATATTTTCATGTTGATATTGTTGGTTTTCCGATGATTTGAAGGATTGGGGGGCATATTATCAAGACAGGCGATAAAATTATTATTGCTCTAGCGGCAGAAAACTGCCACTAAAACGGCGATAATGGGCTTGATAATATGCTCTATGGAATTCCAATTGGAGCCCCTGTTAAATGTGAAGGACATCTAACATGATTTACAAAAAGGGGGTGGTGATGAACAGAGTGTCTGAGTTAAACAGACCACTCTTACCCAGTCCAAAGATCAGGGCTTGATCCATCACCGTTATTTATCTCACTGCCCCATCCCAGCTCAGAACCTGGCTATATGCAAATCAGTCTGTCCCTGGCCCAGTGCATCATGGGAACAGGGCAGACTAAACTACCAAGCCAATTCTTCACCAGAAAGGAGACAAGCTACCGGGGACCGGTTTCTGGCATTTCAGCCTTCTTCGGCCCGGCTTGCTTGAATTGCTTGCTTTTGTAGTTTGGTTTGCCCTGTTCCCATCATGCACTGGGACAGGAACAGACTAATTTGCATACAGTCAGGTTCTGAAACTGGGATGGTGCAGTGAGCTAAAAAACGGTGTTGGATCTAGCCCTGATCTCTTGACTGGGTGAGAGTATTCTGTTTAATTCAGAGACTCTGTCCCTCACCACCCCTTGTTGTAAATATTTTTGTCCACCCTAAGCGTGGAAGGGTATACTCAGATGTGAGTCCCTTGCTCATTGCACCATCAGGATTCAAGCAAGCCGGGCCGAAGAGGCTGAAATGCCAGAAACCGGTCCCCGGTAGCTTGTTTCCTTCCCAGTGTAAGAATTGGCTTTTGTAGTTTGGTTTGCCCTGTTCCCATCATGCACTGGGACAGGAACAGACTAATTTGCATACAGTCAGGTTCTGAAACTGGGATGGTGCAGTGAGCTAAAAAACGGTGTTGGATCTAGCCCTGATCTCTTGACTGGGTGAGAGTATTCTGTTTAATTCAGAGACTCTGTCCCTCACCACCCCTTGTTGTAAATATTTTTGTCCACCCTAAGCGTGGAAGGGTATACTCAGATGTGAGTCCCTTGCTCATTGCACCATCAGGATTCAAGCAAGCCGGGCCGAAGAGGCTGAAATGCCAGAAACCGGTCCCCGGTAGCTTGTTTCCTTCCCAGTGTAAGAATTGGCTTTTGTAGTTTGGTTTGCCCTGTTCCCATCATGCACTGGGACAGGAACAGACTAATTTGCATACAGTCAGGTTCTGAAACTGGGATGGTGCAGTGAGCTAAAAAACGGTGTTGGATCTAGCCCTGATCTCTTGACTGGGTGAGAGTATTCTGTTTAATTCAGAGACTCTGTCCCTCACCACCCCTTGTTGTAAATATTTTTGTCCACCCTAAGCGTGGAAGGGTATACTCAGATGTGAGTCCCTTGCTCATTGCACCATCAGGATTCAAGCAAGCCGGGCCGAAGAGGCTGAAATGCCAGAAACCGGTCCCCGGTAGCTTGTTTCCTTCCCAGTGTAAGAATTGGCTTTTGTAGTTTGGTTTGCCCTGTTCCCATCATGCACTGGGAGAGGAACAGACTAATTTGCATACAGTCAGGTTCTGAAACTGGGATGGTGCAGTGAGCTAAAAAACGGTGTTGGATCTAGCCCTGATCTCTTGACTGGGTGAGAGTATTCTGTTTAATTCAGAGACTCTGTCCCTCACCACCCCTTGTTGTATGTTGTAAATATTTTTGTCCACCCTAAGCGTGGAAGGGTATACTCAGATGTGAGTCCCTTGCTCATTGCACCATCAGGATTCAAGCAAGCCGGGCCGAAGAGGCTGAAATGCCAGAAACCGGTCCCCGGTAGCTTGTTTCCTTCCCAGTGTAAGAATTGGCTTTTGTAGTTTGGTTTGCCCTGTTCCCATCATGCACTGGGACAGGAACAGACTAATTTGCATACAGTCAGGTTCTGAAACTGGGATGGTGCAGTGAGCTAAAAAAAGGTGTTGGATCTAGCCCTGATCTCTTGACTGGGTGAGAGTATTCTGTTTAATTCAGAGACTCTGGCCCTCACCACCCCTTGTTGTAAATATTTTTGTCCACCCTAAGCGTGGAAGGGTATACTCAGATGTGAGTCCCTTGCTCATTGCACCATCAGGATTCAAGCAAGCCGGGCCGAAGAGGCTGAAATGCCAGAAACCGGTCCCCGGTAGCTTGTTTCCTTCCCAGTGTAAGAATTGGCTTTTGTAGTTTGGTTTGCCCTGTTCCCATCATGCACTGGGACAGGAACAGACTAATTTGCATACAGTCAGGTTCTGAAACTGGGATGGTGCAGTGAGCTAAAAAACGGTGTTGGATCTAGCCCTGATCTCTTGACTGGGTGAGAGTATTCTGTTTAATTCAGAGACTCTGTCCCTCACCACCCCTTGTTGTAAATATTTTTGTCCACCCTAAGCGTGGAAGGGTATACTCAGATGTGAGTCCCTTGCTCATTGCACCATCAGGATTCAAGCAAGCTGGGCCGAAGAGGCTGAAATGCCAGAAACCGGTCCCCGGTAGCTTGTTTCCTTCCCAGTGTAAGAATTGGCTTTTGTAGTTTGGTTTGCCCTGTTCCCATCATGCACTGGGACAGGAACAGACTAATTTGCATACAGTCAGGTTCTGAAACTGGGATGGTGCAGTGAGCTAAAAAACGGTGTTGGATCTAGCCCTGATCTCTTGACTGGGTGAGAGTATTCTGTTTAATTCAGAGACTCTGTCCCTCACCACCCCTTGTTGTAAATATTTTTGTCCACCCTAAGCGTGGAAGGGTATACTCAGATGTGAGTCCCTTGCTCATTGCACCATCAGGATTCAAGCAAGCCGGGCCGAAGAGGCTGAAATGCCAGAAACCGGTCCCCGGTAGCTTGTTTCCTTCCCAGTGTAAGAATTGGCTTTTGTAGTTTGGTTTGCCCTGTTCCCATCATGCACTGGGACAGGAACAGACTAATTTGCATACAGTCAGGTTCTGAAACTGGGATGGTGCAGTGAGCTAAAAAACGGTGTTGGATCTAGCCCTGATCTCTTGACTGGGTGAGAGTATTCTGTTTAATTCAGAGACTCTGTCCCTCACCACCCCTTGTTGTAAATATTTTTGTCCACCCTAAGCGTGGAAGGGTATACTCAGATGTGAGTCCCTTGCTCATTGCACCATCAGGATTCAAGCAAGCCGGGCCGAAGAGGCTGAAATGCCAGAAACCGGTCCCCGGTAGCTTGTTTCCTTCCCAGTGTAAGAATTGGCTTTTGTAGTTTGGTTTGCCCTGTTCCCATCATGCACTGGGACAGGAACAGACTAATTTGCATACAGTCAGGTTCTGAAACTGGGATGGTGCAGTGAGCTAAAAAACGGTGTTGGATCTAGCCCTGATCTCTTGACTGGGTGAGAGTATTCTGTTTAATTCAGAGACTCTGTCCCTCACCACCCCTTGTTGTAAATATTTTTGTCCACCCTAAGCGTGGAAGGGTATACTCAGATGTGAGTCCCTTGCTCATTGCACCATCAGGATTCAAGCAAGCCGGGCCGAAGAGGCTGAAATGCCAGAAACCGGTCCCCGGTAGCTTGTTTCCTTCCCAGTGTAAGAATTGGCTTTTGTAGTTTGGTTTGCCCTGTTCCCATCATGCACTGGGACAGGAACAGACTAATTTGCATACAGTCAGGTTCTGAAACTGGGATGGTGCAGTGAGCTAAAAAACGGTGTTGGATCTAGCCCTGATCTCTTGACTGGGTGAGAGTATTCTGTTTAATTCAGAGACTCTGTCCCTCACCACCCCTTGTTGTAAATATTTTTGTCCACCCTAAGCGTGGAAGGGTATACTCAGATGTGAGTCCCTTGCTCATTGCACCATCAGGATTCAAGCAAGCCGGGCCGAAGAGGCTGAAATGCCAGAAACCGGTCCCCGGTAGCTTGTTTCCTTCCCAGTGTAAGGATTGGCTTTTGTAGTTTGGTTTGCCCTGTTCCCATCATGCACTGGGACAGGAACAGACTAATTTGCATACAGTCAGGTTCTGAAACTGGGATGGTGCAGTGAGCTAAAAAACGGTGTTGGATCTAGCCCTGATCTCTTGACTGGGTGAGAGTATTCTGTTTAATTCAGAGACTCTGTCCCTCACCACCCCTTGTTGGACATCTAACATGGGCTTCAATTGGAATTCCATAGAGCATATTATCAAGCCCATTATCGCCTGTTTTAGCAGCAGTTTTCTGCCGCTAAAGGGGCGATAATTTTATCGCCTGTCTTGATAATATGTCCCTCTATTTTTATAGTTATATTTTTGTTATTTCCATAAGAGCTTTAAGAAAATAGATAGTTATGGTTAGCAATGTTTTTTATCAATATTATGGTTATAAATGTTTTTGTCACAATATTTTTTCATCACAATATTTCTGTACTCAGTATTGTGTCACGCAACTTTATTAACTACCAAGCTGTACACAGGCTCTTTTATGAATGTTTTCTGTTTTTCTGCTTGCTGGGGCTCTATGATCTCATGATTTAACTTGCCTATAGATGTTAGTTGCATGTTGTTATACGATTTCTGGCTGGCCTTGCATAATTGCGCAGCCAGAAGCTGTTATGCAAGTGTTATAATCTATTGTAGAAGAAGCACAGGTTTTGGGTATTTATTTCAGGAAAGACTTGAGAGGAAATAAACATCACCCAAAGAACTAATCACAGACTGTTGTTATAATTTGTGGGTGCCAACCATTTCCTAGGCTATCCTTGGCCATGCAGTCAAAGATATGTTGGTTAATTGTATCGATTTAAAAGAGAGCAGAGCTGTCTTGTGTTTAGCTTTTGTCCCTTTCTCAAATGGCTCCTACTTTAGGCAGACAGTGAATCTGAGAAGAAAACACATCTTAATGCAGCATAAAAATAAACTTTCAGGCATGTTTTATTACGGCACATTATGAAGCATGAATTTTGGGCAATACCCAAATGCAGAATCGAGTCCCTCGTGAGAGCAGAAAAGATTATTGCTATGTATTCAACTGTGTGTATCTTTGTGAAATGTCACGACAGAGCTGTAATTGGAAACTTCAAGATGTTCCGGGCACAATGCCCTTCTGATTGCTGCCAGTAGGAAGCTACTTGTCAGGCATAGAAAGGTAGAGAAAGTAGTGGCAGCGGCAGGGCAGAGAACCTCATGACACAAAGTTGTTGGGCATCTCTTTCTAGCTCATTGATGCCGGCATCTGGTCCCTGAACTGCTTTTCGGCTGGGACTCGGGTTCAAACCTGGACTTTTCTTCTCCGACTGCTAGGAGGCATGTGGTGTAAAGAGAATGAGCTGCTCCGACATGTCCCTGCTGTCACAAGTGCAACCTCTAAGGGGCAGATTTATGAGGCCGTTGCGCCTCTTTGCGCCGCAATTGCGCCACTTTATTTGACGCAACTGCGGCGCAAACAATGCGCCCTATTTACAACGTGACGCATCTAGGAGATGCGTCACGTTGTAAAGCACTGCGCCATAAGGAGGTGTTCCTGCGCAGGAACGCCTCCTGAAAGTGGCTGAGTGAAATCTATGAGATTTCACTCAGTCACTTTCAGGGCAATGCTGTGTCAAAACCCTGCGCCTGCTTGAAGCAGGCGTAGGTCTTGACGCAGCATTGCGCATGGTGTACCCCCGAGCCTTGCTGGAGCTGCGTCGCGCTTGCAACGCAACTCCAACAATGCGCCACATTTCCGGCACAGATGCGTCACGCATCTGTGCCGTTTTTGCACCATGGTGCGCCGCATTATAAATGCGGCGCACCATGGGTGGCGGAGCTGTGGCGCACTCTGGCGCACGTTAACTGGCGCATCCCTGGGGATGCGCCAGTTAACATAAATCTGCCCCTAAATGTCTATCTACACACCCTCATTAGAGGACCACTCTGTGTGATGACAGTGAGGCGCCAGCAATGGCTTACTAAAAAAAAAAAGAACTCTAGTGCGGTGAGGTCGGTGGCAAGTGAATCTCCCTGCTGTGTTTTATTTTCTATCATTTTGGTGTTTGTAATTTTGTTTTTTCATGCCCCTGAATCCTGTAATTAAAATGTATGGCACGGAAGTTGAAGAATTGGGGGCAGATTTACAAGAACTGGTGCATCCCTGCATATTAGCAGGGACACGCCAGTAAAGATGCAACACGTTGGAATACACTTGCGCCACCATGGATGTGTTGCATTTACAATGCGGCGCACTGTGGAGCAAGGATAGTCAGATGCGTTTCGCATCTTCTGTCGTAAAGGCAGCGCATTGCTGCAGTCGTGGCGCAACGCAACTCCAGCAATGCTCAGGGGCGGCCTATACCTATTGTGCTACGTCACTCCTTACGCCTGCTTCAAGCAGGCATAAGGTTTTGACGCAGCGGAGTCGTAAAAGTGACTCAGTAAAATCTTGGAGATTTCACTGCATCACTTTTACGAGGCTTCCTTGCGACAGAACGCCCACCCTACATACATTATACCTGATTCTGATATAATGTAGCACAGGGCTTTACAACGTGACGCATCTCACTGATTGCGCCACATTTCAAATATCTTGCAAAGTGGCGCATTGTTTATGACGCCGCTGCGTCACAGAAGTGACTTTCCATTGGTGTCGTAAAGATGTCGCAAGGGGCTTGTAAATCTGCCCCTCAGTCTGCAACTGACGTCATGTCATTTACCATAGAAACGTCAAAGCTATTGTCTTTGCCAGGGCATGCCAATTTCGGTTGCATAGGTCAGCCATTACCTTCATTTTCACTGGGTTGCTACTAACGCTGTCGTTTCATTTTACAGCCGTACTGGTATTCATAATTAAAACTGTATTTACACAGCTGCACCATATGTGATAAGCCCCATAGTGCATTATCAGGGAAAGTGGAAGCTAAGGCCCTGAACTGCGAGCTAATAGTTCTTTTTTTTCTGCGCTAGCCGCCGGGCATTTTTGGAGTTTAGAAATGACAAGCGAGTTCATTGCTGCTAAAAGCTCCCTCCTTTATTCCACTTGCCTTCTCACCATTTCTGTGTTCTCGCAATTTCTGCCGCACCTTTTTCCTAATTAGCCGTCCTGCATTTTGAATGAACGGAATAAAATAGGCCATTACTTACACTGCAGGCTCTCGGAACGAACCTACTGAGAGCGCGCTAATATCTGTTCCCTTATTTTTCATAATATGACAGCACAGCAGTGTTGATAGCCTAAAGAAAAATGACAAGCTGTCTGTCATAGGAAGCTAAAAATATTAAAAGACCGGGAAATTAATATTCAAGCATGAAGTGGTAATATAGCAATGGTGTTCAGAGTATTCACAATTTTGGAGTGCATGCGAGATCATTCTATGAAATCTCTCAAACTTGTGCACTTCATGATTTAAATTTAATTGCTGAAGTTGGATATCACTAGCAAAAATAAATATTATATATTTTTTTTACAATTGAAAAGTGTTTAAATTATGTAAACTTTATAAAAACATAAATAATTAGTTTTTTTATTATTAGTTAAAATGTGACATATATATTTCCCTTATATAATATTTATAAAACATTTCATTAAATAAATATAGCCTTTAGACTTGGAATATAGGTACTCTATTAGACATAAAGAATATAAACAGCGGACATGCTGCATAACTATGTTATATTACGAACCTAGGGAAGCTTACATGGTTAATGTGCTAGCTGCAAAAATCTTTTTGCATCCTACTGTACAAAGGATCAAATCGTTTGGGATTGTCTAGGGCACCCATTAGGATGACGGACGGACTTTGTACGCCCGTCATCCTACCGGTGAATGGGACCACCCGCTATAAGGGCGGGGGTCCCCTTGTACATATTAGGATGGGCCCGCCACGCATTTTTAGCATTGCGGCGGGCGGTGCTGAAACTTTTTTTGACATTCTCATTTTGTTCAAGAAAGAACAAAAAAGAAGAATGGCCTAAGAAAATGACAATACTCTGAAAATAATTCTAATGGATTCCTATCTCAAGCAGCTAATAATAACTAGAGACCTAGAGTGAGGAAAATATACAACAGGCTAAAATATTGAGGAATCCTAGTTGCTTATCGGTCTTGGGACAAATCGAGGAAAATTACCCTGTATTGGTAACAAACCCCTTAGTTTTTAAGGCATCTATGAGGACATGATCTGGATCTGTAAATCAGGATAGCCAAGGTTATGCATTGGACCAGTTCTTGGTAATGTCTTTTTTGGATATTAGCAGGCCTAGCCATAAGAGTGCCATTTTTTATCTATTTGTATCAATGTCTGTTCTTATGTGTAGCAAGGCTAGTTTTGGATCTACAGGAAATTTAGAACCCAGCACTCTTCCAAGTGTATGATGAACCTCTTTCCAAAAAGGTCTTAACTTGCTAAATAGTGTTTACGAAATCCCCCATTTGACTCTAACACCTAAGACTTTCTGTATTGCATATTGGCCATAACGCCATCATTTTGATTGCATGTACAATGCAGGTATTTCATTTGGATTATTCACAATTGAGAGACTATTACTGATTGGAATGGGACGTTCGGGCTTCCTGTTATTCTTTATTTGTTACTTCCCCCGTGTCTTTTTCCCAAGAAAGCAAGATGATGTCAAAGGAATTTAGGGTTTGACTCATCAACAAGCGTTAGATTTGGGATATTTTGAGCTCTGTCACCTCTCTCATCAGTAACTTAGATTATATATGGATAAATTCAGAAGTTTGGAAAAATCATTTATATAGGGGGATGGTGTGGTCTAATTGAAAATACTGAAAGAACTGGCTAAACTTGTCTTTGGATAATTTCAAAGGACCGGAACTCTGACCCAGACAGCTTTCATACCACTATGGAGTCCCAGATCTAGAACTCCAGAAATACTAGCACTTGACCTAATATATTTCCCAAATACAAAGTAGTCTTTGTCAGTTTATTATGCCAAACCAGAGCATTTGGGGTGTTTTAGTCTAATCACTGTCTGTGAAGCTGGGGGAAGAGAGTACTAAACCCTTCCCTCATAAATTGAGTGCAGTCGATCAGAATCTTTCTTTGCCCACCTTTCAGCTGCAAACGCTGGATCTGCATGTGTGTTATGTAGCAATTCATTAATTGTAATCAAGCGGAATACTCTATAATGTGAAGAGATATCTGCCACACTAATGCCCCATAACACTGTAAATTTAAAATGCTTTGCAAGGGCTGTTCTGTGGTATTTTAGTTTCCACTATAAGCCTTTAATAAGGTGGTTGAGACTTTGCAAAATATTCTCGTGGGATCAAATATGGAACATTTTGGAGCTGATAAAGTATTCACAGCAAGGATACCATCTTAATAATAGCCACTTTTGTCCACCAGAGACATGCAATGGTGTTATCCATTGCAGCATAGATACCTAAGAATTGAGAGCCATCTCTAACAACTGTGAGGCCTTGTTTCCAATGGACATTTTGATGGGTCATTCCTAAAGGGTATACCCGAAATTTGGCCAAGTTGGTTGTAGGCCCTGAAAATTCACAAGGTATTCTGAACATTTGAAGTACCCACTGGACCAGATCACTGGATTGTACAGGAAGATGGGTAGGTTATCCAAATACAAAGAGGCTGTATCTGCTAACCCAGGGCGTATTCTAATCCACTGCGTATACTATCTATCTGGCTACATTCGCAAAAGGTTCTGAGGCAATGGCAACGTGCAGGTGGGATGAAGGGCAGCCCTGCCTGGTGCCCCTGCACACAGGGAAGGATTTTTGGTGTCAAACATCCCCTCTAACAGTTACCATCAGGTGGGTGCATACCAGGCACACATAGCAGAGAATCTTTGGTTCCCATAAGCGCCTTTCTTAGTAGTGCAAACAGTTATTCCCACCCCACCGAATCAAAGGTGTTCTCACAGTAAGCTATCAGCCAAAGCAAGTGCATTGTCAATGCCTCGAATAGTATGCCTTGTGCCTCTGTCTGGTATGGAACTGCTCTGATCAGATGAATGAGGGATCTAATCACAGTTGCCATACCACTACCCAGGACATTCTTCAAGGAGATTGTATGGTAAGAGGGTCACTTCAGTGGTGGTTGAACCAGTTTTGTATATTACCACAATCTCGATGAGGCGTAAGTCAAGTGTCTATTCCTCGAATGTCTGACAAAATATAGAAAGACGTAATATTGAGGTACAAAAATATCGGATCATTAATATCGATGTCAACAATATCGATATCCTATCTACAACAAGGCAAGTACAAAAATATTGAAAAAAAATATGTCAAAAATATCGTTTTAAAAAAATAACGTTTTTAAAAATGTTTTAAATATGTAAAATAAATTAAATAATACTTGCAAATATAATAAACATAGTTAAGAGTATTTTATTATATTTCAAATGATTAAGTATAGACATAATTTAATAAAAAAATAATTAAACATATATATAAAATGTATATAATATATATACTTACTTAATAATAATTCTTTATAATTATTTTAATAAATTATAAATAATTAAAAATATTATAAATTACATATTCATCTATACACATAAAGGGGTGGATTCCAATTCGGTAAAATGCCCTCCGAATAGCCCTACGGAGCTTTTTTCTCGTACGAATCGTATGTAGAACCGTACCCGTACGTACGATGTAGTACGATTTGTACCCAAAGCAGTTCTCCATACGAATCGTACCGAAGACCGTACAACTCACAAATCCGTACGAATCGCATTCAGAACGCGCAGTACGTGATGTCCGTACGGAACGAAGCTGCATTTTCCGCCCCAGCAAGTACGAAGCGTATCACCAACACTCCGTACGCCTCTTTTTCTACAGGACCTTAAAACATCTGTAAAAGCAGATTTCGCCTTGAAATGCGTATGAAACGGACCCCCACCAAGAACGGTGCGTACACCCCTGGATTTCAGGGGTACGGTGCGTATGTCCCCGTGCGAACACCCCATGATCGTAGGTGTACGGACCGTAAGGGTACGGTTCATACACCCCAAGGTCGTAGGTGTACGCTGCGTACACCCCGTGTGTACACCCCTTGACTTCAGGGGTACAGTGCATATGTGATAGCGTTGCCCTCCGTACGAATTGCTCATAGGCGACGTTTAACGTACGAATCGCATACTCATTTCCCAGTCCGGATCGTACTTGGCGGGTCATACAGCATTTTTACGAATTGTACGGTTCACTGTGCGGGCCGATGTCGTACGGATTTACATTTCATTTTCGTACGGTTCGCAATGATTCGAAAGTATTTTCTTGAGATGTATCGTACTACGCGATTTGGACGGATCCGTACGATTCGGACGGAAACTGCTACGAATACGAATCGTTGTGCGGATTCTTTTCCGGAATCGACTCCAAAGTATTAACATAAATAAAAATTAAATATTTATGCAAAGCAAATTAAAAAAAAATATTACTTTTAATATTTTTAAAATTAATTATATACTACATTATCTAAAACTATACAAAATATATAGAATAACAGGGAATAAAATAGTATTATAACTAAAAAAAAAACAACAGTAAGTAAAATGTTGGATAGCGTAGAGGTAAAAATTAGTATTACCACTCCAAAGAGTGCAACAGTATGGAAAGTGTTGGATAGTGTAGGGGTAAAAATTACTATTCCCACTCCAAGGAGTGCAACAGTAGGGAAAGTGTTGGATGGATAGCGTAGGGGTAAAAATTACTATTCTTACTCCAAGGAGTGCAATAGTAGGGAAAGTGTTGGATAGCGTAGGGGTAAAAATTACTATTCCCACTCCATAGAGTGCAACAGTAGGGAAAGTGTTGGATAGCGTAGGGTTAAAAATTCCTATTCCCACTCCAAAGAGTGCAACAGTAGGAAAAGCGTTGGATGGCGTAGGGGTAAAAATTGTATTCCCACTCCAGAGAGTGCAACAGTAGGGAAAGTGTTGGTTAGCGTAGGGGTAAAAATTACTATTCCCACTCCAGAGAGTGCAACAATAGGGAAAGTGTTGGATAGCGTAGGGGTAAAAATTACTATTCCAACTCCAGAGAGTGTAACAGTAAGGAAAGTGTTGTATAGCGTAGGGGTTAAAATGTACTATTCCCACTCCAGAGAGTGCTATGGTAGGGAAAGTGTTGGATAGCGTAGAAGTTAAAAATACCATACTCATAAATGAATTAATATTTTAAAATATTAAAAAAGTCATTATTAAATCAATCTAAACTATTTACAAATACCAATACATCATTTTTGAAAACATTATTACTAATGAATAATTAAGTAAAAATGAATACTAATTAATATTAGTTATTATAAATTATAATTAATCACCAATAATATAATTAACAAAAACAATTAATTAAAATAAATTGTTACTGAATTACATTTAATTTACTTCCCACCCTACTCCCCTATAAACTCATAACCCGCTACAGAACATAATTATCAATGAATCAATTAATAAAAATTGATTACCAATTAATAATAAATTGACAATTATATAATTAACAAAAACAATTAATCAAAATAAATGATTACTTAATTACATTTAAATTACTTCCCACCCTATTCCCCTGTAAACCCACAACCTGCTATAGAACATAATTACCAAATAATCAACTAATTTAAATTAATTACTTATTGATTTAAATTAATTACTAATTAGTTAAATTAGATTTATGTTTCCTAAGAATTAATAATTAAATTAGTATAATTAGATTACTTCTCACCCTATTCCCCTATAAACCCACAACCTGCTACGGTACTAAAATACAAAATATAAATAAATTATATTTAAGAAAAAAACATATTAAATACATAATAATATACATAAAAAATCATATAAAAATCGATATTAGTAACATCGATATTGCTAACATCGATATTAGTAACATCGATATTACTAACATTGATATTAACAAAATAGATATTACTTACCTTTATTATTTAAATTCTGTCCCATCGATATTAAAAATATCGATATTGCAAACGTCTATATTTTGTCCCGTTGATATTTAAACATCAACATTATTGTATGTCGATATTTAAAAATCAATATTTTCTCTGCCTACCTGTGCTGACATGGTTTTGGCTCTATTTTTGAGTGATGGTGCCTTTAAGCTTGCTACCATCTTGAATCTCTTTTCTTGCATTGTGTTGGTCCTTTTAAGGCCTTTTTCCAGACCTAGAAGCATAAACTAGAGGATAGCTGCTTAATATGATGATAGATCCCTTATTCTTGACTCTAATCCATCTATTGCCTATTGGCTTTGACATAATTATGTGTCCTTTCATCATCCTACCTATAGTAGATGGTGGATCCTGTAGTCCTGACTTTATATTACATATTAGTATGGTTTGTGTATGTACTCTGATAGAGCTAAGTGTTATTTCATCCTTCTCAGGCCTACAAGGCCCAGAACTAGAGAGACTCCATTTTGCTTTCTGTCTCTGCGGAACTGAGATGCTTGCAGGGTAAAGGTCATGTTTTAGTTATGAGGTGTTGTTCGCCCTAAGCGAACTGGAGAGAACCGGCCAGAGCTGAATCTAATCAGGAAGTGTCTCTGGGCTCAGGTCTCTAGACGAAACAAGCAGCTGGTCACTGTGGGAGCGTCTAGCGCAAGGAGCCTGGTACATGGAATCGGTGGGAGGAGGCTGCTGGCTGGAACTTTCCATGAGGAGACAGCATTCCATATTAGTGAAGTGCAGAGGCGGAGTCAGTCAGTCGATGATTGGAACAGAAAGAGTTAGTAGCAGTTGGAGTTGAGTTGGAGCAGAGGAGAGAAGAAGATACAGTGGATGCTTGGAACAGAGAGAAGTCAGTTAGTCAGTTTGTCAGTGAGATAGTTGGAGTCAGAGAAAGAAGAAGATGCTTGGAACAGAGAGAAGTCATACAGACAGTCAGTGAGCTGGAACCAGAGAGAGAAGTCAGAAGCAGTTGTGAGCAGATTGTGTTTTTAACAGAGAGAAGTGAGATGATGTTTGGAACTCAAGGAAGCAATCAGAAGCAGTTACTTATCAGGAGGAGTTGTGATCAGCTGGAGTCTGAAGTGATGCCTTTTGGAAGAGACTGAAGTTATATCGTGGATTAATCTGTGGGAGCAGCTGGAGTGAATTGGACATTGGAACTGAGATAATCAGACAGAGTGAAGAAGCTAGTGGAGCGAACGGTTATCAGAGTGGCAGAAACTATTAGGCTGAAGTTGGAAGGTGGGGAGAGTTCGTGGGGGAGAGGAATCCAGTGCAGAGTGATCAGCGCAGATGCGTGTCCAAGAGTGCAGTGGAGGATCTAAGACGAGCTAAGGCACAGACGAGAGAGGAACCCAGATGACAGCTAAAGCAAGACTTCATACTCATTAGGTGATATCCTTCTTATTAATCAGTTTGCTTTACATTTAAACATTAACCTTGTCCCTATTGTGTTGCTAATCCTTTTCCTTTCAGCGGTGTGCAGTATAATCCATTCCCTCTTTAGCTATTTACAGTCCCTGTTAGTTACATGTGGATGTGGTATAGTAATAAAGCTTTACAGAGACCCCGCAGATCTGTGTATGTGTCTATTCCCATTTTACTTTTCAGGCTATGTGTTATAGTATGGTGTTATGTTATTGTAATAAAGATACCCCAGTTCTTAGTGAACCAGCGTATACCTTGTTCTTATATAGTGCAGGTAACCTTTTCTTCTAGTCAGGTGTCAGTGCACGAACGGAAGCGACCCCCGATCAGGTAAGTGACCTCTGAATAATTAGGGAGAGAGGAGCCCTTGAGCTAAGAGAATAAGTTATACACTAAGTAATTCGGCCTTTATTCATAATATTGTAGTAGTGATCCTCTAGTGAATAGTGAGAGAAACTTCCCAACAGAGAGAGAGAGAGCTGAAGGTATTCATAGGAAAGTGATCGTCATTGGGATGCAGCGTTATACCCACAGGATTTTGGCTTGTTTAGCGAGTACCAGGGAGGAGACTGGTATGTATACCCACCGGATTGTGGCTTGTTTAGCGAGTACCAGGGTGGAGACTGGTATGTATACCCACCGGATTGTGGCTTGAGGGAGCACTGGTTGTGGCCAGTGTGTAATGGTATATAATCAGAACTGCCCCAGGGTAGATTAGTCTGGGCCCATGTGGTCGCGAGACTATGAGGTATGAGTGTGGTGTAGGGTATGGACGTCCTCAGTAATCAGTGAGTATCCCTAGTAATCCCTATAGATTTAGTGGTGTTTCTGATGATATGAGCTTGTATATTGCGAGTTCCCCATCCTCAGGTAGGTACCCAGGTGCCTGGAAAGATGGGTCCTGAGGAGGGAGTTGGTTACGTTTTGGCCGGGTTGGTGGTGCTCTGGTGAGCTGATCCAATCTGGTCTGAGAATCCGGTCATTACACTACCCCATTCCTCTCTTTACTGCACCTTCTAGAATTGCCTTGTTGGGAAAGACCCTTGATGAGAACTGTGTAAGGAAGTCAACTGGAAACCCATATGGTAGGGCGTTTTGCCCACCTGAGTTCACCGAAGGCAGATGATAACTCTGCCACAGTGATGTCCTACTCTGAGAAGTCATGTTCTGCTCTGGACAGGCATCTTTTTGGTAAGTCATGTATGAGTTCTCCAAATCTGCTATATTTAAAGTTTTATTATATATAAGGTTGAATAGGAGGATACAAAGGTTTGATGTGCAGAGCAGTTCTCTGCGGCAGCCTGTCTTCTTTCATCTTTTACTTTAGTTATATGGCCTTAACTACTATTGTTTTAGCAGAACCAAGGTAGTATTTTACTGTCTTTTTTGGTCCATTGATAAATACAGCGCAGGGGTTTTAGCCACATTCACTTTGACCTCCACCCGTAGCTTCTGCCTTAATACTGTTTTGTTATGCTCAATGCTGCAAAGTACAGATGGGTCCCCTAATACTAGATATTTTTAAGTTTAGAAAGCCTACCAGTGTCACTAGTGATTTGACGATACCCTGGTTTTTAGTGAAGTATAATTCAGCTTTTGCAGCAGTATGAGGCTAAAGTTGTTTAACAGTCAGCTGACACTCACTGAGGCACCAGTCAATTCTTCCCGCTCTAGACCCTTGATCTATCATTAGCTTTACTAGTGAATGATCAGACAGACCCTTGGCTAGCATGCAAGCTCTTCACCCACCTCTGTTTGGCATAAGGAAATTGTCCAATCTCCTGAAGGACTCATGGGCTCCCAAATAGTGTCTATAATAGTGCTTCTTTGTGTAAATATGCTGCTAAAGTCAGAGAAGCTGATGGCGTAGAGGAATTGCTGTTGGGTTGGTGCACAGACCCTCAATTCATCTAAACTCCAGTCAGTGATCTGTTGAGTTTACCTAAATATATCCAACACCCAGTGGGAATCTAAGAAATGAGGCATCCAGAGACCCCCTGAAATTACACAGCTGTGGGGGAGGGTTGGGGTTGGTAAACATACTAATGAAGGACAGATGTTTTCTGTGCAAAGTACCAGTCATTGCTATATATTGCACCATTGGATGTGTCAGTGATTCAAACCAGTATCACAACTCTCTTGGTTCCTCTAGAAGTCCCAGGATGTTTTACTGAAAAGTAATAGCACCTAAAAGAAACATTTATCGCCCATCAGTGTGTCTCTGTAATTGGAGGACATCAGGATTATACCACTTGGTGGTCTTATGAATAGCCCCTAAGCCCCTATTTTCAACAAGTGAGTCACGTTCAATGTAATAACACACATGTTCCCCATTGTTGGTGGTCATTTGCAGGTTTTTCTCCTAGAAATGTTTTAGTAAATTGCCCGCTTGTGATACCTTTGGATTTGATGTCATGTTGCCATTAGAACAATCCAACAAAACTCCAAATTATCCTGTTTCCCACCTCCCACGCGACATTTTGATAAAATGCAAAGACCAACAAAGATGCTGTCATAAATAGGCACTGTACTGGGCAAGATGCTAGGGGTGCCAAACTTTCTAGATATCTTACCAACCGCGGTTTGGTTGTTCTATTCGAAAACCTTGGGGGTGCATGCATTACACAGACATCATTTAAAGGCGGTAAGAGAGCTTCCCTCATAGATTATATGTTTGTCTGCTGAGACTTTTTACCTTGGTTCTCCATAAGTGAGATTCTGCCTACAGATTGGGGTGCTTCTTTGCATTTACCGCTTAAGGGCTTGGCACATAATAGTAACTTAGCTTCCTTCAAGCAACAATCTGTTCAATGGCCTCCGCCTACTCTGACATATGAATAATCCAGAAGAGTCACTCACGGTTTTACTTAATTACACAGTAACAAAGTTTGTTATTATCTTGGGGAGAATGCCCCGGATTCTTGGCACACTTTTCAGACAGCTAATGCATGCAATTAGGGACTCTGTGCTTAAGCCTATCCGTATCCCAAGCACGTACCCAAGATGGTTCGATGGGGCTTGCTGATTGGCTAATAGGAGGCTAAGGTAAGCCCTCAACGCACGCCCTAGGAATAGGTCTGAAATCTCCATGGCATGCACTGAGTACAAATCCGCCCTTGCAATTAGGAAAAGGGACTCACGTCCCAGGGAAAGGATAGTAAACCTGTTAGAAATGGGGGTCTCTAGCTGGCAGTAGATACCTTTGTCCAAATAGAGACCCTTGCTTCTAGTCAGGGTAAGGGGGATACACAATTTAGATAAACCCTGCTCACCCCCTTGGTAGCTTGGAACGACCAGGCAGGCTTATCCCAAAGGCAATGTGTAAAGTATTTGTAACAACACTCACAGTAACACAGTGAAAACACCACAAATGGACACTACACCAGTTCAGAAAAATAAAATATATATATCTAAACTAAACAAGACCAAAACGACAAACATCCAACATACTAAAACTCAGTAGAATATCTTTAGAAAGGTTGTTGGTAAAATAAACTTGTAGATGATGAAATGCGACACTTTACTCATAAAGTACCTGGGATGCGTAATGCAAAACAAACAAAAGGGTCCCAGAGAATGCGATGCATTGATTCTTCCTGCGCCCCGGTTCCGATGCGACATGATGGCACCTCGATGCGTTGCGACGATCTGGTGCGATGCGAGAAAATGGTGCCTTGACTGCGATGCAACAACGTAGAGGCAATGCATGCACGATCTACATCCGTGCGGCGAACTAGGTGGATTTCTGATCCACGACAAGGCCTGCGACATGCTTCCCCGGTGATGTGACAACACCCTCAGTGACTGCAACACGCTTCTCCTGTGTTGCAGCGGCAATCAGCAGCAGCGCGCTTGCTCAGTGATGTGACGGCCCTGCGACACGCTTCTCCGCTGATACGACAGCACCCTCTGTGTGGCGGCATGCTTCTCAGGTGATGGGACGGCAGACAGTGGCAGTAGCAACACGCTTCCTCGGTGATGTGACAGCAGCTGCTGTGGCGACGTCACGCTTCTCTCATTGCTTCCCGCTTCCAGCTCCTTTCAGCAAAAAGGCTTCACACACAGTTACAGGTCCTTCTGGCAGACTGGAATTCCCAGCAAGGGAGTTCAGGGAAGCTGGGGGTGAAGTCCTTTTGTGCCTGGGACTTCAGAAACAGGAGGCCAGCTCTTCTCAGGCCCTTGGAGACTTTTCTTCAGAGGGACACAGCACACAGCAAAGTCTTTCTCCAAGAAGGGGACCCATCACACAGCAAAGTCATTTAGATCTCTCCCTAGTAGAAACAGAAAACTGCAGGCCAACCCCAGACACACAGCAAGGGCAGTACTTCTCCTCTGTCTCTTCAGCTGATCTTCTTTGGCAGGGATTCCTCTTCATTATGAAGTAGTCTAACTTTTAGGGGTTTCAGCTCTGATATTTATACCCCAAAAGTCTTTATTCTTTATGTGTGAGGGGTCCTGGACCCAGTCCAAACCAGTTCTGGGTGCACTCTGCCAGTGCACAACTTCTTCCTTTTTCAGTATGGGCAGGGTCATCAGTCGCACCACAGGAGGTAGAGCCAGCATTGTGGAAGGCAGGCAAAGCCCTATTCATGCCGAGGTGCTACTCCTCCCACCACTACACATGCAGATTGGTCTATTCACCCTAGTGCTGAACCACCCAGACTCCTGGAGCCACCCCAGGCCCTGTCACTCCCAAACCAGACAGTCAATACACAAACAGGCAGAGGCAACAGAAAGGTTGAACAAGAAAAAGGCCACTTTCTAAAAGTGCTTTTTTCGAACACTGAATTTAAAAACCATCCTTCCTAAAAGCTGTGTTATTAAATTCTGAAATCAGGGGTACCAGATTTAAATTTTCTATCTTACTTCTATGGGAAGATATGCAGGTAAACATGTAACACAGCATTCCCCATTCTGTCCTATGGGCAAGATAACCTTTCAATAGTGAAAAACGAAATTGGCATTATTTCACTATTAGAACAAGTTACCCACAATGATGCATGTCCTACCTTTCACATTCACTGCACCCTGCCCAGGTGGGTACCTTGGGCCTACCATAGGGTTGTCCAATGTGTTAGAAAAGGGAAGGGTTAGGCCCGGCAAGTGAGTACACTGACCAGGACAACATGGCAGTTAGCAAACTGCGCCCAGGCACTGCCGTGGCAGGCCTGAGACATCTCTTTGGGGCTACTCTAGTGAGTGGCACAATCAGTGCTGCAGGCCCACTAGTAGCATTTGAATTACCAGCCCTGCACATGCAGTGCACTTTACTAGGGACCTACTGGTAAAACAAACTATACCAATCATGGATAAAAAATTACAATAATATTTTACACAGGGAGCACTTGCGATTTGGCACTGATCAGCAGTGGCAAAGTCCCCAAAGCATCTAAACCAGCAAAAACGAAATCCAGCACAGTGTCAAAAATACACTAGGTAGAGGCAAAAAGTCAGCGGAACCACGCCAAGGATGCCAGGTCTAACAAAACTCTTTTGGGACGCAGAAAAAATGTATACGGTGCAGGAATTCTCCCACTAATCCCCCTCTCCGAAATAATATCTTGTGCGGATTGGGTTACTCACTTTGCCTCTATTTACCACACTGTGGAATAGCCTATCCAGTCCACTCTTCTTCACATCGCATTACAGATTTCGTCCCCACTTTTGCTAACTTTGGAGGAAGTTGAGTCAACGATCCTGCACAGTAAGGGGTAAAGCCCCAGGTCCAGACAGGGTACCAACAGACCTGATGAAATCCATGCCCAAATTGTGGGGCCCACTCATTACGAATACTTTTAACACTTCCCTATCTCTTTCTATCTCTCCCTCATGGTCTTTTGTGACAATAGTCCCCATATTCAAAAAGGTAGACCGATTGTCGCCCAAGTGTTATCGACCAATTTCGCTCATTGATAGCATGATTAAAATCATTGGCCGAGCCATCTTCGACAGTCTGGTGGATTGGGCAGCTGATATACTTTCCCATTTTCAATTTGGGTTTTGACCTAAATCTGGTATGAACGAACAATGTCTGAATCTGGCTTTGACAATCTCCAAATATACTAAGGCCAAGTGCACCCCCATATATCTAGGTTGATTTATCCACTGCCTTTGATAAGGTGGACTGAACCAAACTTTGGTTAATGTTGCTGGATGAAGGTGTGGATCCACCCCATGTGAACTTTTTATATTGTCTGCACTTGGACCTTACTGCACGGATCCATTTAACTTCGCTTGGGGAACTTTCTCCTGAATACAGCTTAAAGAGTGGGGTGAGGCAGGGTTGCATATTGGCGCCTCTTTTATTCATTTTATATATTAACGGTTTAACAGCTCACCTAGCCTCTACCCACAGAGACATACCTAGAATTGCAGACTCCCCAGCTCCTGCTCTGTTATACGCTGACAATGCAGTATTATTGGCCCTTACCCCAAAAGCCCTGAGACATCAGGTGGATTGTTTTGTTTCCTTTGTGCATAAATTGGATGTTAATACTAAATATTCTAAGTCGCACATCATGTCCTGCCGCCCAAATGAATCAGTATTAACGGGCATGTTCTGACGTCCGTTTAAAATTGTGTTCACCTGGGATTCAATTATAGTTCCTCAGGGTCATGGAATCCCAATTGTGTTCAGGTTTGTACTAAGTTAAGCAAAATTGCAGGCACAGTAAGCAACTTCATCACACCACAAATAAGGGGCACACTGTCTCCACCTTTGAAAGTCTTTAACTCCCAATGTATTAGTGTGGCTACTTATGGAGCGGCAGATTGGGATTTTAGCAAGTGCAGCTCCATTCAGGCAGAGAAAAACTGTTTTCTCCGAAGGCTTTTAAGTGCACCACTATCCACCTCCACCCTCATCATGCACTTCGAGCTAAACCAGGGTTTTATTGAGGATACAAATCAGATGGTGCCGCTTTTATTATGGGTTGGCATCTTTAATAATGTAAGGACAATATATTCGACTGCATGACATTGGACAAGGCTTCCTCTATACCATGGCTGAGCTATTTACAAGACACTTTCAGCTCCCTCAGCTCACCCTGGTGGTACTCTGTACCCAGCCACATTCCCAATAATGCCAATTCCGAGGTGAAATCAATATTTACGGCTCACTGAGCAAATACTAGGTTAAAATCTGAACGTTTCTAAACCCTTGGTGTTGCAACACTACAATCTCTTTTGTAATGACAACTCCAGCTGTATTTGGCCCTGAATGACCAGATGGGAGCGGTTCTTACGTTTTCGCTTCCGAGCTGGTACAATCTACTGGTATTTCTTTTTTAAACATTCTTTCGATTCTGTAGGGAATGTGGTCTCCTGTTGTCCCTGCAATAATCGCACTGTCCAATATTTCTTGCACTTTGCACAGTATAGCACGGCTGCACTTTTTGATTCCCCTATTATGGAGGCTATACCTTCGCCACTGCAGTCCTGCTCTCCTTCACTTACAATCCTTGTGCTCCCCTGAATTTGTTTTCTCAGTTTGTGGCTTCCTGAAAGCAGCGATTAGGACTAAACACACTATGGGGCCGATTATGATGGCGGACGGACCTGAGTCCGTCCGCCACCATAGAGTAGGAGGGACCGTCCGCAGGGGCAGCAGCGGTCCCTCCGTGCAGATTAGGATGTGACCGCCAGGGTGGTGGTCACATCCCTTTTTTTTTTAACATTGCGGCTGGTGCAGCTTCAAGCTGCACCCGCCGCAATGTTAAAACTGCATGCACGGCATTTGCGTGCACAAAGCGGCAGGGGCAGGCACCGTGCGGTGCCTGCCGCTTTGTTCACGCAAATGCAGGGGGGTACCATAGGTACGCCCCATGTGCACCCCCTACCCCCCCTTCACCCAGGGGGCCCGCAACGGGCCCCCGAAGTGAAGGTCTGTATGCTTTTCCACGGCGGAAAAGCCGCCATGGAAAAGCATACTTTCTACTTCATCATAATATGGCTGGCGGTGTCTGATAGACACCGCCAGCCATGTTAATGCTTTTCCGCCGGGGTTGGAAGGCGACCGCTGCGGAAAAGCGGCGGACAGATTCCAAGACCCACCAGCCATCCTAATTTGGCGGTGGGTCTTTCAAGCATCCGCGGCGGTTTTCCCACATCCTCCGGGCCGGCGGTGGCTTCCGCCGGCCCAGAGGATGCGGGAAATCCGCAATCGTAATAGGCCCCATAGTTGGGATAGCCCGACAGAACTTTATGCGCAGTGCGGTTCAGTGCACTGAACTTGGTAGAAGTGTAGGGCTTATTTTATTTAACGGGGGATAGTAGGAGCATATGGCGGACCCTATCTGAGGTCTTTGCCCTCTCTTTATCCCCCCTCTTGGTGCTTTAATTGCAGCTTCTATCCTCTATTATGTATTAGTGTTCTGCAATTTAATTCTGTTTTCGCATCCTAGGTTCCCTTTTTAGATTTCCGATGTCTAATGAATTTTCTGATATATCACTTTTGAAATTCGGAATGCCCCCTGTGCATCCTGCCAAACACCTTCTTAGCTTTTTGCTTATTTTAATTCTGCTTGTGTGTTCATAGCTGCGTGCAATATTCCTTCGTAATTTTAGGGTCATGCTGCTCAGCTTGCTTGGATATATGATGCTTTAACTGATGGGTTTGTCTTGTAATTTAACAGTTTTTAACACTTTTAAAATATTCTTCATTGTACAATGATTTTAATCTTCTATGTGTGTTTATAGTTATGTGCAATATTTTTTATGTGCGTTTATGGTCTATTGTTCTTTATACCGAATAAATGATTGAGTGATACAAGTATCTATAGCTATAAAGGGGTGTAAGGTCTGCCGAAATTAACAATTAACAACAACCACTCATTATCTATCCAAACTGTCCCTTTCCTGATCAAAATGTAAACCTCAATGTACAAGTTATCTCGAAGGAAATATCTAATAACACCTGGATGACATCTGGTAATTTGAAAGCAAGGAAGCGCAGGGAGGAAAAGAGAAAAAGATGAATAGAAGTATGCATAAAAAGAATTAGTTACTGCACCCTTTTCTCTTGCCCCACTGTGCTTTAACCCCAAGGTCCCCTATCTTTAGAGATTCAATCTAAGCATAATGGTTCAGCCCAGTATGACTTGACATGTTTAAGCATCTGTTTGGTGGCTTCCAAGGTGTCTCGTCTAATATGTAGCTTCAGAAGGGATGGCACTGTTTTGACAGTGGGGTAAGCTCCCTCTTTTCACCCAAGAGGTCTTGACCCCATCTCCGGTTCCTCAGGATGGTAGTGGAGAGTCATGGGTACTGTAATTTTCCTGTGCTGATCACTCCACTCAAGGTTTTGTGCGGAAGCAGCAGAGTTTAACCTCAATAGGTCATATCCAATGCCAGTCTGAGTCAGAGTCTCATCACTTAAGTATCTTATTTTTATCTCCTGTCATCTGTCACCTCTGCAACTCACTCCATTTTTACTTGATGCTGCAGATTCCTAAGAACTATTTAGAAAGAAGCCTAGCACTGAGGGAAACTTTGATTCAAGATTTATCAGACACTTTGACGTGTGTGGGCCCATACTTGCATTTTCAGTACAGGTCATATGCTCATTAGGCATTCTAGTAATTATTTCAGGGAAAAATAGCAGTGTTTTTGAGTGTTAAGACATACATTTCTTGGAATACTGAAATATTCTTCAGACATATCCTCCAAATCCCCTTTCCCTTATTCCAAGTCCTAGCCTCATTCCATCCCTTCCACTGTTGGTGCTTGGGCATAGCCATTGGATGAAGAGCACTGAACTAACATGCAATAAAAATATATGAAATGATAATATCCATATCTTTTTTTACTCTTCCAATGTAGTCTATGTGGAGTCACTGAAGTGGGTCCAGGAAAGGTCTAACATTGAAAAAGCTAATTTTGACACAGTGATTATTTTATGGTTTAATTGATTGCTGTATGGGTGACAGCTTAAATGACTTCCTGCTTACTTAATTACTTATGCCTACTACCCCTCTTGGGAAGTAGATCATCAACCAGGACTCTCCAGCCATCTTTGTCCTGGGGCTTTTCTTTTATCTAACTGCTGGTGTAACCCATCTTCTTGCAGCCAGCCTCGAGGCCTCAGCACCAGGTATTTCTTGGCCTTCCTTTTTTCCTTTTACCTTGAGGGATCAGAGTTAGGGTATGCATGGTGGTGTTTGATGCAGCTTGCAGAGGGTGTGACCTATCCAGCTCCAGCATCTTTTTCCTGATTTCTTCATGAGCAGGGAGTTGGAAAGTCTGCTGCCATAGTTGCTGCTGATGATGATTGGCCAGAGGAGTTGGAGGACTTTCTTCAGACAGGTGTTGATGAAGGTCTGGAACTTGTTGATGGTGGTCACTGTTGTCCCCCAAATTTCTACTTCATATAAAAGGACTGAATTCCTGATCTTTTTTTGCGGCGTTAGGTCCTTGGAGCTCCAGATCTTCTTCAGCTGAATGAAGGCACCCCTTGCTTAGCTGATTCTTACCTTGACATTGGCATCTGTGCCTCCTTGCTTGTCTATGACACTGCCCAGGTAGGTGAATGCTTTAACCTCTTCCAGTGCATCACCTGCCTGCAAAAATGACTGCTGTTGTGCTGGTCTTGTTAGCCTTACAAATCTTGTTTTTTCCCTGTGGATGTTGAGGCCGAGTTGTTCTGATGTGGCTGCCACATTGTCAGTCTTCTCATGCATCTGCAGATGGTGTGAGAGATTAGGATCAGGTTTGTCTGCAAAGCCCAGACCGTCAAGCTGCACCCAAAGTGTCCACTGGATCCCAGTTCTGCTCCTTGCTGTGGATGTCTTCATGATCCAGTCAATGGCAAGCAGGAAGGAAAAAGACAAAAGCAAACAATCCTGGTGGACTACCATCTACACTTGCAAGGTTTCCATGAGTTGTCCTCCATGGACTATCTTGTGGGACATTCCCATATAAGAGTTCCTGAAGATTCTTATGATTTTGTCTGGCACACCGTGGAGGCAGAGAAGTTTCCAAAAGGTCTCTATGTCCACACTGTTGAATGCCTTCTCATAGTTGATGAAGTTGACATAGAGAGGTGAGTTCCATTCCATCGACTGCTCAAAGATGATGCACAGTGTTGCAATTTGGTCTGTGTAGGACCTAACTTTGCAGAAGTCAGCTTGCTGGACACACAACTGAGCATCAACATATTCTTTTATTCTATTAGGGGTGACTCTGTTGAACACTTTGCCTGGGGTTGAAAAAAGAGTTATCGCCCTGTAGTTTGCACAGCTACTTAGATAATCTTTCTAGGGTATCTTGAAGAGATATCTCTTCTTCCTATCTGATGGCGCCAATTCCAGATCCTTTCAAACACTGAGTAGCGCATGTTTACTGATGTTTCTGCCTGGATTGTTTGTGCAAGGCCAGAGTCATTATGCCCATTGAGGCCCTCAGAATGGCTTAGCACCATTGTACTTGCCAAGAAGGCTAAGGGCAATATATGAATGTATGTCTACTTGAGGGACTTGAACAATTGCATATGGGTAGATTGTCACCCCCTTCCCCTCATCAGCGAGATGATAATGAGTGTAAGAAGTGCAAAATGTTACTCCACGTTAGATTTGTTTAGCACATACCACCAGATATATCTGTATGCCAAGTCCAAGCACCTAACATCATTTATTACACCTGAAGGTATGTATTAATTCATATGCATGCCCTTCTGATTGCCATATGCATCTACAGTGTTTCAGACGTAATGCAGGGTGTGCTGAGTGGATTTTCAAACATCTTATGCTTTCAAGATGACATTTTGAGAGGGGAAGTGACATGAGAGAACGTGTTGCCAAATTGAATGAGGTATTGTTGAGGTTGGAGCAAGCATGACTAACAATTGCTTTGGAAAAATGCAAATTTGAGGCAAGTGAAGTAGAAACATTTCATCAGACACCCACCCCTAGTCACAGATCTGGGTTGAATCCATCATTGTTCTTTAGCTCACTTTGCCACTGGATTCAGGCTATCCTGGGTGATGAGGGGTGTTACACCGAAACCGGTCCCAGGATGCCTGGTTCCGGTCCTGGGAAGACCTGGCTTAGCAGTTCAGACTGGACTGTTCACATGAGGAACAGGGTCAATGCTGATTTGCATATGGCTGGGTCTAAAGTGGGGTGGTGAAGTGAGCTAAAGAACAATGATGGATTCAAACCAGATGTCTTACTGGGGGTGAGTGTCTGAAAAAATGCAGCGCTCCATCAATCATCTTCTGTTTGCTTTGTTAGGAGCAGAGACAGACTACTGTTTCCAAAAGGATTGCATCGCCGATTGTTTAAATTATTGCACGAAGGTCATGAGGGAATTTCTGCCATGAAACCATGGAACCATGAAACACAGGGCACGTATCGATTTTTGGTGACCGGGAAAGAATGAAAATGTCAATAGATTTGTGATGGATTGTATCCATGTACCTGCAGTGAAAAGTCACATATTGTCACAGAAACTCTCATTGCCACTACTGCTTTTACCAAGCGAGCCTGGGAAAAGTTAGCCATTGATATTTGTGGGCAGTTTGATAGCTTAGGACAAGAAAATAGATATGCTATGGTATTAATAGATTTATTTTCCAAGTGGCCGAAGGTGGCATTCTTGGGAGAGATCAATGCCAATCATGTAATATCATTCAGTGAAGAGATTTTCAGGAGAGATGGTTGTCCTGAAATTTTGGTATTGGACTATATCGCACAATTTATGTAAATGGAATTCAGTAATTTTCTAAAGTTGGAAGGTATCAAACATTATCGCACCGCTGTGTATCACCCTGGGGAAAATGGTCTAGTGAAAAGGTTCGAGCATTGAGTGAATGTGTACCATTGGCTTTGTGTACATGGTTGGAATGCAAACAATTATTTAAAAATATGTCATGTACTTATAGAACCAAGCCACCATCACTGGTGAAACTTAATTTTTCCTATTGAACTGAAGAGTAGCATGTACTACTGCAGTCCCTCTGTGGTTGGAAAGGACAGTTAAGGATAACGTGAATCTGGAGTCATTGGGAAAGAAGGTCAGTGACTACCAGAATACCTATGTACAAAGACATAATTCAAGGGGAACAAAGTCATGGGGATAGAACACTTAGAGAAAGTCAAGGGAAGGGTTATTCCAGGTGATCTTGTTCCAAACAAATCAGTGATGTGGGGAGGGGATAAAGTATTATTAGAGGGAAAATGGTGGAATGCAAGGATGTTGGTCAAGTGCCATGTGGTTGAACCTGAGATGTGGAATGGGGACAGTCTAAATAAGGGTGAAATGAGGAGTGATGATAGTCAAATTAAGAGTGGAAGTAGATTGATTCCAATCCTAATGACAGTTGAACTAAGAGTAGAACTCATTTGATTCCCAGTCAGGACGTGACCAAAAGTTTTTCTCCACAACTCAGAATATCTGAAAGATTTTGTATGTACCTAATATTACAGTGTAGACCTTGTGTTATTTGTGTGTGTAAATATCAAGCTTAAAGTTTAACTTATTATTTTTCACAGGTTTGTTGCGTCTGTTCTCCTGTACATTCAGGTCCCATATTTTGCACTGCCACTCTACCAGTGTACTGCTCTTTGGTTGTATACTTCCAATTTCTCATTGTCTGTTATGCCCAGAAGGCAGTTTGCCAGTGCAGCACCGAGTGGCAGCACCAGCACCAGCACATACTGGTTTGTGGCACCGTCCACGAGAATGAGGCACTGGTCTTCAGGCACACTCTCAATTTTCCAGAAGTATTTTGGACCTGCATTATCAGTAGGCTTGGCCAGCATCTTAGTCTGCCACTAGATCAGAAGTAATTCTGCAGGCTGGATTCAACTAAATTAAGACCCAGTTGCTCGTTGATCATATGCCAACTGCAGGGAGGATAAATATCAGTTAATTGCTCCCCTCAAAGTGCTATATAAATAGAAACACTCTAGTGTGCTGACATCTCAAACTCCCAGCAGGATTTAAATTAATGAGACCCAA
The DNA here is from genome assembly GCF_964263255.1 of Lissotriton vulgaris. Classification (NCBI taxonomy): domain Eukaryota; kingdom Metazoa; phylum Chordata; class Amphibia; order Caudata; family Salamandridae; genus Lissotriton; species Lissotriton vulgaris. The sequence goes on along the minus strand of NC_141699.1, from coordinate 1,012,725,720 downwards.
TTACCAAGAGGTATAGAGACACTTCTCTTCATCTCTAATACATCCTTTCCCATTACAATCTCATTTTTAATTTCAGGTGCAAATAACTGCTTACTGTGGGTGCTCTAAGCCCTATTCTTCAAAATTGAGAAACATACTTTAATTCCCTAATAATGATTTTTAATATATCCCAAATAGTTCAACACCACTTTTATTCCATATAAAGCCAAACCATCTCTTTCATTATTCAAAGAAACACTGGACGTAGCAGGAGGCATTGGGTGAATGTCCACTGAAGATGTTGATCCAACTCCCCTCTGTTCCCAATTTCCACATTAAAACCTATTGGGTTATGGTCCCAAGATATCTTTAAATTAATTTCTATATTTGCAGGTGTCAATATTTCTAAAGGGCTAAAAAGCATGTAGAACCCAGAGATGTGTGTGTGTGGGTTAATAAAAAATACCCTATTGCCGTCTAACAGAATGGCTGGTAAAAACGTTTTGTGGAACCACCTGCTTCATTTAGCCATGTATTTGTTTGCAAATGCTCTATAATGGCCCACATCCCCACCATGCTAATTCTAGCCACTCTTTCATTACTGTACAAAAGGGATCTATAGTAGAAGGAAAGTCTCCAAAAGTATTTAAGGCCCAATCCAGCACTGGATTTTTTAACAGCAATTCCTGAACCATTCTAATTGGGTCAATATATATCCAGCTTCCATTAGCCCTTGGACTAACTGTACTGTCACCCAGTGCCCTGGCTCATCAACCTGAATGGGAACCAGTGCTTCAGCAATACTGTTAAATAATGAAGTCAACGACCCAGCCCTGGAAAGATATTTAAACTCGCAATGAAGTGGACACTATGAATGAGTGAATTTAATTATTGTCCAAAATATTGAAACTCACAATGAAGTGGATACTATGAATGAGTGAATTAAGTTATTGTATGAATAATTAAAACTGTTCTAAACCTAGACATCACACACAAAAACGATAACAAGTAAAGTAATGGAAATATTAAAATAGTTGCATTGTAAAACATTCTTTATTCAATGAATAAAAGTAGGAGATACAAAAATAATACATGCATTTAAATTATGTAGGCACCCACCAAAACTTATTAAATGGAAACTGTGCTTTGTGCTCTCAACAGATGAGTTGCATGCTCAAAATACTGAACAGACCTTGTCATCAATTGAAGAGGGAGGTTAGTCAAGCAATTATCAATGGCTGAGCTAAGAGAGGGGATTTTGGCAAGAAGGAGATTTTTATTAACAAGTGTATTTCACTGAGGCGACAAGAACATGAACACAACATATGTGTAAGGTTTCTTCAAAGGGCCAACTTTTACCAGTCACCTATTTATAGGATTGCCATCCAAAGTAAACTCCAGAAATGGTATTAACATCAATCTCAGTGTAAGAAGTCTGTGAATTTGTGTTTGACTGAAGATGTAATTATATTTTCCTGAGGTATGCCGTCAACATAACTATCAAAACTCTATCATGTGAAAGTGAACTAGTATAAAAAGACTACACCTGTAAGATGTAAGTTTAAACTGAGATTATGTTTAGAACTATGGGCCTCATTAGGATGGCAGACAGACTCAAGTCTGCCCGCCACCCTATCGGAGAACAGGACCGGCACACATGCTGTCGGAGGTCCTGTCAACCAAATTAAAATGCGACCTCCTCCAAGAACGGTCCATCGTTTGTATTGCGGCTGGTGCTGCGAGCCGCAGCACCCACCGCAGTACAAAAAATAGGCAGAAAACATATCCCTGCCATACGGTGCCTGATACATGGTGCAGGGATACGTTGGGGGGCACCATAGGTGTCACCCAACACTCAAAGTCCAGGTCCAAGGTAAAGGGGGCCGATTACGGGCCCACAAAGTCCCTTTCTGCCAGCGTAGTCATGACAGGTTAACCGCCATTAAAAGTCCAGTGGAAAGGGACATTGTAATCCCTGCGGCGCTGCCTGGCTGGCACCGCCAACATGATCAGGACTACAAGCCCCTCCACCTCACCAGCATATTCAAGGAACCCGTCGGAGTCCGACCTCAATCAACCTGCCCACCATTGTAATATGGTGGGCGGGAAACATGTCTCCCTGCCAACATAATTGTCCCCTGTGATTAAATGTGGTGTAGTTCAGGTTACCACTGTGTTATACCACAATAAAATTGAAATATGTCTCTTGTAAGCAAACCACTTCTGATTTAATATTATATTACTGTAACTGTAAAGCAATCTTTATTTCGGCATTGCGCCATAAAAGACAGAAAGCAAGTAAAAACATTATAAGTACAAAATATATATCCAAACACCACCAATACATTAACATTATCATCCTTCTTCATGTTCATTAAAACAGTAAAATATTAACCTTTCAAAATTAAAAATTAGATTAAAACATCTTCACATAATTATTGTACATAATTGTGTTTGGTGACGTATGGGCATTTACTCTCCAATAGGCAATTTAAAATAACATATCCCTGTGCATATCCTGGACAAACCATATAAATGCTGTTTATTATATGACATATTAATTCTCAACCCAGCTTCCACTTGTGCAAAGTATTTAGCTTTTTTAGTATTTAGACATTAATTTCTTCAAATGCTTTCCAACCCTTTTGATATTATATCCCCTATTCCCCTCAACTCAGCCAGCCACTACCCTTTGAGCTTCACTTCTTTCTGTGCATTCCTGGATCCCCAAAATCATAGTTTATTGTGATAGTTTATTATGGGATTTCTTTTAATATCTTCTAACTTTCATTGGATAGCAAAAAAAACCTCTCTTTGGCAGTCATATGTGGAATAATTGCTTATCGGCAGAAATCCACTTTTCAAGTACTTTCATTCAGATCTGTAGCCCATTTACCTTTCTAGCTAATGCAATGGGACATATGCGTTAGGATTTCAGGTCTTAATAGCATAACATTTGTTCTGTTGTATTCCTCAGGTACTACACACAAATAAAAAATGTACGCCAAAGGTGATTTACCCATCAACAGAGTAGACAGTAGCACTGATGCCACAGGGTCTTGACATGCCAGGACAGAGCATCTTGGACCTCCGTTGAAGTTAAGAACAGTTAATCTCTCAATAATCCAACCAGAGAGTAAACTCAGCTTCACTTACTAAGTCAAGGGCATTAACAGTAATTCTTTCCTGGGTTACTATCACTCCTTCTTCCTTAGACATTTATTTAACCGTCAATTAGGCCCTCATTTACGGGGATTTGGCATAGGGCAGCATAGCAAGTCGCCTTGCTTCGCTGCCATACACCAAAGTGGAAGGACGAAAATGTACCCTAATCAAGCAATACAGTGCATTGCTGTCATTTCCCCCTGTGCTGATGTCATTGAGGTCGCCTAGTGCCAATGCAGTCACCCTTGCACCATGCTGGAAAGGTGCTTGCTTTGTCGGCAGGATTGTTTTTGTGCAGAAGGGGACAAAAAGCAATTCCAAGAGGATTTTTCATCTTTCTATGTGTGCTTAAGAATGCAGCACACATAGAAAGAGGAAAACACTATGAGAAATAAAGATATTTCCCCTCCTTACGCCTCACTTCGGGAGGTACAAGGATGTGGCACTTCCCCAGGTTAACATGATCTTGTAAATATGGGGCAGTGTCAAAATCCATGTGTGTTGCTTGGGAAAACCCACTGCAATGCCCATGGAATGACTACCAAGCACAGAGTAAGGCAGCGTAACAATTTTCACTCCCTTGCCTTACTCCATATCTATGAGGCCATTCAAAGCCATGCATAGTGGCTTTGCATGGCCTCATAGATATGATTTTGTAATCCGTGGTGCTTGTCCCGCTGTGAAATAGCGACAGTCACGAATAACATCAGGAACTGTCAAGCCTGCAACAAGCAAGTTTACAGACACGGCATATGAGCAGTAGATTAGTATTCTTAAGATGTACTCATCCATTTGGGAAAGAACTGACAAGTCATCTTTGCTAATTGGCACATATATTCCGGACTCATGTCCTTTCTCCTTCTAGTTTGCAACAAGAGCACTCTGTAAAGAGGTTTCCATATATTTAATGACAGTTATTAGAAGGTAATATAAATAATACAGATGTTTTCTACTTGCATGTATCTGGGTATCATAAATTCATCTTCCTAGAAAAGCCTATTTATTTATTTAGACACTGCAATATTTATAAACCACAGGCTTCAGAACAAGGTTAGAGGAACACTTCACATAGAAATATTTGAACACAGAATCATAACATTAAATTACTCAATTGCCTTAGAGCAGTCATTTCCTTTGCAAAGCTAGCCAGATACAAGTAACATTTTCAGAGTGTTTGCAGCTGAACTGTGAAATAGGGAATAACTCGTAAACAGAACTAATTTTGTAAGAGGTATAACTGTATTTTTCAAATGTCCACCCTGTCGGTTACCAGGAGCTAAAGACTGGTCGTAACTGTGAGTGAAAACCCCACCCTCTTCCTACCAGAAGGTTTTAAAGTGAAAGGCATGGCAAGAGCTGCACAGCTGAACTTAACTGGCCAGTGAATTGCAGTACGTTCCTTTAATAAGTAGGATTACACATAACACAAATTGTAACACGTCATGTACATAAGGATTCCAGATATCTTGTTAAATGAATGTGCAGCACATATGGTAGTTGTTGGGTCCTTGCCTATTTTAGAGCATATAATATCCAACATTTTATTTGAAAATGCCCTGTTCTTTCTAACTAAGGTGGTTTTGTATTGTTCAAATGCAAGACGTTATAGCGCTAGGAAGGAGGACTGTTTTTATATAAGCCATGCAAATGTTTGCTTTTCAGGGTTGCGCAATTCATACATAATGCATATTTCTGCAAATTGTATGACACTTCACTATTGCCTCCAAAATATCACCTGGCCATGATATTCTGAGTAAGATATTGTCACTACTTAAATATAATGATTAATGATTACAAAAATATTGTGGGCAAAATATCATAGGTAGGTATATCATTTGCTACTTTTCTACAATATTAATATTGACGTTCTGAATATTCTTTACTTTAATAATATTTAACATTGCTTCAGTATATTGCATTATGTTATTTGATTATTAATTTTAGTGTGATGTTTATAATTATATAGTTATGTATATCTTTTGCAGCTGGATTTATCGGGGGATTGGGAGGTTAGTGTCCTTTTATTGATATTTTAATTATTGTTACTTGATTAATGGTTCAAATATTTCCTTTGAATTGATATTTAATTGTTTACATGTTTAATAATGTATTAATTATGAAATAAACATTAATTTCAGCTTGTGTGGCCTACCAGAGGGTGGTTAGTTTGTACATACATTTGTGCATGTTTGTGTGTGTGTGCATGTGTATATATTTATACTAAGATTAATTGTGCAATTTCTTTAATGAGATTTGTTTTATAATGTCGTTTTGTTATACATTTTAAAGGTTTTGTGTATAATTCTTATAGGAAATTATTTTATTATTTGTTGCAGGGTTGGTATTATTTTTAAAGTGTATATTAATTACTGTTGTGTAATATCTTAGATTGGCAATGCTTATATGCTGTTTTATTATTTTCCTGTTCATAATTTTACAATGATGTATTTATTTTGTTTTGTGGGTAGTGGGGTTTGCTAAAGGATTGGTTGGGTAATCTTTTAATTTATATATATGCGCAAACTCGAAATGCTGTACATTCTAAACTTAGACACCAAATCCCCGCGGGGCCTCAATGCAACCGAGGAACTTTGGTCGAGCCTTGAAGCACAATAGCAACACACATGGCCGATCAGGATGGCGGTGAATCCGCATCCTCTGGGCCGGCAGAAGCCACCGACGGCCTGGAGAATGCGGATTCACCGCAGCAGACATTGGAAACACCCACCACCACATTAGGATGGCGGTGGGATCAGCGGCGGATGGAAAGTCCATCCACCGATGAGCCACGGTGTATGGAAGCAAATATGGTGGCAGTGTCTGCAAGACACCCCCAGCCATATTAGGATGCAGACGGAAACATGCTTTTCCACGGCAGCTTTTCCGCCGTGGAAAAGGATGTGGTCTTTTGTGTTTGGGGGCCCGTTGCGGGCCCCCAGGGTGTTGGGGGGTGGGGGTTGCACATGGGGGGTACCTATGGTACCCCCCTGCTTTGGCATGCACAAGGTGGTAGGCACCACACGGTGCCTGTCAAGTTGTGCATGCCAAAGTTAAACATGCATATTTTAATTTGCGGCGGGTGCTGCTCAGAGCAGCACCCACCGCAATGTAAAATATATGGGATGTGACCGCCAGGGTGACGGTCACATCCTAATTGCTACAGAGGGACCGCCGCTGCCCCTGCGGTCGGTCCCTCCACCTCGGGGGTGGCGGACGGACGCAAGTCCGTCCACCATCCTAATCGACCACACTGTTTGGAGATATTTATTTTACAAAAATTTTTGATTAACTAGACAAGGTTGGAATAATGGTAACTACTAGTGAGGGCAGGAAGAATTGATTGCTATTTTGTGTATAGGTGTTAGATTTTAGATATTTATTAGGCTCTAATCCATATTGATTATATTTAATATATTTATATTTTATATTAACCAATTGGATTTTAGCTACCTTGTATTTATATGTATTTATATTTATATTTATGGTTATATTTATATTCACATTCATATTTATATCCACATAATAATAGTAATTGTATTTATTTATTTATATATTTATATATGTATATCTATATGCGTGCACAGTTTGCACATGCCCTCATTCTTCCCCTATGCCCACAATCATAGAAACCCCCACTTCAAATGAGGTCAATACTTTTTAGATACATACAAAAATGAGTTTACATTTATATTCATTTGTTATGTTCTCCTTCTCTCTTCCTCTAGAATGTGACAACAACAATTTTTTAACCCAAAAATTGCCCGCTCAGCTGCTACCTATATCGCTCTGTTTTTATTGGGTTTTGCAGAGTTGAGATGTCAACCTAACACTTGCACTACATGTGAATATGATGACTCCTTGGACTATGAAATTGCATTATTTATGGTATATTATTGGGCAGAATTTCGAAGGGTCACTCAAAAATAGTAGATATGGGGCATGAGAATAAATGTACACACCGAAACATTATATGTATGTGGCCAGCTATATAGCCCTTTCTACAATGATCAACTTGAGGAGGCCTGTACAATCTTGCATGTAAGCATGGATGTCTGCTAACATAAGTAATGAGTTTGTTGTAAATACTGCAACCTATTTTTCGGGGATCATTGTATAAATTGTATATATTGCACTGGCACTTTAAATTTCATTGTAACAATTGTTTTTGCACTGTCACTGTTAATGGTTGTAATCACATGGTATCTGCAGAAAAAAAGTCAAATATATTTAAACCAACTGTGCTACCATGAGCGCGTCATGTGATAAAGTCCCCCAGGAGGGATGAAACGAGTCATGGCTTCTACTGCTCCTCGCATGACAATAAAGTGATTTGCTAAAAGAAGCTATTGTGGTCCGCGCTCTTTCTTCCTCGTGGCATGAGGAATGTGTTTGAGTTACCTGATATATATATATATATATAGCCTATAGTAGGTTCTGTTCCCCTCCCTTATTATGCCATATTGTACACCTTATAGTAAGGAGGAAAGTCAAAATTCACGAGTGTTTGATTGCCGGGAGATCGCGCTGTCCCTGGAAAGGATCGTCCCCTCCATCAGCCCTCCGCTCTTAGCCACACAGTCCAAACTGAGCCGGAGTCGGTGCTCTTTTCCATGGCTAGGGTCAGCCGTGCAACACATAAACCACCAAAGAGCCCTCGCGCTCTGAGAAGGCACACAGCGTTCTCCCCACTTTGCGTGCTGTTTGCCTCTCTCTCACTCGTGGTTTCGCCTTCCATGCATATTTCCAGTAGTCGACGCGTTTCGAGGCTGGTACGCCTCTTTTTCCAGGACAGGGCAGGGGGGGGGTGAGAAAACAAACACTGCTCGCTTCATTCTTCATTTATTTCATAGAATGAAACACCGCCCTAAGTGGGCATGGCCTTGTCGTCACAACCAGTGGAATGCTGGTACTTATAGTCCAATGGGCAGTGAAGTATATGTAGCCTATAGTAGGTTCTGTTCCCCTCCCTTATTATGCCGTATTGTACACCATATAGTAAGGAGGAAAGTCAAAATTCATGAGTGTTTGATTGCCAGTAGATCGCGCTGTCCCTGGAAAAGTTCGTCCCCTCCATCAGCCCTCCGCTCTCAGCCACACAGTCCAAACTGAGCCGGAGTCAGTGCTCTTCTCCACGGCTAGGGTCAGCCGTGCAACACATAAACCACCAAAGAGCCCTCGCGCTCTGAGAAGGCACACAGCGTTCTCCCCACTTTGCGTGCTGTTTGCCTCTCTCTCACTCGTGGTTTCGCCTTCCATGCATATTTCCAGTAGTCGACGCGTAGAAAACAAACACTGCTCGCTTCATTCTCCATTTATTTCATAGAATGAAACACCGCCCTCCCTTATTATGGAGGGGAACAGAACCTACTATAGGCTACATATACTTCACTGCCCATTGGACTATAAGTACCAGCATTCCGCTGGTTGTGACGACAAGGCCACGCCCACTTAGGGCGGTGTTTCATTCTATGAAATAAATGGAGAATGAAGCGAGCAGTGTTTGTTTTCTCACCCACCCCTATATATATATATTCACTGAAAAAACCATAGGTTTCACACCAGTTATAGTTAGCTGGAAATTTTACTGATATAAAACCATTGAAATTCCCACGTTATAGTTAGTCGGACTCACTATAACTTGCGCGTGCAATGCACTGCTGATGACATCACATATTACATCACTCATGACATGGTGAGTGACATCACTCATGACATCACTGATGACACCATCCAGTGAATATGTGTCTTTCTGAAAAATAAATATTAGTGAGTTATGTTTAAATATTTAAATACATATATTAGTGTTTCACTTTGTGTATAAGTGGCTACATGTGTTGATAAGTAGCTACATGCGTATGTATATGGGTTATTTGATATTTTTATTAGTATCAGTTTGAGTGTCTATATGGTTTGGTGGGGGTATTACTTAGCACATAGATGCATGAGTGACTGACTCTTTGTTTGTATGTGTTTTGAAGACAGCATATGTACAGGACTGTATGGGTGGATGAGTGTCTATATGTGTTCGTTAGTGAGTGAATGACTGTCTCACTAGTGTCTTTATCAGTAACTACATATGTTTTAATCTAGTATATATGAATATTGATGTATATAAGTGAGTATATGTGAGAGTAAGAGATTGTAAGAGTTCCTGTTTAAATAAGTATGTGTTTCTATAAGTGATTGTTTAAGAGAATAAATATGTGTAATTTTCAATCGAAGTAAGGTGGAAGTGTGTGTATAACTCTATATTCAAATAAATGGTTGTTCAATAGTTTATTTGCACGTGTGAATATGTGTGTGAGTAACTTTTGGATGAATGTCGGTGTGTAACAGGATGTATAGGTGTATCTCTTCATATGATGAGTGAGTATATGTATGAGTGACTATATAGAACTGTTGGTGAATGAGTGGATGTGTATATAGATAGTGGAAGTACAGAATTGCTTGTTGTAACTGATATAGGTATGTCCATTTTTTAAAAATTTCAGTTTCTATTTTTGAATATGTGTCTCAAGGGTTACTTTACACTGAGAGGAGGTCTGTCACTGTGTCACAAGGATGGTGTCATCAGTGATGTCATGAGTGATGTCACTCACCATGTCATGAGTGATGTAATGTGTGATGTCATCAGCAGTGCATTGCACGCGCAAGTTATAGTGAGTCCGACTAACTATAACGTGGGAATTTCAATGGTTTTATATCAGTAAAATTTCCAGCTAACTATAACTGGTGTGAAACCTATGGTTTTTTCAGTGAATTTAATAGGTTTTTTAAATGCTAATTCCTAACTATAACCGGTGTGAAACCTATGGTTTTTTCAGTGAATTTCATAGGTTTTTTAAATGCTAATTCCTAACTATAACTGGTGTGAAACCTATGGTTTTTTCAGTGAATTTCATAGGTTTTGTTAATGCTAATTCCTAACTATAAGTTTCACTTTATAAATAAGACTGTTAGCACTCTAGTTGTTCTTTTTAACACTCTGTTACATTCTGTCATTGGGCTACAGTTGGGCTACATCTAGTTGAAATTTGGGCTACATTTACAATTTTTGGTCTCTGGTGGCCATCTTTGGGCTACATTGGGCTACTTTGGGCTACATTTGGGCTACATTTTGGCTCTAACATATATTAAGCCCAATGTAGCACAATACATATTTTTATAAAGTTAATTTTTTTACAAACCACTTCAGAATAGGGCTACCTGTCCCTACAATTATCCCATTTTTTTTTTTTTTAAATTTTGGGGGGAGCGCTCCCAGAGCGCGCCCCGGAGTGCGCCCCGAAAAGCGTATTTCCGAAAAGCGCCCCCGGGCGCGCTCCGGGGAGCGTCCCGTGAGCGCCAATATCGCAAACGAAAGCACGACGTAAGCGCACCGACGCGCTTATGCTACGTGACCCGGGGCACGCCCCCGAGCACGCCCCTGGGCGCGTAGCGTAAGCGCGTCGGGTCATGTGCCCTAAAAATAACACTTTTGATTGGTTCATAACAGTTTTGGTTTCATAATGATAAAACCCCTAGTCATGTGACCTAAAATTAACACTTTTCATTGGTTCAGGATATTTTTTTTTCAAAATGAGGAAAGCCCCCACCTTTTTTCCTTATTCTACCTTTTTGCTTTGAGAGAGGAAGACCTTTACTTTTATCTATAGAAAATGGCTACATTAGCTGCAGCTGCTGGATCTTCTGGACCACCACCACCACCACCACCACCACCACAAGGACCTCCTCAACTTCACAGTGGTGCAGATCCAGAACAGGAGGAAGATGAGGACGAAGAGGACAGTAGATTCGTCCCAGAGGACAACATAACATACAAACCAAAAGAGCACATCATTTGGCAATTTTTTTCTATCCCGAGTGACAAAAAAAAAGTGAATGCACCTAAAGCAACCTGCCTTATCTGTCATCAGGAGATGTCAAGGGGGAATCCCAACAAGAAGTACTCCTTCGGCAACCACACAATGATTAGGCATATGCTAAGAAAACATCCCAACAACTATTCTAGGGCAGAGGTCAGGGAACTGGCCAAAAACCCTGTACAATCTTCTGCCAGCACCTCCAAAACTACTGTTCCCACCCCATCAGGACTGGAAGTTAGGGAGACATGCTCCATCATACAAACCAACTTTTCAAATTTTAAAATGGTTTGTAAATTTTGTGGTCAAATGATTTGCTATGGTGAGCAATGCATCACTCTTATTAATCGTGCTTGGGAAAACCACAAGTGCCAAAGGAAATATTAATTTGTTGCCCTTTTTTTTTTCTCCTGTTGAGCCCGTTTGAAATGCTTGGTTTTTGTTTCTCTCCTTAAAAAAATACAAAAAAAACAAAAAATGTTCAGAAAAACCAAAAAAAGCAAAAAAAGTTTAAAAACTCCCAAAAAAAATATAAAACAACAAAAAGAATAAAAAAACAGTTCTTTTCAGAACTACCTCCCATTTATATAAAATGACTTAAATTTTAAAATTCTGCCATTCTCTTTTCTCCCAGGAGCGCTTCCCGGTGCGCTTACCGTGCGCGCCCCCGCGATAATCAAACAAAATATATTTTTTTTTTACCCCGCGGGGCCCTTTTATGGCCCCCACATTAAACCTAGGGGGTCAGGGGGGTCTACCCTGCCCCCTTATGGTCAATTCCCCCCTTTGTTTTTGACACCTCTTGTGTCTCGATTTTACCGAGACACAAGATGGCGGCCGCTCCGGTCTGTTTCGAATGTTTTCAGACACCCGACAGCCAATCAGCTTTCAGTGCGCACCTCACGTGACGCGACCGGAGCGCTCGCCGGCGCGCGCACCGGTGCGCGCTTACAGATATATATATTTTTTAAAACTTAAATTACTCAAATTCTACTGGAGCACATATCTTGAGACATAGCAAAGGCACATCGGGCTACCAGTCCCTACAATTTTGCCAAGTTTGGTGGAAATCCATTCATCCGTTCGGGCTAAAAGTGAAATCGACCGCCCTATGGAAATTAACATGGAGAAAACGCGTTTTGGGACCCCCCTTTTATCTCGGCCCCCGCTTGACGAATCCCCCCCAAACTTTCTGGGAAGGACCGGAGCTCGACGAGGCCATTTTGTGGAAATTTTCAGGCAGATTCGTCAACCGGCTCCAAAGTTATTCCAAATAGAATTTTGAGATTTAACATTGAAAAAAATCCTAACTATAACTACCTACTGGCGACCGCCAGTAGGTAATATATATATATATATATATATATATATATATATATATATATATATATATAACCTACTGGCGGTCGCCAGTAGGTATATATAGTTAGGATTTTTTTCCTATGGGATTTTTGAAAATTCTATGTCGAATAACTTTGGCGTTTGTGGACGGAATTGGCTGAAATTTTCAGGAAAATGGCACATTTTGTTTCTGAGCAGCCCCTAAAAATGTGGGGGGGTTTCGTCAAGTGGGGGCCGAGAAAAAAGGGGGGTCCCAAAACGCGTTTTTAACATTGAGTTTTCCATAGGGCGGTTGGACTTACTTTTAGCTCGAACGGCTGAATGGATTTACACGAAACTTGGCAAAATTGTAGATATGGTTTGCCCAAAGTGCCTTTGCTATGTCTCAATATATGTGCTCCAGTGGATTTTGAGAAATTAACGTTTTAAAAAACAGATTTATCTGTGACAGAGCTCCGGTTAGCGCTCCGGTTCGCGTACCTGACGCGTAACGGAACTTCGCGAAGCGAAGCTGATTGGCTCTCGGGTGTCTGTAAACATTCTAAACAGTCCAGAGCGGCCGCCATCTTGTGTCTCGGTAGGATCGAGACACAAGAGGTGGCCAAAACAAAGTGGGAAATGAGCATAAGGGGACAGAGTACATCATCCCTGACCCCCTAGGTTTGATGAGGGGGCTTTAAAAGGGCCTCGCGGGGTTAAAAAATAATAATTTTTATATCGTTTTTTTTGCGGGGGGAGCGCTCGGTACGCGCACCGGGAAGCGGTCCGGGAAGCGTAATATTGGGAAAATAGGATGAAAGAATGTTCAAATATTGTATGTTTATTGATTGTTATTTTTTTTTTTTTATTTTTTTTATTTAAGTACCAACATGTAGGTACCAATGCAGAGTCTAAAAATAAAAATACATTGTTTCCTTTGTAGATATCTTGCAGGTTGTTTCAGAAGTTATTGAGATATATGGAATTCATAGCGTAGTCTGTCAGGAAAGCAGAAACACCATGGAGGCAGGAGATGATAAAGAGATGTTAAATACACATTGGAGATGATATAGTGGACGAAAGGAAGTAACTATGAGCAAACTTAAAGTTGCACAGTATATTTAAAGTCTGATTTTACGTTAAAATCAATTTGCTACTAGTTTAAAAAATACATATAAAAATGAATAATGTCTCAAACAATTTTTGAATTATTATATATAAATTTATTATTCTGATTTATTTTCAAAATTAAAAAGAACTTCTAATAATTCTTGGTAAGATTTTGACTCATTTTCAATTAACAAATCCACAGCTTCAACACATTGCAGAAGTTCTATGTCCATTGATTGATCAAAGAATTCTGAATCATTTTCTTTGTCTTGGTTGCATTCTGCAATTTCCACGTTATTTTTCTGCTCTCCTTCCATTTCTATGCTGTAAAATGAATTAAAAAAAATATATCAGTACAGATAGGGCACTGTTGGGTTTAAGTACAGACAGGTAGTTTGGTTTTTTAAACAGTGATTTTTTCGTTGGGCAGTGTATGGTATCAAACTGGAAGTAGAAATATGAAAACATTTATGAAATAAACTCTAAGTCAATTCTTAATTATACAAGACAAGTCTAACTCCATCCATAACTAAAACAGAGAAGTCTATTTTATTCTATAAGTATTACAGAGGGATAGTATATAACTATCAGAAAATGTTTTCCTAATTAGCTTACAGTACAGAACATACTTCAGTTTTTAAAATAACATCTTACCTTTCAAATAGAACTTCAAGTTATCAGTTGAAATGTACTTGATATGTACTTCAAGAAGTAGTAGTCAAAATGGCTGTGTTTCTCTCTCTTTCTTTATATATATTCAGGTACATAACCAATCAAATGTCATGAAATAATAGAAGATATTGAAAGTAGCATTTTGATTGGTTGTCAATTCTAACACTTCATAAGTGTTTTGGTTAGGTAATTTACCTCAGGATATTTAATCAGGCTTACAGCATAATTTTCACAATGAAATTCCATCAAATTTGGGGAAATGGTAGGGACTGCTATGTAGTAGGGGCTATTCTATATTTGATGAAAGTGTCTGTAGTGGATTTTCTGTAAATTACTTTCCCGCCTTTTTTTATCGAGCGCTTACCGGTGCGCTCCCCGGTACGCGAACCGGCAGTGTTACGGGAGTCCTTCATTTTGTGTATTGGTAGAATTAAGACATAAGATGGAGGACAAACAATGTACGGAATGGGTAGAAGGGGGCACGGTAGACACTTTGTGACCCTCTAGGTTTTCGGAGGGAGGATTAGGATGCTGATACATGCAAAAATTAAGAAGAAAAAAAATTTCGCGGGGGGAGCGCTCGGTACGCGCACCGGTAAGCTAACCGGGGAGCGTACTTTAGTGAAAAAATAAAAAGAATAGATTTTACATCTTTTGATATTTGCTATTAAAAAACCATTGAAATTCACTGAAAAAACCATAGGTTATAGACCATATATAGTTAGGAATTAGCATTTACAAAACCTTGAAAATTCACTGAAAAAACCATAGCTTATAGACCATATATAGTTAGGGATTAGCATTTACAAAACCTTATTTTACTCGCACAAAACCATTGAAATTCGCATATATAGTTAGTTGCACTAACTATATATTGCGCACCCGCAATCCACTGCTGATGATGTCACATATTACATCATTCATGACATGGTCAGTGACATCACTGATGACATCACTGATGACATCTCAAATGACATCACTGATGACATCACTGTTGACAACTCAAATGACATCACTGATCACATCACTGATGACATTATTCATGTGATAATACGATGAACCTCTTCAGACTCTAATATAACCTTAGATACACTCAGTGTAAACAGACACTCACAGACTGTCACTCATCCATGGAGTTACTCACACACCTAGTCAGTCATGCAAAGAATCAATCACACCTCAATTTCCTCAACTATACAGTTATACACACCTTACTTATTCAAACATATACTAACACATAGTTACTCTCTTATACAATCCCTGATACAAGTTCACAATGATCCATACAGCCACTCACACATTCACTGGCTCTTATGCACAGTTATTTATATATGTCAACTCTCACATGTACTGTGTTTTACATATGTACTCACTTTGACATGTAGCACTGAGATATCAATTCACTCACCAATACACTCATACACACAGTCAACCGCCCATGCAGCTGTTTCCACATGCACTTTTGAACCCATACATCTAGTGAATCAACGGCCCACACCTCTATGCACAGAGTCATACACCTCCCAGCCACCCACACACACACTCAGTTTCCCATACAAATACTTGGGCAACCAATCAAAAACCCATATAGTTACTCATATAGCTACTGATCAACACATGCAGCAGTTTACAGAACAACAGACATAATGATGAACAAATTAAGACAGTTTAGTCACTAACCCATGCACTCAGTGAGACACATTTAATCACTCACTCATACAGTCAGTCAGGCACCTACTAAATCCTTCATCCAGACACAATTACATCCACTCATTCTTTAATATGTAAGACATATTTTAACTTTACAGAAACATACACTCACTGGATGTTGTCATCAGTGATGTCATTTGAGATGTCATCAGTGATGTCATCGGTGATGTCACTGACCATGTCATGAATGATGTAATATGTGACATCATCAGCAGTGGATTGCGGGTGCGCGATATATAGTTAGTGCAACTAACTATATATGCGAATTTCAATGGTTTTGTGCGAGTAAAATAAGGTTTTGTAAATGCTAATCCCTAACTATATATGGTCTATAACCTATGGTTTTTTCAGTGAATTTTCAAGGTTTTGTAAATGCTAATTCCTAACTAAATATGGTCTATAACCTATGGTTTTTTCAGTGAATATATATATATTTAAATATATTTAAATATTATTATTTTTTATGTTAATGTTTGATTGAAATTCTTTTATTTACCATGTTATTTTTATTTGACCTTATTGAGTTGTGCAATTATATGTTTCATTTTATTACATTTATATTGGGAAAATCTTGAACCTCCATGTTTCTTACATTTAAAAGCAGGGACCTTGAGAAGGGCAAGGTGGGAGGAATGAAGATTGCGGGCAGGAACATAAGAGTGCAATAGTGAGGAAATAAAAGAAGGGCTCAAGCCAGCGAGGGACTTAAAGATGGTACAGCCTAGCTTAAATTTGCACCGCTCAGACACGGGGAGCCAATGAAGGGTCTTCAACAAGGGACTGACATGTAGGTGCCTTGGTTGATGGTGGATGAGGCGAGCAGCCTGGTTCTGAATAAGCTGCAGCCTCTTCAGCAAATAGGACGGGATGCCTAAATAGAGTGAATTGGCGTAGTCAATCCTCAAAATAACTAAGGCTAGCAGAACTAAGGTAAGAGCTTCAGTGGTCAAAAAACGGGCAATCTTCCCGATTTTCCGGAGCTGAAAGAAGCTAGAGGAGACTACAGCATTGATCTGGGGCTTCATCGTGAGATCGTTACTGATGATGACTCCCAGACTTTTTGCTGAGTCGACTGGACTAGGGGGAAGACCCAAGCTCACCGGCCAAAAGATGGATTTCCATGGATTGGCGGCTCCCCCGACAAGAACCAGTTCTGTCTTGTCGGGGTTAAGCTTCAGGTGGTTAGCCCCCATCCAGTCACTGATGTGGCAGAGGGTGGACTGGAAGTTGAGGATGGACTCCGCCGAGCCATCGATATTAAAGATCAGCTGGATGTCGTCCGCGTAATTAAACGCGGTGACATGATTGCCGCATGAAGACCGGATAAGAGGGGTCATGTATAAATTAAAAAGAAGAGGGGAACAGTCAATGTGTTTTGCCCCAGAAAAAGGCTTCTTCAGGGTGGTAAGTGCAATTTAAAAACAAACGCACATACATTGACTTAGACAGATTCCATAAAAAACAGAACTACAAACATCAATAAACATAAAGTGCCAAATTGAATATATATACAATACAAGAGATTCTACCAACAAAGCATACAAACATTGTTTCCACATAGAACCCAACAGTGTACACGGATCACTAAAGATATAGTACGTTGCTTTAGAACTTCGTAGCAGTAACCCATGATAACTGATGTGTCAAGAAAGTGTGAGAACAAAAAGGTGTATTAATAGTATCTCACATACAGAATAAAGGATTACACCATAGCTGTGCCCCCCTCTTCTTCATACTCAAAGAGTATCTGGGATCTATTACCAGGTAAGGCCAAAGTTATGATTGTGAATTGGATTCACAACTCTAAAGACATACATGATTTGATGACCAACCCCAGCTGTTGACAGCAACCTCTCAGTAGGCACACATGGCACACATGATGAGCAAATGTGTCCATACTGGTCAGTTTCACAACATTTATGAGTGTAAATACGAACATACAATCAATATAAATGAATGATGGTCCAAATCTGAACATGCATATGGGTTACCGAGTGACAAGGTAAATGTAAATATAGGCTAATGATTTCTGAGGGTTCACTGACAAAAGATCAAAACCACAAATATCGAGGGACAAATATATTGTGTCAAAAAATATTGAGCACAAAAACATTGTTGTTATACACTTAAAATGTAAATAACAAAAATATTGCATACAAAAATATCGATATACACTAATATTGAATCTAAACATAGTAAACATTAAAATATAGTAACAATACACAGAAATATAATGTAAATTAAATGTATTCAAATAAATAAAAATTATATATAAATGTTATACTATCATTGAAATAATAATTATAATTTATAGTACAATGTACTTTTTTTTGTAAACTTTAAAAAAATAACAAATATATATATATATACATATATTATATATACATATACTTAATTAATTACAATCCGTTAAAAATAAATTTAAAAAATCTACAAAACATACCAAGTTAATTGCACACATAAAAGTAACCAAATAAAACATGACATTTTACTAAAAATATATTACCTATTACAAACATTATTGAATTACAATAATGTCATGCTAAATACTCTGAAACATAAAATTAATATACATTCAAACAATGTAAACAAAACTATAAAATTGTAGGAATAATACATATACAATTCCACTGAAATCTCTGCAACAGTTGGGAAATCGTTGGACTCAGGAGGGGTAAAATTTACTATTCCCACTCCAGTCTGTGCAACAGAAGAGAAAGTAATTGGATTTTGGAGGGGTGTAATACACTTTTCCCACTCCAGTCAGTGCAACAGTAGGGAAAGCGTTGGACTCAGGAGAGGTAAAAGTTACACAATTAATTATCAATTAAACAATTAATAACAATAAACTAACAATAAACTAATTATATTTAAGGAACTTCCCACCTTTTATCTCTACAAACAGAACAATCTGCACCTGATACATGACTTTAAAAACTTACTTAATTACACAATTTACATAATTAAGTATCAATTAAATAATTATTAATAATTAACTAATTATTAATTTTTATAATGAATTTCCTTCACACCTTTACGCCTACAAAAACCATAGCTGACACAAAAAATTGATTAAAAAAAATAATTACACCATTTATATAATTAATAATCAATTAAATATGTAATATTAATTGCAAATTAATTATTCATTACAATTACTTTACTTCCATTGTCATACCCCTATAAACCCCACAACCTGCTATGGCACTAAAAGTACAAATGCACTATTAAACAAACTGTAGTGTAGTTCCTATATTCCCAATAGGCTCTGCGCATTGGAATAATATTTCCTATAGATTAGACGTAGGACTAATGTCTATTAGGTCTCTATCGAATATACTAGACTTAATTGTGAGTGTCAGGTAGCTCAGAGGTCACTAGAAACTTTCTCGAATTAACAAGAAGGGATTAGTTTCTGACAACCGCATAAACATGTCAACTTTGTTTCCCCAAGATAAAACTGATCTTCAGAGTTGTGGAAACAATAGATAGCTATTTTACTCAGTCAATCGTGCATGCTTCGTTTCACCAGAGGTGCAGAGAAATAGAGAGGAGGGCGTTTTCAATAAAAAATATTTATTGAACAGTCTTCTTTCTCATGCAGAAGAAATGAACTGCTACAATTAATACTGGCTGTAAAGTATAATGCCTACAGCAAGAAGAGTATTATAAAATAATACTGTAAAAGCATGGTATGGTTTCTAAGCCATAAAATACATACATAAATAAAAAAAGGTTAAAAAGTACTCAACTGGTGCTTCTAAAATACTCCTACCCCGATGTACCAAACCTAAGTTTAGTACGAGGGAAGGAGTAAGTGAGATATAGCATAAATCTAGTATTCTTTTTACCAAGAATCTATCCAAGATTTCTCTTAGGGTCTAATCAGCTCCGTACCTTGGTTTAGAATGAAGAAGGTCTGGTATCTCTCTGTTTCAGGACTCGATTTCCCAACACCCCGCAAGAGGAGCTTGGAAACACTGGAGCTGGATGCCTCAGCAAGAGAAAAGACAGCGTCTCTCTCAGTGCGTCTGCTGGAGGGTCGGCTTCCTTCAGCACTTGCTGCAGCAGGATGCGTAGGGCAAGTAGATAGTCGAACTGCTCCAAACCACCGTGTGTTTGCTATGGCAAGTGTGGGCATATTTATACCTTGAAGGTGCCGAGTTTGACGTAAAGGTGGACATAATAACATCATCAAAGAGCCTCAGATCTTTGAAAACTCCATGAGTTCTTGGACCAATCAATATTCAAGCAAGGGGAAGTCCCTAACTGCTGAAGCCGAGTTTTCCCAAGAAATCGTTGTGGTTTTTCAGAACTAGTGGAAGTAGCCATGCAGCATTTGGACTGCATGGGCCATGTCTAAATATGGTTATGATTTCTATGCCTATATAAGGACAAGGTGATTTATACCTATATAAGGGCATGATTCTGGAAAATTGCACTAGGGTCCTAAAACGCTATACAACACCCACTCCACTTTATTATGTTCGACATTACTAAATTCTAAGCACTTAAACATATCTAAAGCATGTGTTTACAATCCCACCCAAAAATACATTAAATGCATTTGAAAATGGTTGTACACATAAAAATGAGCATTTGTTCAGTTTGCATTTAAAGCAACTATCTCATTGTAAGCATGTGCAGTTTGATATTGGAAATGCCAACGGAATGAATAATGAAATTACATGTATGAAATGGCTCTTAGTTACAGAATAAAAAGTCGAGACCATCCCATAGCAGAATATATAAACTGTTTTGGTTTGCCGATAAGGTCAATATTGTTTCTAGGAAGTATTCAAAGAATTCTTGTTCTGTAAGAATAGTTCTACTTTAAGCAGGTTACTTTGTGCCAAAAGAGGTCAATTTTGGAGTAAAGTCAAATCAAATCGTAGAAAAATACAGTTCCAAAGTTAGAAGTTTTGTTTTGAAAAGCGAAGGTCGAATTCAGAGTTCATAGAACGCTGTGTGCTAAATTCAAAAGTTAGTCTTGGTGTCAGGAGAAAACATTAAGTCATCAAGGCTGGCAGCGAAATCGTCTACCACAGTAGATGAAAGTTGAGCCACTTCATTAAGTAGATCAATTGTACACAGATGAGAAGCATCGCAGTCAGCATCAGTCGCATTAGCAATGTTCGCAGTAGATGGTACCTGTGTGCGTGTTGGTCCACGTATCTCACCCTCAGCTGGAATTGCCGGTGAGACCTCAATGAATGCCGTCATTAGGATTGGTAGCCGTTGGGGACAACACAATGCATGAGCCGTTACCGGACCAAGCAAAGCATCAACATCCGTTGGCAGTGCTGATGGAAGTGCTAGACAGATAGCCAACAAGCATTCCTCTCCACAAAGCAGGCATCATAGAAAAGGTAAGATGCAATCTTGCCAGATAGGTCTGAACGATAGGAACCATGTGGTATTCAGATCTCTCAAACGAGCCGAGCCAAGAATCTTTGTTATGTGATAACGATACTTCATTGCCAGAAGAGCGTTCTCCATGGCAATCTAGGTATCGCCGGTGACTGGATTTGCCATAACGGAGCAGAAGGAACAAAAATAGTAGCCCTACTATGAGTCCCAAGATGAGAGGCAGGCCGCCGAACACAGAGTGCACGAAGTTTTGAAAAATGCCTAGGACTGCTTCAAATGGTGCTAACAGTTCCGAAAAAATTGTCTTAAATACATGTACTATACCACTGGTATCAGACATGTTTAAGATACGACCTATTATTTCTGCGAAAAGAATGGGGCAGTTTGTTGATAATAATGCATGTATCTCTGCAGAGGACCTTCAAACTTGCAGATCATACGTCTCTCTGGACGCGGTCAGTGGCACAGTTTTTTGCAAAAGAATGGCTTTCATTCTGCTTAAAGTATCAATTTGTATAGAAAAGATGTTCAGTGAAGGCCATAGCAGCGACTCCCCGTATGTCTTAGTTTTAGGAAACAATACTTGCATAAAACAAGTGGCCCTGGCTGACACACTAACAAGATAGGCTATTCCTGGCATCATTCCACAACAGCTGTGATCATTCAACATTATGTGGCTCCCATTGGAAAGCTGCCTAAAAATTGGATCTACCACTGCTGCCGGGGAACCCTGCAGGTTACATGATAAGTTGTTTGAAGAACCATCACAGGCTCCATGTAACTTAATGCCTTGACATAGAAGAGTTCCGCTTAGTGCGTAGTTGCAATTTTTACCACTAAGAAACACCTCATTTTTCCCACTCCAACATTTGTGTGTGTATGGTAAATCCCAGGTCGACTTTATGTATTCTTTACTCAACCTTTCATGCAGGCCTGCTGGTATGTGTTTTAAGCAATACTGAAACCGGAAAATCGTCACTGGTATTGTGATGGTGCCATGTATTAACCATTCAACGGCTGGTTTCTCAGAAACGGTCAATGGTAATCTCTCTAGTTTTTCTATGCTCAGCACTGTATAGTCTGCTCCCCTTTTTCCCTAGAAATTTGTTTATCTGAAAGATTAAATCCAATAAACAAAGATGTGGTGTTGATTAGACGCCAAGGCACATAGCCTGAACAAAGGTTTTGTAACGTCCAGCATAGCAGCATTATAGAACGCAATTGAGACTGGCCATGCTGTAACATTAGCAAGTCCTGTTCCATTATGTCTATGGCAGAGGATACAATGCTGGTCAAAGAATACATTCTGGATGACAGAGTTGTTAAACCATTGTCAACTACAGAGAGTGCTTTCTCTAAATTAATACAATCAATTTCTCGTATTTGTTCTGCAGTTTCCATTTGCGTGACTTTCCATGCTTCATTATAAGCAGCGTATATACCGGCATATATGACGTGGTTTACCAGGTCCTTGTAAGAAGTCTCTCAAATCAACGGCATCTTTAAGTAAATTTAAGTGTTGTTTTATTTCCGGGAGTGTGGACTTTTGTATCCACTCAATGCACAGTTTTCCTACACTGTAAGTTGTTATTATCCCAGGATGTTGTCTCTGGACATATCTTGGATCTTGCCTAGTTACTGTAAACCCTTGTGTCTTGTTCAGGAATCTATGTTGACAGTTATTCGTGTCTGAGGGCCAGATTAACCATTTTTTCCATTTAGGATTAGTTCTGTTCTGTTTTAAAATGTAGTTTACATCTATCTCCTCATCTGTAGTTCCAATACTATCAGGTGTGGGCTTAGGTATGGACAGTTTGTTTACATCTTTTATCTTAGCTAGGCCAAGATAGATGTCTGCTGAACAGTTTCATTTAAAAACATTATTTGTTCTGGGATGATGCAGGCTCTATATAAGGCTTCTAAACCTTGCACATGCCAGTCCTTTGTGCCTCAGACAGTTTTTGTCTCAATGTTGTCTTTCCAAAAGTTAAAACCAAATGTGGACAATTGAGCATAAAAGGCCGCAGAATAAATTTGCTTTGTATTAGTCATCATACTTTTCATTCCTGTCTTATTAATATTTCCAAAGTAAAATGTTTCTGGATTAGTGGTATTGAAACCTGAAAAGTATGGAAATGTTTCATAAAATGTTTTAGAGCTACCCTTTGGTGGTGTTGGACAATGTTCCCATTGATAATAAGTTAAAAAAATTCTAGGATTTGTAGATTTGTGCAAATAATGGTGACCAAAATGGTTAAAACAATACATTTGTTCATAATCCGATGAACCTTCTAAGTATTCATGTTTTATAAATTTTGCTGACATTTCTAAGTCTGCCATCATGTTATTAACAGTTTCAAAGTCCCAATCATCAGAAAATGTGCTGGGTGAAACAAAATCACTCAAGGAAACCTTAAATTGGTGTGGAATTTTCAGCAGCTCAACAGGACCATACATGTCATAATCAGTTCTATCCCAAGTTATACCACCACGTAGAGGTACGGCTGTGATGTTCACTGATGACAGGTCTCCTTGTTCACGATGAGATGATTTGTGTGGCTTCAGGAGCAAGTGATGTTCTTACTTGCTGTGCCATTTTACTATATTTTCCATCTATCAGCTTTCCCAAACTTAATACGAGAATGAGCCATAGTAGGAGAAAAAGTACGCCTAACACAATCCAAAATTCAACCCATGGTGAAACCAGATATGTATTTGCAAGCTGGTGACAAAGTTCCGATAATTGTTCCTTGAAAGTTTTATTTGCTGGCGTTGTTTCGGGCTCACTAGGATCCTCAGAAAAGTTATCAAAGTTGATGAAATAGCCAGAGGCAGTTCTGTCAATTATTGGTATTGCATCCAGATTATTCGAAATTGCTGGAGCTGCTTGGTCCCTTGACATGTTAGTATAGTCAGATGCTACATCATTGTAGATGGGAGTTTCTTGACGAACTGCTATTTGGGTTTCTAGAAGCACAAGTTCTATGTTTTTTTTGCATAGTCCTTCTTTTCTCACTGCGGATTCTTCAAAGGTGTTGAGTCTTTCAGTTTGAACCTCTTGGATAGTAGCAAGATTTGGTCTTCTGCTACAACTTTGGAGTCCACTGGGCCTACTACTTATTATCGGCCACATGATGTGGTTTGACCAGGTCGATGGAGACGAACCGGTTCTCTTTTCTTCCAGCAAGGGGCGGCAGTAACACTGTTCTTGATCCGTGGACCGTTGGTACAGGTACTGGTTTTCTGTAAGAAGGACCAAATTCCTTCTTATATGCTATTTTTTCTCTGACCAGATCCCCAATTTTAGGAATCCAGACAGATCCTGCTGGAACGGGTGGTTTTTCTTCAGTGGTCGTTGGGTTTTGTATGGAGTTGCTTAGACTTTTTCTTGTTTCATTTAAGTTCAGCAAAACTGCCAAACAGTCTTTGATAGTAAAGGGTTTTTGTTCTACCACTGAAGTATGACGATCGAGGTCTTCGACAATCATTCTAGTACCAAACAGGATTTCATATGGAGTGATTCCACCCACAGAATTTCTTGGACACTTATTAGATGTTTGACCCACCCATCACCCAAACCTAATACCCTAGCTGTTATAGATTGCATTATGTCCCGTTTTTTTCTCTCCACAACCGAACTTTCCTCAGGATGGAATGGACTCAAAAATTGCAATGCAACGCCCAAATTGGCCATAGCCTCCTTGTTAACTTTGGAGCTAAATGAAGGACCCTGGTCAGAATGTAGCGTGCCAATTGCGTATGTGCTGATAAAGACTTGCAAATCTTTTATAACAGTTCCGGCGTCAGCCGAGCGCTGAGGCTACATCCAAAGGAATCTTGTCCTAATAGTAATGGGACCGCATTTGTCCATAGTGACGTCTGCGTGTAGAAAGTCTAATGCTGTCTAACAATGGTGTCTGTACTGGGCTGGCTACACTGTAGTCCGGTATCTGGCAGCGTTCTAAGCTGTGATCTCTGTAACAGGCATCGCAATTAATCCCAAATTCGTAAATGTGGGCACTCATCCCTGGCCACTAATACATCCCTTTTAATTCTAGTAGAGATTTTGAGATCCCTTGATGTATCGGACCCTCTCCCATATGTGCTTCTTGAATCAAAGCACCTCTCCGGTTCCTGTTTGGGATTGCCCTATCACCCACTCCAGGGATTCGAGCTAAAGGAAAGGAGTTGGCATCAATTATGTATGTATATTCGAGTGGATAGTTCAGAGGTAACCCTGCACCGCAGCCTTTGCTTGTAGTATTGACAGCTAGCATTGTTTCTCTGTCTATTTTTGTTTTTGAACGAATGATTGCAGCTACGGAAGCCGTTTGCACAGCTGCCTTCACGGCCTCATCTGCCAATGAATTCCCTTCAACGTGAACGCCATCACGCTGATGACTCAGTGTATGGATCACGTGAGTCTTTTGTAGTTCCTTTCTGTAGTAGAACTATTTGTTCCCAAAGCAATTTATGCTTGATTGTGACACCTTTTGCGACTTTGAAACTGTTTTGAACCCAGTTCTGCAAGTATTCATTGTAAGACTGGATGCAGTAATACGAATCGCACACTATGAGTGTGGTGAATTCGCGATCGGTATTCTCAAGCGCCATCTTGAAAGCCTGTAGTTCAGCTCGCTGAGCTGTATAGTCTCCTAGAGATTGAATTTATGTGACCATAGGTCTGAATTTACCATCGCGCCAGCGACCTTTAACAATCGCGCATGCAGCACTATAACCTTGTTTTCCCCCTATTGTGGGCTGTGCTGATCCGTCTGTATATATTATACATCCGTAGTGTTCTAGATGCAAAATCTCAGTGGGCATAGCACATTCTTGTTCATATTGGAGAATTTCTTGTGTCTTCAAGTAGGATCAAAAACGTATTCAACGTCTGTTGCAGCAAGAGAATTAACCCATTAGATCCATTTTGGATGTAAAGCCTTTGCAATTGGAATGCTTGCTTTTGTCACTGCCTCTAAGGCAAGTACAAGCGTAACGACCATTATGCGTTTTGCCTGCGTTAGGGCTCTCTCTTTTGCTACTGCAGTTTGAACCGCCATCAGAATTTTTTATGTTGAAGTGAATTTCATTTCAGCTTGTGTCTAAAAGTGTGATTTATACGCAATGGGTACCTTTTCACCCTCATTAAAGGTTAGGTATATGTGAATCTGCATCTCCCTGGAATGATTCGGATTACAAGGTTTCGTACGTTGTTGCGTGTTTGTAAATGTTTTGTTGTTAACATGTCTGTTTGCACTGAACGCAAAATTTCTGTGTGTTTTTTGTCCAATTAGTTTGTCTGAAATCAGGTTTGATTAATTCGTAGAGAGGTTTTTCCCTTTCTGCGTAGTTTAGAATGTAAGTTGTTCCAAAATTTAGGAAACCTAAATGGAGGTTGGAGCAGCGCACACTTCTCTAAAAAGTTTGCTGCCAGGCTTTTGCCTTCACTTGAAAGTTCGTATCCCAAGAATAGGAGGTTGAGGTGGGCAATTCTTGATTTTTTAAAGTTGAATTTGTACCCTTCAGATGCAAAACCAATTATTATGGTGTTCACTCTGTTCAAGTGCCTGTCCAATTCATCGTCTGTAAGATAGATGTCATCGACATACGATAATGCCTCATCATCATACATTTGTAGTAACTCTGTTACTATGGCTGAAAATAACCCTGGACTATTCCTGAATCCCTGGGGGAGGCAACAGAAGTGTCGTGGTGTCCCCATTATTGAGCAAGCGGTCAAATACCTGCTTTCAGGTGCGATATTCTGAAAGAAGAAACAGTTTGAAATATTGAATTTTGTTTTATAATTTTTGCGTACGATGTTATTCATCAGTGCTGCACTGTGTGCATTTTGTACTTGAAAAGTTTTGCAACAAGAGTTTGAATGTCTGTAATCCAAAACTAGACAATATGTATTGTCTGGTTTGGAGACAGGAAACAAAGGATTGTTCATTGACGAGGTGCATGTTTCAATCCCCCCTTGGTATTCAAGTTGATCCAAGATCTCCCTGACCTGTTTTTTAGCTTTCTGTTTAATTGGATACTGCCACTGAGCAGTTGGTTGATTTTTTAACTGGATCTTATGGTGAGGAGAGTCCTTATCCCATCCCACGTGGTTTTTAAATAATGCTGGAGCCTGGGCAACGCCCCATTTTCTGGCATAGGTGTATTTTTTATGAATAGGAATATGATTGGAGAAGGCTGGCATAATGATTTCTTCGCCATGTGGGCACTCCCTGACAAATTCTTGTGGCCAGTCTTTTTCAGCTAGAAGAATGTCATACCCCTTTGAGAGCTTCTCCAAAAAGAGTGCACTTATTTTTCTAGTTATGTCCCCTTCTATCCGGAGTGTTACTTCATATACCTTATGGGGTACACTAACACTGGTATCTGCAGTTTCAACTTGAATGCATTCATTCAGATCCACTGTCTCCAGATGATCCTTCAGGATCCTGCGAGCTATGGTGACCTCTGCTGCAGTGTTCGGCATTGTCTGGGCCCACTCCCCGTTCTTGAGTTGTGTCCTCAAGATCCTTGGCATGTCTGATTTTGATACGTGCTACTTTCTTTTTGGAGAATTAAGTTTTCTTATTTTTTGGAACGTGTTGATCGTCTTTAGACTTCACGCGTTCTGCCTTGTGTTCTGATTGTCCTCTTCTTTCGGATTTTTGCGAGGAAGTCTGAAAGGTACGAGAGGAACGTTTATCAGTATCTTAATATCTATCTGGTTTTCTCAAATTATCCCTATTTCTTAGGTTATATCTCTTTTCAGAGTGCTCCTTTTGAGGAGACCTACCTCTGGATTGAGAGCGCTTCTCTTTAGGAAGTGTCTGTTTAGTATTTTCCCACTTCTTCTTAGGAGTAGTGGGTGTGTTTTTAAAAAAACTTTTTCAGGATTTTCTGTTAGTTCGGGCTTTACAGGTTTCCCTCCCAAACTATCTCTTCCTAGTTCTTCATAGGATTTTTCTATCATTCTGGCCAGTTCGTGTGGTTGCTCAGCTATATCAAGTTCTTTTAGTTTTTGGCGGATTGCCACTGATGCTGCTTCACCTTCAATATTCGCTAATATTATAGCTGAGACCTGTTTGAAATCCTTCAGTAATTTCATACCGAGATTTAAAGCAGGTCCTGCCCCGTATTCATTTTGAATCTGTTTCAGGATGTCTGGTATTACCGTCATGGACGAAACACCACGTGTTTTTGTGTAAATTGCAGCAAAGACTGTACCCCAAGTGTGACTGTCGTCCAGGTGTGGTGCAATCCCCATTGGTAAACAGATTGTTAGAATCTTGTGTTTCTCATGAGATGGGATGTATGACGTTAAAACGCAAACTTTTACATCGCATACCATTACAACGCGATTTTTACAACGCAGGATCCTATACAACAAATGCCTTTACAACGCATGTCATTACATAGCAGATGCTATTACAACGCATGCCATTACAACGTAAGTATAGGTAAGTATATCATTTTAAAAAAAATTGTAAGTAATAAATATTTAATTATTTAATTTATTTAAAGTATTTTTTTTTAAACTGAACCCTTAAAATACCCCTGTACCCCTGTACCCCAAACCTATCCCTAATCACTAAAGCTACCCCTGTACCCCAAAACCCAAACCTAGCCATGAACCCTAAAAATACCCCTGTACCCCATAACCCAAACCTAGCCCTGAACCCTAAAATTACCCCTGTACCCAAAACCCAAACCTAGCCCTGAACCCTAAAAATACCCCTGTACCCCATAACCCAAACCTAGCCCGGAACCCTAAAAATACCCCTGTACCCCAAAACCCAAAACTAGCCCTGAAACCTAAAAATA
Organism: Lissotriton vulgaris; assembly: GCF_964263255.1. NCBI lineage: Eukaryota > Metazoa > Chordata > Amphibia > Caudata > Salamandridae > Lissotriton > Lissotriton vulgaris. Next base: position 1,012,696,705 of record NC_141699.1, on the reverse strand, counting down.
CCCCTGTACCCCATAACCCAAACCTAGCCCTGAACCCTAAAAATACCCCTGTACCCCATAACCCAAACCTAGGCCTGAACCCTAAAAATACCCCTGTACCCCAAAGCCCAAACCTAGCCCTGAACCCTAGAAATACCCCTGTACTCCATAACCCAAACCTAGCCCTGAAACCTAAAAATACCCCTGTACCCCAAAACCCAAAACTAGCCCTGAAACCTAAAAATACCCCTGTACCCCATACCCAAACCTAGACCTGAACCCTAAAAATACTCCTGTACCCCAAAACCAAAACCTAGCCCTGAACCCTAAAAATACCCCTGTACCCCATAACCCAAACCTATCCCTGAAACCCCAAAATACCCCTGTACCCCAAAACCCAAAACTAGCCCTGAAACCTAAAAATATCCCTGTGCCCCATAACCCAAACCTAGCCCTGAACCCTTAAAATACCCCTGTACCCCAAAACCCAAATTAAAAAAATGTTTTAAAAAAGATAAACTTACCTATACTTACGTTGTAATGTCATGCATTGTAATAGCATCTGCTATGTAATGTCATGCGTTGTAAAAGCATTCGTTGTAAAGGATCCTGCATTGTAGTAGTTGCGTTGTAAAAGTAGTCCGTTGTAACAGTTGCGTTGTAACTGTTGTTTCCCTTCTACCTGCCATCTTCCAGAAAATGAAGTTCACCACTCTGCAAAATTTAAAATAAATTAGCATTGGCAAAGTGGGCAGAGTGGCCAAATGAGTAGGTTTGCAGAGAAGAGTAGAGGTTGCAGAAATGTTGAGCATTAAGTGAATAGGATCTGTTACACATATTTAATAATACATTTTCATGCAGGCTCTGTACTTCCATCCCGAGGAAAGGCTTGTTATGCTCAGCCTTTCAGTGCCTCAACGTACATGCTGCAATGTCCTAAAATAAAATGCCTATTCTTCAGGGTAGGTCTCATTTGGAGAGAGTTGGATGCCAGGTACCATCTGGACAGGTGGTAGTTTGCGTGATGTCAGACTTCAACTTCAGGCCCTACCCTCTAAGTTAATTTTAGGCAGGCTCAGGTGGGTTCTGGAGGCATCATCATGGGTGCATGGTGAGATAGACAGTGAAAACATTAGTATGCAGATGCAAATTGTGCATGCATGAGGGTGTTAGATGAGTTGGTGCGAGTATTGTTTGTCGAGTGAATGAGTGCAGGAGTTAGCATCATGCTTGATTTAGTGTGAGCATGTGCATGTTGAAATAGTGAGTAAATGAAAGACTGCATTTTTTGTGAGTGACTGAGTGAGTGACTGCATGCATAAATAGGTGTCAAACCCGTGCAGGTGTTAGTGAGAACTTGATGGGACAATAAACATGTGCATGAGTTTGTTGATGTGAGTCATTGCATGTCTGTTTTTCTGTGAGTAAGTAAGTGATAGGTGTGATAAAAGAGTACACAGAGGGGCCGATTCCGATTTTGGCCGGAAGGGCTCCAAACCATGTTCGGAGCCCTTCCGACCGAATTGGTCAGTGCTGGCCGGATTCCATTCCAACCGAGCCATTCCTATGGGCTCGGTCGGGAAAGGAATCCGACTCGGATTTCCGGATTGCGGACGACAGGCTCAGCCTGTCCGCAGTCTGGAAATCCCTCAGTACTCCCCTGGTCGCCTCTTTCCGACCAAGGGAGTACGATGGCAGCTTTTCACTGCCTTTTTTGTGCCAGTCTGTCCGGCATGAAAAGGCAGTCGTAAGCTGTCTCTGGGGGGCCCCAGCAAGGCCCTATGGGTGTGAGGCCGCGGGATGGTGGCCTGAGGGCACCTATGTTGCCCCTCCGTTGATCTCTGCTCCCGGTGGTAGGCACCTTGGGGTGCCAGCCACAGGTTGCAGGGATGAACTGCACCCCTGCTTTCAGCAATGCAGGCATGCATTCCGGTCGGCAAGCATGCCTGCATTGTAAAGTATACCAATGCGACTGAACCCTGTTTGGTCGCATCGTACTAGCAGGGCTGAAACCGACGACAGAAGGTCAGTCGGTTACAGCTCCTGGCCAATGTCAGACAGACTCAGGTCCGTCCGACATCGGAATAGGCCCCCGAGTGTTCACTGAATTAACGATTGAACTCAATGGAGTGAGTCCATGAGTTACTGGGCCTCCAGGAAATTCTCCCTGCTCAGATCATTCATACCTTCTACTCTTCCCCCACACAGCGCTTTACAAGCTGCTGCTGCTTCCACTTCTCCATCCTTCATGTCTCCTGCAGCTCCCTCACTATTTCCTTCCCACCTTCAACTGCCCAATTTGCTTGGCCCGTCACCCTTCAGGCTGCTGCCATGCTCATCTCATCCTTCTTTAATGCTAGCTGCCTGGCAGGCCATATTCAGTTCCACTTTGCCGTGTGGGGGGACGTTCCTTCAGCGTCAAAGCTGCAACAACTTGGAACTCTCTTCCGGTTGAAATTCGCCTGCTGGAGGACCTCACGGCTTTCCGGAAAGCCATAAAAACCTTTCTGTTTTAGTTAGCCCCCTCAAGTTTCTTGTTTAGTTCCTGTTATGTTATGTTCTACCTTGTCAATGCGCCAGGACGCTCCTTAGCTGGAGTAGCTGTGCGCACAACAAATAACAATAACATAACATAACATAACTTTTCATGTCACCTGAGCAGTATGGGCCTCTTGTAGTATATGTATGAGTGAGCGTGTTTGAGTAAGTCTGAGTGTGTGCATCAAAATCGAGCTCAAAAGAAGCACAAGATGTATTTGTCCAATTTATTATATTAAAGTTAGCTAATCCATAATTTAGGTTTTTAGGGTTGTTTAAAGCGTGAATTTTAGTGAGCTAAATAATGCTTTGCAGCACAGTTGCTTCCTAAGATCTGAAAGGAATAGTATGTTGGTTTCATTAGTTAATGAACATTTTTCTTTATTAGCATGATTCATTTGATCATAAATACATCTGGAACAGCTTTCAAACATTCTCTGTTTTATTCACTGTTTATACCACACCATATCACCTTTTGCAGCAGGTGATATTTCAAGGACTTTGAAAGTCCATGATATGGCTTTGTCAGTGTGATGACATATACCTTCTCGTAGACAAAATGCCGATCAAGGGGGTTTGATGCAGCATTATAGACTACTAGCAACCCTTCCCGACGTTGTCCGGGGATGAAATGTAAAGTGTGTAATGTTGTTACAGATGAAGTATGTCATTATTGTAAGATTTCGCGATAAACTACATTTTTAGTTTCATTTGAATCAGGATGTAGAATAAATTGATTTTGCACATTCCCGGTGCGAGAGAGGGCAACATATAACTGACCATGAGTGAAGCACTCTTCTCGTAAGTCGATGCCTATAACTTTATATGTTTGACCTTGCGATTTGTTAATGGTAGAAGCAAAGGCAATGTTAATGGGGAATTGCAAACGTTTAAATTGAAAAGGTAGATCTGTAGGTATCATGGGTATGCGTGGAATGTGAGCTAACTGGCCGGCAGCAGGGCCAGATAGAATAGTTGCTTTAATGACATAAGGTTAAAGACTTTTAACTTGTAGTCTGGTTCCATTACATAGATTTGGCGGATGTAGGTTTCGCAATAAGATGAATGGAATGCCAACTTTTATTTGGAGTACATGAGGTGGAAGTCCCGAAGGGTTAAGTGAGTTTAGGAATTCTTGAGGATAATGTACTGCGTCTTCAGTATCTAATACTGTGTCAATGGATTTATATGCTTTTGTTTCCCCTGGGATTTGAAGTAGTATGTGTTCATTGATGTGGTTGACACTTGTGTTTCTGGGTGCAACTATAGCTCTTTGACAAATCCATTGGTAGTCTTTGTTAATAATATTGTGAACATCTGGGTATACATGTTGTATGAGTTCCTGTAAGTTCGAGACAGCTGTCCCTAAATTTTCAATATTAATGGTATCATTTGTGTTGTGTAAATCTCCATTACCAACTTGTAGTAGAAGATCAGCAAAGAGATTATCTCCACCTCCTAAATGTGTTCTCATGTTAGTGCGTAAGGTAAGAGTTTGTACGGAGTCCCATAGGTGTAATGCTTTTAAGCATGCTTTTAGTATATCAGCACGTGTTCCTCTTGGGACAACAGGAAGAGTCTGACGGAAGTCACCTGCAAAGACAAAAGTGACCCCACCCATGATTGTAGGACAATTTCTAATGTCTTGTAGAGTTCTGTGTACGGCGTCTATATGTGCGCGCTGTGTCATAGTACATTCGTCCCACATAATAAGAGACGCTTTTTGAAGCAGGGTGCCTAAGGGTCCGTTTTTGCGTACTGAGCAAGTGGTTTCATTTTCAATGGAAACAGTTAAAGGTAGTTTAAACGTGGAGTGTGCTGTTTTACCTCCAGTTAGCAAAGTGGCAGCTATTCCAGAAGATGCAACTGCCAGAGCCAATAGTCCTAATGAGCGTATTTTTGCAAGTATTAGGTTGATTAAGTACGTTTTCCCAGTCCCTCCTGGTGCGTCTATGAAGAATATTTTTCCATCTTTTGTTTGCACACTTTCAACAATGGTGTTGTATGCTATTGTTTGATCGGGCACTAAGTTTGGCAAATGTGCAACATATTGCAGTAGGTTCTCTGTCGAGTTGTCAAAACCAGTATGGTTGTACGGTGTATGTATAGTTCTATTTGTTTGCAGCAGTTTGAAATCTTTTAAAGTTTTTTCACTTTAGTACATACAGCGAGTCTTCAATTAGTGTGAGACCCTGGTTAAATATGTCATTACTCATTGGTATTGATTCATCATTTGTTTCTTGACGCCTATTGTGTAGTATATCTTCACACAAATCTTCTTTGTATTGGTCCCATAAAGTGAGAGGATCAGATGGTTTACAAAACAGCAGAATAGTAACAAATAATTCACGTAACTTAGATGGGGAATGTGAAAGTGCAGCATCACCTAATGTATGTTTCCAATGTTGGTCGTCTTCAATGAGTCCAAGTTCTTTACACGCTGCTTGATAGGTAGGCATTAGTTGTCCGTTAACCGTTAAAAGAGTTTCAAAGCCTGTAGGCCCGCGAACATGTTGTAAAAGAATGCATAAGTGGAAACACTCCGATTGGTTTGGGTGAATAGTGTACATTCTACCAAGAGCTGAGTCTTTTTTTGCACCAGGGTGTCCTAATACTTGCTGTCCACGTTTTCGCCGTTGAAAACTTGATTTTGACCATGTATAGTATTGTGGTACTTCTTGGTATAGCAATGTTTTTGCAAAATTGTCGGTGGCACACAATTGGAAGAAGGCAGTAAGCGTTGTGTGCGTTGGGTTCTGTGCTACATGTACAATGTTCTTGTCGTTGAAATAGACTCTTTGACCATTTTCAAGATGCACAGCTAGATGTGTGACAGTGGGATGGCGTTCATGAATGTGAAACTCTAGAATGCGCCACACTGCTTCAGAAGTGCTAATATACCGTCCATTTAGATATGTGTCTATTTCATTGTGTTTGTTTTCAATAGTAGCAGTTGCTTGATCTGAGCCTTTGTTAATATATTTGCAAATATATTTGATAGCTTTAACAGATTGGCAGTATTCAATATTAATGTGAGCATTGAAAGTGCGACAGAGTAGTGGGGAATATGGAACAACCCACTGATTATTGACAGTGACTTCCTGTCCTCTAACCGTCATTGTGATAGTATGTCCACCATGTTCGGTGTTCCTTCTACGATAAATGGGGTAGCCGCTAACCCCAGTTTCTGTCTCATTAATGAGAGGGCGTGGGTATTTTTTGGTGCAAATCCCGTTTTTCATACATGGTGAAAGAATGTTGTGTTCACCACAAGGACCGTGTATCATGTTTTTCTTGACAATAAGAAATAGTTTTGGATAGTTAATAGGATCAGGCAGCTCTGCGGAGATAATGAGATCAACGTCATCTGCATTAATTTTTGGTTCAAGCCATAATAGTATGTGTACATGAGGTAGTCCTCTCTTTTGCCATTCAATAGTAAATACGTAAGCTTTAGCAGATCCAAAGATACCCTGTTGTGTTAATAGTTTCATTAGTGTTTTAACTTTTAAATTGAAGACCCGTGCAACTATGTCATGTCTATCGCATGGTTTTTGTTTTGGGAAGAGTTGATCTTTAATTTCTTGCCAGTCTGGATTGCATATGAAAGTAATGAATAAGTCTGGTCTGCCGTAGTGCCTGACGTATGTCATAGCATCTTGTGTTTTTTCGTGCATGTACCTTGGTGATCCAGTGAAGGTAGCTGGTAAAATAACGTGCTGTCCAATGTCTTGAGCTTGTATGTTGTGATCTTGATTGACAGCATCTTTTAAATTGATGTAGTTGTCTGCACGTAGTTGTTTTTGATTGTGCCTAATAAAGTCTAGTCTTTTTGTGATCATTTTGGCCATCATATCTACAATGTATTGATTGAAGAGATTGCGGAACCAATGCAAGGTATTGAAAGTTGCATTTCTAACCATAAGAGTATAGGCATAGTACTGCATGCATGTAACAGTTTTGTTTGTTGCAGAGTTTCTTTGTGGTATATTGAGACAGTAACCATCTTCACCTTTAGGGAATTGGATGGGGTATTGTTAAGGATCATAGGATCTATGTAATTCAGATACTTTGCGTAATACTCCCTCTCGGGTTTGTAATAAAATGTTGTGTGGTCCCTTGTCCTCGTTGACTAAAAGAACGGCAACTTCATCGGTAGTTGGTGCATTATATCTTCCTGCATGTGTATTTGTTGGCCGTTTATCAGCGTGTATAATAATGCACAAATCTTCCTCTTGTGAATTCATTTCATAGTTGTACTTTAGTGAACGAATGTATGTGTTATGATGGTGCAATGTGTCTTGTAGTAGTTGTATAAGGTCTGTGTTCAAATTTGGCACCATGTGTGAGCGTGTGTCTATTTGTTGCTGTTGAGATAGGAAATATATTTGTAGGAACTGTGGTGCTTTCCCTTCCATTGGCAGCATACTTCCAATCAAGTTGTATAACTGTCCCTGCATTTTAAATGTCGGCATGAAATTTCCTTCCCTAACTTCATTTGCACCAAAGGATGTCATTTGGAATAGAGTATTATAACGGTGTGTGTTTGTTAAGAAATGATTAGAAAGTGTGTGAATACCATCCAGTAGTTGTCTAATGAGTGGCGGTGGATCTTCAATGTTGTTAAGAATTACTATTCCTAATGAGCAGCAAAGGCCTTTAGGCTCTGCCTTCCATTTAAGTGCATTGCAGTGAGTACAGATATTGTTCATGAGTCCAATTTGTACATGTGGATTGTTGCTGTAGTCATGAAGTGGGTTATAGTTGAATGCTGACCTGAGAGTGTGTGGGTGTTGTACTGTATGTCCTTCTTGCTGTGATTGCATAGTTTGAGTTGTGAAACTTTGTTGTTTTTGTATGTTGTTTGTCTCCAGTGTTTGATAGGGAATGAATGTGTCAGTGTTGTCTTTGTTGGTGTTGTTTTTGTTGTTAGTGTGTGTGGTCTTAGAGGTCGTTGGCTGTGGAGTACTGTTATGATGCTGTTGTGAATGTGTTGTATTTGTTGTTTGTGAAAGATATGAGGTTGATGGTGCTTCGATGTTATGTAATGTTTCCTCATTATTTGTTTGTGTATGTCTTATGTGCTTGTTTGTGTTTGCACTTTTTTGTATGTAGTCCGTGAAAGATGTGTTTTCCTCTTCACCATATTGAAAAGTATGTGTTTTAAATATTTACAAAAGCGAGAGTAATGTAGTTACGTTGATGTTCACTGTTGCTTTCCCTAAATGTTTTAGCGTAGTAATGTCACAATTGTCACTTTTCCCTCATGTATCTTAACGTCTGCTTTTGTAATCTGTTCTTGTGTAATGTGCTCCTTATGTTTATTGTTACCTGCACACTTGTCACGGTTTACTCCTGGCAGTTTTTGCTACCTAATGTATTTTTTGTGGTCACAATTGTCACTTTTCCCTCATGTATCGTAAGGTGTGCTTTTGTAATCTGTTCACGTGTAATGTGCTCCTTATGTTTATTGTAACCTGCACACTTGTCACGTTTTTCTCCTGGCAGTTTTTGCTACCTAATGTATTTTTTTCTGGTCACAGTTGTCACTTTTCCCTCATGCATTGTAAGGTGTGCTTTTGTAATCTATTCACGTGTAATGTGCTCCTTATGTTTATTGTAACCTGCACACTTGTCACGGTTTTCTCCTGGCAGTTTTTGCTACCTTATGTATTTTTTGTGTTCCCCTAATGTATTTTTTCTGGTCACAATTGTCCCTTTTCCCTCATGTATTTTAAGGTGTGCTTTTGTAATCTGTTCACGTGTAATGTGCTCCTTATGTTTATTGTAACCTGCACACTTGTCACGTTTTTCTCCTGGCAGTTTTTGCTACCTAATGTATTTTTTGTGTTCCCCCAATGTATTTTTTCTGGTCACAATTGTCACTTTTCCCTCATGTATTGTAAGGTGTGCTTTTGTAATCTGTTCACGTGTAATGTGCTCCTTATGTTTATTGTAACCTGCACACTTGTCACGGTTTTCTCCTGGCAGATTTTGCTTCCTAATATATTTTTTCTAGTCACAATTGTCACTTTTCCCTCATGTATTGTAAGGTGTGCTTTTGTAATCTGTTCACGTGTAATGTACTCCTTATGTTTATTGTAACCTGCACACTTGTCACGGTTTTCTCCTGGCAGTTTTTGCTATCTAATGTATTTTTTGTCTTCACCTAATGTTTTTTTATTGGTCACAATTGTCACTTTTCCCTCATGTATTGTAAGGTGTGCTTTTGTAATCTGTTCACGTGTAATGTGCTCCTTATGTTTATTGTAACTTGCACACTTGTCACAGTTTTCTCCTGGCAGTTTTTGCTACCTAATGTATTTTTTGTGTTCACAATTGTCACTTTTCCATTATGTATGTTAACGTCTGCTTTTGTAATCTGTTCACATGTAATTTGGTGTTAACGTCTGCTTTTGTAATCTGTTCACGTGTAATTTGCTCCTTATGTTTCTTGTAACCTGCACACTTGTCACTGTTTCCTTCTGGCAGTTTTTGCTACCGCATGTATATTTTTTCTTCAAAATTGTGAATTTTCCCTCATGTTTCTTAACGTCTCTTTTTGTAATCTGTTGACGTGTAATGTGCTCCTTATGTTTATTGTAACCTGCACACTTGTCACGATTTAGTCCTGGCAGTTTTTGCTACCTAATGTTTTTTTTTGTGGTCACAATAGTCACTTTTCCCTCATGTATCGTAAGGTGTGCTTTTGTAATCTTTTGACATGTAATGTGCTTCTTATGTTTGAGTTATCCTTGTACTTGTATTTAGTAACTATTTGTAAGTTGCACACAGCACTTTTCCCTTGTAACACACAGTATGCTACCTCTCACATTTTATTTGTTGTTTGATACTTGCATAAGTGCCACCATTGGCTGAGTATTGTTTATTGTTGTGCCTGAGTATGCCTTTGTAATTATCCTTGTACTTGTAAGTTGCACACACCACTTTTTATTTGTAATACTCAGTATGCTACCTCTCACATTTCGTTTGTTGCTTATAGTTGCACAAGTGCCACCATTGCCTGTGTTTATTGTAGTGCCTGAGTGTGTAAGTGTAGTAACTCCAGTAGTTGCACACACCACTTTTTATTTTGAATAGACAGTATGCTACCTCTCACATTTTGTTTCTTGTTTATACTTGCACAAGTGCCACCATTGCCTGAGTTTATTGTTGTGCCTTTTGTGATGTGATCTGACGGCCTTGGGTAAGCTCGGCGCTATATAAAGAGGCCTTTGGTTTTAAAATGTGAGGTATTGAAGTACTGGTCAGGGCTACCTAAACACGGTGTTTTTTTTAATTGGCGCGCTATGCGTAACACGCATATGCTGTTAAAATGTGCTCGCTACCTAAACACAGCGTTTTGAAATTGGCACGCTATGTATGCTGTAGAAATGCGATTGCTACATAAACACAGCGTTTTTACATTAGGCGCGCTATGTTTAACAGGCATTAGGTGTTGAAATACGTTGCCGCGGCAAATGTTCTATCAATACGGGTCTGTGCTATGTGTAAATGGTTTTGGGAATCTCCACGCTCTGTGAAACACGCATAAATCAATCCTCCTCGGGTTGAACAAACAAAGCCTTGTTTACTTCCTGCCCCCTTTATGACATGATCGTCCAATGGTTACAGAGTACTTATTTGTCTTATGCTAAGTTGTGAGTGTGTTTTATTTAGCGATTTGTGATTGGTGGAATAATGTTATTAACCCTCCCCCTGTGTGACGTCATTATGGAAGGCACTCCCGCTTTTGGCTTCGAGGGTAATTCATTGATTTTAAATATGGGTTTGTGGTACATGAAGACGGCAATTGAACTATGGGTCAGCGCTACATGAAGACGTCTTTAGGTAATTTCGGCGCTATTTTTAAACACATAATTAAATCCTTAATAGCGTTTTTGTTGATATGAAATGTTTTTTTAAAATCGTGTGAAATCCGGTGAAAGTGCATTTCCGATCTCGTTTTGAGTGAGTGAGTTTTAAAAATTGTGGAAAGCACATTTGCGCTCTAAGGGTGCAATGTAAGGGCCGCTCTATGTCTGAAATCTAAGGAGCGCTCTATGTGTGCAATGTAAGCTTGCCCTCTTTGCAGTTGCCTTGTCCCTGTGACCGGCCACATATTTTGTTTGAGACGCCTGTTGTTACACGTGGCCACGCCCCCAAGGGACTACTTTTACACTTTTGGTTTTTTTCTTTTTTTATATATATGGTGTACACATCTATAGCCTATGTCCTTCTGCTATATCTCCCCTTTCAAATGGTGTATTGGGTGTAGTGATTGGTGCATTACTTTTGTAGTTTACCTGGCTCAAAGGTTTGTGTTCTCTCTTTATAATTGTAGTATAGATATAGATGACAGCCTGGATAGCGTCTCTACATCATGTTGTTGAGCTGCACGATGACCAGTGATGTCAAACATGTGACCTTGACAGAGGTCAGAGGCAGACAGCCTGTGGAAGCATGCGCATGTTTAAGCAGTGTGTGAATCTAAGAATGCATTGCTGTCTGTGAGTCCATGATTGAGTCTCAATAGTGAGATGGTATGAATGGGCGCTTGAAGAAACAATTAAACAATATGAGACGGTGGGGCATGAGAGCTTGTGTGATCAGGTATACAGTGAAATAATGCATTTGTGTTTATGTGAGTTGGTGACAACTTAAGGGTTGTTATACCTGTCAGCTTTAGGGTGGTCTTCCCACCAACTTTTTGCCTTCCTCCTCCATTTTTTCTGATCTCGTTTTTGCTCACATTAGGACTCTGCACACTTTAACACTGCCATCCAGGGCTAAAGTGCATGTGCTCACTCCTTAAAACACAATAATATTGGTTAATCCCTAATTGGCATGTTTAATTTACTTTTAAGTCTCTTATAATCTGATACTACATGTACCAGGGCCTGTAAATTATATGCAGCCATGTCTGTGCCACTTACTTAAGTAGCTCTTTAAACATGCCTGAGTCCTGCCATTGCAGAGCCTGTTTGTGAAGTTTTGAACTGCCATTTCAACCTGGCAAAATAAACCTTTTGCCAGACCCAATCCTTCCTTTTTAATATGTATATGTCACATTAGGGTAGGCCATAGACAGCCAAGAGGGCAGGGGGCGATGTATTTAAAAGTTGGACATGTACTTTTGTGTTTTACATATCCTGGTAGGGAAAAACTCTTCATTTTGATTTTGACTAATGCAATCTCTCCTATAGGATACCTTCAGAGTTGCCTTATTGCATATTATAAGTACAATTTCCAAATGGGAGGAGATAATGGGTTCATGTTTGGTGCCAAATTTAACGTCTTAACTTATGGTGATGTTGGATTTTAAATTACAATTTGGAAAATGCTAATTTGACAAATTTGGCATTTTCTTGCCCTAGCCATTTGGAGCCTGCAGCCTGTCTCTGGTGACATGACTGGGTGTAGTTGGCTGTTGGGGTTTCTGTATTCCGACTAGACAGCCACACACAATAGAGTTAAGGTAAGACTGATTGGGCCATCACTGGTTGAATGGGGTGAGGAGCTGTCCCAGCCTCATATCTGGACAGACTATATCCTGTCTCCACACAGCCATCTTGGAGACAGTGCAGGAGAGGCAGGGAATTCCTTGCACTTCAAAGTCACTGTCTAGAAGCTTCTTGCACCAAGGTCAAAAAGATAGACCTCAGACACCACCGCTTCAGCACACTTTTGGACCTGTGCATACTCTGCAAGGAAGAAGGACTGCTGTGCTGCTTCAAGGACTGCCACTCTGTTGGACTGCTGCTCTATAGGAAATGCTGTCCTGCTGTGCTGACCTGCTGACCTCTTGCCTGGGGAAGAATAACTTGACCTACAACTCCAACTTGAACCCAGGACCCCAGTGTGACTCAAAGGGCTAGTCTGCTGGCATCCTGATCTAAGCCTCAGGGACATTGCTGGCTCCCCCACAGCTCCTGGAGCTGTCTTCAGTGAGTTCCTGACCCCCAAGAGGTACCTCTCATGCCCTGGACCCTTGGTGTGGCTCTTGAGCTCTTTAATTCAAGCTTTTGGGTTCTTCATGACCGCAAAAATTGTCCTGTTCACACCAGAACTGCGCTGCTCACAATGAAACTCTGAATGAGCTGCTGCCAAAGATCTGCCATCACCTGTTTTGTTTGCAATACCGCCATAAGTGCGCTGGGGATGCTCAGACGTGGGTCCCAGGCACTCCACACCACTGGAGTCAAGCTAGCCGGGCTGATGAGAGGTGTTACCTCGAAACCGGTCCGGTCCTCGGATGCTTGATTCCGTTCTGGGAAGGACATGGCTTTTGTAGTTCGGACTGGACTGTTCCCATGGGGCACAGGGTCAGAGCTGATTTGCATATCGCCATTGTCTAACCCAGGGTGGTGTGGAGTGCAAAAAAACGATGGATTTGGGCCCAGATCTTTGGACTGGGGTAAATGTGTGACATTGATCCACATTCGGTCCATCACCTGTTTTGTTTGCAATACCGCCATAAGTGCGCTGGGGATGCTCAGACGTGGGTCCCAGGCACTCCACACCACTGGAGTCAAGCTAGCCGGGCTGATGAGAGGTGTTACCTCGAAACCGGTCCGGTCCTCGGATGCTTGATTCTGTTCTGGAAAGGACATGGCTTTTGTAGTTCGGACTGGACTGTCCCCATAGGGCACAGGGTCAGAGCTGATTTGCATATCGCCATTGTCTAACCCAGGGTGGTGTGGAGTGCAAAAAAACGATGGATTTGGGCCCAGATCTTTGGACTGGGGTGAATATTTGACATTGATCCACATTCGGTCCATCACCTGTTTTGTTTGCAATACCGCCATAAGTGCGCTGGGGATGCTCAGACGTGGGTCCCAGGCACTCCACACCACTGGAGTCAAGCTAGCCGGGCTAATGAGAGGTGTTACCTCGAAACCGGTCCGGTCCTCGAATGCTTGATTCCGTTCTGGGAAGGACATGGCTTTTGTAGTTCGGACTGGACTGTTCCCATGGGGCACAGGGTCAGAGCTCACCCCAGTCCAAAGATCTGGGCCCAAATCCATCGTTTTTTTGCACTCCACACCACCCTGGGTTAGACAATGGCGATATGCAAATCAGCTCTGACCCTGTGCCCCATGGGAACAGTCCAGTCCGAACTGCAAAAGCCATGTCCTTCCCAGAACGGAATCAAGCATCCGAGGACCGGACCGGTTTCGAGGTAACACCTCTCATCAGCCCGGCTAGCTTGACTCCAGTGGTGTGGAGTGCCTGGGACCCACGTCTGGGCATCCCCAGCGCACTTAGGGCGGAATTTGCAAACAAAACAGGTGATGGACCGAATGTGGATCAATGTCACACACTCACCCCAGTCCAAAGATCTGGGCCCAAATCCATCGTTTTTTTGCACTCCACACCACCCTGGGTTAGACAATGGCGATATGCAAATCAGCTCTGACCCTGTGCCCCATGGGAACAGTCCAGTCCGAACTACAAAAGCCATGTCCTTCCCAGAACGGAATCAAGCATCCGTGGACCGGACCGGTTTCGAGGTAACACCTCTCATCAGCCCGGCTAGCTTGACTCCAGTGGTGTGGAGTGCCTGGGACCCAGGTCTGGGCATCCCCAGCGCACTTAGGGCGGAATTTGCAAACAAAACATGTGATGGACCGAATGTGGATCAATGTCACACACTGATGAGAGGTGTTACCTCGAAACCGGTCCGGTCCTCGGATGCTTGATTCCGTTCTGGGAAGGACATGGCTTTTGTAGTTCGGACTGGACTGTTCCCATGGGGCACAGGGTCAGAGCTGATTTGCATATCGCCATTGTCTAACCCAGGGTGGTGTGGAGTTCAAAAAAACGATGGATTTGGGCCCAGATCTTTGGACTGGGGTGAATGTGTGACATTGATCCACATTCGGTCCATCACCTGTTTTGTTTGCAATACCGCCATAAGTGCGCTGGGGATGCTCAGACGTGGGTCCCAGGCACTCCACACCACTGGAGTCAAGCTAGCCGGGCTGATGAGAGGTGTTACCTCGAAACCGGTCCGGTCCTCGGATGCTTGATTCCGTTCTGGGAAGGACATGGCTTTTGTAGTTCGGACTGGACTGTTCCCATGGGGCACAGGGTCAGAGCTGATTTGCATATCGCCATTGTCTAACCCAGGGTGGTGTGGAGTGCAAAAAAACGATGGATTTGGGCCCAGATCTTTGGACTGGGGTGAATGTGTGACATTGATCCACATTCGGTCCATCACCTGTTTTGTTTGCAATACCGCCATAAGTGCGCTGGGGATGCTCAGACGTGGGTCCCAGGCACTCCACACCACTGGAGTCAAGCTAGCCGGGCTGATGAGAGGTGTTACCTCGAAACCGGTCCGGTCCTCGGATGCTTGATTCCGTTCTGGGAAGGAGATGGCTTTTGTAGTTCGGACTGGACTGTTCCCATGGGGCACAGGGTCAGAGCTGATTTGCATATCGCCATTGTCTAACCCAGGGTGGTGTGGAGTGCAAAAAAACAATGGATTTGGGCCCAGATCTTTGGACTGGGGTGAATGTGTGACATTGATCCACATTCGGTCCATCACCTGTTTTGTTTGCAATACCGCCATAAGTGCGCTGGGGATGCTCAGACGTGGGTCCCAGGCACTCCACACCACTGGAGTCAAGCTAGCCGGGCTGATGAGAGGTGTTACCTCGAAACCGGTCCGGTCCTCGGATGCTTGATTCCGTTCTGGGAAGGAGATGGCTTTTGTAGTTCGGACTGGACTGTTCCCATGGGGCACAGGGTCAGAGCTGATTTGCATATCGCCATTGTCTAACCCAGGGTGGTGTGGAGTGCAAAAAAACGATGGATTTGGGCCCAGATCTTTGGACTGGGGTGAATGTGTGACATTGATCCACATTCGGTCCATCACCTGTTTTGTTTGCAATACTGCCATAAGTGCGCTGGGGATGCTCAGACGTGGGTCCCAGGCACTCCACACCACTGGAGTCAAGCTAGCCGGGCTGATGAGAGGTGTTACCTCGAAACCGGTCCGGTCCTCGGATGCTTGATTCCGTTCTGGGAAGGACATGGCTTTTGTAGTTCGGACTGGACTGTTCCCATGGGGCACAGGGTCAGAGCTGATTTGCATATCGCCATTGTCTAACCCAGGGTGGTGTGGAGTGCAAAAAAACGATGGATTTGGGCCCAGATCTTTGGACTGGGGTGAATGTGTGACATTGATCCACATTCGGTCCATCACCTGTTTTGTTTGCAATACCGCCATAAGTGCGCTGGGGATGCTCAGACGTGGGTCCCAGGCACTCCACACCACTGGAGTCAAGCTAGCCGGGCTGATGAGAGGTGATACCTCGAAACCGGTCCGGTCCTCGGATGCTTGATTCCGTTCTGGGAAGGAGATGGCTTTTGTAGTTCGGACTGGACTGTTTCCATGGGGCACAGGGTCAGAGCTGATTTGCATATCGCCATTGTCTAACCCAGGGTGGTGTGGAGTGCAAAAAAACGATGGATTTGGGCCCAGATCTTTGGACTGGGGTGAATGTGTGACATTGATCCACATTCGGTCCATCACCTGTTTTGTTTGCAATACCGCCATAAGTGCGCTGGGGATGCTCAGACGTGGGTCCCAGGCACTCCACACCACTGGAGTCAAGCTAGCCGGGCTGATGAGAGGTGTTACCTCGAAACCGGTCCGGTCCTTGGATGCTTGATTCCGTTCTGGGAAGGACATGGCTTTTGTAGTTCGGACTGGACTGTTCCCATGGGGCACAGGGTCAGAGCTGATTTGCATATCGCCATTGTCTAACCCAGGGTGGTGTGGAGTGCAAAAAAATTATTGATTTGGGCCCAGATCTTTGGACTGGGGTGAATGTGTGACATTGATCCACATTCGGTCCATCATCTGTTTTGTTTGCTTCCTGTGAGGAGCAGAGGGAGGAGACGTGGGACCAGAGGCAAAGGTAAGTTGTAATTTTTTTTTTATTAATCACCCCGCACGACCGCCCGCCTCCCCACCCGCGATTCATGCCGGCCACAACTGAACTACTACCCAAAATTATTGTTTACACAATCTCATTTAAATAATTTTGAACTATAGTTTAGACACTAAACATCAAAGAAGGAATTGAGCTGAGCAATTATTGCATAATGCACATGTATTGTGCACAGATTGTTTGTGTCATGGCCACATCACCTCTCCCTTTATACCTTGCGGCTTTGGAGAGACACATGCACTGCTTGTTTTAATGCAGTCTTTTCTCCATCTCATGCATTTTAACCTATCAGGATTTAAACATTTTCTTCATCGCTTCCCTTTTGAAAGTCTGTATTTTCACTGGAAATATTCTAATTCAGTGTTTGCTTGTGCATCTTGTTTGTAACAGTAAATAAGAAAATTGGTTTCATCATCAATAAAAAATATTGTGTTCTTTCCAAATTCAATTTCTCCTCTGTTTGCAATGACTGATGGCTTATTGTATATTTCTTCACTGTTTGAAGATGGTTAGTGTTTTTGTGCTATATTCCTACTAGGTATTCTGCAAGGCCATTTTGAATCGCTCATTATTGTAGGCTTACACAAATGTAGCATTCTCCTATTAATTGGCATGGGGCTGGTCACTCACTCATTCAGCCAGGAACTCAATCATCCGTTACAACCCTTCTACGATTGTCAACCTACCCTCTCATCCTACCACACAACCACACATGCAAACTTGCCGACCATTGAAGAAGAATTTTCACATTAAACAGCCAGATATATTGGCTTGCCAATCCTTGTCTAACTTGCTTCTGTTTTGGATCCATCCCTGCCTGTTTTGATACTCCTTTGGTTTGATCTAATTGTGCGTTATTTTTCTTTTGATTGTTGTGGTTTCATTGACGATTGACTAGCTCCGTTTTAACATAAAAGTAATATATTTTGATTCTCTTTTAAGTTTCTTTTTTTCATGCTTTCAGCCGAGCATTACTATTATTAATCTAATTTTTCTGCTCTTCTTTTCAATTGAACCTCTTTTGGATTCACAATGTTCTGCTTTTGTTTTTTATCACCAGCTAACTACTTTGGGTTTACATATAACTATGTTTGATATTTTATTGTTAATGTTCTCTTCATGATTTTTGACCAAAGATTACCGCTTTTTATCTTCTGGCATCCTCTTCTTTTGAGCTTGATCATATTTGAATTGTTTGACTTCTAGATTGCTCATCTCAATGCTTGATCCTTTAAGGTCCTCTATCCTAATTTTTTCGACTTCTGCTTCCCCTAGGTTTGTTCTCCAAGCCTTATTGTCCCAATTATCCCTTACTCGGATATGGCTTATGTGTTTTTAGTTACAAAAAAAGATGCACCTAATCCTATGCACATATGTAAATATATGTTTTTTGGGACTTCACGAACATGCCCTGTAAAAAACCTAGGGCCTCATTACGATGATGGACTAACTTTAGTCTGTCCGCCATCGATACAGATTTGGGACTAGCTGTTCATGAGGCGGCCTCCTCACACTCCAAATCACGATGCAACCGCCACCACAGTGGTCGCATCACCTATATTTTGTATTGTGTCGGGGATGTGGTCAGTAGCCCCCTCCAAAAATAGAGGGTGCAGACACATCCCTGCACTACGTGGCAGGCACCACATGGGCCACGAATATGTAGGGGGGTACCATAGGTGCCCCCCAGGGTACATGACCCTGCACCTGGAATTGAGGGAGGCCGCTACGGGCCCGCAAATCTGTTTCGGCCATTCGTTTTGCAGCGAGTTTTCCGCTGCAAAACAAACGGAGGAAAGGGATATCATAATCTCTACGGCGGTGCCTGCAAGGCACTGCCGCAATGTGGGCCAATGTGTTTGTCCTGACATTTGGTCGGAAAAGGGCCACCTGTCAGAACCGTGGGGGCGGTCTTTACAACCACCATGTTTAACCAACGATTCCCCGCCATCATAATATGGCGGGGGAAAAACAGCATTACGATGGCGGAGGGCCTCACATCGACCGGTTGGGAGTGTTGGGTCCTCAGCCATCGTAATGAGGCCCTTAGAAAGCTGTGCCAGTTACAGTTTCTGTGGCATACTACTAGGAATGTAATGCTATTTCCTCAATGCCAAGCTGTATTTAGGGTAAAAGTGCATATTAGCTCTAAGGCTGCCACCTATGAAGGTACACATTGTTTCTTGCGCTGTGAGGAAACTTCTTCCCTTTCACCCTACAATGATTGCTGGTGTTCTGTTCCTTTTCTCAGCCCAGAAGGAAGCTACTGCATGCCTGTGCTGGAGACAATCTCAGAGGATTTTAATGGTGTACAAGGATTGGAAAGGAGTTTGTGAATGGCAACAAACACACAGAGAAAACATGCACCTTGATCCTCCCACTCCACGCCTTGCTGGGAGTTTACTACTATGCCAAATGTAGCATGCAATTCCATAGTAATAGCCACAGGTAATCCTTCAAAGCATACTTTTGTGAAAACCTGACCAGAGTAAAAGGGTCCAATTTCAACATTAAACATAGTGTAATTTTACTGCAGTAAATGGCTCCGATAACCAGACCTTACATATATGCACTCTGTAAAATACAGGTGAAGTTGAAACCACATTTCAATAGCATATCTTTCAAGTAATTTGAAATGCTGTTCTGAAACAATATTTTTTTCCAGGTGTGATTAAACATGCTATGTACAGCTTGAAAGAATGAGCCAGCTGGCTTGTCTCGCTCTAGGCACTTCCTATGGACTTTTCTTGGAATGTACTACTCCCTCTAACAACCTAAGCATTTTAGTTTGAAATGTTGAAGCAGCATCTTGAGAAAAATGATAACAAATTGATATAATATACAGAATTGGTTTAATAAACATACCATCCAAACATATTATTAAGAAATCTGGGGGGATATTTACAAATAAGTGGCGGAGTGAGGCGTTAGCCGTCATGGCTTAAAGCATCACTCTGCCACTTCAGAAACGCAAGGCTGGACCATATTTAGAAGGATATGGTGCAGTCTTGCGTTTTCCCCTGTGCTGGTGCTACACTTAGCAGTGCAGCGCTAACCCAGGCACCCTTGCACTATAGTGCAGGGTTGTCTGCGTGCAGAGGACGATTGTTTATGTGTAGTAAGGTGTCCCTTCCTCCACATAAACAATCTTTAAATGCTGTTTGTCACTTCTATGTTTTCTGCTAAATGCAGCACACATGGAAGTTACAAAATGTAATTTTTTTAAGGATTGTTTATGTGCAGAAAAAAAGCAAAAACGAGGATAAATAAAGCATTTCTCCTTGTTTCGCCAAGTTAAGACCAGGTGTTCCCTAGTCTTAATTTTGGCGCTACCTCCTATTAATGCTGCCATTGTAAATAGGGGGCAGCATCAAAACCAACCACTGCTCACCCTTTTCACGCTAAGCATAGCGTGAAAGGGGGCCTTATTTACAAGGCAGCATTAATCCACATTAAGTGGCTTAATGCTGCCTAGTAAATAAGGCAACACCCCTTTCGCCATGGAAATGTCACAAAAAGTGAAGTTCCCGTGGCAACAGGGGCTTGTACAAATGCCCCTTGGTGTCACCTTAAGTTTTTGTGATAATTTATGTGTGGTTTCCAGCCAAAGGATTTATATAAAGTGTTTTCACAGTTGTATATATTTCTCCTTATCTGTGGATAAAGTATTTTATAAATCTTTATTTTAAAGAATAAAAAAGCAAAAACATATTCGGAGGATACTCCAAAGCAGCTGAGACTTTCTTGCTCTTTTGAACGGGTCTTGGATCTCCTCATTGGCTTTCTTATCTTAAATGTGTACTTTTGGTGTACTTTATCTCATATATAATGCTGGGAGAGTTCTGATATCAAAACTTACTTGCAATTAAAAAAATCAATAGTCGTCTGGGCCTCTAAAGGCATCGCCGTCGCACAGCCAACTCACAGCCCTCATCTGCCTTTTTTATCAAACTGAAACTGAGAAGAGAGGTAGCCACATAAGGCGTGCTTTCCGTTTGGGTTCTTTTTCCCTTAGACTGCCAAGGTGATTTCATTTTCCCTGAAATGATCTAATCAATGTGTGAAAATGTGCAAGACTGGAAGAGATCAGGACCATGATGGTTATGCGTGACAAAAGCTGAAGCAAAATGGTTTGCTAACAAGTATGTGAATAATATATGAACACATCTTTAAATCAGACATAATACATACCTTACTGTTGTTTGCTACTGATGGAAACAAGCATTATTTATAGCTGCATTTCTATGTTAGAATTGAAGTTTTATCCATGCATAGTTTTCATATTTTTCACATCAGAAAAATGTGTTGCAGATATATTTTTACTTTTTCATGGTATTCATTTAATATAAATGAGGTTGTTTACTTTCATTACTTCCTATATTTATTAGTGTCCATAATGACTGAGGGGCATATTATCAAGGGATTTATCCCCGCTTTTTTGGCTTTAAAAGCCAAGAAAGCGGAAATAAAATTATCTACCTATCAGCAACAGGGTGCTAACTCGCAAATTTGCATGTTAGCCCCCTTTTTCTCTACGCTTCCCTTTGCATCTCTTATGAGATGCAAAGGGGGCGTTCCAGATAAAATAATAGGAGAAATGTTGTTAGGCGACATTTCTCCTATTATCAAGGATTTCGCTAACCCTGTTAGTGATAAAACAGGGTTACTGATAAAAAAGCAGCGCTAACCGCGGTTAGCACTGCTTTTTTTACACCTGGTATTTTCCTGACTTACTATAACCACAATAGGTATCCAGGAGTCAGTGTTTTACTCGAGGCTTACTACTATGTAACTTGGGCTGTGCGCATTCAAGTGTTAACCAACATTCAGTGTGCAACTAAGGGCAGGAAATATTCCCATCAGTTGCCGTTCTGTACCACCATGTTTTCATCATTTGGGTACTCCATACCCTGGAGTTAGTACACAGAGCTGATCACACTGTGAGTGGTGTGAAGACCGTGTGAGTATGAAGACCGAAGTGAGTGGTATCTTAAGAATGATGTCGGCAATGGTTTACACTTGAGGGAAGCAGTGCAGTGAGGGATGAGTGAAAGTGAGTAAAATTAGGTGGACTCGAGTAGAAAAATGATTTATTGGTTTCTCTCGGACCCCTAAGACTAAAAATAGGTGCAAAAAAGGTAGATTTAACAATATATCTACATGCAAGTGGTCAACATGTTTCTGCATTTATCAGGGGTGTTCCCTATGCATTCTTCAGGACCATGGTATTGCTACTGCTTGCTTTCAATAGTGAGAAGTAAAATTTAAAATGGAAAATTTCACCTGTAAAGCAGGTGTAGAATCTCCGCCACAGTCCAATACTTGTGGGGATGGCGCCTCACCTCACCTGGCGGGAGCTCAGGTAGAAAAGGAGCACTGCTCTCTCCGTCAGTGTCTCCAAACGTCCCTCTGGGCTCTTCTGGGGAGGCCAGAGGGACGTTTGGAGACACTGACGGAGAGAGCAGTGCTCCTTTTCTACCTGAGCTCCCGCCAGGTGAGGTGAGGCGCCATCCCCACAAGTATTGGACTGTGGCGGAGATTCTACACCTGCTTTACAGGTGAAATTTTCCATTTTAAATTTTACTTCTCACTATTGAAAGCAAGCAGTAGCAATACCATGGTCCTGAAGAATGCATAGGGAACACCCCTGATAAATGCAGAAACATGTTGACCACTTGCATGTAGATATATTGTTAAATCTACCTTTTTTGCACCTATTTTTAGTCTTAGGGGTCCGAGAGAAACCAATAAATCATTTTTCTACTCGAGTCCACCTAATTTTACTCACTTTCACTCATCCCTCACTGCACTGCTTCCCTCAAGTGTAAACCATTGCCGACATCATTCTTAAGATACCACTCACTTCGGTCTTCATACTCACACGGTCTTCACACCACTCACAGTGTGATCAGCTCTGTGTACTAACTCCAGGGTATGGAGTACCCAAATGATGAAAACATGGTGGTACAGAACGGCAACTGATGGGAATATTTCCTGCCCTTAGTTGCACACTGAATGTTGGTTAACACTTGAATGCGCACAGCCCAAGTTACATAGTAGTAAGCCTCGAGTAAAACACTGACTCCTGGATACCTATTGTGGTTATAGTTGTACGATTGGGGCATGTATGCAGTATAGAGTCGTAAAACAGCCCTCAGACCCTCCCCTAAGTAGTTTTGTTTCGTGATTTTCCTGACTTAGCCATGATATCCTATGGAAGGTGGATATCATGGCTAAGTTTGTGAGCCCCTATCATCAAGCTAACGCCAAACTTCGAGAGATTATCGTTGGTTTTCCAGCGATAATCTCTCAATTGGCAGTTAGCACGAGGATTTTTATCACTTCTGAGATAAACCTTGCTAATAGCAAGTTATCTCTGCGATAATTTCCGGCAATGCTTAGCGTTAAATAATTCATTGCTAAGCATCGTTAGCGATAAATATTGCTAAACGTTGGTAATATGCCCCTGAGTTTCATAATGTGTCTAACATTGGTGCGTGAAGAAAGTCTGTCACTCTATCCAATGGCCTTCTGCTCAAACCAAATATAATAACATGGCCATCTTCCTAGACAGGTAGACACAAATTAGCCTGATACAGACTAAAGGGGATAAAGTGGAAAGATATTTCATGGTGAGTAGTTGGATACTCCACAGAGAGCTTACAATAGCCATGGTCTACGCCCCTAACATAGGAAAGGATAGATTCATGCAAGAGTTTCTGCAAATCCCAGCACTGGTGCTGGGCAGCTGGGATGTCACAATGAGGCCTCTGGAAGATTGGTGTGTCTCTGTAGCTGAAACAGGAGGCCAGTGCTAGGGCAGGCAGGCATTAGAAGTTTGGAAGGGGTGGGTAAGCTCTGAGGCTTCCCTTCGATACTCAGGAAAACTAAGTACATCCCCCACCTGAATATCAAGCTCAAGAGAGAAACACCCTGCCCAAGACCTAAGGCCCTTTTGTCCCCTTATCTGTAAGGAATACAGAAAACACCCCAGGAGAGCCATTCACAGACATATGATCCTGGACACTGGCAGAAAGTCACATTTGGTTGGGCAGAAAAGTGCCAACTCTCCAGTGACATTTTCATAATATTACCTTAAAAGCCAACTTTACCATTAAACACAATTATAAATTACAATTAATTTAAGTTGAAGAAGAATTTTTGCTATCTGTTCCCAAACTGAGGTTATCACTTAAGTATAGTAAGGAAACCCATTGTTTATACAATGGGAGAGACAACCTGACAACAGTGAAAAATGACTTTAGGAGTTTTTCACTGTAAGGACATGGTAAACTTAAATCCACATGCAGTAATTTTTTATACCTCGCACTGTGCCCTGTGAGCATTTAGAGACTACCCTAGGGGTGGCTTAAGTATTAAGTATTAAAAAGAAAGGTTTAGGTCTGGCAAATATTTTGCATTGCCGGACCGAAAAAGCATTTTAAAACTAAACGACAGGCTGCTGTGGCTGCCTGGGCCATGTTTTATAGTGCTACTTTAGTGTATGGTACAAGCAGTGCTACAGCCCACTAGTACTGTTTAACTTACAGGACTTTGCCTGCATGAAGTACCATTTCCTAGGGACAATTGTGTCTGTGCCAATTTTACCATGCTTAAGGGAGAGAGCAAAAGCACCTTACCACTGGTTAGCAGGGGCAGAGTGCACGGTCCTAATGCCAACAAAAATGAGTTCAGAAAAAACAGGGCAGTGAAGGCTCAAAACTCTGGGGGAATACCACTCCCAGGATCTCAGGTCTGGCAATGTGAAAGCTAGGTGTGGACTGAGATTTGTCTTAGTCCATGCCTAGCTCTGGCAGGCTCACTTTACCCCTTATCTATGATTGACATGAATGGTTATACCAATAAAGGACTTTCACTTCTGAGAGGCACTAGCATGGCACTAGCATGGCTACCTTATTCCTGTCCTCCTATTCCCCCAAACCATTGAACTGCTGGCAACTCAGATAAGAAAGGAGATGGGAATCAAGAGCATACACTTTGGGCCAGACAAGCACAAAATGTCTTTACTGGCATTAACTCTTCGCTCCACTTCCACTTCTCTTCAAAATCAAATGTCACTTCCACAAAATGTAGAGGGACTGGCATGTTTTAAAGTTAAACTTAGCAAATCTGAGATTCTTACTTTAGTCCTTGAACTGATAAAGGTGAACACACTGTAAGTAGCAACTCCCTTCTTGTGGGTAAACAAATTGATCAGATACTTGCGCCCAAAGTTGATAGCCTGATCAAGGCAAAGTTCCAGAAGTTTATGTCAGCGTGTAAATGATCAAAGAAAATTATCACTTTTATCCCAAGGGCGGTGCACATTAATGCCATCAAAAGGAACCTTCTTCTGTGACTTCTGTACTTATTTCAATCCCTACCAACCTCCATTCACACAGGTTTTTTAAAGAACTTGAACAACTTCTTCTCTCCATTACATGGCAGAGGGTAACTCCATTTAGGCAGAATAATTAAGATGCTCACAGACAGGGGCCGTCAGAGGGCTACATGACTTTAACCTATCCTATCAGGTGGCCAACCTCAGGGTGTTGAATGATTGAGCTCTACAAGAAACAAGGCCCCATATTGAGTGAATACTGGCGCGGAATGCATTGCGCTATATCTCCTGGAAGTGTAAAGTAGACCAGCCCGAATATGTACCACAGCATTCTCACAGGCACAGTCTCGAAAAATGGGATGCAATCTAAAACCAATACAGACTCCCTACTTTTCCATCCCCATAAACCAGGATTCATGCTTCTCCCCGTTGTTCAAACTTTGAGCTTTTGATAGCTTGTGGGAGTGAACTGCATTATCATTAGGCCTATGCTCAAACAAAGTCTAATCAAATATTCTGAGTACTGCAAATTGGATTTCACAATACCAAAAGAAGAAAGATTCCATTACTCCCAGTTGAGGCACTGGGTAATGCATTAAGTAATGAAGCCAATAGCCTCTAGATATCTCACAACGTTTGAGAAAATCACGGCTTGAGCTATGGGCTCTCACAACATCATATCCAACATCTATGGCATTCTAACTACATTCAGCTAAGGACATTCATGAGAGAATAGAATTGTATGTTGGGAACAGAAATTTCTGACAAGACATGGGACCTGGTATATGGAATATATGGCTAAGAACACAACTAAGATGCAGATAGAAAGGCTCCTTACAAAAGTATGTTTGACTGTATACACCCCACTGAACCACATAGGGTTCACCCTGATGATGGCCATGGGCCAGATGTAGGTAATCCAGATTTACCGATTCTAAAATATCGAATTTTACCAATTTGGTATTTTAGAATCAGTAAATGGGATGTAGGTATCCATTCAGTATTTTTTACTGAATCAGTAAGATTCGGTAACCGCCGAATCGGCCTCAAGGCCCATAGGAATGAATGGGAATTACCGAATCGGTACATACTGATTCGGTAAAATGGGGAACACATTCAAGGGTGGCAGGGTGTCACATTGACACCCTGTTGCACCCCTGAATAGTGCATGGGTGCACATGTGGCACACATACAGGCCCTAAGGGCATGTATGTCTGCCACATGGCACTGTTAAAAAAGCACAAAATAGCTTTTTTAACAGTTTTTGGCATTTACCACCAACTTGTAGTTGGTGGTAAATAACGAATCCTTACAAGTGAAAAGCACTCACTTGAGTGCTTCCTACATTAAGGATTCCGTAATTTACAGAATCGGTATTTAAGAATTCGATAATTTACTGATTCCTTAAATGACCGATTCGGTAAATTACTGAATCCTTAAATTAGGCGCCTACATCTCAAATGCCTAATACCGGTTAATAACAGCCGAAATTCGGTAATTTCGGCCGTTACCGACAGGTATTAGGCTTCCTACATCTGGCCCCTAATGTTCTGGTGTGGTTGCAGACTATTAGGTGACTTTAAGTACATCTGTTGTGGCTGTCCAGTGACTTAACCATATTGGTCAGAAATTCTATTGGCAATTTCTGGTAAAAAAACATCTTAGGATACCGATCATACAATGTTATGGACAGTATAATATTAGTCCTCCATTCCACAATCTTCATTCAGTAGACAAAGGAGGATAGGGCTCTCTTGTGGATCTGGTGAGAGCAGCTATTTTAACAGCAGATTTTAAATGGAAATGCAAGAAGCTTGTGTTGCTGGTACAACGGCACCATATGCTTTGGAATATCGTAGATATGATAAGTTTAAAGAGAAATGGACCCTGGTTCACAAAAGGAAAACTTTTTCTTTTGTGCATATTTACAATTTTTTGGGGTATTCATAAACTACAAGTTTAATTTAACTTTTATTAATGTTATGACTTCAGAGACTCTGCATATGAAAAGCTAGGATACCCTTATCTTTTATGTTTGGAGTCACGGCAGTCATAAAATGACTATTAGTAAAATTAAACCATTCAGCACTTTTCATCCTGAGGGCTGCAGGGCATGCCATGGCCCAACGACCTCGATGGCTCCCTGCTAGACCAGGAGCTGGAATTTTTATTTTTAATAATCATTTTCAGTGGTGTCCTCCTGTACCCTCCTGCGAAGCCCCACAGTATTTTTAAGGAGATGGGCTGTGCAAGGAGCCCTAAGATGCACGCAACCCTGCCAGCTCCCTTCCCTGCACTCTTCCCGGGTGCGACAGGAACCGGCGTTGCACTCACCCTGTGGGAGAAGCTTTTCTTCTGCTCCTGCCAGGCAGGAGCAGTTCTAAGTTTTCCTGCCTATGAGAGTGAGGGTGGGGAGAATCTTATCTACTCCTACCCTGTGGGAGCAGCTTTTTGCCCCTGCAAAGTGGGAGCATGTAACTGTTCCATGCCTGCAATAGCACAGGCAGCGAAGCCATGGTGTCACAGGTGTTGGGGTACCAGGAGAATGCAAAGGAGTGGGCCCCAAAGGATGCGTCCATAGGTCCATGCAATGGTCTAAGGAGAGGCTGTGATCCATTTCACCAATAAACTTCAAATGGCACAGGAGAGATGGGGTCCCCGATGCCTCCAGTAGGTTTAGGGAGGAGGGCTGCCTGCCCCCTCCCCTTTATTAGCATGTCAGCCTTAGCGAATAGGGGATGCAGGATCTTAAGGAGGCTTGATGGGGTGCATACTCCCCTCCCTTATAAAATAGAATATGCCATTCCTGAGCCCTGGACGACAGTGGAGGGGTTGTCTTTTTTGTGAAAAAAAATATATATTCCTATTTGCCACAGATGGCCGAAAGACAGCAGGCACTCCAGTTCATGTGCAAAAAGTTTATTTCATTATAGTATCCAGTTTCCAACTATTGATGCATTTTAGCTTACACAGAAACCTTTCTCAAAGTGTGTGAGCCCTACCACCATTCAACATAAATAACAACAATTTCATCAACATAAAAAATATACTATCAACTAGCCTTTTTTCTTTCCTTTTACTCATTCCCTTAAAAACTTTCTATGTTCTCAATCATAAATATGGAATGGACACATCAATATGTATACACAATGAGGTGCTTGAGCGCCATGTCACCTCGGTACTCAGCGCCCATGTAGAGGCAAATGGTGGCTTGGCGTCTCGTCAGGCCGGCTTCCGCCCCAGGCACTCCACCGAATCTGTCGTGGTGTCGGTCCTGGACAACCTCAGGGATGGCATGGACCAAAATAAACATCAGGCGCTGGTGCTCCTCGACCTCTCTGCCGCTTTTGACACGGTGGACCATACCATCTTGCTTTCACGTGCGAGGGCTCAGCCCTGGTCTGGCTATCGTCCTTCCTAAGGGACCGCACCCAGGCGGTCCGGTTGGGGGATTTCACGACTACCCCACTCCACGTCACTTGTGGTGTTCCCCAGGGCTCCTCACTTTCTCCCTTACTCTTCAATCTATACATCTTTCCTTTAATCTTTGCACTCCAGCAGCTGGAGGTCACCGTATATACCTATGCGGATGACCTCCAGCTCATCTTCAGCCTCTCCTCTCCTCCCCACTCTGTTTCTAATTTCCAGTCTACTATGATTTTCATCAGGGACTGGATGAACCACAACCATCTCAAATTGAACCCGGACAAAACCGAGTTGGTTCTCACAGGTGGTTCTTCCAGTCCCTGGAACTCTCTTTTTTGGCCCCCTTCTTTTGGTCCTTCCCCCACTCCTTCCTCCACAGTCAAAACCCTGGGTGTCAAAATGAATAACCAACTCAGTTTACACTCACAAATCAGTTCTGTTGTTTCTTCCTGTTTCCTCATTCTTCGTACCATTCGCACTGTCTCCCGTTTCTTTTCCCCTCTGGCACTCAAACTGATCATGTCCGCTCTGGTGATTTCGCGGCTGGATTACGCCAATGCCCTGTACAACGGCATCCCTGCGTACAGCCTGCGGAAGCTCCAGATGGTTCAGAACCAAGCGGCACAATTGGTGTATGGTCTCTCGCGCTCTCATCACTCAACACCCCTCCTCAAGGAGCTCCATTGGCTTCCTGTCACGGAACGTTCCCTTTTCAAAACCGGTTGTATGATTTTTCAGGCTCGCCAGGGTTTTGCTCCCGCTTTTATTTCTTCCTTGATTAACAAATATTTTCCTGCCAGAGAGCTTCGATCATCGTCCAAATCTCTCCTGCAAATTCCATGCTACAAACGCAAAAAGTGGGGAGGGGCCAACTTCTCAACTCTGGCTCCTACCTTTTGGAACTCCCTCCCCGACCATTTACGATTTGCCTCACATTATTCCTCCTTCCGCAAAGACCTTAAAACTTTTTTGTTTAAACAAGCCTTTTATCTGTAAATGTGCCTCATTTTATTTCTATGGGCCAGCCATCCACGGCCCCGCTTTGCTAAACCTTGTCTACACAGCGCCAAGAAACCGCAGGGTGTACGCTGCGCTTTAGAAATGTTTTAAATTCAAATTCAATGATCTGATGCAAATTCATAAAAACTATATGTTTTCCTTTCAAAACCACTAGCAGTTTTATATTCAATTGTATTTGGGATGACATGCCCGCTTCACAATGATTACACTTAAAAAATCCTTTAGATTGTGTCAGCCAAGTATCTCATTTCTGACTTTTAGTATGGTAACTGTGTGTTAATACATCTCCTAAGGCCTTGCCTCTTCTATAAATAATAGCCTGTTCAGTCGTCAAATCTGCATCTATTACCCATCACTTTTCAAAACTAACCGATGTTTACACATTACATTTCTTATTCTATGTTAAGAGGAATTATAGGTGACATTAAATCTTATACTTTGTACTTTTTTCTTTTTTATCTCATCGGAATGAACTTGTGTTAAGGACAATGCCTTCTCGGTGGCTTTATTCAATACTTTTGGCATGTAGCCCCTCTCTCTAAATCTTTTCTCATATGTGAAGTCTGGATTCTTCGGGGCTGCTGCAAATTCTTAAAGATTGCCCATAGGGGATACTTTTAATTACATTTTTAGGATGATGCCTTCTAAAATGCAGGGTACTGTTCCCAGCTGGGGGCTTGCGGTGTATGGTGGACTCTATTTATTCTCCCTGTACTTTCAATAAAATAGCCAAAAAAGCAATCTTGTGTGGACTAATAATGGCCATAAATTTTAAGATGAAAGGATTATTATTCAACTTGCTCACATATTCATATGCCATTTCCCTAGGGCCACTCCACAAAATAAACAAATCATCTATGTGCCTGGGACCAAATTAAAACACAAGGCAAAATCTCTTGTCAATCCCTGCCACAGGCCACCACATCCCATGAGCAGAGTCACAAAGATTGGGGCGAAGCAGGTGCCCATTGCAGTACCAACCTTTTGTCTGCAAAAGGTTTCATCATATACAAGGATATTTTCCTGGAGCCAGAACATGATCATGTTTACTAACATCCTACTATGGTCCTCTCTTCAAAAAATATTCATATCCTTTGATCTCAAAGCTGTGGTCTATACTATTATACAATGAGACCACATCTAGTGTGATCATCAAGTATGAGTCTGGCCACTCTATATCTAAGACTTTTAATAAAAAGTCCCCACTATCCCTACAATAAGAAAGTAAGGCAGCCACAAAAGGAAACAGAAATAAATCTATATATATAGTGGAGAAGTGTGGCTCAATGGTTAGAGCGGCAGACCCTGATGCAGAGGTCTAGCCCGGGACCAGGGTTCAATTCCCCGCCTCGGCGGGTCTTGGGCTCAAAATTCCACGGACCTGATATTTCTTGCCTCGGTTCCTATTCCAATCATGGAGTCCCATTCTGCAACTCTGGGCAATAGCTTGCTTAATCTCCACAACCGCCCCCACAACGCTAAGGATGCCTGGCCTCCACCTTGGGGGTGCCCAGGAGTGGACGCCTCACAGGGAAAGCCAGGATGGGTTCCACAGCGGTATTCGTACACGCTCCTTGAGACCCTTGCGGGTGAGTAGTGTGCTCTACAAGTATCAATTTACATTTACATATAAATCACAGTGCTGTCAAGAAAACCTTAGTTCTAGAAGACTATTGGTCTTCCCGGGGGATTTCTGCTGTTTTTATATACTTGATCTGGTTTAAGTTTTACATAGCGCACGATTGCCCTAAGGCATCTAGATGCTGTGTTACTCTAGAAAGTACATAAAGCGTTGGTACTTTGGGGGATCCTTTCTTAAAAAAGTGTATTCATCAAAATCAAGAATTCCACTTTCATGTCAGTCTGTTAAAAATTCAGTATATTTTAATACCGAGGCTCTATAAATATCAACAGTTATTATTTCATAGCAATCCTCCTGGGACAGCTGACTGACTGACTGTCTGACTTACTTTTAAAGCGCTTGCTTGCCGAGGCGTCTTGGCACTAGGGTGACTTGTTTCAGTGGCACAGGCTTGCCGAGGTTAGTCCTGAGGCAAGAGCCAGGTCTTGACCAATTTCCTAAACAGTAGCCTACCAGACTGCAGTCTAATAGTAGTAGGAAGCATGTTCCATAGTTTGGCTGCTAGGTGGGAGAGGCTTTTGTTTCCCCATCTGCCCTTTACTATTTTAGGAACCAGTACTAGCCCTGTGTTGGCTGACCTAAGATTCCGTAATGGGGAGTACCAGAAAAATATTTTCTGAATATCTTTGGCTCCCCCTCCGTATAGTGCCTTATGCACAAGACAGAGAGCTTTAAATTCTTCTTGCTGTAGCACTGGAAGCCAATGAAGCTGCCTTATACTGGCAGACGTGAATTTGTGTTTAGGAATATCAAGTAGAACTTGTGCTGCTGCATTCTGCAAAGACTGCAGTTTGGCAGTCTGGCCTTTGTCAATGCCCAGGAATAAAGCATTTCCATAGTCGATTTTTGAGAGGACAAGGGCTCCTATTACTGTTTTCCTGAGATTTAGTGGAATAAATGGAAACATTTTTTGCAAACTTTTTAATGTAAAGAAACAGGAGGAGGTTAAATGATTAATATGTTTTGCAAACTTTAATTCATTGTCAAATATAACTCCGAGGTTTCTAGCCTTGATTGTTCCCCGCCTTGGATGGCCACCAAAATTGGCTCCATACAGAAGGATCCAGCCCAAACTCAATGACCTCAGTTTTTTCAGTATTAAGCTTAAGAAAGTTTCAATGGATCCATGCCATAACGGAGTTGAGACAATTACGAAAGCTGATTGCTGTGGCGTCCACCCTCTCTGTGACCGATGCTACTGTCTGGGTATCGTCTGCATATGATATAAGTGTTAGACCATGATCTTTGATTAATCTGTCTCATATCTTCTAATTCATACATACTGGCATTAAGAAGAAAAACACTACCTCCCTTAACAGAGGGCTTGATATCAAAAGATATATCCTTTATAAATGATAGCAGTGAATTTACCTTGTGAACTGATAAATTGTCTGGCTATTTGGCCCAAGTTTGTTTAATCTCGTTCAGTTCCCTGATTATGATTTCATGGAACACATTTAAATTGTCATGCAGCAGGGTCAAAATCAATTTTGATTCAGTTTTAAAACCACTGCCGCTTGGTGTTTCCCAGTTTATACCTAGGTTGCCCAATGCCTCATTCATTTCCATGGCAGTGCCACCAAACTAATTTTCACTATACAGGAATTCCAATGCAATGAGTCCTTCTACCTCCCCAATCTGTAAATGACACTGCAGTAAATCAATTTGCTGCAAGTAAGATTTTTTTCCCTCAACTTATGTATCTTACTAAATTTTGATTTAGGTATGAATAAATCTAGATCAATCTGCATCTGAGCATAATTAAACCCTGCATTGGGACAAAAAGATAAACCTAATTCCAATAAGGAGGTCTCATCTTTGGAAAGAGTGCATTGGGACAAATTAAGAACAGTCAATTTAAGGGCTATTTCATGCTTGTTACTCTGACGTGTTGTTTGTCCTGTTCATTTAGTTTTGCCTCCCTCACCCTCCGATCCTGCACCTCTGCTTGCGTCTTTTACTATTCGTTTGCCCCTTCCTCTCTTTCTCTAGAGTGGGGAATCTTTTCTCGGATGATCCATCTGTCTTAGTAGCTGATATTCGTTATGAAAACCTGACATCTCATATATATATATATATATATATATATATATATATATATATATATATATATATATATATATATATATATATATATATATATATATATATATATATATAGCCAGTAGGTATATATAGTTATGACCTAGTTTCCATAGGAAATCTGCAACATTCTATTGGGAATAACTTTGGCGCTGGTTGATGAATCTTCGCAAATTTCTCAAAGAAAATGACCCGCTCCGCTCCTCTCCTTCCCTGAAAGTTTTGAGGGGATTTGTCAAGTAGGGGCTGAGAAAAAAAGGGGGGTCCCAAAACGTGTTTTCCCCATGTTAATTTCCATAGGACCTTTAGACATGGCTACAGCTTGAACCGCTGAACGGAATTACACCAAACTTGTCAAAATGGTAGAGTATGGTACGCAGATCACGCGTTTGGTTAAATAGTGTAAATCCCTACAGTAGTTCCTGAGAAAATTAAAAGAGAAAAAAACTTATATATTTGATATTTTGATATTTTTGATATTTATGTGCATTTGTAAAGCGCTAACGTTCGCTCCCAGGGGAGCATCATGGCGCTGAGCAAGCTCCGGAGAATAACAGAAAAGTGGATTTGATGAATGGGAAAGACTAAATGGCAGCCAGGACGGAGGAGTCTAGTTGTTGGTAGACCCATGTCTTGAGAAGTTTTCTAAAGTTGTTTTCATTATCTATGGATCTGAGGTTGACAGGTAAATTGTTCCAGGCTTTGGCGGCCAGAACATTGAAGGATTTCCCACCCTTGGTCTTATATTTGAATCTGGGGATTAGAACCAGATTTGTCCCAGAGGATCTCAAGCAGCGTGGGGGGTTGTAGCGCATGAAACGCTTTGGAAAGTAGCGGGGCCCTGTATTTTGCATTGTTTTGAAAACTGTCAGGAGTAGTTTGAAGAGGATTCTTTTATGCAGTGGCATCCAGTGCAGTGAATTTAGTGCTGCAGACGCTGATGACCTTCTGGGGAGTTGTAAGACCAGTCTAGCTGCAGCGTGTTGTATGCTCTGCAGCTTTCTGAGAGTAGATTTTTTCACTCCGGCCATAAGGCCGTTGCAGTAGTCAAGTCGGGAGAGTATGAGAGCTACCGCGACTGACTTTCTAGCTGCAATTGGGAGGAAATCGGAAAAAAAATTCAGAGATTTTATTAGTCCAAAGCAGCGACCGGCAGTAGTCTTGACGTGGTCATCAAAGGAAAGAGATGAGTCAAATTGAACGCCTAGGTTTCTGGCTGATGGGACTGCACTTGGAGGAGCCTCTGATCCTAGAGGCCACCAATCTTTCGGGCAGAAAGAGAGATTTTTACCCAATGGGATGATTTCCGTCTTAGCACTGCTGCATCTAAGATGGTTAGTATTTAACCACTTAAAAACATCAGAAAGACAGTTTTTAAACCGGAGATCAGCGTCAGTCCGCTGTTTGTCAATTGTGACGACCAATTGAGTGTCGTCAGCGTAAGACGTGACTAAAATCCCATGTGATTCTATCACAGCTAAGAGGGGTGCCATGTAAATGTTAAAAAATAAAGGGCTCAGTATGGACCCCTGGGGCACTCCAGATGTGATGAATTTTTCGCAGGATAGGTGGGGTCCAAGGGACACAGTCTGAGACCTGCTTGATAGAAACGATGAGATCCAGGCTAAGGCTGTGTCTGTCACGCCAATCTCTCGCATTCGATTAATTAGAATGGCATGCGAGATGGTGTCGAATGCTGCTGTGAGATCCAACAGGATGAGGACAGCTTGCTTGCCCTCATCCTGCAGGAACTTGATGGAATCAGCTAATTCGATCAGAGCTGTTTCGGTGGAGTGACCGGAGCGGAAGCCCGATTGCTGAGGGTGTAGGATGTTGTGGGCTTCTACAAAAGTTTTTAGCTCCTCATGCACTAGATGCTCCGTGACTTTGCCAAGAATAGGAAGTAGGGAGATGGGACGCATATTCGTCAAATCAGTTGGCGATTTATTCTGTTTTTTCAACAGGGGTTTTACTGTGGCCTTCTTCCATTCAGCAGGTACAAGTCCGGATTCAAGGGATTCATTAATGATGACATTAATGTAGGGATTGACTGTGTCGATCAGGTGATGAAGGATGATGGGGGGACAGGAATCAGTAGGCGCTCCTGATTTACAGGCCCGGATTGCCTTGCTTGTCTGTTGCAGGGAGACAGATTTAAAAGTGGAAAGAGGAGGGTAGTTGACTGTTACCTCTAAGGGGGTTGTCGAAGGAAGAGGAAAATCTTTCTGAATGTTGACTATTTTGTCAACAAAAAAATCTGTAAGCGCACACCGTGCGCGAACCCCGCGATTTTTCGGGAAAAAAAATTGGGGGGCGGGGGGGCCTTGGGGGGCTTCTCTATTTTATTTTAATCTATTTTATTTTAATCTCGAGGGTGCCCACCCCTCGTTTTGCTCCCGAGATCACCGCCGCGCACGAGCCGCCTCAAGATGGCCTCCGCCTGGTTGTGGGCGGGGCCGGGTGGACATGGTTTCTGCTTCCCCCTGCCTGGGGGAAGCCTTCAATGTGCTCGCCCGGTCTCCCATGCCGAGGGGGAAACCGGGTGATGCTGCCGGCTGGTGCGGGGCTCCCGTGTGCTGAGGGAACCCCAGGAAAAGAGGAGACGCCGCCCGTACCGCAGCGGGGCCCCGTGGTGTTGGGAGAGCCCCACAGGTGCCGGCGGAGAGGAGAAGGCGAGCCACAGGAGAAGAGCCCCGCCGCACCTGAGGAGTGCCTCCTCCGTACCGGTGAGTGCGGGAAAGTACTGTGTGGCCCAGCCGGCAAACTGCAGGAATTGCCCCGGGCTGAGATTAAAGGCATGCAAAAGTCATGAACGTGCCTCTTGCATAGTGATTCCCCCATAGTCTGACAGCCCCCTCCAACCACTGTCTTGTATTCATAATGGTTTGGATCTGTCGTAAGGGCCGCAACCACCACACTGGCAACAGTTTGGCATATGAGGGTCTGCTCAGTACACATATAACTGTCTCTTTCCAGGTTTTTTTTTTATCCTCTAGCTTTTACCCTTCAACATCCTTCTCACGCAGACTCTGTTTTATAGGTCTCCTTTTTTGTTTTCCGCTACTTCCCCCTCCACACCTGTCTTTTTCCTTTGTTACATACATCTGTCGAGCTCTTCTGTACTCCCCCCCATGTTTACACCTTCTATTCCTGCTGCATCACTCACCAATGACTTGACCATCGCCCATGCCCCCGTCTCCTGACACACCCATATCTCTTGTTAGTGTTTGGAACATCACATTAGTTAAAAGTTTTGGGCAGCAAAAGCAAACCTCCTCCCCTAAGCACTGGTGTAAGAGGGTTCAGCAGCTGTAGAAAAATTGTTTTAGCTTGAAGGTGTTCAATTCTTATAATAAAAACGCAATTTTAGACTATTTGCTGCAATGTTTCACTGTCTTGTTAAAGGTTGTAATTTCAAAATGGTCAGAGGGAAGGTCGTCCATATACTGTCTTTTAAGTTGATTGTTTATTTTTTGATACAGGATACGTCAGTTATCCAGATGTTCTAATTTGTTGATTATAGTTGCAATTGGGATCTAAAGATTTCGAGTTAAACATGTATTTATTGTTTTATGAAAATAAGCAATTTATCAGCACCAATTTGCAAGGCATGGTAATATCCATATAATCTTACTGTTATCACTAGAGTATTACATACTCTTTACCTAGTATATGGTTTATATGTGCGGCATTTCAAATATGTTCATTGTGTCATAACTACAGTATAGTGTTATTGGTAATTCGCATCCCCTTGCCTTCTCTCTGTGCTCTGCTTCATTTCGTTTTTTTTCAGTGAGCATGGGTCAAGCACTTTAAGACCTTTTTAAAATGATCACCAAATAAATCACCTGGTTTAAAGAATTGATCATGCCTTAAAAAGGATTATAACGTATTGCTTTGAATAGAGGTAGTGGAATAACCTGAATGATTGGAATTTAAAGCATAATGTTTCACCAGATAGTGTAATGGAGCTGAGCCAGTTTGAACTGTACAAGGCTCAAATGCTGTTTCAGAATTATGTCCCTTGTGTATGAAGGAGATAACCTGTGTGCAAGATATTTCTGATTTGGGAAGTGTGCAAGCATGATTGCAGTAGATACTGAAATTGACCATGCAGCAGGGCGCTGTTGTAATGAAAGGAAAGCAAAAGAGAATTGAGAATTTATTAGGATCCTGAAGACCAGTGAAAGTGGCAGCAACCCACAGACCGTGTTCCAGCAGTAGAAGGTTGTTGCACTGAGAGGTGTTCAGATCGATGTAACCTTTGATCTGCTTGTTTAATTTCTGATCAGGAATGTAGTTAGAAGGCTCCTGAGAGTATTGCGGAGGATTGTTTATGTATTGAAAAAGGGGTTTCAGGAAAGGTGATAGGTAAGCCATGCTGAAAGTTAGTAATGTAGCATTTGAATTTTTTCCTGTGCATATATCATCAGATTGCTGAGAAGTAGTTGGCAATGGTAAATATTGAGCATTAACCCTCTGAGGTGGACAAATTAATGTAGATTGTATTCTGATGATGATCAACGCTTATTTTCTTCTGGTTTTTGATGAAGTTGCCTTGTCCTGGAGCGAATTAATCTGAGTGGGTGGAATCGATCCGGCTGGATGGGGAGACCAATAATGGGGATGAAGGAGGCATACAAATTGTTCGAGGTGCGCGAGTGCCTGGGATCGCCTGAGGCATGCTAGCTAATACTATTCTTGTAAAGAGGTTGGGGGAGGGGTTGTGTTTTGGTCTCCTGGTGGAAAACATGAATGTCTGCAAAGATCACATTTATATTTGGTCCCACTTCTAATGTGTACAGAATTTCATCTGGTATAACCACTATTCACATAACAAGGTGGCCAAAAAATGTATTTAAAACTGTCTTTGTGAAACTACAGAGGCTTTTGCAGATGGTTCTCTCCAAGTAACCAACTTCCTGCTCCCTATATTGCTTTTTAATTTGAGCCTACAGAGAGCACAGTTTGGTTTCAAAAGACCCATTGTGGGCTTACCAAGATCTTAGAGTCTAACAGCCTACCACTGCTTATCATTAGTTAGTCAAATGAGATGTCATCAGCGATGTCATCAGTGATGTCATTTGAGATGTCATCAGTGATGTCATCAGTGATGTCACTGACCATGTCATGAATGATGTAATATGTGACATCATTAGCAGTGGATTGCGGGTGCGCCAAATATAGTTAGTTCAACTAACTATATACGAGCAATTTCAATGGTTTTTTATATGTTAATTCCTAACTATATACGGCCTGAAACCTATGGTTTTTTCAGTGAATGTTCTTTTTTTTTTTTTTTTTATAACCAGGAAAACAAAAAAACAGGAGCAATTTTACTGCAGAAGCAAAAAATTAAAAACAGACCATAACGAAGAGGAATAAAATGTTATCTATACAGCAGGTACTACAGATTGGGCCAATGCTCAAACAGCAGAGGAAACAGTATGTTAAACAAGGTCAACATAAGTACAGCAATAAATATTTCAGACAAGTAGTATATAAACATTAATTTTTGACTCAACCAATGCCGCTAGGTATAATGCCTGCCTTCCATCTAGTTATCGGACGCCAAAGTGCCTCCCCACGAGCCCTTGTTTTGGCTCCTCTTGTTTCAAAAATAGCTGTTTCAAACCTATAAACTGCTAGGAAGCGCGCTAGCCACATCTGAAAGCTAGGAGGATCTCTTTCTTTCCAGCGGGTTGATAAGATAAGTCTTAGTACTGCCATACCTATAAAAATTAATCTTTCTTCAGATTTATTTAAATTTAGAGAATAATCATGTCCTAGTAAAAATAGAGTTTCTGATTCTGGTATTTTGTGATGGAATATCTCTTCCCAAAAAGCTGCAATCATATTTTTAATTACCATAAAATCAGAACAATTATAAAACATATGAGTTAGCAAAGCAGGTCCTTGATTACATCTAGGACATAAATCATTCTCCCGCTTCCCCCATGAAAACAATTTGGCAGGAGTAAAATACAGGTCAAATACAGTTTTATAGAGTTGTGCTTTGAGGTTGCTGGCCATAAATAACTTCTGGCTCATCTCCAAGACTCTATCAATGTCGACATTAGGGTTGTTTAATTTTGTGTTCCATTTATTTTCAATTTTGTCAAGATCATCCTGTTTTAGAGTCAAAAGAATGTTGTATAGGGTTCCAATCCTAGTGTTTGTTCTGGGAATTACATCCAAAATTTCAACTTTAGAAAGGGAGATTAGGGACTCTTTGGCCTTTAATTTAGCGAATATCTGGGCGAAACTCAAAAAGTCTCCATTAGTTAACTTAAATTTAACTTTTAAATCAAAAAAGGTGGAGTCAAAATGTTTTACTAAAAAGTCACTGATTGTTCTTATTCCAACCTTTTCCCATTTCTTTAGAACCACATTGAGTTCCTTACCTCCAATCGCATTTGAACGCCAAAGAGGCGTATATCGATTAATCCTGGCAATATGCAAATATTTAGTCACTTTCTTCCAAACCCTCCATGCGGTATTTATAACTTCACCCTTGAAAGCCTTATAATTTCTTGCCTCGGTTTTCCGTAGAAGTAAACCCTTAGCCTCCTGACCTATAAGCAGTTCATAAATTGAGGGGATATTTTCAACTCCTTCTGGATTATAGCCATTAATCATAGGTGTGAGTTGTTTTAAAAATGCTGCCCAATAATACAAAGGAATATCGGGAATTGCCAGGCCACCTCTATCCAAGGGCAATGATAGTAGCGCCAAGGATCTCCGAATCTTACCATTCTGCCACATAAATTTAGGAATCAGTGAATTAATGACCTCTAACGTTTCCTGATCGATAGCTAAAGGAATAGCCCGAAAGAGATATAAGCATCTGGGTAGTGTATTCATTTTAACATAGTTGGCTCTGCCTATAATTGACAGATGTAGACTATTGACTCTTTCAAAATCATTCTTAATCTTAGCCAGTAATGGATCAAAATTAGCTTTAGATAGTGATTTAGTATCTGCGCACATAACAACTCCCAAATACGTAGCCTTTCTGGCTCTACGTTGATCCGTGCAGATACTATTATCCGTACACAAGATAATCGTTTTTCCTTTGTTAAGTGAATAGCCCGAACAGCGTCCAAATTCAGTAGTGAGTTTTTCTATTTCACGTATAGCCTCAATCGGGTCTGTTGTAATGATCGCGATGTCATCGGCATACGCCAATACTTTAGTTGTGAATTGACAGCTAATGACCGGTTTAATAATATTGTTTTCTAATAGATTCAAAATGAGAGGGTTAATATATAAAGCAAAAAGCAGGGGTGAACAAGGACAACCCTGCCTAGTACCCCTTGCAATATTAATGTTTT
Organism: Lissotriton vulgaris; assembly: GCF_964263255.1. NCBI lineage: Eukaryota > Metazoa > Chordata > Amphibia > Caudata > Salamandridae > Lissotriton > Lissotriton vulgaris. The sequence continues at coordinate 1,012,656,379 of NC_141699.1, read as the reverse complement.
CAGAAAGTAGTCCTGCCGCTAGTATTTTTGCTTTGGGCTGAAGGTACATTGACTTAATAGATTTAATAAATTTGGGGCCGAAATTATTTCGTTTCAACGTTTCCCAAAGGAAATTCCATGAGACACGGTCAAATGCTTTCTCAGCGTCAAGTAGGATCATTGACATCTGTCCCCCCGTGGCAGCCATGGCGTCGAATAGGGCAATTGCTCGACGAGTGTGTTCTGTAGTTCCTTTACCCGGGATGAAGCCATGTTGCCACGGGGAGACAAGTCATTCAATGACCCCACTGAGTCTGAGCGCTATAACTTTTGCATATAATTTGGAGTCCGAATTAATCAGGGATATGGGACGATATGAAGTTAATTGTTCGGGGGGCTTTCCCTTTTTCGGAAAAACGATTATTTTAGCTTCATCCCAAGATGTTGGTGGGGCACCATTATATTGGATACCAAGAAATAAATCATGTAAAATAGGGCACAGCTGTTGACTAAGCATCTTATATAAATCAATTGGAATATTATCAGGACCAGCTGCCTTGCCCGAGGATAATAAGGATAGTGCAACCTCCACCTCTGCCAATGAAATTTCTTTTTCAAGATCTTCCTTACTGGAATCATCTAACAACTTCGTTGCCTCCGTATTAATAAGAAGATTATCCACATAGTCTATTATATCCCTTTCGGTAGCCGGAGTATCTTCTGTATATAAATTCTGATAATATCTTTGAAATTGATAGTTGATATCTGTCGCATGGGTAAAGGTCTGTCCATTTTCAACTATTGAGGGGATATTATTCCTTGTATTTCTCTGACGTGTAGAAAAAGCCAAGTGTCTACCCACTTTTTCTCCACTTTCATAAATTGACTGTCTGTGTGTTTGATACGTTTGGGCCGCTTTCTGGCTGAGGCTGGTGTTTGATTCTGATTTTAATATTGTTATCTGGGTCAACAGAGTGTTCCTCCTCGGCTTTAGCTAAGGCAGCAATTTTCAGTTCAAAATTCACTTTCAGGATTTTTCGAGCTTTATTTTGATAGCTAATAGTCTCACCCCTTAATGTAGCTTTGTAGGAATCCCATACAATGTTTCTTGGGGCACTATAGCGATTCATATTGAAAAATTCATTAGTCCAAGTTTTAATGTAATTAATATATTCATTATTAACTAGCAGCTTCCTATCAAAAGTCCAAGAATGCGTTTGGGTGGGATTATTAACGTACATGGTTAGTAATACTAATGGATTATGATCCGAAATTATCTTAGGTGGTTTGGTTATGTTAGAGTGATTTGCTAATTCTCTGGAAGTAAAGATATAATCTATCCGAACATGTTTTTGGTGTGGATGGGAAAAGTATGTATATCCAGGATCATTTGGTTTATTAAAAAGCCATATATCAATCAATCCCATGCTGGATTTTAAACTCTTGACAGCTCGAAATACTCTCGGTTTCCGACCCATATATTTCTGTTCCGGTGCTTGAGTTATAAATGCCGGGGGTAGTGAAATATTTAAGTCACCACAGAAAATTAACGGACCCTGCCATGTAGCTAGTTCTGTTTCTAAGAAATCGAATATTTCAGTGAATTTTCAAGGTTTTTTAAAGCTAATTCCTAACTATATAAGGCCTAAAACCTATGTTTTTTTTTCAGTGAATATACATATAAATATATATATTTTTTTATTCAAAGTGCCCAGGAGCTTTTGGAAGGGCTCACAACAGCGCTCTGCCGACAGGCTATCAGATGCAGCCTGCTTTTGATAGTTGCTGTTGGGACACGGAGTCCTTCAATGCGAGAGTCAGTGTTTCATTTAGGTAATCGGTTGTTGGTTTGCATTTAAAAGTTCATTGTTTCCTGTAGTAGGACGTGGGTTTCTTCGGCAGGCTCATTAAGCATGTAGAACGCTGTGCCGGTCTGCTCTGAAAAGTGCAAAGCAGCAGCCTCCTCCAGCTGGTTTTGGGGTTTCCTGCCAGCTGGTTGATGGAGCTCCTTCCCACGGCCGGGCGCCGTGTCAAATTTTTTTTATTCAAAGTGCCCAGGAGCTTTTGGAAGGGCTCACAACAGCGCTCTGCCAACAGGCTATCAGATGCAGCCTGCTTACTTCTCCACCTTGCTTTCTTCCGGCCAACGCGTATATATATCCAGGACAACATGCCTCCGGAAACAGGAGCCCCAGACTCTACAGGGCGGCCTCACAACAATGGTCCCGGAGAGACCCATCGATTGACACACCATCAAGAAAAACAGTGAGGCCCAATACCGGAGACAAGCCTTTTAATTGCAGGCACAGCAGCGCAAAATATACTCCATTTCCTTACGCGTTTCAGCAAATTCATGCCTTGTTCACAGGTGGAGTGTGTCAGTGCAAAATGACAAGTGCCATAGTGCGCGCCTTTTAAAATGTAAATCACATGACAGTTTATCATACTTCAGTTCCCATGATGCACTATAGTGGGCTTTTTACCACGTGGAATTTTGTAACATCCATCCGCCTTTCAATTAAGTTCTTTTATCCTCCCTGCATCAAAATAGTGTAATAATAAATTCAAACTGTCCAATGTTCATTTTACTTGCCAGTGCTCCGTGTTTTAAAGTCTCTGCAAACAAAGCCTGGTCTCCGGCACGATCACAGTGGGGGTCACCCCACTTAGAATCCCTTCCTGCACAGCCACAACTTTCCAAATTAGCATATCCATTAGTCGGTATATACACCAATAACCAGTAGGTAGTTATAGTTAGGACCAAAGTTTGGTTTACCAATAACTTTGGCACCACTTGACGAATCTCCATGAAATGTTCACAAAACGTACCCTTTTATGTTTAGCTGCTGTGCTGAAAATTGCAGAGTGGCCCACGAAAAGGGGGTCATAAAGTTATTTTTTTCTCCATGTTAGGTCTTTAGGCATTTTTTTTAAAACACATCCACAGCTCAAACTGCTGAATGGAACTACACCAAATTTGGCAGAAAGGTCCAGAAAATGTGCTCTTTGTGATTTGATGTAAATCCATTGAGTAGCTTTTCAGATATTTAACTTAAAAAATATAGATATCTGGGGACTGGAGTCCTTGCAGTGAATTTGCTGATCCTTCTAAAATTTGATTGGGTGCCAACACTTCAACCAGGAAGTGTTGGTAGCAATCTTGGAGCTTGGCATGAAGCAAAGTAAAAAAGAATGAAAAGGGGGCAGAATGTGAGTACCCTGGCCCCCAGATATGGTGGGAGATCTGTCAGAGTCCCTGACAGGGGTGTGAAACATTTTTTTTTAAATTGCCATGGACTTGCAAGTGTCCCAGGCACTGGTGGTGGGAGAATTACGTCCACTTGCCTCCTGAGAGCATCAGGACTAAAGTGGACTTCTTCCCCCAGGCATCAGTGTGCTAGGAGGCACGTTTACAGAGTGGTAGGGAAAGGGAGCATGGCCTCTGATGACGTCTCAGCAATTCAGCTGTGTGGGTCCTACTGGAGGTAATAGGAGGGCTAGTAGGCCCCCAAGGGCTCTCAAGAGCCAAGGGCACTTCATTCCCCTCTAGTAGTGCGCCAGGAGGCGTGATTGCAGAGTGGTGGAGAAAATGGGCATGGCCTCCAAAACACTCTCAGCAAGCCTACTGTGTGGGACTTGCTGGAGGTAACAGAAGGGGTAGTTGGACTTCAAGGACCCTAAATAGCCAAGGGGGGGCTCATCCCCCACTAGTAGTGTGCTAGGAGGCTTGTTTGCAGAGTGGTAGAGAACGGGCCTATGGCCTCCTTTCAGGTCTTAGTATTCTGGTGGTGTGGGCATTACTGGAGGTAGCAGGAGAAGTAGCTGGCCTCCAAGGACGTCCTTGGGGGGGAAATACCCCTCCTGTTATCTCCAGTAAGTCCCACACAGCAGGATTAAGAAGAGATCTCCGAAGGCTACGCCACCTTTCTCCAACACTCTGCAAACGTGGCTTGTGGTGCAATACTGGTTTAGGGATGAAGTCCACTTCACTCATGAGGGACCTTGGGGGCGAAGAAGCCCTCCTGGTACCTCCTGTGTAAGTCCTACACAGTGGGGTTCCTGAGCGTTGGTCAGAGGCCCAGCCCCCTTTCTCCAACACTCTGCAAACATTACTACTAGTTAAAAAAAACATAGAAATTCACTGAAAACCAAAGGTTACTGGGATGCTAAAGTTAGGAAATAGCATTTACAAAAGCTTAGAAATTCACAGAAAATAAAGTAAGTTACAGAGAAGTTATAGTTAGCCAAAAAAATTACAAACCTCGGAAATTCAGTCAAAAAACAAAGGTTACAGGGATATTATATTTAGGGTCAGATTTCACTCATACAAAACCAGTGAAATTCCTGAGCTAACTATAACTCAAGCCCCTGCACGGCACTGCTCATGACCTCACATATTAAATCATTTATGACATGGTCAGTGACATCACTGATGACATCTCAAATTACATCACTGATGACATACTCCACAGAACCACTCACACACCTATTCATACCCCCATGTAACCTATTGCACTCCCACTCACATACCCGTACAACCACTGACGTACCCATTCACAGACCTATACCGATACTCACACACCTACTCACTCTTCCATAGAACCACTCACCCACCCACTCACTTACTAGAAAAGCCACTCACACAACCATTTACTCACCCATACAGCCACTTATACAACCATTTACTCACTCATTGAGCCAGTCACATAACCAAACACTCACCCATACAGCTACTTGCACACCCACATATTTACCTACAAAGTCACACACCCACTCCCTCTCCTAATTAGCCTCCCAACACTGCCACTCACAAACCCCTACAAGCCCTCATACACTCACTGACACAATCACTTAATACCCATTCTCACATCCATACAAGTACACACATTCCTGTACCCACCCATACAGCCATTCACACAGACACTGACTGTCCAATAGTCATTCACACACAAAGTCACTTAACAAAACACCCACTCAAACAGTGATTCCCCCATACAGCCACTTGCAAACCCAGTTACTCACTCATACAGCCATTCAGACGCCCACTCACTCAACCACACAGTCACTACACTCCCACTTACCCACTGATAGAGTCACTTATACTGTCACTCACCTACCCCCACAACTACTAATACACCCACTCACTCACCAATACAACCACTCACACAGCATCTTACTCACCCATACAGCTACTCACACAACCATGTATAGACTCATACAGCCACTCACACACCCATAAGCACAAGGATAAATACAGCCACACTTCCACTCACATGATCTATATTAAAATTAGAATCACTCATTAATAGTACACCTAGTACAATACTTTAACTTTTGTAGTACCTTAATATATATGTTTAACAATCAAAAACTTTTACAAAATACTTACATTCACTGGAGGGTGTAATCAGTGATGTCATCAGTGATGTCACTGACCATGAGTTATGTAATATGTGAGGTCATAAGCAGTGCATTGTGGGGCGTAAGTAATATTTTTGCTCAGGTATTTTGTATGAGTTAAATCTGACCCTAACTATAACATCCCTGTAACCTTTGTTTTTTTCAGTGAATTTCTAAGGTATATATATGTATATATTTTGCATATCGCAGTACTGCATTCAGTTGGGTTCTTAAAAGAGTGAAACGTTCACATTGAAGTGTCTCTCCTTTTTTAACCATATTGGTGATGGTACACACATTTTTAACCAATGTTTATTGGTGTGTACATCAGTCTTAACTAGTACTGTGTTCAATTTAGGTAACTAATAAGATGAATGGACTGTCAATACTAAGAAGGATTATTATTTACATTCATTGATTTTGGTTTTTGAGGAAATATAATCCTCTTTTTTAACTTGGTTTGACTATATATGAGTGAATTGTTTACATAAGAAAAATTATTGTTTACAAAAAGCACTGGCACTTTATTTCGAGAAAAATGCAATATGGGGAGTAAAAGAAAGGAAAGAAAGATACTTGATGAATTAATGTACCTTTTTGCCTTTGATAGTAAATGATTATATAAATTCTTTCTTTTCCTACATGAATTTGAAATGAATGATGATTCCATGTAAAAGAGCTGAAATCTCTGAATATCTACACTGGCACTTTAGAAAAGTTGTGGGACCACAAATTAATATGGGCACATGCCGAAAATATTTATTCTCCAGGAAAATTGAGTAATGGTCTGAAAAAACTTTTTTCAAAATATGCAATTGAATGCGCTGTGAAGAATAAAGGAAAAAATGTTTTCTTTTTGAAAGAAGGTTATAAGACTATTCCAGTGCATGAAAACGCATGATCACTGGTAGTGATAACATGTTTTTAAATGGCCCCTATGTTAGACATAATGGTACCTGATCACTTGTATTCCAGTGTCCTACATCGCTGTCAATCACCACTGTAATATGTATTTTAACCTTGCCAAAATGGCGCTTTAACATCGTGATCAAGGGAGCTTGACTTCCGAAACGCGTGAAAGTTTTTTAACTCGTATATATTAAAGTAAAAACTTTTCTCTATCTTGGAGTGCCAGGTGATTTCCATGATTGCGTCTTGTGGGAGAATCTAATGTCCAATATATATATATATATCTATACTACTATTATAAAGAGAGAACTGTGTCCTTTGAGGTGTGTAAACTCGAAAAGTACACCACCAATCACAACACCCAATACAGCGTTGGAAAGGGGAGGTCCAGGAGCTGGACATAGGCTATATAAATGGACACCATATACACTAAAAAAGGTGGGCACCATCAGTGGTAAAGTAGTCCCTTCTGGGCGTTAGATGTGGGTGTTAACATTCAGAGAGGCAATTTGTGGGCGTTACATGTGGGCGCTAACATTGTAGTTCACGGTGCAAAACCAAACATTGAGGAGATGTGGCCGTGAGATGTGGGCGTTAGATGTGGGCATTAACATTCAGAGAGGCAAGTTGTGGCGTTAGATGTCCGAGGAGAACATTGAGATGCGAGGAGATGTCACGGTGTAAAACCAAACACACCATTCGCGCTAACAGTGCAGCGTATTTCAACCATTCGCGCTCACAATTCAGCGTATTTCAAACGCACAATAATCACAGTGCAGCTTATTGCAAACGCAAAATATTCACTCCACACACATCTTCGGGGAGGCAGATTCATTGACCTGGGCATTACCGTTGTACGCTGACATCAGGGACGGGGCACAGCTTGCACTCGCACGCTCATCGCACGCTCAGGGCCTCGCGTACACAAAGGGGCGCGGCTTTCACAGCCAACCAATCACGTCACATAACTCGCATAACACCTGCAAGCCTTGTGGGGAATATTTTATAAACGATTTCACCATTGGTCACGCTCCTGCTTTGTCACAGGGGGATGACCTCAAGCAAAAGAGGTGCGGCTTACATGGCGTTTCACGGCTTAGGCGAATAAGCGTTCTGCCGCTTTGAAGCTGCAATATTTATCACACGGAGATATCATACATAAAAAAAACAGGCTTTCGCATGGTTTTGGCCCTTAAGCGAGTCAGCGTTCACCACAGTACTTGCGTTCTAAACCTAAGGACAAAGGTACGGATTCACTCGCGGCTATCTGTGTTACCACTGTAACACTCCCACTTATTGCAGCGCTAAAGAGAAAACTTGACTTCAGTGCTTAAACACTGGCCGCTATCTGGGTTACGACTGTAACACTCCCACTTATTGCGGCGCTAAGGAGAAAACTTGACTTCAGGGCTTAAACAAATATTTCACTCGCCAACATCAGCAAGTGCTACATAAAATATCGTCTTGGCAGAAGCAGCAACATTCCCACGGGGGGGCAAGGACAAACAAGGAAACACGAGTAACATTAAAGTTGAGGGACCTTTCGCCGCTCTCTGTATTACCACTGTAAAACTCCCACTTATTGCGGCTTAAGAGAAGACTGCTTCACTCATGGGCAGTTATATATGTTGCACTCTCTTGGACAGGAAATGTTCTAAATCAATGTATTCTACATCCAAATTCTAATGAAACGAAAAATGTTGTTTACCACGCAATATTACTATCATTCTATATTCCTTCATTAACAAGATTACACAATTTACTTTTCGAACCCGAAAAACGTCAGGACGGGCTGCTAGTATACATATGCATATATATATATATATATATATATATATATATATATATATATTGTTCTCCAACTTGAAAAATGGCAGCGCCTCTGCCCGTTTCCCCAGCGCGCAAACAGCAATGATCGTCTCGAGTCAGGCTTGTGAAATAGCTTCTTTTATTTTGCCATCAAAGTGCAGGGTCCAGAGACCATCAAATAGACGCGTTTCGGGCGCGGACGCCCTTGCTCACTGTCAGCGAGAAAGTGGACATGGTAACCAATAAATAACAAACACTAATGTTCAAAAAGCGCGCCAGTGCATTCACAGAGGTTAACATAGACATAGGACTAATAGCTTAAAACCTGAGAATAGGTAACTACCATAGCGGCCATTGGTAAGTGGTAAAACATACATTGCCCCGTCATATATGTACAAATACAATAACATTACTAATGGTGACCACATTAATGCAAACAGCATTATAATCAATTAATATTAATGTAAACATATAACACATGTGCAAATACGCAAGTTGATGTGCAAATAGGCAAATTTATAAAGTGTCACGTGCAATTACGTAATGCCTAAGCGAACATAATTTAACTGTTTGAATACATTAATTTTTAAAGTGCAAAGTGCCTTGTAAACTTTATAACTGTGCAAATACGCAATTAGAAATGCTGTCACATTAATGGTAGATATAACTTCAACCATAAATAATTACACACATCTTTCTTTGGCGTGTTGATGTTTTACTAAGCCGGTTATGAATGCCATAAAGGTGTTATAAACCTATTTAATATATATAGTTAGTCACATGTGGTCTATGATCTTCGATATCTGCCTCTGTGTATTCTATGGCTTAGAGATATATTATTGTGCTCAGGGGACTGGCGCACACCTCGTTATGGTTAATTAAAGTCCATCTTATAAACAAATTGTAAACATAAAATAACGGTGGGGAAGGAGTGTAAATGAGTATAAACCATAATGGTGCCAAATGAAACTTAACTAAATTTGATTAAATGTGTGCCAGTGCTTATGTCACATGGAAATAGTAATAAAAATAAAAATAAAAATAAAAAGAAGAAATCTGGCCTTGCTCTACATAATAGGTGGCTAAATGGTACTAGACTACTGTCTCATGTGAGGTCTAATATTTAGACAGAAAGAGAAAAGAGAAGAGATAATGATAATGAATAACTAGTGAGGGTATTTACAGGAAGTTACGGAGTTCTTCGCCCATGTTGAGCCCCCCCGGGCTCTTACTGTTCAGCCGAACAATATATTTAGATTCTAAGCGTCTGAGTTGTTTTTCATAGTCTCCCCCTCTCTTAGAGGTTCTCACTGCATCAATCACATAGTATTTGAGATGTGATAAATTTCTATTGTGATGTGAGTGGAAATGCCGAGCAACAGGGTAGCTTTGGTCATTATTTGTTATTCCTCTCAGGTGTTGTAAAATGCGTTGGTGCACAGGTAATTTTGTGCTCCCAACGTACCGTAAATCACACGTGCAAGTGAGAACATACACTGCCAGCTCAGTTCTGCAGGTGAAATGTGCCCTGATGTTAATGGGTTTTGAATCAAAGGGGGAGACATATGATCTTGTATTGATGCCAAAATTGCAAGCGCGACAAGATATGCACTTGTAAAAACCCTTGCGTGGTGAAAGCCAATCATCATTTTTTGGCATCTCTGGACTGCTTGAAACCAACTCATTCCGCATGCTAAAAGCACGCCTATAGGTGACAGTTGGTTTGGGGGGTAGGATTTCTTTTAGTACTGGATCTGTGAGGACAACTGGCCATTGTTTCCTAATAAGATTGGAGATTTGGCGGGCTTGACGGCTGTATCCTGTGATTAGCCTGACACCAGTGTTAGTTTCTTCCATCTTGTTGGTGTCTGTTTGTGATGTAACTTGGGGAGAAGCATTGAGCAGCTCTGACCGGTTATGTTTGTTGGCTCTAGTCATGGCTGAATCTAACATGCTCTTGCTGTAACCTCTAGCTTCTAGTCTAAGTTTGGCCTCAGATTAGTTTTCGTCCCTGAGCTCTGCCGTGCTGCAGGCTCAATGTATTCTGAGGAACTCTCCATAGGGAATGGCCCTAATGGTATGATTGGGGTGGAAACTTGTAGCATGTAAGATGGAGTTACCTGCTGTGGCTTTTCTAAAAAGGCTAGTTGTTACCTTATTGTCTATAATTTCCACCATCACATCGAGGAAACTAATTCTCGTGGCATTTATGTCTGATGTGAACACAAGGTTACAGTCATTGTCATTAATTGCATGTACAAAATTCTGAGCTTCTTCTTTGTTTCCCCTCCAGATCACGAATACATCATCTATATATCTCATATACATGACTATATTTTTCGACCAGGCATCAAAGTGTTTTACCCTGAGGACATGCTCCTCCCACCAGCCAACGTGGAGCCCCGCGTAGCTGGGAGAGAAGCATGCCCCCATGGCCACCCCCCTGAGTTGCTTGTAAACCCGATTGTCGAAAAGGAATACATTATTGTATAGGCAACGTTCAATCATGGTCAAACGCATCGCATTATGTCTGTATAGTTCTATTGGTCTCTTGTCCAAATAGAATTTCACTGCTCTTAGACCGTCAGTGTGAGAGATGCTTGTGTACAGAGTAGATATATCCATGGTCATGAGTAAAAGGTCAGCCGACCAGTTGAAATTTTCAAGTACTCACAGGAATTCAGTAGAGTCACGTATGTATGAGGGTAATGAAGTAACAAAATCCTGCAAATAGAAATCAATGAATTTTGATGAATTTTCAAAGAGGCTGTTGATCGCAGAAACTATGGGTCTCCCCGGGGTTGGTGTAATGCCTTTATATACTTTTGGGATGAAGTAAATGTTTGGTAAAATAGGGAAATCTTTTTGTAAAAATTTCACTTCATCTTTAGTAAGAAGGCCCTCATGTCTCCACTCATTCAGTTCTTTGTGGTATAGTTGTTGTATCACCTTGGTAGCTTTGAGATCAATGGTAGCATAACAAGAAGTGTCATTAAGGTGTCTATATGCCTCTTCCATATATTGTTTCTTTCCCCAAAGGACCACATTGCCCCCTTTATCAGATTGATTAATAATCACAGTCTCATTCGTTCTGAGTTTCTTCATGAGATTATTATAGGGGCGCATTCTGATATTCACAGATCTTTGTGTTTTTCTTACCTTGGTCTGCAGTTGTTTCAGGCCACTGGAAATCAACTCTGCATAAGTGTCTATTGAGTCCTTGGGCATATTGGGAATAAATGTTGATGGCAATCTGAATGCACTTGTCGGTGCTGATCCTAAATTTATTTCCTCTTCAGTAGCAACCTCTTGGGTGTTGAGTTCCAAAGAGTCTCCACGACGCAGATGATGCATCGTTTTTAGCAAACTTGAGTCTTTTGCTTGCAAGCCACTTTTATTTGGTGGTAAGATGCTTGTGGTTTATTTCTTGGAGGGTAAGCTGGTTTTGATGGCATAATATTTTTTCAACTTTATTTTTCGAATGAACTTGAAGACGTCCACCCTCGTGCTGCAGTAATCAAAATTGCTTTCGGGCAATATGAGAGGCCAAGGGTCAACAGCTGTTTTTCAGCCTCATTTAGCTCGATTTCAGTCAGGTTAATAATAGTTTTGTCATTCATTGTTTTTTGTTCACCCATGTTTTCTTTTTTTGTGGCCGTCCTCTTCCTCTTGGCGCATTTTCTGCGTTCGCGCCTCCTTGAGTTCCTGAGGAATTGCCTTGTTGGTTCGTGTTCCTGGATCTCAGGGTGCCTTTTCTCTGTATCCTCATATATTCTAGTTCTTCCTGTAGGGTTAGTTGGCCCATATCCCCTTCCTTTGAACCGGAGGCACCATCATCTGAGTCCTCGCTAGTGGGTACTAGGCTCTCATTAGATTCAGATGCGTTGGATTCACTCTGCATCGAAGATGAGGCTTGTGCTTGCACTGGTGTAGGTCCTTGTTTGAAAGGTATTTTATTTAGCACACGTTGTTTACGCAGATGATCATATTTTCTTGCGAAAGTGTAAATCTGCCCCAACTTATAGTCCTGCTCATCGCGGGCAAATTTGTACACCTTTCTCTGCTTGATGGTGTTTTCATGTTTTGACAAACGTTCCTTAATTTCTTTTTTGGTTTGTTCAATCAGTGCTTTGTCCTTCACAAACAGCTCTTTGTCCAATTCATCATTGATGCGGGTAATCTCCAATAGATCCTTATCTCGATCTATTTTTGCGTACTTCACTAGGAGGCAAAGCAGTCTCATGGAAGCCTCTAAGTTACTCTCCGCCCAATCCTTTAATAATAGTGGGTTCGGATTTCCAAAGCTGGGTACCAGCATTATTCTTAATCCACGAGGCACTCTTCCTACCTCGTGGTACTTTTCCAAAGATCGTATTTCCCACCATTTTGTTAGTTCGCTTTTCATATGCTTCTCCAGTTCTTTTAGCAGTCTCTTGACATCTGCCTCATTGTCCACAGCCGTGGTTTTATTTTTAGTAGCGTTCCCATTCAGTCCTATTTTAGGCAGGTTTAAAAACAGCTGGTCGAACGCCTCTTCCCGTTCTCGCTCCTCTGACATCTCTGCACCTCTATGTGTTATGCACTGTTCTTAAGTTATGAACTGAGGGGAAAGTGGAAATAAATAACACCGCCCCCGATTGCTGACTCGTGGGACACCTTTCTAACCAGTGCGGTGATATTGCAGGAGCCTTCCGTCTCAGAATTGCCGAGTCTTTGCTGCTTACGTGTTCCGTCCGCCGACAGTCACTGTTGCAGTTTACTTCCCTCGGTAATCGGAACCCTTGCTCCACCTTGCTTCACTCGCTCAGGGGGCCGACAGTCCTTTACTTTTTTCAAGTAGAAATCACTCGATGGGTCCGTTGTTTGTTGTCAGCCGACTTCGTATGAAAGGGGTCTGCGCAGCAGGAGCCGACCGTCTCCTGATAATATTGTTCTCCAACTTGAAAAACGGCAGCGCCTCTGCCCGTTTCCCCAGCGCGCAAACAGCAATGATCGTCTCGAGTCAGGCTTGTGAAATAGCTTCTTTTATTTTGCCATCAAAGTGCAGGGTGCAGAGACCATCAAACAGACGCGTTTTGGGCGCGGACGCCCTTGCTCACTGTCAGCGAGAAAGTGGACATGGTAACCAATAAATAACAAACACTAATGTTCAAAAAGCGCGCCAGTGCATTCACAGAGGTTAACATAGACATAGGACTAATAGCTTAAAACCTGAGAATAGGTAACTACCATAGCGGCCATTGGTAAGTGGTAAAACATACATTGCCCCTTCATATATGTACAAATACAATACCTCTTGTTCCTGTGCTCTGAAGCTGCACCTCCTCGCTGCACGTGAGCTCGAGACGGAACGAAGAGCCAATTTTGAGCGTTGTAATCGTTCTTGTTTGTTTTTCAGATACTCTGTTGGAGAATGCCGAAGAAGGCGGGAAAGCGCATGACTACTGAACAGATGCTGCGCGTTCTCATGAAGGAGATGACCGAACTAAAGAGGCGAATGGATAAGAACGAGGAAGGGGGACCGAAACGTCCTTTGGCGGGAGCAGCCCCGGGAGGGAAAAACAAGAGGCCCAGGAGGGGAGCAGCGGGAGAAGACATCCCGGGTCCCAGTGCCCCGCTCGAGGCACCAACTCCCGTGCCGAAGGAAGGGAATCCGATTCCCGTTGTGGTCACCCCCGTATCCGAGGAAGATATGCCGCCCGAGCTGGCAGCACAATTGGCAGCGTGGTTGGGAAAAGGTAGCGAGGGCGCCACGGCTGTCGACGCGCAGGAGCTAATGAAGCAACTGCGTGAGTCACGGGAAGCAGCGAAGGTGTCCACGCCGGCTGCAGCAGTAGAGAAGCCACAGGGGACGGGTTCAGTAACAGAGACAACGTCCGGTGCAGGTAAGCGGCCATTGCCGATTGCGAGGGATGAGTCGGCACCCTCTCGTAGGGAAAAATTGGGTCAGCATGTTCCTTTGGCTATTAAGGAAAAGATATGGGCAGGGGAGTACGTAAACATATTCTCGTTGCTTACTGATCACTATGAGATGGAACATGTCAAGGGCCAGAAGGAGCTCATGCATCCGAGTGTTTGGCGCGCAAAAATGGCCGCCTTTAAGGTAAATGAAAACATTGGCAATTGGGGCCAAGCGTGGGGGGTTTTTACATCGATCTTGGGGGAGCGAAGGCCCGATCTGTTACCCGAATTGCCGATTTATCAGTCACGAATCATGGGGTACTCGGTATCACACGAGGGTAATCATTGGTTCTGCTATGATAACCTGTTTAGAAAAGCTAAAGAACATGATAAAAGCTTAACATGGGATTGTTATGATTCTGTGTCATGGTCCAAAATGAAGGAGACTGGTATGTTAAAATTGCCATTAGTGGGGAGTATCGTTGGCGAATCCTCCCGCCAGTATGCGGGGACGCCCTTTCGGTCAGGTGCGGGTACAGACAATTACTCGAAGCCTGCCGGTAACACAGGAAAAAGGGGGGTTTGTTGGAACTTCAACAGGGGTAAATGTACTAGGCCCCAGGGATCGTGCAAATTTAGACACGAATGTAGTGGGTGTGGGCAATCATCCCATCCTGAGTCCACGTGCAGAGCCAAAACGGGTGATAACGGGGGTAGAGGAGGCGCCAAACAGGTCTAACATAGTCCGAGGGGCGCCTTTACCTACCCCGATTGATACCTTGGCAATGATTCCTTGGCTCAGTGAATACCCGGATCGTGCTTCTGCTGGGGTGTTGCGGAACGGGTTTTCTTATGGTTTCCGCATCCCAGTGGGGGACTTTCAAGGTGCAACGTATTGTAAAAATCAGATATCGGTATTTCAGCATACGACTGTGGTACAGGATAAGATCAGGAAGGAGGTTACTCGAGGTCGAGTCGCCGGTCCGTTTAGTGTACCACCGGTTCCTAATTTTGTTTGTTCCCCTTTAGGTGTGGTCCCAAAGAAGGACCCGGGTGAGTTTCGGCTGATACATAATTTATCAGCCCCACGTGGTCTTTCCGTAAACGAAGCGATAGACCCGGAAGTGTGTTCGGTGCGGTACGCATCCTTCGATGAGGCCGTAGCCATTTTGAATCGCCTGGGGCCCGGGGCGCTGATGGCAAAATCTGATATCGAGTCAGCGTTCCGGTTGCTCCCGGTACATCCAGACGATCAGCGTCTCTTAGGTTTCATGTTTTAGGGTCATTATTACATGGATAGGTGTATGCCGATGGGGTGCTCTATATCTTGTGCCTATTTCGAAAAATTCAGTAGTTTTCTACAATGGGTCTTCACAAGGAAGACGGGTTTCCAAAATGTGATGCATTACCTTGATGATTTTTTGTTCCTGGGGGCAGCCGGGGACCCGGAATGTGGGCAGGCCTTGACACAGTTTTGTGTCTTGATGAATCACTTTGGCGTGCCATTGGCACCAGGTAAGACTGTGGGGCCTTCCACTTGCCTCGAGTTTCTGGGGATCGAGTTAGACTCCGCAGAAGGTTGTTTTCGTTTACCAGCTGACAAAGTGTCAAAGTTCAGGACATCCCTGCAGATGTGTATAAGGGGACCTAAGGTTAAGCTGCATCAATTACAGCAGTTAGTTGGCCAGTTGAATTTTGCCCTGAGGGTTATACCAATGGCCCGCCCCTTTTCCCGTTCGATCGCTCAAGCCATGGTCGGCCTGAAGGAGTGCCATCATCGCACAAGGCTCTCGGCAGAGGTCCGCCAGGATATGCGCATTTGGTTGGCATTTCTGGCAGATTTCAATGGTCGAGTCGTCTGGAACAAACCAGCCGTGTCCTCTGAGGAGCTGGGGCTGTGGACAGATTCGGCAGGGAGCATAGGTTTCGGTGCCATATTCGGCACAAGATGGTCTGCACAAAAGTGGCCGACATGGTGGCATGACAGTGGACTGACAAGTAACATTGCTTTCCTGGAACTTTTCCCCATTTTAGTGGCCCTGAGAACTTGGCCCGAAGGGTTCAAAGATCACTCTGTGGTATTTTGGTCTGACAATATGACCGTGGTCGAGTGTATCAATAGTCAGGCAGCACGATGCAAATGGATTTTGAGGCTGCTCAAGGAAATTGTTTTACTTTGCATGCAATTGAATGTGCTATTCAGAGCAAGACATGTCCCAGGGGTAATGAACCAGGCGGCTGATGCACTGTCTCGTTTTCGTATGCAGGCTTTCTGGGGTTTCCTTCCCACAGCGGACCCGGAGCCGGCACCCTTTCCCGAAGCTCTCTGGTCTCTCGGTGCCCCGAACTTCGTAACCTCGTGGGAGAGAGTTTAGCACCCAGGACGAGGAAGGCATATGAAGGGGCGTTCCGGTCCTATTTGGCCTTTTTGGGGACTGATAGGGAGGAGCTTTGGGGCCAGGAAGAGTGGGTGGTAGATTTTCTGATGTCCTTACATCGGGTCGGGAAATCGGTGGCCACGGCTCAGAGGCATCGGGCTGCCATTTCCTTTGTTGCTAGGGCTCACGGGATCCATGACCCGACAGCGTCTTTCGTTGTACAGAAAGCGCTACGGGGGTGGCAACGCCTTGAGGGTCGCAGAGTAGATGAGAGGCGCCCGATAGGTTTGGATAGGCTGGCCCAGTTATTATCCAGACTCCCTGCTACGTGTTCATCTCAGTTTGAGACAGTGTTATTCCGAGCCGCTTTTACGCTGGCATTCCATGGGGCTATGCGGGTAAGCGAATTAGTGGCGAGGAACAAGCAGGATGTGACAGGAGGATTGTGCCAGGAGCACGTCCAGATCAGAGGGGAGACGATGACGGTCTCATTTGCCAGGTCCAAGACCGATCAAAGTGGGATGGGAGACTGCGTAATCATACGCAGGATTCCCGGGTCCTCCATGTGCCCGGTAAGGTGTCTAGAAGATTATTTAGCACGAAGGGTGGCATCATGGGGGGGGACCTTGTTGAGACACGCTGACGCCACCCCACTGACAAAGTTTCAGTTTCAGCGGGTGCTTGCGATGTCGATTGCCGCTGCGGGCTTGAACCCGGGCGAGTTTGGGACCCATTCCTTTCGGATAGGGGCTGCTACAGAAGCTACAGCCAGGGGTCTGGGTGTTGAACAAGTTAAACGGGTGGGGCGTTGGTCCTCCAATTGTTATAAAAGGTATGTGCGGTTGCACATGTTGTGAAGCTGTAGCAATGTACTCACGCTTCTTGTTTTTGTTTGGTTTTCAGTTGCGCAAGCCTACGAGGCGGGGCGGACTTTGCAGTCGACCCTACACCGGGCCAGCGGTCAGACATCACCGGCTGTGAAAAAGGAGGTGTGGGTTGTGGGCCACTCATACGTGAGACGTGCCGCAGACGTATTCAAGGCAGGTGATATGATTCACGTAGCTGGGGAATACGGGTACAGTGTGTCCTTCTACGGAAGAGGCGGTCTCTGTATTGACCAGTTTCAATCATTTTTTGAGGGTTTGCTAGTGCGGACGAGGTCACCGCCGTCTGTAGTGATAGTACATCTTGGGGGTAATGATTTGGTCACCACTGGTAGACGACTTCTTCTTGAGGCGATGCTTTCCACTGTAAGTTGGTTAGCGAGGAGAGTTCCAGGGGGCACAATTGCATGGTCCCATATGATCCCACGAAAAGTGTGGCGGGGGGCTATTTCGGTTCCTGCTTTAAATCATTCTGTTAGGAAGCTTAATAACAAAGTGAGTAGGTTGTTCCGTTCCAAGACACTGCATGCTATTCCACATGGGTGTATTAATGATGACAGTATGTATTTGGGGGATGGAGTGCATTTGTCTCGGGTGGGCAATGAGTTACTCATAGGAGACTTCTTAGCATGGCTAAAAACGTTACACCATGACCTTTAGGTAGGAGTGTTGTGGGGGGTCCGGATAGCCGGTCAACTATCCGGCCTGTGGCGGTAAGGTCATGATCGGTGAGCACTAATTGGAAGATCCCTATGAGTGGGCGTCACCCAGCACGGATGGGAGCGCTCGGGGGAGGTGGCCATTGGCCCCTCAACGGGGAGGCGGTCCCTTCTAAGGATGGGTCGCCGAAAGAAGAGGAAAGGCGGTCAAGGCCCCTTCCTGGGTAGGAGGGGTTACAGCCCCCTCCTGGGGAATTTCCCGGGGCCAGGACGTCTGCGACGGCAGATATGGTAAGTTGTGTGGGGTTTGGGGGGGGGGTCTACGCTACCTTCTAGATACCTCACACGAGTCCTCGTACGACCTCTAAGTGGCGTCGAGTTTTATTGGGGCCCCCGTCAAGTCAAGGGAAATTGGTAATTGCACTTGAGGTACGCCTCTGGGCCGCCCCTCACAAGTGAGGGCGATATTTCTGGGTTAGGGATCTTGACACCGGTTACGACCTTGCCGTTGGCCCTTAAACGTTAGGATGTACAATTTCAAAATTTCAAGTAAATGTTTTGCAGGATGTTAGTTCGGCTAGGAGAACCTTTGTATTAGAGAATCTGTTAAGGTTAGCCAAACATCGCAATGTGGTAATGAAATTGTACATAATATGAAACTGTTTATTTAATGTTTTAATTTTGTTTCATATTTTAATAAATACGGCCGGGGGGGTTACTCCCTCCCGTCTTCCAAAGACTTCAGAACTGTTTCCGGTTTCCCATCCTTGGGGATTGTGTTGAGAGGGGGTGGCGGGTATCTCAGCCATATGGAAAGGGGCGACCACTCGGTCCCCCCGAACGTATGGCAGAGTACCACGATCCCCCCGGGAAGCCATCTTGGGCGGGAGGCGAGTCTCGGCTTGTATGCCCGAAGCGGCGTAGCCGGGGCGCGCCTTTTCCCGCCCTAGAGTGGGTTGGCCTAGACACTGACGCGGCTGGCCACGCCCTAGGGGCAGGCAGGGGCGGGTTTACGCCCGCCCTGAAGACGGATAAAAGGAGAAGCAAGATCCGAAGGCATCCTCTTGTTCCTGTGCTCTGAAGCTGCACCTCCTCGCTGCACGTGAGCTCGAGACGGAACGAAGAGCCAATTTTGACCCACCCACCAGCCCCTGAGGACAGCAAGTGGTTTTGAATAAAGTTGATGGATAACTCTGATTTTCGTTTACAGGTTGTGGTATTAGCAAGATGATTTTGAGTATGTAATAAAGAATGTCGATTTGTGTTACGTTTTGCAAATAAAGAAATTCTGCTTTAGTGTTCATTGGTAAGCATGCTTTTAATAAAAGTATAGTTGCTACTGTATTTTTAGATTAGTCATTTAGTTAGCATTGTCGTATTTATTTTGGTCGGGCGGTCAGGTCATGATCGGTGAGCACTAATTGGAAGATCCCTATGAGTGGGCGTCACCCAGCACGGATGGGAGCGCTCGGGGGAGGTGGCCATTGGCCCCTCAACGGGGAGGCGGTCCCTTCTAAGGATGGGTCGCCGAAAGAAGAGGAAAGGCGGTCAAGGCCCCTTCCTGGGTAGGAGGGGTTACAGCCCCCTCCTGGGGAATTTCCCGGGGCCAGGACGTCTGCGACGGCAGATATGGTAAGTTGTGTGGGGTTTGGGGGGGGTCTACGCTACCTTCTAGATACCTCACACGAGTCCTCGTACGACCTCTAAGTGGCGTCGAGTTTTATTGGGGCCCCCGTCAAGTCAAGGGAAATTGGTAATTGCACTTGAGGTACGCCTCTGGGCCGCCCCTCACAAGTGAGGGCGATATTTCTGGGTTAGGGATCTTGACACCGGTTACGACCTTGCCGTTGGCCCTTAAACGTTAGGATGTACAATTTCAAAATTTCAAGTAAATGTTTTGCAGGATGTTAGTTCGGCTAGGAGAACCTTTGTATTAGAGAATCTGTTAAGGTTAGCCAAACATCGCAATGTGGTAATGAAATTGTACATAATATGAAACTGTTTATTTAATGTTTTAATTTTGTTTCATATTTTAATAAATACGGCCGGGGGGGTTACTCCCTCCCGTCTTCCAAAGACTTCAGAACTGTTTCCGGTTTCCCATCCTTGGGGATTGTGTTGAGAGGGGGTGGCGGGTATCTCAGCCATACATAATTTAACTGTTTGAATACATTAATTTTTAAAGTGCAAAGTGCCTTGTAAACTTTATAACTGTGCAAATACGCAATTAGAAATGCTGTCACATTAATGGTAGATATAACTTCAACCATAAATAATTACACACATCTTTCTTTGGCATGTTGATGTTTTACTAAGCCGGTTATGAATGCCTTAAAGGTGTTATAAACCTATTTAATATATATAGTTAGTCACATGTGGTCTATGATCTTCGATAACTGCCTCTGTGTATTCTATGGCTTAGAGATATATTATTGTGCTCAGGGGACTGGCGCACACCTCGTTATGGTTAATTAAAGTCCATCTAATAAACAAATTGTAAATATAAAATAACGGTGGGGAAGGAGTGTAAATGAGTATAAACCATAATGGTGCCAAATGAAACTTAACTAAATTTGATTAAATGTGTGCCAGTGCTTATGTCACATGGAAATAGAAATAAAAAAAAAAGAAAAAGAAAAATAAAAAGAAGAAATCTGGCCTTGCTCTACATAATAGGTGGCTAAATGGTACTAGACTACTGTCTCATGTGAGGTCTAATATTTAGACAGAAAGAGAAAAGAGAAGAGATAATGATAATGAATTACTAGTGAGGGTATTTACAGGAAGTTACGGAGTTCTTCGCCCATGTTGAGCCCCCCGGGCTCTTACTGTTCAGCCGAACAATATATTTAGATTCTAAGCGTCTGAGTTGTTTTTCATAGTCTCCCCCTCTCTTAGAGGTTCTCACTGCATCAATGACATAGTATTTGAGATGTGATACATTTCTATTGTGATGTGAGTGGAAATGCCGAGCAACAGGGTAGCTTTGGTCATTATTTGTTATTCCTCTCAGGTGTTGTAAAATGCGTTGGTGCACAGGTAATTTTGTGCTCCCAACGTACCGTAAATCACACGTCCAAGTGAGAACATACACTGCCAGCTCAGTTCTGCAGGTGAAATGTGCCCTGATGTTAATGGGTTTTGAATCAAAGGGGGAGACATATGATCTTGTATTGATGCCAAAATTGCAAGCGCGACAAGATATGCACTTGTAAAAACCTTTGCGTGGTGAAAGCCAATCATCGTTTTTTGGCATCTCTGGACTGCTTGAAACCAACTCATTCCGCATGCTAAAAGCACGCCTATAGGTGACAGTTGGTTTGGGGGTAGGATTTCTTTTAGTACTGGATCTGTGAGGACAACTGGCCATTGTTTCCTAATAAGATTGGAGATTTGGCGGGCTTGACGGCTGTATCCTGTGATTAGCCTGACACCAGTGTTAGTTTCTTCCATCTTGTTGGTGTCTGTTTGTGATGTAACTTGGGGAGAAGCATTGAGCAGCTCTGACCGGTTATGTTTGTTGGCTCTAGTCATGGCTGAATGTAACATGCTCTTGCTGTAACCTCTAGCTTCTAGTCTAAGTTTGGCCTCAGATTGGTTTTCGTCCCTGAGCTCTGCCGTGCTGCAGGCTCGATGTATTCTGAGGAACTCTCCATAGGGAAAGGCCCTAATGGTATGATTGGGGTGGAAACTTGCAGCATGTAAGATGGAGTTACCTGCTGTGGCTTTTCTAAAAAGGCTAGTTGTTACCTTATTGTCTATAATTTCCACCATCACATCGAGGAAACTAATTCTCGTGGCATTTATGTCTGATGTGAACACAAGGTTACAGTCATTGTCATTAATTGCATGTACAAAATTCTGAGCTTCTTCTTTGTTTCCCCTCCAGATCACGAATACATCATCTATATATCTCATATACATGACTATATTTTTCGACCAGGCATCAAAGTGTTTTACCCTGAGGACATGCTCCTCCCACCAGCCAACGTGGAGCCCCGCGTAACAGGGAGAGAAGCATGCCCCCATGGCCACCCCCCTGAGTTGCTTGTAAACCCGATTGTTGAAAAGGAATACATTATTGTATAGGCAACGTTCAATCATGGTCAAAAGCATGGCATTATGTCTGTATAGTTCTATTGGTCTCTTGTCCAAATAGAATTTCACTGCTCTTAGACCGTCAGTGTGAGAGATGCTTGTGTACAGAGTAGATATATCCATGGTCATGAGTAAAAGGTCAGCCGACCAGTTGAAATTTTCAAGTACACACAGGAATTCAGTAGAGTCACGTAGGTATGAGGGTAATGAAGTAACAAAATCCTGCAAATAGAAATCAATGAATTTTGATGAATTTTCAAAGAGGCTGTTGATCGCAGAAACTATGGGTCTCCCCGGGGTTGGTGTAATGCCTTTATATACTTTTGGGATGAAGTAAATGTTTGGTAAAATAGGGAAATCTTTTTGTAAAAATTTCACTTCATCTCTAGTAAGAAGGCCCTCATGTCTCCACTCATTCAGTTCTTTGTGGTATAGTTGTTGTATCACCTTGGTAGCTTTGAGATCAATGGTAGCATAACAAGAAGTGTCATTAAGGTGTCTATATGCCTCTTCCATATATTGTTTCTTTCCCCAAAGGACCACATTGCCCCCTTTATCAGATTGATTAATAATCACAGTCTCATTCGTTCTGAGTTTCTTCATGAGATTATTATAGGGGCGCATTCTGATATTCACAGATCTTTGTGTTTTTCTTACCTTGGTCTGCAGTTGTTTCAGGCCACTGGTAATCAACTCTGCATAAGTGTCTATTGAGTCCTTGGGCATATTGGGAATAGATGTTGATGGCAATCTGAATGCACTTGTCGGTGCTGATCCCAAATTTATATCCTCTTCAGTAGCAACCTCTTGGGTGTTGAGTTCCAAAGAGTCTCCACGACGCAGATGATGCATCGTTTTTAGCAAACTTGAGTCTTTTGCTTGCAAGCCACTTTTATTTGGTGGTAAGATGCTTGTGGTTTATTTCTTGGAGGCTAAGCTGGTTTTGATGGCATAATATTTTTTCAACTTTATTTTTCGAATGAACTTGAAGACGTCCACCCTCGTGCTGCAGTAATCAAAATTGCTTTCGGGCAATATGAGAGGCCAAGGGTCAACAGCTGTTTTTCAGCCTCATTTAGCTCGATTTCAGTCAGGTTAATAATAGTTTTGTCATTCATTGTTTTTTGTTCACCCATGTTTTCTTTTTTTGTGGCCGTCCTCTTCCTCTTGGCGCATTTTCTGCGTTCGCGCCTCCTTGAGTTCCTGAGGAATTGCCTTGTTGGTTCGTGTTCCTGGATCTCAGGGTGCCTTTTCTCTGTATCCTCATATATTCTAGTTCTTCCTGTAGGGTTAGTTGGCCCATATCCCCTTCCTTTGAACCGGAGGCACCATCATCTGAGTCCTCGCTAGTGGGTACTAGGCTCTCATTAGATTCAGATGCGTTGGATTCACTCTGCATCGAAGATGAGGCTTGTGCTTGCACTGGTGTAGGTCCTTGTTTGAAAGTGATTTTATTTAGCACACGTTGTTTACGCAGATGATCATATTTTCTTGCGAAAGTGTAAATCTGCCCCAACTTATAGTCCTGCTCATCGCGGGCAAATTTGTACACCTTTCTCTGCTTGATGGTGTTTTCATGTTTTGACAAACGTTCCTTAATTTCTTTTTTGGTTTGTTCAATCAGTGCTTTGTCCTTCACAAACAGCTCTTTGTCCAATTCATCATTGATGCGGGTAATCTCCAATAGATCCTTATCTCGATCTATTTTTGCGTACTTCACTAGGAGGCAAAGCAGTCTCATGGAAGCCTCTAAGTTACTCTCCGCCCAATCCTTTAATAATAGTGGGTTCGGATTTCCAAAGCTGGGTACCAGCATTATTCTTAATCCACGAGGCACTCTTCCTACCTCGTGGTACTTTTCCAAAGATCGTATTTCCCACCATTTTGTTAGTTCGCTTTTCATATGCTTCTCCAGTTCTTTTAGCAGTCTCTTGACATCTGCCTCATTGTCCACAGCCGTGGTTTTATTTTTAGTAGCGTTCCCATTCAGTCCTATTTTAGGCAGGTTTAAAAACAGCTGGTCGAACGCCTCTTCCCGTTCTCGCTCCTCTGACATCTCTGCACCTCTATGTGTTATGCACTGTTCTTAAGTTATGAACTGAGGGGAAAGTGGAAATAAATAACACCGCCCCCGATTGCTGACTCGTGGGACACCTTTCTAACCTGTGCGGTGATATTGCAGGAGCCTTCCGTCTCAGAATTGCCGAGTC
This sequence comes from Lissotriton vulgaris, assembly GCF_964263255.1. Classification (NCBI taxonomy): domain Eukaryota; kingdom Metazoa; phylum Chordata; class Amphibia; order Caudata; family Salamandridae; genus Lissotriton; species Lissotriton vulgaris. The sequence continues at coordinate 1,012,632,152 of NC_141699.1, read as the reverse complement.
TTTGCTGCTTACGTGTTCCGTCCGCCGACAGTCACTGTTGCAGTTTACCTCCCTCGGTAATCGGAAACCTTGCTCCACCTTGCTTCACTCGCTCAGGGGGCCGACAGTCCTTTACTTTTTTCAAGTAGAAATCACTCGATGGGTCCGTTGTTTGTTGTCAGCCGACTTCGTATGAAAGGGGTCTGCGCAGCAGGAGCCGACCGTCTCCTGATAATATTGTTCTCCAACTTGAAAAACGGCAGCGCCTCTGCCCGTTTCCCCAGCGCGCAAACAGCAATGATCGTCTCGAGTCAGGCTTGTGAAATAGCTTCTTTTATTTTGCCATCAAAGTGCAGGGTGCAGAGACCATCAAACAGACGCGTTTCGGGCGCGGACGCCCTTGCTCACTGTCAGCGAGAAAGTGGACATGGTAACCAATAAATAACAAACACTAATGTTCAAAAAGCGCGCCAGTGCATTCACAGAGGTTAACATAGACATAGGACTAATAGCTTAAAACCTGAGAATAGGTAACTACCATAGCGGCCATTGGTAAGTGGTAAAACATACATTGCCCCTTCATATATGTACAAATACAATAACATTATTAATGGTGACCACATTAATGCAAACAGCATTATAATCAATTAATATTAATGTAAACATATAACACATGTGCAAATACGCAAGTTGATGTGCAAATAGGCAAATTTATAAAGTGTCACGTGCAATTACGTAATGCCTAAGCGAACATAATTTAACTGTTTGAATACATTAATTTTTAAAGTGCAAAGTGCCTTGTAAACTTTATAACTGTGCAAATACGCAATTAGAAATGCTGTCACATTAATGGTAGATATAACTTCAACCATAAATAATTACACACATCTTTCTTTGGCATGTTGATGTTTTACTAAGCCGGTTATGAATGCCATAAAGGTGTTATAAACCTATTTAATATATATAGTTAGTCACATGTGGTCTATGATCTTCGATAACTGCCTCTGTGTATTCTATGGCTTAGAGATATATTATTGTGCTCAGGGGACTGGCGCACACCTCGTTATGGTTAATTAAAGTCCATCTAATAAACAAATTGTAAATATAAAATAACGGTGGGGGAGGAGTGTAAATGAGTATAAACCATAATGGTGCCAAATAAAACTTAACTAAATTTGATTAAATGTGTGCCAGTGCTTATGTCACATGGAAATAGAAATAAAAAGAAAAAGAAAAATAAAAAGAAGAAATCTGGCCTTGCTCTACATAATAAGTGGCTAAATGGTACTAGACTACTGTCTCATGCGAGGTCTAATATTTAGACAGAAAGAGAAAAGAGAAGAGATAATGATAATGAATAACTAGTGAGGGTATTTACAGGAAGTTACGGAGTTCTTCGCCCATGTTGAGCCCCCCCGGGCTCTTACTGTTCATCCGAACAATATATTTAGATTCTAAGCGTCTGAGTTGTTTTTCATAGTCTCCCCCTCTCTTAGAGGTTCTCACTGCATCAATCACATAGTATTTGAGATGTGATACATTTCTATTGTGATGTGAGTGGAAATGCCGAGCAACAGGGTAGCTTTGGTCATTATTTGTTATTGCTCTCAGGTGTTGTAAAATGCGTTGGTGCACAGGTAATTTTGTGCTCCCAACGTACCGTAAATCACACGTGCAAGTGAGAACATACACTGCCAGCTCAGTTCTGCAGGTGAAATGTGCCCTGATGTATATATATATATTAACTACTGGCGGTCGCCAGTAGGTAGTTATAGTTAGGATTGTTTTCCATAGGGAATCTGCAACATTCTATTGGGAATAACTTTGGCGCCAGTTGAGGAATCTACCTGAAAATTTCCCGAAATTTGCCTTGCTGCGCTCCGCTCCTTCCCTGAAAGTTTGGGGGGGATTCGTCATGCGGGGGCCGAGATAAAAGGGGTGTCCCAAAACATGTTTTCCCCATGTTAATTTCCATAGGGCGGTTGGACTCACTTTTAGCCCGAACGGCTGAATGGATTTCGACCAAACTTGGCAAAATTGTAGGGACTGGTAGCCCGATGTGCCTTTGCTATGTCTCAAGATATGTGCTCCAGTGGATTTTGAGTAATTTAGGTTCAAAAAAATATATATATCTATAAGCGCGCCCCGGTACACGCACCAGGGCGCGTACCAGCGTGCTAAGCGAGTTCGCGCGCGGACAGCTGATTGGCTCTCGGGTGTCTGTCAACATTCCAAACAGTCCGGAGCGGCCGCCATCTTGTGTCTCGGTAGGATCGAGACACAAGAGGTGGCAAAAACAAAGGGGGAAATGAACAAAAGGGGTCAGGGTAGACCCCCCCTGACCCCCTAGGTTTGATGTGGGGGCCATAAAAGGCATCGGGGAGCGTACCGGGGAGCGTACCATGGGGAAAAAACAATGACAGTTTTTAAAAAATGTAGCACTTTTTTATAAATTGGAGGTAGTTCTAAAAATAACTGATTTTTTATTATTTTTGTTGTTTTATATTTTTTTATTGTTTTTTTGAACATTTTGTACTTTTTTGGCTTTTATGAACAATTTTATATTTTTATGGGGACAAACAAAAAACAGGGAATTGTAAATGGCTCAACTGGAGAAAAAAAACCAGGAAAAAATTAAGATTTCTTTGGGCACTTGTGGTTGTCACCAGCACGGTTGATGAGTTTAACACTTTGCTCACCATAGCAAATTGTACGCCCACAAAATACACAAACTATTTTGAAATTTCCAAACTGGGTTTGGATGTTTGGGACCATCTCCCTTGTCTCTGGTCCCGATGGAGTGGGTTGGGTACTTTCGGAGGTGCTGGGAGAAGATTGGGGAGGGTTTCTGGTCAGATCTCTGACCTCTGCCGCACTATAGTTGTTAGGGTGCCGGCATTGCATGTGGCGAATCATGGTGCTGTTGCCAAAAGAATATTTCTTGGAAGGGTTCCTCCTGGAAAGTACAGTGCCACAGATCAGACAAGTCACTTTTGGCGCATTTACTTTCTTTTGGCCCCTTGGGATTTTAAAAAACTCCCAGACAATGTGCTCCTTTGGCTTGTAGGGGGTAGTATCTTCTGGATGGTAGCGCCGCCTCTCCTCCTCCTCCTCCTCCTCTCCTCTTCTTCATCTCCACCACTGTGGTGTTGTGGTGGTCCTTGTGGTGGTGGTGGTGGCTGAGATGCTCCTGCTGCTGCTGCTACTGTAGCCATTTCTCAGTACAAATAGGTACTAATAGCTCTGGTCAGATCTCTGACCTCTGCCGCACTATAGTTGTTAGGGTGCCGGCGTTTCATGTGGCGAATCATGGTGCTGTTGCCAAAAGAATATTTCTTGGAAGGGTTCCTCCTGGAAAGTACAGTGCCACAGATCAGACAAGTCACTTTTGGGGCATTTACTTTCTTTTGGCCCCTTGGGATTTTAAAAAACTCCCAGACAATGTGCTCCTTTGGCTTGTAGGGGGTAGTATCTTCTGGATGGTAGCGCCGCCTCTCCTCCTCCTCCTCCTCCTCCTCCTCTTCTTCATCTCCACCACTGTGGTGTGTGGTGGTCCTTGCGGTGGTCCTTGTGGTGGTGGTGGTGGCTGAGATGCTCCTGCTGCTGCTGCTACTGTAGCCATTTCTCAGTACAAATAGGTACTAATAGCTCTGGAAACAGGTCTTCCTCACTCAAAGTACAAAGTGAGAATGAGGAAAAAAGGTGGGGGCTTTCATCATTAGGAAAACAAAACTGTCCTGAACCAATGAAAAGTGTGATTTTCAGGTCACATGACCCGGGCTTTCATCATTTGGAAACCAAAACTGTCCTGAACCAATTAAAAGAGTTATTTTTAGGTCACGTGATCCGACGCGCTTACGCTACGCGGCGTTTACGTAGTGCGAACGTATGTGCTCGGGTGCGCTTACGCCGTGCGTATCACGCAGACGCGCCTACGCAATACGTCACGATGATGTTTTCGTTCGCGGCAATAGCGCTAACGGGACGCTCACCGGTACGCGCACCGGGACGCGCCGCAGGACTGCGCTTACCTGTGCGCTCCAGGGCAAAAAAAAAAAAAAAAACATGACAATATACATAAGCAAAATAGTATTACATAAATATACAATATAGGATTCATTAAAAAAAATATTACATTTCATAGCTATAGAAATTTGCTATTAAAAAACCTTTGAAATTCACTGAAAAAACATAGGTTTGAGGCCCTATATATAGTTAGGAATTAGCATTAAAAAAACCTATGAAATTCACTGAAAAAAACCATAAGTTTCACACCAGTTATAGTTAGGAATTAGCATTTAAAAAACGTATGAAATTCACTGAAAAAACCATAGGTTTCATGCCAGTTATAGTTAGGAATTAGCATTTAAAAAAACTATTAAATTCACTGAAAAAAACATAGGTTTCACACCAGTTATAGTTAGCTGGAAATTTTACTGACATAAAACCATTGAAATTCCCACGTTATAGTTAGTTGGACTCACTATAACTTGCGCGCCTGAAGTAGTGTGGCTCACTGGTTAGAGGCGGCAGACCCGAGAGCAGAGGACGGCCCGGGACCAGGGTTCGATTCCCGGCGCGGCAGGTTTCTGGACCAGGGTCAGCGGACTCGATAATTCTCTTGCCTCGGTGCCCGCTCTGATCAGCGTTCACACTCGGCAACTCTGGGCATTAGCTTGCCTCATCTTCACTAACGGCCCCACCAGACCGCCGGGGATGCCTGGTCTCACCCTGGAGATACCCATTAAGGGACCATCTCTCAGGGAAGCCAGGAAGGGTTTCGCAGCGGTCGAAGCGCCTTGGGACCCTCCGGGTAAGTAGTGCGCTATATAAATGCCTATACATTTACATTTACATTTACAATGCACTGCTGATGACGTCACATATTACATCACTCATGACATGGTCAGTGACATCACTCATGACATCACTGATGACACCATCCAGTGAATGTGTGTCTTTCTGAAAAATAAATGTTTTATATATGTATATGTAAAGGTCGATGGAAGAATAAATGTTTAAATAAGTGTCTAAATGGATGTGGAAGGAGCAAGGAGTGGGCCTAAACAAAGTCAATGTGTTATCCTTCCCAATATTGATTCAGAGGTAACAATTGAGCAATGCGCCGCTTTTGACTGTGTGAACCGGTTGAAACTGTGACATTTGTTGATACTCAAGGGTTTGGAAGCCCCCCTTGTTCATTTTCTTGCATTTCCTTACAGGGGTAGGAAAGCGAAAGTCAAAATAAACAGTAATAGGAACTGAGATTGGTAGGGGAGTTAGACAGGGGTGCGTGTTAGCCCCTCTTCTGTTTATACTATATATTAATGATCTCTACTCATCCCTATCTCCTATAACCAGTGATGTTCCATCTGTTAAAGGGAGACCCATTCCTACACTTTTATATGTGATGATACAGTTTAAGTGGCCCGGACCCCCAGGGCATTGCGTGTTTTAGTGTTGGTATTCATCGATTTTATATCTAATCTAGACCTCCGTACAAATTTTGCAAAATCTCATGTTATGGCTTGTGGGCCACATTGCATTCATTTGTCTTTTATACAAATCAAAAATAACTCCTTAATAAGTGTTAAGATCTTCCCTTTCCTAGGAGTTATATTTTCATCTTCCGGAGCTTGGTCACCTAATATTGCACACTGTAGAATGCTTTTTTCGAAAGTAGTTGGATCCGTGCTTTCTCTCCCTCAACCTCGCAGCAGGGGCAGTTGAAAGCAATACTACAACTATATAAGTCTCAATGTGTTCCAATTGCTACTTATGGTTCCGCCATTTGGGGGAGTGTGACTTGCATAACCATACATCCCTACTTATTCATTATGTCCCCTATACCTGACAAATGGGAGCAATGTCCAGTGCTCCTATAGCCAGGGGGATGGCACAGAGGGTGGGGCTGGGGGCTTGCTGGTAAATGGATGATGGGTGAAGTGTTTTGAATGGAATACCCGGGAGAAGTGTGCCTGCTTTCATCTGCTTTCCTGCCTGTGAAAACAGATGAAAAATATGCTCCCAGCAAGTGAAGCAGTTTTCCTGCTCTGGCCCGCTGGGAGCAGAGCTTCTGTTTACTCTCCCTTGGCCGGAGCTATCAAAGCTCCGACCAAGTGAAAGTAAACTGTTGTCTCCTCACTGTGGGTTCCTAGGGAGATAGAGAGCTCACACTGGGGGGTGGCAGTCGTCAGGGCCATTAATGACTCCAGGATGGGGGCAGCACAGCCCCCTTCTTTTCAAATGCACAGCTTTGTTCCGAGGAGGTGATGGTCCCCAGGACTCTTAAGAGCCACAGGAGAGTATCTGTGTGGCCCCCCTACCATTTTTCAATTAAGCCACAGGGATCTGCATGCCCCCATCCATTTTGTAAGGAAAGCTCTGGGGAGGTGGTGGCCCCCAGGCTCTAATGAGCCTTAGGAGGGGGGGGCACACACAGCCCCCTCCCAACCTTTCAAGATTTCACATGCCGTCAAGACCTGGCCCACCTGGGGGCTAAACTGTAAACAAGCGTTTGAGAGAGTGCTTGGTGTTTTTTTCCAGTTTTGCTACGGAATCATGGATCCAGCTGTCTTTCTTGGCAAAATCGGAAAAAAAGAATTGACCTCCAGCCTGACCCTAGGACACCCCCCTGAACCTGGCCTAAGGGGTCAGGATATTCATAAACTGCCCCATTACTTTATTTTGTTTTTGACTGAATCCAAGTCCCAGAATAACTGCTAACAGCCAATCAGATGTCTGCACACGATCGGTTAGATTCACGGAGGGTCCATGTCCCTGGATATACAAATGTGATTTTCCTTTAATATCTCATAAACTACTGAATAGATTTATACCAAGTAATAAAGAGAGCTCTTTCTGGACCAAGAGCTACCTTTCTGCCAAACTTGGTGAATTTTGTCTATATATAAATCCCAGGGAATGGGGTACCCGGTGCTGTACACCTGCTAAGGGAAGGGGCTGCACACTCTCACTCCTAAATGATCTAATCAGCCCCGGTGTTTAGAGTTCCCAGGGCCTGTGTAAGGCTTGGAAGAGGGGACAGCAAGTCCCCTTCCTTTATTGATCAAATCGTTCCCAGAGTACGGGTGCTCTGCGGCTTGTGTAGGCATCAAGGAGGAGGGTAATGCGCCCCTCCTCCAAATGACCAAATCAGTCCCAGGGGATGGAGTCCATGGGTCCTGTATCAGGCTCAGGGAGGAGGGGCCTTAAAAACAAAAATTCCGCCAACCACCCAACCCTGGCCACCCTGGGGTTAAACTTATGAAAAAGATGGACACCCAGCATTTTATGGTTCTTTACACCACAGATCCATAGATCTTTTGCAGATCAGTGGTGCCAAGAAAAAAAATTATGTTTTTGGCCCAAGGAAAGTGGGAGGTCCATCTTTGTCTCTTCTTCCTGGCCCAGAGGGGATGGGTACCCCCTATATGTTTTTTTACCTATTTGTTCAGGACAAGAGACTGAGCCCCAGAGTCCTAAAATGTCTGTCGCCACATCTTTGTTGTTAATGTGGTGGCAGCTAATAAGATCTTATCTCTGGATCTGTCAGCTACGCTAATCCTCTGTGGCGTGATATTTACATAAAGATTTGAACCTTAATTTCTCAAAAACTACTGCATGCATTTACACCAAATTACAAAAAGCATGCTTTCTGGACCAAGATCTAGCTTTCTTTCAAACTTGGTGTAATTCTTTACAGCCGTTTTGGCAGTAGCTGTGTTTAATTTTGGGAAAATGCATTTTGGAACCACCTCATTTTCTCATCCTCGCTTGACGAACCACCCAGAAGGTTTCCTGGAAGGAGGTGAGGGGAATGACATTTTTTGAAAGTTTTGTGAAGATTTGTCATTTCTCGCCAAAGTTATTAGCAAACCAAAAAATCAATTTCATATAGAAACATGGTCCTAACTATAACTACCCAGTGGCAACTGCATGATAGAAATACTTGCTTTTGCCAAGTATTGTTTCTGTGTTTTTATGTGTGGGTTGCATTAGAGCCCTATCCAATCTAAACCACATCATTATCACAGGATGTATTTTATGTGCTTCAAGGAGCCCAAATAACAAGTTGCAGGTCCCATTCAATTGCTCTATGAAATGAATTACAGCAGGGTAACACAGATATTGCCTCTCCGTTTGCTGACAGACACAAGGATGATGCACAATGACATCTGTATTGGAGCACAACAGAATGAGACCACTATAAAGAATAAATGGTGCTCCTTTGGAAGTGTACAATAATTATCCTGAAGACACAATGTTTCTTTGTTGGCGAGCCCAAAACCTGCTGGACAAGAAAAACATATTTGGCAGAACATCCAAAAAAGGTGAAGCTGTTGGAGCGCATCCCAGAATTATGCATTACTTGAAAGAATGAAGGTTTGATGAGAACAGACTCTCATGGACAGAAATGATCAGACACAGCAAGTCTACTTTAAACACAGCAGATGACTGATGAGCAAGGAGGTACTGTATTAATGAAGCAATTTGAAGAGCTCCGATAGACAAACAAATGACATAGTTCTGACAGGATAGAACTTTAAAAAGTTAGATACTTAATCATTTACAGCATGTTAGAGAACAGACATCACCATACTGAGAGCATAGCATATATTTGTAACACCCTAATTCCTCCCCATTGTGAATGAGGTTTACAAACACATGATATTTTAGATTCAATAGATAACACTTGAAGCAGCACTAGTTTTTGAGGACATTGCTTTGAATACTGAACAGAAAAAGACTAGGAATCATTTTTCAAATTGCTTTGCTAATACAGAACCTCTTTGCCTGTCAGTCATCAGCTGTGTTTAAGGTAGACCTGCTGTGCTTGATCATTTCCTTTCATGATTGTCTTTTCCCATCAAACTATCTTTCTTTCAAGGAATGCATAATTCTGGGAGGCAATCCAACAGCTGCCCTAGCAACTCACACAGTTCCACTGTGTGTCACACGATTTGGGCTCCATTCACATGGTCAGCTGGGGAAGAGACTAGATCACATGTGACAGGGGAAACGAGCTGAAAACCCTGTAAACAGTAGATTTCCAGCTTTCTTTCAGAGGCAGTAAGCAGTTGATGTCCATTTCAAGGTGGGTAAACACCCCAGGACATCAGGGACAGCCCCAACGACCTCTTTGTGTTTTATTGTGAGTGGGTGGGGGTGTGGGGTCTGGGTGAGGGACAGAGTGACTCTTAGGTAGCTCTGGAATGATGTCCCGCCCCCTCCTCACACAATGAAACTCATTTGTAAGTTGGCAAGAATGAAACAACCCTCATCTTGTTTGGATGTCCTGCCAAATATGTTTTTCTTGTTCAGCGGGTTTCTGGCTCACCAGCAAAGAAACATTGTGTCTTTAAGGTAATTAGTGTAAACTCCTGAAGAAAAGAGCACAATTTGTTCTTTGTAGCAATCTAATTTTGTCTTGCTCCAAATTCAGATGTCATTGTGCATCATCCAGGTATTTGTCAGCAAAGTGAGAGGTAATCTCTGTGTTACAATGCTTTAATTCATTTAGTAAAGGTCCGCAATTGAAAGAGACTTGCAGCTTGTTATTTTTTAAGATGCACTCAATCAATGCGGCACAGTTTATACACATGGCCACAAGAGTGACAACATTGATAAAGTGTTCTGCATATTTATGGTTGTGCTGAATGTGCCTTATAATCCACCCTCTGTTGGCTAGATTAACACTTTAAACAAAACAAAATTAACTATCTAAAACGCAGTGACCATCACTTAAAAACTGCACATGTCGGCATAGATGTAGGTAATTTTATTTTACCACTTCTTAAATACCGAATTTTACCGATTCGGTATTTAAGAAGTGGTAAAATAGAGGGGGGGGGGGGGATGTAGGTATTACAGAATCGGTAAATACCGAATCGTTAAGATTCAGTATTTACCGATTCTGTAAATACCGATTCGGTAATGCCCATTGATTCCTATGGGCATTGAAGCCCATAGGAATCAATGGGCATTACCGAATCGGTATTTACCTATTCGGTAAATACCGATTCCAGCAAGGGTGCAGGGGGTGTCACTTTGACACCCTCTAGCACCCCAAATACAGGCATGTGTGCCATGTGGCACACAGACATGCCCTAAGGGCATGTCTGTCTGCCACATGGCATAGGTGTGCATGCACACATGTGCATGCACACCTGGATTCGGTATTTTACCATCCAATTGGATTGGGTGGTAAAATACTGAATCTGAAAGGCCTTTGGGACTCAGAAGAGTCCCACCTACATCTGGAAGTTACTGAATCGGTAAAAATACTGATTCAGTAAATTTACCGATTTGGTAAATTTACTGAATCTGTAAAATTGGCCCCCTACATCCCAAAAACCCATTTACCGGTCGGTAACGGCCGAAATCGGCCATTACCGGCCAGTAAATGGCCACCTACATCTGGCCCATAGTGCTACTAAGTACCAGAAACTTTGAAAATATTAACTGGGCACCTTCCAGCGGTTAAATGCTGAGTTCTGCCTCTAAAGGTGAGTATTGTGTCCTGATGGTTCCAATATCACAAATTGATCAACACAGGATAAAGCATTTTTCCACCAGGACATATACCTCATGCTCTCTGGTACTCATCCCAAACCTTTCCGACCACTATGAAAACCTAATCATTCTTCTCATACGTCCCCCTTCTTTTTTAGTCATGTCACTCAACTGCCAGGTACACAACAACTACTTACAAAGCAACTTACTATTTCTCCTTTCAAATCTATACCCATCATGCTCTCCCTATTCTAAACTTTACTTAGCACACAAGAACTCAAGAGCACAGACTTAACACAGCTAATGAACAAAAACAAAAAAGAGAAGAAAAAATGTATAACTAATTTACTAATAAGCATGGGCGGAAAATCCGTTATGCTCGCGGATTTTGCGGATTTTCGGTAAATTCGCAATCCGCGAATTTTCCGCAAAATCCGCAAATTCGCACGCAGCGGATTTTTTTTTCTTGGTGATACAATTTTGCTGCGTGCGGTGTAAGTTCGCAATTGCGAACTGGTACAAAACCCTCGCGAACTGGCAGAAATCCTTGCGAACTGGCAGAAATCCTTGCAAACACAAAAAAAGCATTCAGCAGGTTCAAAAGTTCAAACTCATCATTAGTAACCATTCCCTGTAGTGCTTACTGACAAGGGCCCCTCCAGAGTTCAGTTGCTAGTTGCAACAATTATATGACCCTGCTCTGACCCTCACAGCAGGCTCCTAGAATAGCTACAAGTAGGCCACAAAGGTCCTGGAAAAAAAAATTGCACTGCAACAGAAAGCAAATTACAGATAAGGAAGCAGGTGCCAGACTGGAATTTTAAAACAGTGACACATTAATAAATCAACCCCAAATTAATTCATGTCAGCTGAAGCAGGCAGGTGTGCTTGCTTTTCCCTCCCATAATCTACAGTGATGATGAACCAGAGGGTGGCATTGATGCACCAGAGGATGGCATGGGTGAAACAGAGGGTGGCAGGGGTGAAACAGAGGGTTCTGGGAACCTGTGATGATGAACCAGACGTAGAAACAACATAATCGTGACCGTTGCGAGCCGACATGTAAGTTCGCAATTGCGAACTGGTACAAAACCCTCGCGAACTGGCAGAAATCCTTGCGAACTGGCAGAAATCCTTGCGAACACAAAAAAAAATACACAAATTCGCGAGAATTCTCGGATTTTGCGGATTGTGAGTTCGCAAATTTGCAAAATTCGCGAACGCCAGATTCGCAAAATTCGCCCATGCTTATTTACTAACTATTAACCTCTAATTGTGGGTTCTGGAGTAGCGTGCTACTCACTGCAAAGTGCTTTAACGCATCATATGGGGTAGTAATCACTATATAAATGTCATTTGCAATTAAAATTACAATTTAAATATTGCCTTGTTTCACCAATTATTCACATTCACATTTCCATCGCTGCTGTGAAAGTTTAATCTATTTAAAAGAAATCTTGTAGTTCGGAAGAATCACAAATATTTTGAATGACTTTTTATGTTCTGCTATCTTGAATGTTGGATTACCTTCTAGTTAGGCATGCACAGAATAAATATAATGGTCCCTTGAGAAAAGGCAGCAGGCCTTTTTCATCTATGCACCCATGATCTGGAACAACATCCCCCCAAATTCATCAGGACTGATCCAACTCTCTTCCAAATTAGAAAAAAGTTGATGCTGAACCTCCTCAAAGAACATAATGTGATTATCACAGACTTCTGCTCATAGAACACGCCTACCTCTGTTATCACTCATTGACTATACGCTTCCCTAAGATCCTGAGCAGCTCTCCAGTGCTTTTTTACATGGTTCTTACTACACAAACACACCAAACAGCAGGCCATTGGTTTGATGCATTCTTGGTTATCAAATGGCCATCGCTTGTTGAACTGACTAAATGGAGATAGGTAATTTCATTGTGCCTCATAGTCATGGCGAAATGTAGGAAATTAATCTGTTTGTTGAGCCAGTTCAAGAATTATTTGGCAAAGACCTTGCTTTCTTCCCATATGAGGAAGACATTGTTGATGGAATGACGTCAAAGTTTATTGTGATGCTACTATGGGTTATTGGTTTTTAGAGCCATAGTTTTTCAAAACTGTGCACAAACAGAATTGATAGACTTGGATTGAAAACTGTGCCCAAATAAGTCCTGGTAATTTATTTCAGACCTGGCCTTCATATAGTCCAAAAAGCGCCAGGTCAGCAAACTCCATTATAAATTATATCAGGGCTATATGTGGCTACTCTGTGTGTCTGAAAATACTTTTAATGGATTTCAAGAGTGCCTGACTGTGGAATGCTTATGTATAATGACTCCACATTCAGATTAATATGTTTGTTGGTCATAAGGTAGAGCCTTTAAAAGCATGAGGATATCTCTGGTGTCCTGCAGACATATAGGTATTTTCCATACATCTGTTCACAGGAAAACATCATATAATGGCTCTAAAATGGACCCAGTGCCCATCCCAACACTTTTAGTCTACCAGGAGGAGGGAACTTGCCTTTATATGTCTGGGCAGAATGCAGAAATACTGGATTTAAGTATTATGCACATTGGATTTTAATTTTAAAGTTATTTAGCCTCCAATTTTACATTCCTTCAGTGGCTTTAATTGTATTATTATTTAATTCTCCCATGGTTTCTGGTACAATGGTTTTGCAGCTTTTGGTGTCAGTTAACAACCTCAAGACTGCTTGGTGATATTCCATCTAGAGTATGACAATTACACCTTCTTGTTCACTGGTTTGATCACAATGTTGCTTCTCATACTAACCATTATTGATAATGGGGTAGCCCCTAAAGTCAACCTGGACCTGGGCACAATACTGGAATGAGAACAGTGGTCCGTGACCAGAATTTAGAATAAATTAGAGTTGATATTGCCTAAACCATTGCAATAAAGTTAAGAAATAACCTCAAATTAAGCAATATGGTACATGTACAGAAATCCTTATTTATGCATCCAAACAATTAAGCAGACCACACATAAACACAATTGCCACAATATCTGATAGATTTCAAGGTATTTAATATTTAAGCAACTCAATTGCTAATGTACTGAACATAGGTTGCTGCAAAAAGGAGAAGTGAAAAGATAAAATAGTGGTGTTGGGAGGTGAGAAGATGAATCAAGGAGTAAGATATAGACAATTTAAAGACGGTGTTCTCCTTGAAATTATGATGTACAAGACCCTGGCAGTGATGAAAGCGATGGGTGGAGCTGAGACCACAGGAGCACATGTGACTAGTGACTCCGGGATGAGGCCATTTTGAACGGTCCCTGCATGTTGTGCAGGAGAGATGGGACTGGGGTGGAGAGATGATATGCACCCAGGATTGATCAGGGGTGCGCGATTTCTGGAGCCTTCCTCTCCTCTTTAAAAACTCTTGCACAAGAGGAGGCTCTCTCTTGGCTGGTGATTTTTCTGCACTTCACTGCTGGATCCTGGGACCGCCATGCACAATCAGAAAAAAGTGTCCCCCAATGACCAGAATGGACTAAGGACTCTGCCCGGTGGATTCCAAGACTAGTGGGTCTCTCTAAGGGTCAGTGAGGCTGGCCCTCTTGCGCACCCTGAGGTTCAATTGAGGGAAAGCCCTGGACTTTTGCACCCAAAAAAACAAGATTGGGACGAAGTCTGGCACTGGGAGTCAGGAGAACCAGCTCCCTGTAGACTGCACCACTTTGGAGGTGAAGAGGTCTGCTGCAACTGTCCCGGATGGTGGGGGCTCACCACCAGGTATAAAATTAGGCCAGGTTTGTCACAATTGGTCCAACAGGCCCGAGTTATGACATTGTTAAGTTGGCGACCTTTGACCTTTTACCAGCGATGAATCACATGGCGCTCCACTGCTGTTTCATTCTTTACCTCCGGTGTGGGCCAGCTCCGGGGGTCAGCGCAGAATTCGATATACAATAAGTATTGCAGGGTGAGGGCGAGCATGGAGCCCCCTCCTCAGACTATCTCTTGACCTGTGGACCCTATCCCGGGGCTGTTCTGATTGGAAAAGGGGAGTGCTGTTGTGTCCCCCAGTCACGATGGGCCTGCCCTATTCCCCATGCTCGTATTTAGGGGGAGCGGGTGACAGCTGCACACATAGGGATCCCTGCCTGCTGGAGCGGGCAGGGGAGAAGAGCTGCTATGCTCCCACGGGGAGCGAAGAAGATGTTGCTCTATCCTGAAAAAGAAAAATAACAGAAAGAAAAAGCTATGCGGCTCAGGGAGAGCCAACACTTAAATATGGACTGCTCCCCGAGAAACATCCCAAGGAATTGTTAGCAGAGTATTAACCCTAAGATTGCGGGATTAGTTAATCTATCCCCCCCCCCCAACCCCCCCCATCCTCACCGCAGGATTTCTTGAATGATTTCAAGCATTCCTAAGGTTGAAGATTTTGCTCTACCACTGTCTGTGCTATTTACTCTAAGGGTTATTTTTAAGGTTGCCATTGTTGGAGCCTCAAAGTGATTAAAGGAGATACATGTTTTGAAGCTCTCTTTAGGTGTCACATCTATGGTTGCAATGCAATGTCATTTAAATGAGATGCTCTCTAGCGGTGCTTTCATTATTGCATTTTTATGGTTCGAAAATGTATGCAAAATACACATGTTTTGCTCACTGTAAGTGCTTCATTGATTTAGTAATGTTGTCAATGATTAGTGATCAAAGTGAAAACACGTTATGAACATTAATAAGTGCATTTAGACAGGTGTATTATTTTTACTTATTGCATATCAGTATGCAATGAGAATTTGAACATGTCTTGCATTGCTCTTGATATGCTTATATGCACATATTGGTAAATTATTGCATAGTATTTAACAGGGTTTGTGTGTTAGATTCACTTCTCCTTTTTTCAAAAAAAAAGTACTAACTTGACAATCATTTATTTAGTGTTATTATTGCGTGCCAGTGAATGGTGATTACTAGCCCACACCACTGCACATGCTTAGGCGTTAGACTACTCTGCCTCCATACCCTGAGAGAGTCAAACACTATAATGGGGTGCTTGGTTCCCAGTAAGGACAATTGTGGACTTAATACTTGTGCAGGCTGCACAACTAATAAGCCAATTTCCTACACAATCCTTGGCAGGGTGAACTAGAAAAGTCATGAAATAAACCTGTGCTTAATGCTCTGGTAGCTTGGCACAACAACTGTCAGGCTTGAGTAAATGTGTAAAGTATTTATGCAGCACTCAAATAGTAATAAATGGAAAATGCAACACAAGAAAAATCCCAAACCAATTCAGAAACTTAGAGAAAAATTGAATAAATAAAAAACACCATAATGAAATAAATGCAATAAGTAGAACCAGAATTATGAATTTTAAATGCTGTATGTGAAGATAGTGCCAAAAAGCACAAATCACCACATGTGGGTATCTGGTGACGCAGGACTAGGTCAACGTCACAAGTTCAGGCCAACGCGATTGAGTTCAGGTCAGATATAGGGGGTTATATCTGTCCCATTCAAGAGTTTACCTATTCAGAGTCAAAGTACACAAAAGGGGCCTCTGCTGGTGCTTCGCATTTGCAGTGGCCCGGAGGATGTTGATGTTGGGACAAGGGGCAGTCACTTGCGCTTTATGTTGGTGGGAGACAAGGGTAGTCACTGTTTAGCATGAAAGTATGGGGTATTACATTGGCGGGAGAAGCAGTGACCGTTGCTGACATGAAAATTGCGCTCACAGTCACAAAGAGCCCAAATTTCTAGAATTGTACCAGCTGCTTGTTTTTGAATCATGAGAAGACTGTGATGTGAGCCGAAGTTCCAGGACCTGGGGGACAGCTCTTGGGAACAGGGCTCACTGCAGCAGAAGCCAGCAACAGGGCTCAGGCACGTCCCACAAGTGCTGTTCAACTAGGAATTTGCAGGGATGGCCTCTGGAAGCCTCTTGTGTCCCTGTAGCTCAAACAAGAGTTCAACCAACTGACACATGGTATTACCCTTGGGGATTTTGTGTTCAAGGCAAGCAGGTCCAGCTATCCTTCTTCAGACAGCAGGGAAAACCTTCTTCGAATCTTCTACAAGTCCACGAGTGTTCTGATTAAAAAAGGTTCTGACTGTGTCACATTTATACCCAGTGCCAGCCGTTGTGTCGAGGCAATCCCTAGCCCCCTTCCAAACTGGCTCTGGTCAGTTTCTCCCCTTCCCCTGGGCTTGGCTCAAAAGTGTCTAGGGTGAAAAAGGCAAGGTCAAGCCTGATGTCAGGTTTCTTTGTGTGTGCTGCAGGCAGGGACCTTGAAGTTAAATTAGCACAGGGCACAACTATTCCCCAGCCATCCAGTCAGGTAGTCGTACGCCCTCTACTCCAACACCCCTTTTTTACTACGTCTGCAAGGAATACCCAACACACTTCAGGAGAGCCATTCACATTTGGTTTGGGCAGAAAACTATTGACTTTTTAAAGTGGCTTTTAAAGTATAGTAACTTACAATCCGGCATTGCCATTAAAGAGGAATTTAAATTGCAATTCAAATGAGTGGAAGAAACATTTTTCTATTTTTAAACTGAAGTCATCACTTATTGAATGTAATAGGGTAATATTGTGTTCGCCTATGGGAATAAAAGCCTTTCAACACAAAAAATGACTGTAAGGGGTTTTTCACTGTCAGAACATGTTAAACGTAAGTACACATATCCTACCTTTGAAATACCTTCCGCTCTGCCCAATGAGGCATTTAGGGCCTACCATAGGAGTTACTTGCAAGTATTAAATAGGAAGGTTTAGGTCTAGCAGAGTTTATTTTACCAGGTCGAAAATGGGAGTTTAAAACTGCACTACAGGCTGCCGTGGCTGGACTGATACATGTTTTACAGTGCTACTTTAGTGGATGGCACAAGGAGCGCTGTCCACTAGGAGCATTTAATTTACACACTCAGGGTCAGCCGCGGACGGCAGTGGGAGTACCTGCAGGGAGGTGACGTGAGGAGTGGGAGGGGCAGGGGCAGAGAGGGGCATAGTAATGTATGGATTATGGAGTTTTACAGGTAAGTAAACATTTTAATAAGTAAATCGAATTTCGTTGCGCGCACTGCATCGCATTTGGTGATGCAGTGCACTTAACAAAATTTGTTTTATTTATTTAAATGTTTACTTACCTGTAAAACTCCGTAATCCATACATTACTCCCCCCACCCTGCCCCTCCCCCTCCCACGTCACCGCCCTGCTGGTACTCCCAGTGCCGGCCGCGGCTGCTCAGGGTGCATGTAGTATCATATACTATGGACTTACAAGTAATATAAATGTGCCAATTGGGCTTACACCAATTTGACCACATTTGAGGGAGAGCACAATCACTTTACCATTGGTTGGCAGGGGTAAAGTACACAGAGACCTAAAACCAGCAAAAATTAGTTCAGCATAAATAGGGGAGTGAAATCAAAATGTTTGGGGAATACCACACCAAGGATGTCAGGTCCAACAGGGATAAAGTCAGATGGTCAATATTTTGTGTATTAAAGGAAACAACCATTATATCCAGGAGTAGTATGGTTTTTATTTCTGTGTTGGGAAATAGTCGAGGGCGCAGGCTATTCAGAATCAGCAAGTGTAATCCCCGTGTGCACTGCCAGCACATATTGGTGATTTGTAAAAAGGCATAGCTGTATTTGTGCACTCCACCCTTCCCTTCCATTCAAGGTCCTCTGACACACAGCCTCTGCGTTGTCAGTAGGCATGGGCGGAAAATCCGTTCCGCTCGCGGATTTTGCGGATTTTCGGGAAATCCGCAATCCGCGAGATTTGCGAATTTCCTGCAAAATCCGCAAATCCGCGAGCAGCGGATTTTGCTCGCACTGCTCGCACTGTTCGCGTGAGTTCGCGCCCCGCGAATAAGTGCGAAATTGCAGAAATACGATCTAAGCAAAACTGAAAGTAACTACTTACCAGGTTCAAAAGTTCAGGCACATCATTAGTAGCCATTTCCTGTAGTGCTTCCTGAGGGGCCCCTCCAGAGTTCAGTTGCCAGTTGAAACTATTATGTGACCCTGCTCTGAACCTCAGAATAGTTACACATATGCCACAAAGGTCATGAATTACAGCTAAGGGAGACAAGCAGGAGCCAGGCTGGAAGTTAAAATCCATTAATCAGCCCCTAATTCATTATTGTCAGTTGGGGCAGGGCAGGTGTTGTAACTAATTTTGCAACAATGAAAGCACTTAGCAAGTGCAAAAGATCACTAATCAGGGCGCACTAAGGAAGCAGGTGCCAGCTAAAAAAATATTCTGTGACACATTAATCAGCCCCAAATTAATTCAGGTCACTTGAGGCAGGGAAGGTGTGCTTTGCCGAAAATAATGTACACTGGACAACCAGAGGGTGTGGTGATGAAACAGAGGGTGGCATGGGTGGGCCAGAGGGTGGCATGAGTAGTCAGAGAGTGGCAGTGGTGACAGAGAGTGGCAGTGATGAAGAAGAGTGTCCCAAACAGGTTGGACACGTAGAAACAACAAGTTCGCAAAACTTGCGACCCGACAGGTAAGTTCGCAAATTGCGAAATTGTAAAAACCCCTCGCGAACTGGCAGAAACACGGGCGAACACAAAAAAAAAAAAAATTCGCGGGAATTCGCGGATTTTGCGGATTGCGAATCCGCAAATCCGCAAAATTCGCGAACGCGAGATCCGCAAAATTCGCTCATGCTTAGTTGTCAGCGGGTAGACTGAGTGTTGTGGTGAAAAGTTTGGATTATGTTTATAATTGTATAATGTTATATTTCCAGCAATAGATTATTTCTGTCATGCTTTAATATACATGTCACATTAGATTGCATTTCAACATATATGTCTATACATTTATGGTTGGGCTGATCTATTTTATGACTCTTACTTCCCTCACTCACCTTTTAAATTTTGTATGTGATAATCAAAATCCGCCACTACATATTTTATAATCTCAGCAAAAAGAAATACATTTGAAATTATTGGGTGTTAAAATGTGAATTTCAGAATTATACAGCCAGCATATGACCAAAGACACTAAGGCCGTGAATCAAGTTTGCCTCAATAAAAGTGCAATGTATCCTCTCTGCTGTCATTTTCCATGCTTAGGCTGGCGTTTTCTGCCCTGATTCTAGCACGTCTGGACTACGGGAATTCTTTATATTATGGCCTACCTAAAAACCTCTTAGCTAGGCTACAGGTTGTAATGAACGATGATGCCAGACTTATTTTCAACAAACCTAGGCGAACTCGGGCCACGCCCCTATTACGGGATCTACATTGGTTGCCAATCGCCCAGAGAGCGAAATTTAAGATCCTTTGCATTGCACTTAAGGCCATTCATGGCTCGGCCCCCAGCTATATTAAGGACCGACTTATTAACTACATGCCAAGTAGGGCCTTGCGGTCCGTTGAGGCATGTAACCTGATATGCCCCCGGTTTAACCTCACGTCTAGGGTGGCAGAGCCTTCTCCAGTACTGTCCCCTTGGCGTGGAACCGCCTTCCAGCTAGACTCTGGAAAGAAACCAATCTTCTTCCTTTTAGGAAGAATCTGAAAACTGTGCTTTTCCTGGAGGCATGGGGGCCTCTTTGATCGGGTGGCTCTGTGTTCTCGCTGGTGTTGTGTGTCCGCTGATAGCGCTTAGATACCCCTGGGTGATAAGGCGCTTTACAAGCTCATAATAACATAACATAACATAAGATAACATTTATCTCACCTGATAAATAATGCTACTGAAGGGTTTGCTATTAATCGGGTGCAACAATTAGCACTAATCACAGGTTTTTGGGGATTAAAATGTGGACTTTGGCGCTTAAGGCACCAAAATCTTAATGATACAGTGGAAAGGTACAGTTTTCCTCCATTACTTTCTGGCAGGTTTGACAGGCCAAAATTCTAAGAAAGGTGAAATATTTACTGTACTTAATTTGAGTGGGTGGTTTCCGGTGCTCAGCACAGGCACTTAATCATCCACACCTGCACTTTTCAGGAGCACCAGTTAAGGACACATTAATTAATGGTAGGCATGGGGAAATTAAATCATTTGCCCAGGATCACAGGATGTTGAGCTGGCACCGATATTCAAACCTGGTTCTGCAGCTTAGAAGTTGGCAGCTCTGGCCATCACACCACACCCTCGTCCCACCTTCATGGTTAGTAGTTGGTTTTGTTTTAGGCGGTGCTAACAGGAGAAATGGTCTAGTGCAAGCTGTCTCCTGATGACAGCCCCTGCACTTATGTTTTTACAAATTACCCACTGAATATTTGATGCATCTGGATATTGCCAGATGCGGTAAATACCACCTAACTCACAATTCCGAACCCTTTGCAAACAGGGACTTACCCAGCGGTCAGAGGTTTTCAACCAACTCATCACCAGGGCTTGAGAAATGTCTTCCTTGTTTCTGCTTTGTAGGTATCAGTGGCGGCTCCTCTGCTAAGGGGGAGGAGCGTCACCCCACTTTCATAAAGCAGCAAAAGAAAGAAAAAAATAAAATGATAAAAACATTATTTTATCATCATTTTATCTTGTCCTCCTGATGCCGCAGGTTGTGTGAGAGGGCAGGGTGGGGCTGCAGAGCAGGGGAGGAGTGGTAGAACACTCCTACGTGCTTAATAGCTGTTTGGTCGGCCTTCTAGGGCTGCCCAAAATAATCATGCACACTTTCAGTGTTCTCCATGCAGGCTGCATTACATGCTGTTTAGAGAACATGCCCACCCCTCCAGCCTCAGGATGATCGCCATATCACTGCACTCAGACCAATCACAATGCTGCATTGCAGGGTTGTGATTAGCTGCAGGGAGCTTTGCAGCCCTGGTGACTCTTGCTTCCTGTTCCTCCCAGGAAGCGGACGCAAGAAAGGCGGCGCCGGCCGGCCGGCCAGCCGGCCAGCCAGAAGTAAAGTTATTTTTTTTGTAAACCCGACCCCCCTACCCCATAACCCTGCTGCTTTCA
The DNA here is from genome assembly GCF_964263255.1 of Lissotriton vulgaris. Lineage (NCBI taxonomy): Eukaryota > Metazoa > Chordata > Amphibia > Caudata > Salamandridae > Lissotriton > Lissotriton vulgaris. The sequence continues at coordinate 1,012,610,744 of NC_141699.1, read as the reverse complement.
GGCAGCAGTCGTGTCTGATAGATATACCAATGATATTGAAGTATAAAGAATTTCAGAGTATTCGAGTAGATTCTAATTATACGGCCACATGCATCAATCTAGGATTTTGCATTTCCTAAATAGCGAAAATTAAGGAATCGCTATTTAGGAATTGCAAAATCCTATGCATCAAGAAAGGCTAATTTTTTGTAGGATTTGTTAAATTTCGGAATTTGTGATTCCTTAATTGCGAATCGCAATTAAGGAATGGCATTACATTGATTCCTATGGGCCTAGAGGCCCATAGGAATCAATGCCGTTTTGCATTTCTTTTTTTAGGAAATCGCAATTTGTTGATGCATTGCAAGGGTGCAGAGGGGGGTCCAAAGGACCCCCCCCCCTGCACCCCTGAAATGTATTTTAAAGTGCATGTTTCACACACACATGTCCTAAGGACATGTGTGTCTGTAACATGAAACTTTTCAAAATGCATTTTTGTCCTTTTTGAAACAATTTTGCAAATTAACACGAGGGTCAACCTTGTGTTAATTTGCTCTTCCTATTTCAAAATTCACATTTTTTTTTAAAATGATGCATCGCATTTAAGGAATCGCACAAATGCGATTCCTTAAATGCATTCGCATTTTTAGGAAATGCAAAAAAAAAACGAATTTTGAAAAAATGTTTCATGCATCCCAAAAACGTATTTAGGAAGCGCAAACGGCCGAATTTACCGATTCGCACCGTTTGCACTTCCTAAATAGGTTGATGCCTATGGGGGATAACGTTTTTTGGTTTCGAAAGCAAAATGACAAAACAGTAGAAAGGCCAAAACAGATATTGTCTAAACAGTATTTACAACTTGAAGCCTCTGGAATCCTCGAGGGCTGCATGTGATTTCAATTCTCCCAGACACTCCTAAATGAACCTGAATCTTCACAATGTGCAGTAAATATATCAATTTAATTCGTCCATGTGTGTGCCTTGTGCATCGACAGATGAAATATGCGTTCCACTCCTACAATACAGTCATTAAGGTATGAGCAGTACTTTGATTTAATAGAAGAACTGAAAATAGCCTCTGATTCCCCAGACTCGCTACAATTATTGTACAAAGAAAGTATCTGCTTTATAAAACAGAGAAAAGATTGCTGAGACAGGCAACTTTTCTGCTGTAATAGGCAGATCGTTATTGCTAAAACCAGAACGCTCTGAATATCTCAACATGCAGGATGAAAATAGATCATAATAAAGTTTCCAATTTAAAAGAATCGTATAATAGCATCTCCAAATGGTGCAAATGCGTCTTGAATTAGTGAAATATAAAATGTCAGCATGAGAGAAGCAAAGCAATGAGGATGGAAAGGAGTCATCACTTTTTTATATTCCCATGGAGTACAGCGAGAAACAAATAAAATAAAAAGGCATCATAAATACATTCACAATCAAGCTTTTTGACGTCTGGATCAAACATGTATTCTACTAGGTAGACTGGCAGCCCTGCAATTTAAACATATGAGTAGTAGCAGTGCTGGAAAGTAGGGGGGTACCACTTGATTCTGGTTCCATCATCTATTTCTGGTTTGGATCTGGGATCTGTCCCACGCAGGGAACATGTTACATTTGTCTTGGTGTCATTTTCCGACTCCTGGACACAATTCAGCAGTGCCGCACATTGTCGACATTCCGTCCAGAGCAGCAAGGTGCAGACAGTGAGGGCGGTTTCGGATTTGAGATTGCAGCTGAGTCCAAAACCAAATCAAATCAAAATCAACTTTATTCAGTTTTTCATAATTGTAGAAATACCATGCAAGTTCATATAGTACATTTTATACACTTTTCTCAAGTTAAAAGAATTAATTAAAATTTAAAATATAGTTGTCTCTAATAAAAAGGCAATATTAAATACAAAGTCTCAATTCATAAAAATCTCAATTCATAAAAGTATGACCATTTCATGCAGTTTTCACAATATCTTCATCAGACCTCGATTTAAGCAAGCAGATGAATTTATCTTTTTCAAAGATTTACGCGATGACGTATACAAAATTTAAGAAAGCGCGCCATCGCTTTTGCTATGTTTTCATCTTCGAGATACTGAAGAGCCAAGTATGCTGGATGGCATTGGCGCAAGCCCCAGATCTTCAATATGGGCAGTAACCAGCGCTTTCGTGGTTCCGTATAAAATTTACAGAATAGAACTGTGTGTATGGTCGATTGTGGTGAAACACAATCGCACGGACAGGGGGTTGATTTTGATAACCAATCATTTTGTGTGGGAAAGGAGACCATTAAATGAAAGGTATTCAGTCTAAAACGTGTCATCAATGATTTTTCAAATTGGGTCAATCTGTACATCAAATAAGGTTCAATGGAGAACACAGTTTGAACTAGTAGGCCCTGTTGAACAGATGGTTTCTGTATCTCTTTTAGCAGGCGTATCTGACGCAAATGGGCCAGACATGCTCTTTTTAACTCCGCCTTAGAGATCTCAGTTAGCGTTAGTGGTTGTACAAAGAACTTTTCGTACCCTAAATCTGTTAGTAGAGCTTTAACATATGTTAGCCATTTAATCTTTCCACAATGATCAAGTTTCAGAATATCTTGTATAATTGATCTTGTTAGATGACATTGTTCAGTTACCCAAATTCGGCGCCACAACATCACTGGTTGGGTTTTTATAATGTCTGATATGCAGTCTATGCCCAGCTCTAGATGGCAGGCATATGTGGAAGAACTCCTCGGTACGCCTAGTAAGTATCTTACAAAAGAGTTTTCTATTTTTTGCAATTTATCCACATTTACAAGACCCCATATCCCCGCCCCATACGTGGCAGTGCTAACACATTTAGCATTATATATCTTTAATAGTTCCAGCGGTGGTCTCTGACCCAGTCTTAGTGCAAATGATTTTAGCGCTGTTGTCGCTCTTAGGAAGGCCAGTTTCCTTGCGTTAATCGCCGCCCTCCACTTAAAGTTTTCATCTATTACAATCCCCAGATATGGATCTGTTGCAGTTCTGTCCAGTGCCTCTCCTTTTACATACAATTTTCTAGTCTTAGCAGTACTTTTCCCTGCGTGCATAGTAAATGTTTTTTTTACATTCAGGGTCAGGTTTAGACTCAGCATGAAGGCACAGTATCTATCTAGTGTTCGCTGCAGCTCAACAGGAGTTCTCGTTAGAATCACCGCGTCGTCGGCATATAACAAAGCTGGTATCTGCCGACGACCAATTGAGGGGAGATCTTTACTTCCTTCTAACATTGCGACCTCTAGTCCATTTGTGTGCAGGGTGAATAAAAAAGGGGCCAGCACACATCCCTGTCTGACCCCCTTTTCCACCCTGAAGCTATCAGTGAGTTCCCCTTTGGTTCCAAATCTCACTCTTCCTGTTGTACCGGTGTACAGTTCCGGAAGGAAATCTACAATCGGGGGGTCAACACCCATTGTTAAAATGATTTTCCACAGCCTCGAATGTACTACACAGTCGAACGCTGCAGATAAATCAACGTACACCATGTGCAGCGTAGACCCCTTAGCCTCCACATATTTTCCTGCCAGTAAGGACAGGTTTAATGCTTGGTCTACTGTACCTAGCCCCTCTCGGAACCCATATTGTATTTCCGAGATAATATTCTGACTAGTTGTCCAATCCTGAAGTCAGTCGAGAAGAATCCGACCTGCCATCTTCCCAAGCGAGTCCAGGAGCGAAATAGGTCTATAACAAGATGGGCTATTTCGATCCCCTTTTTTAAATATGGGTACCAGTATGGACGTTTTCCAAGATTCTATTAAGCCCACTTTCATAGTGGCATTTAGGACATTAGTCAGTAGCGGGGACCAAAGATCTGCTTCATATTTAAAAATGTCCACTGGGACCCCATCAGGGCCTGGGGCTTTGCCTAATTTCGAGGTTTTTAATGCTTTTTGTACCTCGTCATGTGAGAACTGCAGGGTTATCGGGTAGGTAACTTAGGTCAAGGGATCTGTGTAATCCGTTTCTCGAATGTTCCCTTTACTAAAAACTTTAGAAAAATAACTCACCCATTCATGGTCGCTAATTGCAACATCAATGGATGGTAGTTCATCTCTGCCTGTTAAAAAGGGGGATCTAATTACTTGTCAAAAAGTTGTACTATCTTTTAATTCCGTACTTTTGCTAAGGCGCTCCCATAAGTCAGCTTTTAGCTCCTGTTTTCTAATTCTTAAAACTAAAGCGTATTCTTTTCTTAATCTAATAACTTCTCCTCTATCTCTCTTTTCTCTACTTAAAGCTTCCTTTAATTTTGAGTATGCTTTTGTGCATGCTGGACTGAACCAGCCTTTTTTCGCCTGGCTTTTTTGTTTCTGCACCCTAGTGAGTTCTTTCTTGGTGTTTTGTGAAATAGTGTTGAAGCTAATCAAAACTTCTTTACAATTTGTCCTATAGTCAAGACAGTTTGTTATGTTTGCCTGACTTTGCCTAACTATTTTCTCAGTTGCAGCTACCTTGTCAATGTTTCCCCATTTTAATGTGTAGCCGTTCAGGGATCCTAATTCAAGCTCTTGTTGTTCTAAGATATTCATAGTAACATGGTTTTTTTTGTGAGATTTTAGTTCGCGTAAGGCGATGGTATTTGGAAAATGGTCGCTTAATGGGTTTTTAATTACCTCAAATAGTTCAATGTTTGAGCCTTTACAAGATGAAATTAATACATAATCTATCAAGCTCATTAAGCCCCTGCCGTTAAATGTTGGTAGAAAGGCTACTGGGGAGGTCTTTAACTCGTTGGCGAAGCCTAATTCCAGTTCTATCAAAATTTCATTCATTTTTTCGCCTTCAGTCGAATGAGAGAAGTGTGTTATAGTATTGCCATCCTCCTCGATGATACCACACTTATTAGTATCGTTATTTCTACATAAATGAAGGTTAAAATCTCCACCCCACACTATTGTACATGACTTCTTAATATAATGTGTTCGTAGGTCTTGAAGGGCTATGGAAATCTCTGAAAGAAGGTTAATCAGGTCAACTGTATTCAGGTTATTGTAAAAATTTACTATTGCATATATCTCTTGTTTAGCGCGCTTTAGGACTATTAACTGATATTTTTCTTCCAGTTTTAAGGGAAGGATGTCCTCACTATGTAGAGTGTTTGCAATATAAGTGACTAGACCACCACTACATCTTGCAGAAGAAGATTTATTTGCTGCAGAAAAAAAGGTCTTGTAGCCCAATATGTGTATTGGGTTTATAGCCCAAGTTTCCTGGAGGCAAATGATGTTACTCGAATTAACCTGCATCAGGAAATTAGGGTTTGTCTGTTTAGCAAACAGGCCAGCAATGTTCCAAAACGTAAAATGTATTTGGGAGCTAGTTAAGTTAGGGTTAGAAGGAGTTACTATATCTATTAGGTTATCCATTGTCCCAAGATTAGGAGGGATTGGTGATGAAATAACCAAATCATCAGACCAGTGTTGCAGGGAAGCTGTACACATATGTTTACCAGAAGTAGGTGTAATGTCTTTTTCCGGTATCTTAAAGGTTTGGTTTGTTAATGGTTCCCCCGTTTTTGATATATGTACATTCACCCCATCGAGCCGGGCATTTTGCAGTCAATCGTTAAAGTCCAGACCAGACAGTGCATTAAATCTGTTATGAGTTGGAATACTATAAAGATTAGCTGATGCCGCAGCCACTTGACGCCATCGAGTGTCTCTGTGCTCATAGTGTGGAATAGAGGACAGGTAAGGATGGGTTAGTGAATGTGAATGGATTTGGCTTTGGTGCCATTGTGCTGGGCCGTTCGGATAAATACATTTAGGATTCTGGTGAAAGAAGGGAGTATTATTCTCAGAAGCCGGATATTGATCATGAAAAGGAGTGGTCGGATTGGTTACCATAGTTGGATGAGTTGTAATCAGATGTCTGTAAAAATAGCCCAGTGGGAGAAGAGTGGTGTTAAATTCCCATGTGGAGGGCGGAGGGGCCTTGGCCAATGTCTTTTCGGCCCATTGTGGGTTCTTGAAATTGACGGTTATACAGTTCCCCTCACATTTTTACCGCAAAGGACCTATCCAACCTACTCTCCTGTGTGGATAATCTCTCCTGAACATTCCATTGGAAAATTGCAGTTAGCAGTTAACCAGTGTAAGGTCTTGTTTTTTAGTGAAGAGGAGGTTTCATCTTGATCAAATCTAAGTTTCGGGACATTTACCAGAACCAACACATAAGCCCCACACTCAGGGGGCAAAGTAATACGTGAAGGAATCTGCCTTGAATTATAAGGTTGTTCGTGGGAGACCCGGGACCTTGGAAAAGCTGGCATTGTCTCATTAGATTGTTTAGGTGTCTTTCTTCCACTTTGAGATGTTATATGTGTGTTCCCTGTCTGCGTGTTTGTAATGTGAATATTTGTATCAACACAGGGAGTAGAACTAGTAGTTGGTGCAAGTTTATTAATGGTAGTTTCCTTACTTGTAGAGATAGTGGATTTTGGTTTTACCACAGTATCTGGGACTAAGATGGCTTTTGAATGAGAGGGTGTAAATTTACTAGTACCTATCTTCAATACTGCAGTGGTTTTTGGAGCTACAGTGAGAGCTTTTTTATTGTAAGTTGTTAGTTCTTCTAGCTGTTTTTCTATGCGGGCAAGACGAGATTCGATTGGCGACATAAAAATGCTTAGAAGGTCGCCAAATCTTTCGACTAATTTGTCATTAGCTGTAGTTGTATCAGGCTTGTCCTTATGCACATGGGAGGTCTCCTGATTGTGTTCGCTTAATGTCTCTATAGGGTGATTTATTCCATTAGCATTTAGATGTTTAGTGGTGCCTTTTTTATGTTTTCCTTTTGGTGCATTACATTTTCTAGCGCCAGAGGGAACAAGTTGAATCAACTGTTTGGTTTGCTTTCTAATAGCGCCCCCTTGCCTAACTCTTGAATTTATGTCATTATTGTCCTCCACTAGCTCTGGTGTGGACTCTATATTGAGGTCCGGTGTCCTTTCTAGTTCGCTGCCCAGATCGGAGTCAATTAGGGGATTGGATGCCGATAGGTTGACCTCATTGGGTAGAGTATGAAGGTCAACTCGAGTTTCACGAGTGCAACTTGTATGTAAATTTTTGGAGCTGACTGGAGTTTTTGCTAATTTAATGCTCCCTAAGGAGGAGCGTTTGGCAATTTCCAGGTCGTGTGATACCCTTCGTTCAAGGAGTGAGATGCTAAGATCGATTGCATCGTTTGTCCTTGTAATGAAGCTATCTATTGGTCCGATCACAGATGCCCCTCCCGCAGCTGTCTTGCTTCTACTACCTCTAGTAGACATATTAAGATGAGTATTGTTGGATCGAACAAATGTTACAGTAGCGCAGTAACCACAACACAATGTGGTACAGTTCTAATGTTAGTCTAATATAAAGGTAGTTAGTTATAATGATATCCTTAACCCTACTTGATATAGTGCACAGGATGTTAAGGGGGTGCACCCGACCCGACCTCTTCGTCCTCTGAGGACCTCAGAGGGCCCGCCCTTTGCCCGGGCTTCGCCCGGCATCCCGCGAGACGGGGGTGACGTTGGTTTTAAGCGCCTCCTGGCACGCAAATCGGTCTCAGAATGCCGCTAGGGTTGATGGGGGTTGTAGTCCTCTGCCCTGCCCACTCTCCGCTCGGCGGCCAAACTCCGCGATGGTATCAGGAGCGAGGCGGCGGGAGGCGGGCAGGCAGAACCCCGTGGCACAGTCTCCCCAAACAGCGAGTGAACACAGGTAGGATTTGTGGCAGCAATCCAACAATTTGGCAAAGGAGCCCCCACTCGACCGGGGAGATGTTGGTTTTAAGCGCCTCCTGGCGCGCAAATCGGTCTCAGAATGCCGCTAGGGTTGATGGGGGTTGTAGTCCTCTGCCCCGCCCACTCTCCGCTCGGCGGCCAAACTCCGCGATGGTATTAGGAGCGAGGCGGCGGGAGGCGGGCAGGCAGAACCCCGTGGCACAGTCTCCCTAAACAGCGAGTGAACACAGGTAGGATTTGTGGCAGCAATCCAACAATTTGGCAAAGGAGCCCCCACTCGACCGGGGTGACGTTGGTTTTAAGCGCCTCCTGGCGCGCAAATCAGTCTCAGAATGCCGCTAGGGTTGATGGGGGTTGTAGTCCTCTGCCCCGCCCACTCTCCGCTCGGCGGCCAAACTCCGTAATGGTATCAGGAGCGAGGCGGCGGGAGGCGGGCAGGCAGAACCCCGTGGCACAGTCTCCCCAAACAGCGAGTGAACACAGGTAGGATTTGTGGCAGCAATCCAACAATTTGGCAAAGGAGCCCCCACTCGACCGGGGTGACGTTGGTTTTAAGCGCCTCCTGGCGCGCAAATCGGTCTCAGAATGCCGCTAGGGTTGATGGGGGTTGTAGTCCTCTGCCCCGCCCACTCTCCGCTCGGCGGCCAAACTCTGCGATGGTATCAGGAGGGAGGCGGCGGGAGCGGGCAGGCAGAACCCCGTGGCACAGTCTCCCCAAACAGCGAATGAACACAGGTACGATTTGTGGCAGCAATCCAACAATTTGGCAAAGGAGCCCCCCGAGTCCAAAACAAAGGCCTGATTTAAAGGGCCATCAGCTCTCCTGTTTTTTCAGGAATAATCCTGGCTGGGAGCCACCTGGTGCCTAACACCTAGATGCTAATGCAATGGAATAAAACATAGGCACACTGCTTGAGAAGTCCTTAGGAGAAACTATTTGTAGATAGGGTTTTAACCTTGTTTAACTACCTATGTGTGATATGTGCTTTTACTATGAGAATGGAAGATGTATCTCCCTGCAGGACTAACTGCACAAATAGTGATTTAGATGGCACGTACTAATGTTTTATTTCATTCTTTTATAGCACTCTTCATCACAGTATAGGAGTGCTTTACATCTCACACAGAGGCACAATAAATCTTGCAAGTATGTAAATCAATACACAGAAAATGCTACATAATAGAATGATAGTTATAAGGAGTAGGAGTTACATATTACTCATACTTGTGGACATTATTGCTGGACCACCACGCTGCACCCTCACAAGTCTGGCGGTCCTCGGACTGCCTAACTCGCAATTAGGCCCTAAGTGTCTCAAGGGCTCTCATATTATTGACCTGTGTCATTGTCTCATTGTACTGAGCTGTACCCACTGATCTTAACCTCTGGGGAGATGGATTTTAAGGTCTACGGTAAAGTGGTGTCCATGTTCTCCAGGCCTCTAATTCATTTTTTGGTTTATCAATGGCCACAATTTAAAAGGAGAGGAGTGGGAAAGGTTTGATGAAATGGTAAGACTGATCCACTAAGAATGGAGTTTTTGTCTTCAGTGGCCATTTTTCACAATAAGAAGGATCAGAATACAGCATTTCATACACATGTGGCCATGCTTAATTGAGGTTATTTTTAGATAACAGATGAGGATAGAAGTCAAAAGCACAGTATGAAGTCACCTTCTAATCTGTGTAACCTGAAGGATTTTTTTGCTTCTGGGCCTCTACCTTCAAGACCTTTGCTGTTGCATGAGATCACACTTTCTGTAAACCCTACGCTAAAATGGTTTTGAGCTGTATACTATGGAACCTCTTTTAAACAAAGTTGAGTTGCTGTGAAGCTGGGGTAAGGGTCTCTATGTAGAATGCACATAAAGATGTGAGCACACCTGTGGACAAGCGGCGGCTGAGCAAGGAAGGCTAATTGTCTTATATAGCCTGGCATTTGTGTACAAATTGGACTGTGGCATTTTTGATCTTTACAAGATGCACATGATTTTTAATGAAGACCAGAAAAGACAGCATATTCTATATTTTGCATAATGAAACTTGTGTAAAACGTTTCACAGTACAGCCCTCTACATTTGTTAATTATTGTTGGATCTGACATCCTTGCAGTGGTTTTCCTCTAACTTTTTGCCTTCAAGCCTCCTGGCCTGAAGACTCTACACGCTTTCAATATAACCTGGCAATAGGTGTAGAACGCTCTAACATCAGGGTAAAATAACCGGCTCTTGTCTCACTTCCAGTCCTCAGGATTATATACAGAAAGCATCCGGGATCTAGACGGTTTAAGGTCACTACTGCCTTCCAGTTCTACCATCGCTGCGAGCGCCCCTTCCAAGCATTATTTCATTTTCTTCAGTGACATTCTTGCACTGTGTTTTTGAGCATTATTAAATCAATAGATGCTGATATATTGAGCATAGTGTCTAGGCTAGGCATCTAGGGTGACGTCCTTAGTTCCATCCAGACTATTTAGAGTTGGTCATCAGTATACTGGAAGTGAGACAAGAGACGGTTTTTCTACCCTGATGTTAGAGCGTTCTACACCTATTGCAAGGTTCTATTGAAATATAATCATGGATTCCTGATGAAGTCTGATAGCCGAAACGTGCGTAGGATCTACCAAAATTAAAGCCATGTCATCATCGAATATTGTTCTGACATTGTAAATGTTTTATTTAGTTTAATAAATTCAGAAAGTTACACTTGAACTTTAAAACTGTGAAAATAAGCGATAACATTGAAACACAGTTATGTAATTTGTATTGGGCAACAAAAAATCTTTTTGAAAAGTGCAATTGTTAAGATAATTTTTCTACTGGGTATTTATAATAAAAAGAAAATTCAAACAAAGAAACTAACAATACTTGTGGCTGTCCATTGTGCACTAAATAGGCTGTATCTACATTGTAATTGATTGAGTTGTATCGTGCAGGTTGTTTAGGTTCAGAATTATTAATCTTGTTTTCCTAGATGTATATGTTTCACACTTGATTCCTTAGCTCTGGTTTAGAAATATTAGTCGGGGGTACCTCTTTTCTTTACAAACAATATCTCCATTCTACTGAATGGATTTTTCTCGTTTTGGTCTCAAATATTTAATTTAATTTTACTCTATTGTTCCAAATTGGTGTGTATTTTTTCTTGTTTTATGCTTTACCTTTATTACTGTTTAAATGCTCCATATAAAATCTGCATATTGCCTCTAAGTTAAGCCTAACTGCTTTTGCACCATGCTACCAGTGAGTGAAGCACAGGCTAATTTAGTGGCTTTTGTGTTACAACCTGACAGGGTTGTGACTGTTAAAATAAGTTAAATTACAGGGATTTGTTTTTAATTCACACTCTGAACTAAGCAAATTAGCACCACAACAGGCACTTAATGAACATACGTTCACAGTGTCTTCATAAATAGATAACAGCGCAACTTCAAGTATAGATCATACCTTACAGAAAATTAATTTAACCCGTTTATAAACACTTATCACAATGCAGTAGGCAGATTGAAAGGCTTCCTTGGTTGGCAAGTCGCAGGCTGTATTGAGCTCACCTTTCGATAGCATGGATCAGCACCAGCCTACATATTGGCAATGGTAAACAAAGGATGTAGTTTGATTATAAATGAAGTAAGATGGCAGAATATGGCTGATTCCAGTTGCTTGCACTGAGCTCACACGGCCCATCAGGCTGGGAGCTCCTTGAAAAACAATGCTGATGACCTGGTAAAGGTGCATGTGACCAGCTGAATGGAGGTTCAAGCTCGACTAGCAGTGAAATTAATGGTGACGTTTACTGTGGGACTGCTTGCTATTCAGGCCGCCAAAAAAGTGCTGGCTTCGGTCATGGCTCCTTGTTGCTCCTGGTGTTTCTATTCTCCCTGCATCTTTGTCTTTATCACTAACTAGGTGGGCAGACTCTCTGGACACTGTGGAGATCCTGGTCTGGGGAGCACTCTGTGATTCTGGTGTCTGCCTGGGGGCTTACAACCTTCAGACCATGCGGTACACTAGGCGGGTGTGCTGGGGCTCAGCGTGATGACTCTTAGGAGTTTCCACTAGATGGGCAACCTTGTGTGAGAAACTCAGTGCATTCAGACTGCAGACCCAGCCCAAACAGCACCAAGAACCCGTAGAACCAACAAAGCCCAAAGAGCTCAAGAAGCACGGGAAACTGTGGGGCATATTATCAAGAAAGGCGATACAATTATCGCCATTATCGCCGCTTTAGCAGCAGAATTCTGCCACTAAAGCAGCGATAATGGCCTTGATAATATGCCCTTGTGAATCCCCATAGCAGCCCAGGTTAACACCAGAACCAGGGCTGCTATGGGAATTAACAAGGACATATTATCAAGGCCATTATCGCCGCTTTAGCGGCAGTTTCCTGCCGCTAAAGCGGCTATAATTTTATCGCCTTTCTTGATAACATATCCCAAGTTCTTCAGCCATAACAGAGCAAGAAGGCACTGAGGTGAAAATGTCAAGCATGGATGAAACAGAGACACAGGATTCTAGGCTGCTAAATATGGGGGGCACCCCTTCCTCAGAGCAGGTGCAGGCTTCCTCGGAGCAAGTAAAGGCAATATTTTTTAGCAGATAGTCCAAGGGGTCACATAAAGTGGTTGGAACACACATAGATGTTCACTCAACAGAAAATATTCACTATTAGATACGTTTCCCATTTTTGTTGGTTTTGCACACTGGACCAGGATCACAGAGCGAGTCGTGACATCTATTTCACCGGCAGCAACAGAATTTTAATAATATTTTTCTACAATTCTGGTGGACATTCTGGTGACTCCTGATATCTTCATCCATAATTACAATCCGTCTTTTCATTAAACACAGAGGAATGGAAGGATTTCTGTATGAGAAAGAAACAGAGAGAGAGCGAGAGAGAGAGAGAGAGAGAGACAGAGACAGAGACAGAGAGAGACATAGAGAGAAAAGGACAGACAGAGAGAGAACAGGAAAGAGAGGACATTTTTTGGAGAATGCTAGCGCCAGTAACGAATAGCCTCTTCTGTGAGGCTCTATCAACTAATGTTGTAGATGTACTAAACAAATGAGAAAGTCATTCCAAACAAGCACAGCCAACACCAACCAGCAGCGAAACAGAGATTACGTTAGTCATTGGTCATATTTTAGTGAACCAGTTACCAGTGGATGTAGGGATAGTGATTTTCTATCCGAAGGAGAAAGACAAAGAATTGAGTGCCAATTTGTGTTAAGAGATCACAGTTACCTACATTTGTCTTTCAAGTCAGCCATTTCAAATTGTGAAAAGAGATTAGGACCTCTCTTTTCTTGCACCAAAAGTGTGTTTGTTCTTGCTTCTGGTCATTTACTTGCGCCATCGAGGCCAATTCTATGGAGAATATCCTTTCTGTAAATTGCATACTCCCACCACAAGTGAATAATGTATTTGTAAAAGAAAAGTACAAATCCAACAATGTGCCCCTGCTACCCCTTGCCCTCTTCCCCACTGAATTTTACTGCATTATTTGGTAAACGTTTTCTTTAAGTAGCACTTCAATTTTATCCAAACCCTCGTAATTTTGTGAGAGGATATTGAGGGCTAACATCCCCACTCTAAAAATTGTTCCATTACCATTGGTTGCAAGCTGCAGATCCTTAAAGCTGACACTGGGGTCGTGTTTGAGCCATTCAATACAGCCATCATACTGAAAATACTGCATAAGTAGATGAGTCAGCATATACATCCTTATGCATCCATCAAGTAGAGTGCAACATTGATCTAAAGGTTCCTAGTTCTCCATTTCATTGATTAGCATTGTAAAGAAACCACTCTTTACACCACTTTATTGAATACAAATAATATTCTCTAATTCTTGTTGGCCACTTCTTCACAATGAAGGTCCTTGTGCCTCCAACAATCAGTGAATGGAAGTAGGTCTTTATGTCTAGGTACTTAAAACAGTTCAGTCAGACAGGCTTTATTCGACGATCGTCATAAAAGCAAACAGTACATACAAATAGAGTTTAGACATATAAATAAAAAAAATTAAAAAATCTGTACATATATACATATAAAACCCATAAGTTCATTATACAGTTAAATCCATTATATCTATGGAATTAAATAAGTATATACATAGTTAAAAATTGATTTCGGTACGGTGATTACACGTTAATCTTTGAGCATTCTACTTCTAATAATCCAAGCCCAGCCCAAGTATTTTGCCACAGCTATACAAACCTTCATATCATTACAGGAACGGATAATACGAACTGCCACCGACCCCCGGTCGGTACCCAATAACCTGCACATTGGGCAAAGCCACGTTCTCCGGGGCTCCGTGTAAACTGGGCATTCAAAAAGCAGGTGTCCAATAGTCTCCGGGCGAGCTGAACATGATGGACAAACAGCTTTAGCCCCCGGAGACCACTTACTGGTGAATGCCCCTACTGGTAGGCTCCCAATCCTCAGTTGAAAGTATAATTTACGATCAAGAGGTTTTGAGATAACATCCCAAAAGGCTTCCAGTTTTGGCACATCCTTAATGGCTAAAAACATTCCGGTCAAAGACCCAGGGTCAATAGACCTGTAGGCCCCAGAAGCCACAAACTGCCAATACAAAATCTTTAGAATCTTCTTAGGCGGAAACCTTGAATTTGTAGGATCCTCCCACGGATTCCGCAAGCCCATATTAGTCAAAAGGCCCTGAACATGCTCTAACCACTTGATCTTATGAAAAGTGTCACTATGAATAATATCAAGCAGGCCTCTTGCAAAAATCTTGAGTTCCGGCGTAGTCCAGATCCTCCTCCAGTATAAAACTGGATGAAAGGATGCTATAAGCGCTATTGGGGATAACCCTAAATCATAAAAAAGGGGATTCATAGGGGTACTCTGAGGTAGTTTTATTAAATTCCTTAGAAAGGAATTTTCAGAGATTGACATCCCCCTAAGGGTTTCACATCCCCATATCTCAACCCCGTACAGGGCGGAGCTGACTGCTTTACCATTATAGACCGCCAGTACCGGAAATATTGATTTAGTAAAAGACTTCTGATGTTCTAGGCACAGGGCTCCAGTTAACTGCCTATGTCTTAGGGTGGCCAGTTCAATTTGTTGTTTCCAAGACAAATTGCGGTCAATGCAAACACCCAAATAGGTAAAGGCTTGGACCCTTTCCAGAGGACACTGCTTCATGTTCACGGTACCCTTAATAGATTTAGAAGTGTTAAAAGTCATAAACTTTGATTTCTGCACGTTTACTTCTAAACCCCGTGAGGTACAAAAATCTTCAAAAAGCTTCAAGCCCTTTTGAAGCCCGCTGGGAGTTTTTGAAACTAAAAGACAATCATCAGCAAACATTAAAATAGGGACTTTTGCTCCAGCAAGGATCGGTGCATCAATATTGGAGTCAATTAAAATCTTTGCCACATCATTAATATATAAGGAAAATAGAGTTGGCGCCAGGACGCAGCCCTGGCGTACTCCAGTTTCCACTGGGAACTGTGGCGTAACATTCCCGAACTCCCCCACCTGGTCTGTGCATAGTTTTGCTCGTGGAGTCTTTTTACCAATGATAAAAGAGGCCCTGGCAAACCCATGCCACTAAGGATTGTCCATAAAGTAAAGCGAGGAACCAGGTCAAAAGCCGCTCTTAAATCTATAAAGGCATATAAACTTCCATGTCCAATCAGCACGGTCTTCCAGTACAGCATAGCAAAATGCAGCACCTGGTCGACCGTGCTGATCGAAGTTCTAAACCCTGCCTGCAAGTGGGATAAGATCTTGTTATTACATTCCTAATCGAGAATTTTGTTTAAAACCAACCTACCAAATATTTTTTGGGAGGTATCTATCAGGCTGATGGGGCGATAATTACCTGGCTGTGTCTTATCACCTTTTTTAAAAACGGGTATGATCTCAGCCCCGTTCCAAGAGCTGGGTATGGGGGCTCCCCTGGCAACCATATTTGCCAGAAGAAGTATGTAACAACCCCATGAATTCTGGTCTTGCAGAAAAAGATCTGCGGGTATGCCGTCAATACCTGGCGCTTTACCAGGGACCACTAGGTCTAATGCACACTGAACATCCTTCAGAGTAAAAAGATCTTCAGTTAGGGGCTCAAAAGGGTCTTCCACTATTAGTTCTGAGTCCTGACCCTTGGCATATTGTGGCTGAAAATGTTCTACCCACATTTCTTGGGTGACCCAATTCTGTGGCTTATCCTGGTTGCCCTCCACGCCCCACTTGTATACATTCCAAAACCTACGCGTGTCTTTACAGGATCCTGCTTCCTTTAGGTCATTCCACCTTTTTTTGTCCCAGTCACGCTTAGCTCTTGAGACAGCATTTTTATACTTCAGCCTGGCTGCCCTGATATTCTCAATGGACTCAGATTTAATTGCTTTTCCCAAGTCAAGGCGGTTCTTCCTGCATTCACCAGAGTACCAACGTAGTGGTTCCGGTGCGCGGGAGCCTTTCCGCCTGCAGGGCTTAACAAAAAGACTTTTAAGTTCACCAAAAAGAACCTTGTGGATCCTAGTTCCTTCTTGTAATTTTAAAATATTATTGTCCTCTTCCGATATCAATAATAAATCTGATTTCGCCTGTCCAAGCTTACTAGTTATAAAATCCAAATTCTCTTTATAAAGGAAAACTTTGGGCCATCGGACGTGGAGCATATCTTATGATATTTTACAATGTCATGAGAGGGAGTCATTACAACCCCGTGATGATCAGGAGATTCCCAGTAAGAGAGATTCATAGTCAAGGGATTGTGGTCGCTCTCAACCCTATCTATAATCATCATGTCCTGAAGATATTTCCACAGGCCCAGGTTAAGCAGAATGTAGTCTATTCTACTCTTGCGTATACCACTTCTAAATGTGAGTGCCCCAACCTTATCGCCTGCGGTCCTTCCATTTGCTGCTCTTAGGCCTTTGTTTAAGCAAATAGAATTCATTTGAACCGCTATGACTGACCATTTACTAACTGGTTCAAGGTCCAATTTAGGAATCCCCCGCTCTTTGTCCTCCTCCGACACATTCCAGCTTCCCTTTATAAGAGGCTCAAAATTTACGTTAAAATCCCCCCCCCCCCCACAATTACATTGAAGGAAGAGCAATGGCTTGCAAATGAGTTTTCCAAGAGCACAAAAACCTCTGATTTTCTACCCCCGTACTTCTCGCGTACAAATTATAGATATAGACTGGTACAAGATTTGGAAACTTAAGTCTTAGGACCTGGAGATCTCTATGGTTAGTAGGAATGGTTTTTACTACTGCCCCCAGGTCCTGTCTTAACCAGATAGTTAGTCCTCCAGTTGGTCTCCCCCTCCCTTCCTTTACTGCAGGGATGTTATAATTTAAGTATCCAGGTAAATGCACTTCCTCCATTGCCCATGTTTCCTGGAATAGGCATATTTCATGTTCTCTAATGAATAATGCCCACTCAGGTGACTCTAATTTAGTCTTTAGGCCAGCTATGTTCCATGAAAGAACAGATCCACGGCTACTGACACAAGGCACAAGACAAGCCTGCCCTGTAGATTTTTGGCAAGTATTGAGGGGGATAGATTCATCAGCAGAACACACCAGAGTTTTATTTTTAAGAGATTTTGTTAAAATACTACTAA
Organism: Lissotriton vulgaris; assembly: GCF_964263255.1. NCBI lineage: Eukaryota > Metazoa > Chordata > Amphibia > Caudata > Salamandridae > Lissotriton > Lissotriton vulgaris. The sequence continues at coordinate 1,012,593,383 of NC_141699.1, read as the reverse complement.
CATCCTCACCTAATGTTTCACTGTTGTCTGCTTCACTGACTAGTTCAATTGGGGATGGGAATAAAAGTCAATCGTTCAAGTCTAATGTCGAACTTTCCCCATATGAAATATCGACCTGTTTCCCACTTGTAGATTTCCAGGATTGGCGGGGGTTGCTCTCATCTGAATCCTAGAATGATCCCTGGAACAAGATCTAAATTCCAAATGTAATAGTTCTCCAGCTATCATTGGGTTTTTAAAAATGAGTTCTATGCAGTCGTAGGGATCACCCTGGGAAGTTAGTCTAGTTGCGCACTAAATATCCTCCCTAATCACTGATCTACATCCTCTTACATATCTGATCCAGTGGATAGCTTTGTTGGACAGAGAATCGGGAGTTTCGCGTTCCCTGCCAACAGGTAGCTTAGGTATGTTAATCAAGTATACTGACGGTGATTTGATGGAATTAAAGTTGGTTGTAGAAAAAACAGCGTTTGGTCCTGAGTGGCCCATTTGCTGCCGGCTAGATGGGGGATTGTGCCCAGCTTGAATTAATCTGGATTGTCGATTATCTACAGATTGCAATGTTGTGCCCTTTGTTGGAATTGAGCTGTGCCCATGGGATTGGCGTTTCTCTATAGGCCCTAAATTCCCTGGTCTAACAGTCTCATTTAGTCTAGGGCTTTTGGGTACAGCAATATCTGGTCTGGATTATTTATTAGATAAGGCGGCAACCTTTCCTGCATAAGTTGATACACTTGCCAGGTTAGAGCTAGGGGCTTTAGGTATTACTACAGCTTTAGTTTGTTCCACCTTTAAGTTGTTGACAACAGTAGTTAAGTTATCAATCTTAGCTTGCATACCCCTAATTAGGGCACATAAATGGGTCACTAAGTCGAACATAGGTTTATCACGATGATCAGGTGCATCAGGAAATATCTCAGGGGTGCTTTCGGCTGATCTTAAACCAGATCCTAACATGTCCGGCCTGCTATCTAGATGGGAATTTTCGATATGGGCTAAAACAGTAAACTTATTAGTACAGGGTAGATTTAAGAAGCTTTCTGTATTCTGGTCCACATGTGATTCACTCTCATTTAAATTATCCTCAGTAATCTTAGATACTGGTGGATTATCCCCTGCAGGTGGTTTGCCCATAAACATTCTAGGAATAACTGCTGGCCCCCTTGTTTTGCTCTTTCTACCCTTTGCAACCCCTAGACTGACTACCTCGCCTTCATCTGCCCCTAAATTGGGGGTGTCTGCTAGCAAATCAGTACAATCGAGGATCAATTCATCAATTCTGTCCATCCGTTCCATAACACAATTTTACCCGGCATTTAGCTGGCGCTTTCTGGCGGACTTACATTTCTGTCTCTTGGGATGCTTTCCTCCCTTTGTAGCCCGTCCAGCAGACTCACTGGGATCCTCCGGGTTTTTCCTTTTCCCCATTGTTCCACAGCTTTAGGACCCCAAACAATCGGGGAGCTATGGGTGTACAGTACCTTTTGCTGGTAGATGTAAGGGGGGGAGCCCAGCCCTGCCTCCTCCTGCCCCGGATGGCCACAGACGGCCCACCCTTGTCCCGGGCTTCTCCCGGCGCGCCCCGCGCGTGACCTCGCGGGGCGAGGGACCAAGCGTGCCTTTATGCGCCTCCTGGCACGTGTTGGTGATGCACCTCCTTGCCCCTAGGGATCCTGGTTAGTGTAGTCCCCAGCAGCCTGTGATCAGCGGGACCGGCGGAGCCAAGCCCGGCGGTCACAGCAGTGAAAAGTAAAGTCGGGGGGGAGCCAAGCCCGGCCACGGGAAGATGCAGGAAGGCAAGAGTCACGTTGCAGCCCCAGGCAGGGATTCTCCGTCACTCTCTAGGTACTTAAAACAATCTTTTGATTCTAATTTACATCAGGCTCTTGCAAGTATCTTCAATCAATCACAGAGACATTGAATCCCGGAGTCTGTTGTTTCTACTTAACATAGTCAATGAAGCTGGAAAAAATACTGCAGTTATGCCTGAGACAAACATACAGTGTATTTCTGGACTCGTGAATGTTTTCACCAAATCTTTTCACAAATATGCTAAAGCTGGAATAGTCTTAAATCTAAGCATCATGGTGTAAAATGGACTGTTGAATGCTAGTAAATAATGGCCACTATTTAATTCTTTTATCGATAAACTATAAAGCAACAGTCATTGCTTAGCAAACTTGTGAATCGCTTGCTTACTACACTCACCAAAAGTCACTCAATAATGGAATTCAACAGTAAGTAATCTCATTCCTTCCTCAGTAATCAGGAGCTGTGACTGCAAAATGGTTCTATAAACTGCTTGATTTTTAAACATTAAGGGGCATATTTATAAGAGGGTCGCATTGTGTTTGCACCATGAAATGTGGTACATGCATGACGCAAACCTCTAAGACAGAATTATTTGGTGTAAATCACTGTGTTGCGCTACTCTGTCCTGGGTACGCATTCCATGGGCGTTGCATGGGTGTTCCAACACAACTCCCATGGATTTTGATGCACTCCCAGATTTACAAGAACCTGTAAACCTGAGGATGTGTAAACGTCTTACACCTCCCCAGGGGAGGTTTAGTTCTCCTTGTGTCTTCTTCTTTCTATGTGTGCTGCAATCACACACAGCACACATAGAAAGAGGAATATACCTCCAAGGATTGTTTTTGTGCAGGAATTTGAATTTAAAAACTTTTCTATAGCGCACTTTTACCATGCGGTTTCATGGCGCTGTTGGATTGTGAGAAGCAGGCAGGAGCAGAGGGGGATCAAGCATTGTAGGCTCGAGAGAAAAGAAAAGTTTTGAGACCCTTCCGGAACTCCATATAGGAAGATGACATGCGGAGTTCCGAGGGAAGGGAGTTCCAAAACGAAGGAGCAAGCACTGCAAATTTCGTACCACCAGTCTTTTTCTTACTGAAGCGGGGGATAGTTAGCAGAGCCTGATGAGTGGACCTGAGCTCTCGTCCAGGTATGTAGGGGGTGATGGCAGAACAAATGAATTCCGGGGCGGTGCCTGTTTTAGCCTGGAAGGTGGTGCAACCAAGTTTAAACAAGGCACGCTCTTTCACCGGCAGCCAGTGCAATGCCTGCAGTAGGGGAGTGGCTCGGTGGTATTTGGGCAGGCCATGAATCAGGCGGGCAGCCTGGTTCTGCACTAGCTGCAGACGGCGAATGGCGTAAGCTGGAGCGCCGTTGTAAATGATGTTCCCGTAATCGAGGCGCGAGAGCACCATGGCCATCACTATAATCTTTAGGGCGGGTAAAGAAAAAAAACGAGAAATCTTTCTGATGATTCGAAGGGAAAAGAAACAGGAGGAAACAACTGAACTGACCTGGGAGTGGACGGAAAGTGAAGGATCCAGGAGGATACCGAGGGTCTTGACCTTGGGGACTGGGAGTGGGGGAGCACCAAGTGAAGGGGGCCAGTGAAAGGGGGACCAGGGGCTGCAACCACCTCTAGTCAAGACTAACTCCGTCTTGTCTGGGTTGAGTTTGAGGTGGAAGTGCCCCTTACTGCACAAAAACGATCCTGCATGCAACACATGGTGCAAGGGTGCCTGTGTTGGCCCTGGGCAGCCAAAACAGCTCCAGCGAAGGGGAAAAAACAGGAATGCACCATATTCTTGTAAATGAATACGTGATGTTACAACGCGATCAAAATGATCGCGGTATGTAACATCGCAGTTTTTACAATGCAAGTTGTTACAACGACTTGCGCTGGAGGGCGCTGGACTTAGGAGTAGGAAGATTTACTATTCCAACACCAGTCTACGTACAGTAGGGAAGGTGTTGGAATAGTACATCTTACTATTCCTTAGGTTATAGCGCCATCCAGCGCAAGTCGATGTAACATTTGCGTTGTAACGGCTGAGTTCGAAATGCATCACAGTGTAATCACCGCGATGTAAAGGATTTTTCCCCTTTATAATACGGTGCATTCTTGCCCTTTCCCTGTAATGCAGCACAGCAAGGTGACTTGCTGCACTGCGTTGCGTTACTTTCCCATAAATAAGGGCCTAAATTAGTAATAGCACCCTAGTGTACATTTTTCAATCTTTCAGGAATGTGACATATAAGGACCTGAAAACTAACTAAAAACTCTGCATTATAGACATAATAAACATGATGATTCTTCTCCAAACTGTTATGGGTAAAGTAGTCTAATTCTTTAAGTTTTAATAGAATCCTGAAAAAAAAGAACAAGATTTAGAGCCAAAACTGCCTGATGATCCGCACTCGGATTAACCCCTTGGTTGTCAAATGTATGGGAGAGAAAGACAGACTTTTACTCATTGATGATTATTGCTATGACATTAATCACTTATAATTTATATTTACGTCTAAAGGTAATGCCATTTTGGATAATGCCATTCAGATTAAATGTTACTATAGAAGGGTAAATACCAATATCATAGGCAAAGAGAGAATAATGGGGCATATTACCAAGAATAAGCGATAATTATCGCTAAGCTTGGTTAGCGGCTATAATTTTATCGCTGTGCTTCGCCTATTTTTATTGCTTAGGAACCTTGCTATTATCAAGGTTTATCTTCTAAGCGATAAAAATCGGCCGAAATGCATGAATATCGCTGAAAAGTCAGCGATATTCATGCATTACAGAGTTAATGCTCTTAGCCATGTTATCCACCTACCATTGGATAACATGGCTAAGAACTGCTCTGGGCAGGCGTTAGCTTTTGGAGATATTCACGCTTAGCGCGAATATTTCCAAAAGTAGGTAATAGGAGATAGCGATGTTAGCGACTGTTTCCAGTCGCTAACATCTTGGCACGCCCACTTTGCATGTCATTAGCGATAATTATCTCTGACATGCAAAGTGGGCCCCAAGATGATCGCTATCTCCTACTAGCTGTCGCTAACTGGTGTTAGCGACAGCTAGGTAATAGGGCGATAAAATTATCGCCGCTTTATCCGGAAAATTTCCCGCTAAAGCGGCGATAAGGCCCTTGGTAATATGCCCCAATGTTAGTTTTGCTGATTGTGTTTAACAAGTACACTTCAAGACTGGAGGGGCAAATTTACAAGGGGATTGCGCCACCGAATCAACATTTTTTATGACGTTCCAGTAGCACAATGCCCTGCACCATATTTACAAAGCGGTGCTAAGCCACTTTGCTTGGCTTAATGGCACTTTGTAAATATGGCAACCTTTTACACAGTTTTCTGCATGAAAGGGGTGTGAAATGGGTGTTGTTGTGGGCATTTCACCGTGAAACCCATTGCTATTTGACTCTGCCCCAGATTCACAAGGATCTGTACATCTGAAGCAGCGCTAAAAACAAATGCCTTGCAAAAGCTGGTGTTAGGTTGGCACAAAGTGGAGAACTACTTTCACTTCTGATCGTTTTGTTTTTTCTGCTGCACACATAGAAAGAGTAAAATGCCTTTAACCCCTTCCCTGCTGGGTACATTCCCCCGCCGACTGGGGGGAGGGGGAGTGCGCGCAGCGCCCCCATGCTCATGACGAGCTCAGCTTGTCATGAGCTACAGTGCTCCTGTGCGCATGACGAGCTGAGCTCGTCACACCACACCCATATCTTTAGAACGTTCAGCACAGCAGGGGAATTAGCCCAGCGTGCGAGCGTTCTAAAGGCCATGACGAGCTCAGCTCGTCATGAGCACCGGAGCACTGTAGCTCATGACGAGCTGATCTCGTCATTAGCATGCAAGGGGTTAAGGATTGTTTCTGTGCATGAAGCAACACCTTCAGGCACATAAACAATCATTCCCTGCCACGCAGACACACTTGCACTATATTGCAATGGTGTCTCTGTTAGCGCCAGGCAGCTATTTTTAGCACCAGCGCAAGGGAAAATACAGGGGTGCGCCGTGTTCTTGTAAATACGATGCATCCCTGCATTTTTTAAATGATGCAATGCGGCGCTGCAAAATGTGCCGCATTGCTGGGCTGCGCCATTTCCTTGTAGATATGCCCAATGGTGTCTTGCTCACACCCAGCCATAGAGGAACAGAAATGTAATTACATTGGTCTCTTAGGCATGACTACACAATGAAAAGCGTGGTTGGCACCATCTAGAAATGTGAGAGATTACAAAGGTCTACCATACCAGCAGCTGCACACATTAATGAATTCCCTTCACGCCACTGTGCATAGATCACCACCGGCAGAAGGAGTCCTCAGGTGCATTTCACAGCTTGTATGCAATCTGCTAATGAAATCTCTAAAGCCAAAACATTGGGAAATACGCCTCACAGGCAAAAAGCACTAAACCTTTTGTGCTGCGCGTGGATCAAGATACATTTGTTTTAAAAGAGAAGAGCATTTCTGTGTCAACAATGTCACGCTGGAAAATGTAAGAACCATTACACCTTTCAGACATAAAAATATTGCATCTCTCAATGACAAGAATGAATGGCTAGTCTTTCAAGAACTGATGTCGTTAAAAAGCTATCCTAGAAGGGTGTGCTTGCATGCATTTTCGATCCCTATTAGGGCACACGTGGGCACAGTTCATAAAATCACTGGTAGTCAAATAAATCGTTAAGCCAACAATGCATAAAGAGAGTCTAAAAATAAAATGCAAGTGGTCATATTATCCAATTTTCCATAGATGAAGACAAAATAAATCACTTTCGCATTTTTTCTACTTGCATTATATTCAATAGAACAGAGAAACTTTGTACACACTTTTGGATTAGGTACTACACTTGTTGAGCATGATTTGGGTACGTTACCCCTACTCTTGGTCATGATTTACACCTGCTTAACTAATTAATAAAATATTCAATTTCACACATCCCGAATACATTGCATTCATGTTGGAAAAAAAACCGGTGTGAGTGTACAAAAACTATTGAGGAAACCATCTTTCTTGCAACCCTCTTGGAATTAATTGGTGCACATATGGGAACAACAATCATGTTTAGTGGCGTGATAAAGGTGTCATGGTCACTAGTGCAAGCAAGGTAATGATCCTCCCTGCTGCCAGTTAAGTAGTAAACGATAGTCATAACTGGGGTGCAGTCACGTCCCATGAGCCACTGCGGCACTAATGATAGTTGCACTTCCCAATATGCATGGGCTTAGAAAGTTTTAAATGTGTTTTCTAACTTCACATTTACTTTCTACACATCACAAAATAACACCAAGTTAACAGATGCACTTGAAACACACGGTCTGACAGCTGTAACATAAAAGGGCAGAATGCCTGGTACTGGCTTTAGAGAGCTTTGTAAATCAAACCTAATTTCTGATTGATACACTTATAAAAGTGTCAGAGTATATTTGATATTGGGTGCAAACGTTGTGGGTCTGGACTGGGGGCCTGCAGCTATTTGAAAAGAGATTAAAAAAGCTTGCATAAAAAGATTGAAAAGAGTAAAATGTAATTTGCTTTTTGAAGAATGTGAGATTAGAGGCTAATAGTTTAATTGGCATCCTTATCTTGATCCAGGAGTGCAGCCCAAGCATACAAAAAGAATTTAGCACGACTGAGTAACCACACTCCAAATTGGGAGATTTCTGCTACCCCACTGGGCATCTCCTACATTGGTAGGAACCCTGTCATTGTATTGAAATTGTGCCCTTTGACGCAGCCATATGGCACAATTTTCATTTCTTCTTTTTTTTCAAATAGAAAATGTCAAGGCGGAATTTTCTTTAAGAAAATAAAAAAGAAACAATGACCAACTCTCCATGAATGTTTTCTCTCATTGCATTGAATTGAATTGTACTTTCAAATACCACCATGTTTTGGATGGTGGTAAGCAAAGTGAAGACATAAAATTTGTTCACCCACTCTAAATAGGGTAGGGAAACAAATGGCAAAACCTCTGATGGCCCTTACTACATTGGCTCATCGGAGGTGTATGTTAGCAGCAGACACTGAGTAGTCTCTTGTCTCTGACATACTAAAGGTCCCCACAACTCTAAATGAGGCAGGCAGACCATCAGTATGGCAGAAAGGGTATCCTTTCTGTAGTTCTCTAAATCATGTGCTAAGTCATCAGGATATGCTGTAATATTCACAAGCAAAATCAACCCAGTTTACTACACTTTGGAAAGTGACTGGGTTGCTGACGAATTTACCTAAAAGACAAAAAAAGTGATGGATGGGTTGCTGGTATTAATTTCAACCCCTGGTGATTACTATCGATCACATTCGAGTCCATTGTTTTTTTCTGCCGACCATGTCACCTAAGACGGGAAAAAACCAAAGCAGCTTTGGTCCTGTTTCAATAGAAACAGTCCAGCCCAAACCTCCAGTCCAGCTCCCCTCTGAGCTGGAACACAAGCAACCCAGACCAATACTAGACTAATTTGTCCTAATCATCAGTAGGGTGAAGTTTGAGGGCTATGGCATAGTGAACATGGGACCCACATCTACTGAAGAAGAAGGCAATGTAATCTTCCTGAGGCTTCTGCTCTAGAACATTGAAAGCAATCAATGTGAGCTTGAATATTGGTTGCATTGCACAGCAAATGCTATTCAAACAAGGCAAGCATTACTGGATTACACTTTTGTGTCAATTGTATTAGTTAAACATTTATCAGACTTTACAATCCAGCATTGTTTAGGAAGTGACTATCTTTGCAGTCAAAGATCTAGGAAAAAAGTAAGGGGCATCTTTACAATACAAGTGGGGGAGCTCGGCGTTACCCTCCTTGGCTTAATGCTGCTTCAGCCACTTCTGAAACGCTGCACTGCACCATATTTAGAACAATATGGTGCACCCCTGTTTTCGCCCCTGCACTGGCGCTAATTGAAGCTACCTAGTGGCAATGCAGGCACCCTTGCAGCGTTGCAGGGGAAGATTGGAAGGTGTCCGTGCCTGCCTGCCTGCAAATAAACAATCTTTGAAAGGTGTTCTTCAATATGTGCTGCCTAATGCAATACAAATAGAAGTTGCAAAAAATCATCTTTTTAATGAATTTTATGTGCAGGAAGGGGCACCTTCCTGCACATAAACAATCAGTCGTGTTTTGCTTTTTCTTTGTGTACTGCACAATGCATTACACATGGAAACAGCAAAAACAAGGAGAAATTTAAAAATTTCTCTTGTTGGGCCAGGGTGAGACCAGGTTTTCCCTGGTCCTAATTTTGGCGCTACCCATTTGCCACCCTTGTAAATATGGGGCAGACTCAAAATCAATGGGAATTGAGGTGGAACGCCCACCACAAAACCCATAGCCCTCCCCTTTCATGCTAAGTACAGTGTGAAAGTGTGCATTTTTCACAAGGCGGCGTTAAGCTACATTAAGTGGTTTAACTCTGCCCTGTAAATAAGGTGAAGCCCCTATCACCACTACAATGTTGTTAAAAGTGACATTGTGGTGGTGAAAGGGGCTTGTAAATGTACCCCTAAGTATCTAGTCCCAGGTTTAGTGGCTCTTTGGACATAAATGGACTCCAATAGCTCAAACAATTTAAATGGAATGCATTAAATAATGACAAATTAAAAAACGAGTATCATACAAATCTAAACAAACAATTTTGGAGCTTAGTGCTATGGATCCATATACAGTACATGGAAATTGAGCAAAGTTACTAGGAATTCTGACAACCTAGGTAAAAACTGTAACAACTTTAATAACAAAAATCATATCCCACACAAACTGTCAACCACCGACGAACTCACTTCAAATTGCAGCACTAAAAGGACTGAACTCCTTGGCACCATTGCCTCTCTAAAACTCCAGAAATCAAGAAGTGCCCCTTTTAGATCATGGTTCAACTCAGACGTTAACAATGAGAGGCGACAACTCAGAATGACGGAAAGAAAATAGAGAAACCAACCCTCTCTAGCTCATCTCTCCCTCCTCTTAACAGAATGCCTAAAATATAAAAAGCACATATACAATGAAAACTCAGCTGTCTTCAGAGCCCAACTAGACCATTCCAGAAACCCCCCAAAGTCCTCTTCAAGACCATCAAAAATCAAACCTCTTCCATTCCCCAGCAACCTACAGAAGCCTGTGCTAAACATTGTGAAGAGTTCACAAAATTCTTTGCAGACAAGATAACAACCATTGAACTCTTGTAGACTCCCTCCCTCCTGCGTCTAGATACATAAACCCACCATCCAACGCTGACCCTGCACATACACCCTCACCAAATGATGTTGATCTCTACAAATCCAACACCTCAAAACTTCAGAACCACAGCATAAACCCCCTCCATCCAAAAAACAATGCTAACTGGTCCATATTCGCAACCATATCCGAAAAGGGTGTCAGGGAAAAACTATATCCTTGAAGCGGGCTTCCCACCTATCTGACCCACTCCCTTCCTCCTTTATAAAAATACTCAGTCACATCATTGTTCCAACCTGAATGAATATCATCAACTCTTCCTTATCCAGGGGCTCCATGCTGGCCTCCCTTAAACTTTGCCAAATCACCCCCTCATTAAGAAGCATGACACCAACCTTGATGACTTCAATTACTAAAGACCCATCACCAACCTCCCTCAACCTGCTATAACCATCAGAAAATGTGTCCTTTACCAATTAAACAACCACATTGAGAAATTCAGTTTACATAACACATTCCAATCTGGATTCAGGAAAGACTGCAGTACAGAGACTGCAATTGCAAACATCACGGACGACCTATGTGAAAAAAACCGACAAGGCTAATTAAAGAGAACGACCAGCTGTGGCGCCTGCTGTGTGTCACGTATTATAGTTTTTAGCATTCAATTTATGACTGTGCCCCAGAAAGGAGGAATAGCCTGAAACCCCCAAATTGGACCTAGGTCACTAGATACAATACAACATGGGGTCTGTGCACACGTCAATTATTACACTGTTACAGTATTGCCAGTCAAATCATGCACAATATAACTCGAAGACAAAAATGTTGATATAGTCTTGATTGTTGTGATCTTCAATTCAGATTTTATTTGCAACGCCCAGCCAACACGTGTTTCGTGAGGGTGGTACACCCTCGACTTCGTCAGGGCTCTAAAATGTACAATGGCTACATGTTACACACATGTACCGGCACCATATATGTTATAAATTAATTTTTATCACAATAAAACGTATGGGGGTTAGTGTGAGTCAATAGTACAGACTTGAGAGGGGTATTTTCAAAATGCTCTTTTGGCCTGGCCTATAGAAAATCCGCTTCATCTCACCAAAAGTGACGTGCATCCACTATATGTTAATGTCGCCAGCATGCACGTCGATAATTATAATCATAAAACTCATCCAATTTGACAGATGTGCACTTCACACAGTCACCAGATTCTGTCCGTGACCCAATGGACACCCAAGTAGAAAGACCTCACCAAGAGGAAAACGTAAAAGAAATTGACCTAAAGTGTAATGATAATAGGTGTAGCACAACCGTGCTTCTTACCCAAATGGGCAGTGATATTTCAATTTTTGTTGCAATATCTCTATGCAGTAGGGGGTATCAATAAAATTGACCAAATAAGTATTCTGTTTATGTACATCATATGGTAAAAGCCGCAAAAAGTATGCCACAATGCCCGAAGAGAGAGCCTCACCTCTCCGCCAGTTGTACTTCCGTCCCGGCTGCCAGGTTCGAACGGATTAAAAATCGACACCGCTTATATCCAGCAGCTTGTATTTAAGCATGGGCGGAAAATCCGTACCGCTCGCGGATTTTGCGGATTTTCGGTAAATTCGCAATCCGCGAGATTTGCAAATTTCCGACAAAATCCGCAAATCCGCGAGCAGCGGATTTTATGGCTTGCTCGCACTGTTCGCGTGAGTTCGCGGCTTCCCAGTTCAACTTCGCGCCCCGCGAATAAGCGCTAAATTGCAGAAATACGATTTTAGCAAAACTGAAACTACTTACCAGGTTCAAAAGTTCAAGCTCATCATTAGTAGCCATTTCTTGTAGTGCTTCCTGAGGGGCCCCTTCAGAGTTCAGTTGCCTACTTGGAACTATTATGTGACCCTGCTCTGACCCTCAGAATAGTTACACAAAGGTCCTGAATTACAGCTAAGGCAGACAAGCAGGAGCCAGGCTGGAAGTTCAAATCCAGTGACACATTAATCAGCCCCTAATTCATTATTGTCAGTTGGGGCAGGGCAGGTGTTGTAACTAATTTTGCAACAATGAAAGCACTTAGCAAGTGCAAAAGATCACTAATCAGGAAGCACTAAGGAAGCAGGTGGCAGCTAAAAAAATATTCTGTGACACATTGATCAGCCCCAAATTAATTCAGGTCACTTGAGGCATGGAAGGTGTGCTTTGCTTTGCCGAAAATAATGTACACTGGACAACCAGAGGGTGCAGTGATGAAACAGAGGGTGGCATGGGTGGGCCAGAGGGTGGCATGAGTAGTCAGAGAGTGGCAGTGGTGACAGAGAGTGGCAGTGATGAAGAAGAGTGTCCCAAAACAGGCTGGACACGTAGAAACAACAAGTTCGCAAAACTTGCGACCCGACAGGTAACTTCGCGTTTGCGAAATTGTACAAAACCCTCGCGAACTGGCAGAAACCCGCGCGAACACAAAAAAAAAATCCGCAAATTCTCGAGAATTCGCGGATTTTGCGGATTGCGAGTTCGCAAATCCGCAAAATTCGCGAACGCGAGATTCGCAAAATTCGCCCATGCTTACTTGTATTCAATATGGTGTCTTAATGTGGTAAGGCATTAGAAAGGAGAAGGACGTAACTACTGTTACCCTTAATGCTTAATCATGGCATTGCAAATAACCGATTACATTCACTTAAGATCATTGATGTTTTTTCTGTATTACACCTAGGAAAAGTTGCACAATAAAACCAGTTCATGACAGATTAAAGTTATTCTGTTTTTTCTTATGATGCCAGTCGTCTTTAAAATCTCAATTATATATATTGAGTTTAAATCTAATTACTATCGCGATTGAGCTCGCATGGCAACCTAAACAATTGAGCAAGAATATCTTTCTACCAACAAATTTACTTAATCAAATACATTCCATGATGGAACATTTCAATTGAGATTTGCAATGTTCGTGAATCCATAATTTATTTGATCCTATGCAATCACCATGTTAAAAACATATCCCAATTTCTCAGCGTGTACTCTGAGGATATTGGAATACTAGTGTGCCTAATTTTCAGATTCAACAAGCACCACGTTCTATGCCCTCTTAAAATAAACGCTGTAAAAACAGCTCCATTTAAACGTCCTGCCCTGTGCAACCGAATTGATATTCGAAGTAGACGCTGCAGCTCCAGTACTGCTGCCGGTAGCGTCCTCGCGTGTGAATGTGGAAATGCACTTCACGCTTCCTTTATCCTATAAGCAAAGACTAGAGCGCTCTCCCCACACCGGAATAGGCACACTTGGCCAACCGGAAGGGGATAAACGCTGTTGCTATTGAATATATACAGACACCCCCGCAATTGTATGCAGTGAACTATTATTCTGAATATGTTTTAATCACTCTAAATTTCCCAATTTCTACGAAATGCACATATTTTCGACATTTAGAGTTATATCCAGTTCTAAATTGATACAAGTGACGGTAACAACTGAAATAACATCAGAAGTCCATATGTGAATCTAAGGAGAGGAAAAGAAATGATTACTATGACCCTACTTATGTGAATATGATCACAAGTGGGCTAGCTCAAGAGATGGTGAAAAACGGGAAAATAAAGATATAATGATCTAAAGAAGAGGAAAGGAAAAAGCGTGGTTGAAACAATATATCCTATGTGATTCTAATGTGACTACGTGCATTATCAGTGTGACATCATCATGCTATTGTACATCCACTGTAATGCTATTACATATTTTAGACATCAATTAATAGATTACACATTGGATTGGAATACACTATCAGAGTTAGTGGATGGTACAATTTCCACTATGTGGCAGAATATCATCTTGTTGTGTATAGAACCTGGAGATTATACAGTATATGACATTTTAATCACCCAGAAAAAATTGCAGATCCCGATCAGAATTAAAGCCCTGTTGCACCGCATCTAAGCGCATTATCCAAGTTGCCTCTGCTCTGCGCAATGTTAATTCCCTGTTGCCTCCCCTTTTATCTGGCGCAACCATTTGTATTCCAAAAAACTGAACTGCTTGTAAGGTCCCTGTTTTGCACAAGACATGGCATGTATAGCCATGGGATATCGCGCATCCCCTTGTTTTAATGCCCTTGCGTGTTCACTTATGCGGTCTTTTAAACACCGTATAGTGCTCCCAACATATTGCTTCATGCATCTGCAGGTCACAATATAGACCACAAATTTAGTTAGGCAGTTTATATTTTGTCTAATGCAATACCTTTTCTTATTTGGACCATAAAATTCTGTAGGGTTATCCAGCGCCCATTTACATACTCCACAGGTGCCACACTTGTGGAAGCCCATAGTGTGTCTTGTTAACCAGTTGGTGTTTTTCACAGTTGTTGGCACAGCTGGGCTTAAAATATTCCTCAATGTATTTCCCCTTCTGTAAGTGATCATGGGCCTTTTTGGTGTAAATTCCTCTAGTGTCTAGTCTGCCTTTAAGACATGCCAGTGTTTGTGCATCAATTTTCTAACCAGAGCCGCTTGCTGATTAAAGCTTGTAATCAGTCTAACTGGTTGGTTCATGGTGGGGCTTGCAGGCTTATCCATTAGTGTCTCCCTTCGTGTCACTCGCTCTATGCGTGTAGAGGCTGCCTCTAGAACATTACGTGGGTAGCCTCTGGCTGAAAATCTCTCTTTCATACTTTCAAGATTAGAAAGAAAGTCTTTTTCAGTGCTACAGTTACGCCTGGCCCTGGTAAATTCTCCATAGGGAATGGCTCTGATTTGATGATCTGGGTGCGCACTTGAGGCATGAAGTATTGAGTTACAAGCTGTGGTTTTACTATACAGTCTGCTGTGTATTGAGCTATCTTGCACAAATATCTCCACATCAAGAAAAACAATGCTCTTTCTATTCCAAGTGTGTGTCAACTGCACGCCCAGTGTGTTTGTATTCAGATACACAAAGAACTCCTGTAATTGTAGTTCTGTACCCGACCACAGTAGTAGACAATCATCAATAAATCGACCCCAATAAACAATATATTCACTGAATCTGTTCCCTCTTTCACTCCACATCCACTTGGCCTCAAAATATCCCATGAACAGGTTCGCCAGCGATGGGGCAAATTTAGACCCCATCGCGACTCCCCTTATTTGTTTATACCATTTGTTTTCAAACATAAAACAGTTGTTATTTAGTATCAACTCAATCATTTGCATGAGCATTTTGCTGTGTTCCCATTGCCCTGCTGTTTTTTTCTCAAAATACCATTCTATAGCTGTCATACCCATTGTAAGATCAATATTCGTGTACAATGACACTACATCTATAGATGCTAGAATAATGTCATCTTCCCAGGTGATGTCTGTAAGTAAACTTAAAATATGCTTGGTGTCCCTAACGTATGATGGGAGGCTTTGCACCATTGGTTGTAGAAATAAATCCACATACTCAGCCATCCTTTCAGATGGCCCCCCAATACTAGAAATGATAGGCCTCCCTGGTGGGAATTGGAGATTTTTATGTACCTTTGGTAACGTATATAATACGGGATATCTGGGTTTGTGAACTTTTAAATAATGGTATTCTTCATCATTTAAAAGGCCCTCCTCATACCATTGTTTTAGGTGTTTATTAAAAAGTGTGGGCAGTGTGCTAATGGGGTTTGCTCTCAGAGGCTCGTAACAAGTGGTGTCCGCCAACTGGCCCAAAATTTCATTGTCATATTCTTCCTTGTTCATGATGACAATGTTGCCCCCCTTGTCGGCTTCTTTTATGATGATGGAATTATCTTCCGCTAGCTTGATTAGAGCTTTCCTTTCCCCATGTGTCAAATTATCTTTTGTCGAGCCTTTGTTAAATTTGTTCTTTGAAGCATGTTTATCAATGTCCCTTTCTACTAGCTTGTGGAATGTATCTATTGTGTTACCCCCAGTCAAGGTTGGTATCCACTTTGACTTGGATTTTAATCCACTGGAGATGTTCACATTACAGTCTACATCTAAGTCTGCTAATAAAGTAGTAAGTTCATTAGGTGACATTTCTTGCTCTGTGATTGACAATAACAGTTGGGTGTCAAGGACATCTTGTATTGTTAACCCATCTAACACATTACACACAGGAATTGACTTTGCATTTTTATTACTTGTTGTCTTGTTTAGAAATGTTTTCTTCAATTTGAGATTTCTTACAAATTTGAACACATCTATTTTCGATTTACACACATCATCAATTTCTTTTGGACAAAATCCCAAGCCCTTTTTTAATAACGAGCTCATGTCATCTGTCAGAATCAAAGAGGAAAGGTTAATATTCTCTACACCATGTGCTGGGTCTGTTCTCATACCCTCTTGTCTCCTGATCTCAGATTGCGTTTGTATTCGCTTGGCACCGGCTCTTTTGCCTCTCCTAACTTTTTTGCCGTTTGTACTGCTGCTTTCTGCTGTACTCTATTGCCTTTTTTAATCCTCTGCATCTCTTTTGAGAAAGAATTATCTGCCATGGTGGAATAGCTGGTGCTTGCTCCACTATCTGCTTCCCCATCACTAGACAGGGGGGCACTGATCGATGTGGAGCTGGATGAAACTGAAATGGGGCATTGTGTAGCAAGTTTATTGGCGTTCTTATCTCCTTTGGCTAAATCATCGTATTTGCGGGCGAAGGTAAATACCCTTCCCTCCCTGTAATCTATTTCGTCCCGCTTGAGTTTTCTAGCCTTGCGTTGTTTAATATCTTTTTGGTGCTTTGAAAGCACATCAGCAAGGATCGCATAGTTTTTTTTCTGCCACCTCCGGCATATTCACATCTTTTATTTCGCCTTCTAATTTATTGATCTCTAGTTGGTATGCTGCTACCTTACGGTCAGCATTATCTATTAAGATCCCCATTAGTGTTTTCGAATTTAGAGTCAATGAATCTTCCCATTGCTTTAACAAGTCCTCATCTAGCTCGTCATAAGTTGGGAAGGTTTGGGCCCGTAGTCCCCTCGGAATCCTATCCAACCTCATGTACTGTCTTAAAGTGATTCCATCCCACCATTTACTATTCTCATTCTTCTTCAATTTTTCCAGTCTAGTGAATTTGTCCCTCAACCCCTCACTCTTGGTCTGGCTTGTATTCTTTACACTAGCTGCTACAGTATCTCCTTTGGCTAAGTTTTGGAATAGCTCTGCGGCTATATTATCCCTGTCCATATTTTCATGATAGGGAATTGCTAGATACCCATGCTTAAATCGTAGTTGTACATGGCGGCTGCCCTGGTCGTCTAGAACCACAGTTGTGAAAAAAACAACAAGGCTAATTAAAGAGAACGACCAGCTGTGGTGCCTACTGTGTGTCAAATATTATAGTTTTTAGCATTCAATTTACGACGGTGCCCCAGAAAGGAGGAATAGCCTGAAACCCCCAAGTTGGACCTAGGTCCCTAGATACAATACAACATGGGGTCTGTGCACACGTCAATTATTACACTGTTACAGTATTGCCAGTCAAATCATGCACAATATAACTCGAAGACAAAATTTTTGATATAGTCTTGATTGTTGTGATCTTCAATTCAGATTTTATTTGCAACGCCCAGCCAACACGTGTTTCGTCAGGGTGGTACACCCTCGACTTCGTCAGGGCTCTAAAATGTACAATGGCTACATGTTACATACATGTACCAGCATCATATATGTTATAAATTCATTTTTATCACAATAAAACATATGGGGGATAGTGTGAGTCAATAGTACAGACGTGAGAGGGGTATTTACAAAAAGCTCTTTTGGCCTGGCCTATAGAAAAGCCGCTTCATCTCTCCAAAAGTGACGTGCGTCTACTATATGTTAATGTCGCCAGCATGCACGTCGATAATTATAATCATCAAACTCATCCAATTTGACAGATGTGCACTTCACACAGTCACCAGATTCTGTCCGTGACCCAATGGACACCCAAGTAGAAAGACCTCACCAAGAGGAAAACGTAAAAGAAATTGACCTATAGTGTAATGATAATGGGTTTAGAACAACCGTGCTTCTTACCCAAATGGGCAGTGATATTTCAATTTTTGTTGCAATATCTCTATGCTGTAGGGGGTATCAATAAAATTGACCAAATAAGTATTCTGTTTATATACATCATATGGTAAAAGCCGCAAAAAGTATGCCACAATGCCCGGAGAGAGAGCCTCACCTCTCCGCCGGTTGTACTTCCGTCCCGGCTGCCAGGTTCGAACGATTAAAAATCAACACCGCTTATATCCAGCAGCTTGTATTCAATATGGTGTCTTAATGTGGTAAGGCACTAGAAAGGGAGAAGGACGTAACTACTGTTACCCTTAATGCCTAATCATGGCATTGCAAATAACCGATTACATTCACTTAAGATCATTGATGTTTTATCTGTATTACACCTAGGAAAAGTTGCACAATAAAACCAGTTCATGACAGATTAAAGTTATTCTGTTTTTTCTTACGATGCCAGTTGTCTTTAAAATCTCAATTATATATATTGAGTTTAAATCTAATTACTATCGCCATTGAGCTCGCATGGCAACCTAAACCATTGAGCAAGAATATCTTTCTACCAACAAAGTTACTTAACCAAATACATTCCATGATGGAACATTTCAATTGAGATTTGCAATGTTCGTGAATCCATAATTTATTTGATTTTATGCAATCACCATGTTAAAAACATATCTCAATTTCTCAGCGTGTACTCTGAGGATATTGGAATACTAATGTGCCTAATTTTCAGATTCAACAAGCACCACGTTCTATGCCCTCTTAAAATAAAGGCTGTAAAAACAGCTCCATTTAAACGTCCTGCCCCGTGCAACCGTTGCAAAGCCTCCTTACCCGTTCGTGTGTGCATGATCGATATTCGAAGTAGACGCCGCAGCTCCAGTACTGCTGCCGGTAGCGTCCTCGCGTGTGAATGCAGAAATGCACTTCACGCTTCCTTTATCCTACAAGCAAAGACTAGAGCGCTCACCCCACACCGGAAGAGGCACACTTGGCCAACCGGAAGGGGATAAACGCTGTTGCTATTGAATATATATAGACACCCCCGCAATTGTATGCAGTGAACTTTTATTCTGAATATGTGTTTTAATCAGTTTCCCAATTTCTACGAAATGCACATATTTCCGACATTTAGAGTTATATCCAGTTGTAAATTGATACAAGTGACGGTAACAACTGAAATAACATCAGAAGTCCATATGTGAATCTAAGGAGAGGAAAATAAATGATTACTGTGACCCTACTTATGTGAATGTGATCACAAGTGGTCACGGACGACCTACACAGATCCGTCGATGAGGGAGATGACTGCCATCTCATATTCCTGGACCTGTAAGCAGCCTTTGATACTGTCAACCACAAAACTCTTCTCAACAACCTCACACAACTGGCAGACATCAGCTGCACCGTCCTATGATGGCTCTCATCATAACTGAAAGAAAGATCTAATCTAACTGAAATAAATAAATTCACATCATCAGTGGCAACAGTCACCCGACGATTCCTCTAAGGATCAATCCTATCCCCAACCCTCTTCAACCTGTACATGGACCCTCTTGTACAGATCCTGAAACAAGCCAGAATTGCCACCATCTCTATGCAGATGGCACCCAAATCTATATAAAAATCGCCTCACTTAAAGAAATCCCACAGCTCAACAACACTCTCTCTCAGATAAACACCTGGGTCAATAACAACGACCTAAAATTAAACCCTAAGAAACCTAAACTCATCCTCATCCTCCCTACAAACAATCCCAACTCCATCCACCTCTGGCTGGACAGTCTAACTGCTCTAAACTGTAAACTACCTACTACCAACACCGTCAAGTCACTTGGGATTACTCTTGGAAAAAGCCTAAATTTGAAAGAATAATCAACGATTCTGTAAAAAGTGCCTACACCTAATAATACATTAAAAAAACTAAACCATGTATCCCTTCTGAAGACCGTAATCCACGTAATCCAAACCCTTGTCCTATCCAAGCTAGACTACAGCAAAGCAACCACTACTGGCACTCCAAAAACCCACCTTCTGCCAATGAAGTCCACTTTCAATGCAGCGGCTAGCCTGATCTCTGAAGAGAGAAAGAAACTCAACTGGTAACTAGTTGAAGTGAGGAGTATATTAAAAACAGCCTGTATAACTCACAAAGCTCTCTACTCTGGAAACCCTACCTGCCTCGCTAAAAACTCACTAGAGCAGGCCAAAAAAGACCTCTATGAAGCTCCAACACCCTTCTCTCCATCCCCCCAAATCCCAGAAAAACGAATCCCTTACTCGATCCTTTTCTGGAACACCCCGAGAATCTTTAATGTCCTTTCTAAAGAACTGCATGACATCCAATCCTACAGTCACTTCAAGAAACAACTGCCTCTTCCTAAAATATTCCTAAACTAAACCAAGCCTACCTTCACTTCAAGAAAAACCTACAATTCTCTCTTCTCAACAAATTCCTATACTAATCCGCCCCCACTACCTTGCTTGACCCACCTAGTACCCTATCCTATAAACACATTGATCACTCTGACCTCGATCCCAACCCCCTCTGGTTACCCCTCCCCGCGCACAATATACTTTGCTAACTTTTGCTCCCCACCTGTATCCACCTCCTGCAATTTAGCCCTGTGTACATGCTTTGTGTCCTATATTGTATGATATTTCTCTCACATTTTTGCTTTGTCTATTGTAAATGAAATAAGCGATGCACTTGTAACTCTTCTGAAGTCTTGTCCTATGGTTATAGCTCCTGTAATCGATATACATATAACTCTTGCAAAGCCATGTCCAATGATTTTAGCGCCTGTAATCGATCTATATATAGTTCTTGTAAAGCGCTCTGATGCCCATGGGTCTAGTTTGTGATATAAAACACTCAAATAAATAACAAAATAAATAAAAACAAATCCCTTGTATGAGCCACATCTTTTTAACTTATAGCTCACACTGTACCTACCTAAAAAATGGACAAGTAAACATTGACAAAAGTAAGTCCCTCTATTTCTTCACTCACAAGCTAGTAGTTACTGAAGTTCCAGAGTTTATTATGTGTTTTGACACCTATCTGGTTTCTCAACATACTTCCTACCTATTTTCAATAAATAATTCAAACATACATTCATCTCTTATCAAAAGACCTGAAGAACCATATAACTCACGAAAGGGTCACAAGTGTAAGTAAATCTAGCAAAAGAGACAAGACCCCAGGACCAAATGGCCCACCAACAGCATTTTTTAAAAGAGAACCAAGATAATGGTACAAAGCCCATGTACTCTATTGAGTTATTCGCTTTGTAATAATGTTCCAGAATCATGGCTCAAGCTTCTAAACATTATACAGAAGGGCTCGTCAAATTCACAAAAAATAATTGACTAATTTGCCTTTGATTTGAAGTCCAAATTCTATCCATCACCGCTTTTGCAAACATTTTCTGCTTAGGGCACCAAATCGAACATTCTACCTTGAATTCAGACAGACTTTATGCCTGACAGCAGGATGCTCAGCAATAATATAGCATTATGACCCATGATTTTCTCAATCTGTCCTACTGTGATTCTGCAACTACTGCACTTGACTTCATAGGTAGCAAGTGCACATGCTTCCCAGGGAGGTACTGTTAGCAACCAAGGATTGACAAAAATAGGGTATTAAGCCTGACACCCCAAATTATAGATTGGGTCCTTGAAATCCAGGTGGTGCTTGACAGGTCAGATGGAGCTAGAACAATAGTACACGTCATAAATATCATCAACTGCCAGGTTCTATATTTTCAGTCAATGACAAGAAGTTGTAGACATTTCCAAAACCTTTATTTATGTTTAAAGGGTTAGTATGGTTTTATCATCTGTATTTCAGTTTGTCCAGATTACAGAAAGGTCAAATAAAACATTGATTAGTGACAGCATTATTCATACAGGGTGTTCCATAAAGGAGATTTGCCACTAAGCTAGCTAAAAGAGCCCAAGCTACCCTAATTAGAGAACCCATGAATAGTTCCTTCTGGAAAAAAGAGCAATATATTGGGAACATAAATAAAGTGTTGAACTTCCCTTGAATGGTCGTTCTGGAAACTCAGCCGCGTTCCCCAGAGTTGCATTAGGAACCATTGAAAAAAATTAGTGATAGAGGAATGATCAGTGCAGTAGCATTGATCAAGAAGAGTCAGGATAAAGGAAAGTTAAGTCCCTGTCAGCAGTATCTTCAAGCAACGAGGGGCAAAGAATGACATTTAGGATGGCTAAAGGATATACTCTCTCGAAAAAGAGATGAAAGAGGGGCTCAGTAATGACAAGGTTCTCATGAAGAAGTCTCCCATCTGTCTCCCAAGGAACACTCAAATATAGTATAAAATGCACAATAATGTACCGAAAATTAGTGGGTGTATGATGCACTCAGCCAATGGAGACCACTCATCCAATGGTGGCATTGTCATCCATTGCTTCTCCTCTCAATTCCCACAGTAAACATTCACACCGGCACACAGTAAATTCAATGTTGCAAACATGGAGGAAAGTTCTCATGAGAACCTTCTCACTTAAGCTATTAGCTGTGGTCGATGTTCCATTGTGAATACAAAGGGCTATTCAAATGTAATGAAACAAATTTATCAACAATGTCCTTATTAAGCATACATAAAATATATCTAAATTATTCTTTACTCTAACAATCTATTCATTATGCATCCACAGAAAAGTTAATTGTTAAAGCAGGGTGATCTAATGTGGTGTGATGAAGGAAAAGAGCATAATCTTGAAGTCAGCACATTCTTTAGTAGGATACTGGTGGGGAAGCAAAATTCTAAATAAAAGTCTATCTAGCTGTAAGCAAAAATCTAAAGAAAATATGGGTTGGGCCTAGTTACAGAAGCACATTGAGAATGACAGCCTACTACATTTTTCCTCATGCAATTTTTTCCTACACGATTAAAACAAGCTAATTTTACTATGTGTTGATTTTCTATGCAAAATCATTCCTGCAAAGGTTTAAATGCATTCAAAAGGGTAGATTCTAATACAGTGTGCTAGTCAAAATTGTATTTTAAAATAAATTTCTCACAATCTCTCCATTCTGATGAATTTCAAACCATAACACAATTTTGTTTCACATGCAAATTCAATTTAGAAAGCACTTTCGTCCTCAGATGTGTCTCATCTGTTTCTTTTAACCCCGTCCTAAATAAAGAACTTGTCCCTCTTGTACATTTTCCTCTGAAAATATTCCTGTTGTTTGCACATGAAATATTTACAACTCGGTAATAGAATGTAAAAGAATATTAGGCAAAGCCCTACTATTATTATTGGTCAATAAAGTCATTTTCGTGAATCATCACCAGCCTTTGTAAACCAATCTATGATGCTCAGTCCTTTCCCAAAATTGTCATATATACATAGTGTTTCCAATTGATGTAATTCGAATTCTACACCTGAAATGTTCTTTGCATAAGTTTATATTTTCTTGCTTTCACCAGGTATTTATGCACAGCAGTGGATTCCATTCCGCATTTTGCAGACCCCTCCCTCTTTTGCAAGTAATATATCTAAAACAAGACGGTCCAGCAAAACCATGGACCTTATAGCAATTAGTTCAGTGTTAATATAAAGTAAATCTCCTGAGGTGCTGGTTGCCATTTTGTCAACTACAGTTGCTAACTTTCTGATCTTTTCATCATTCATGATGACTCCAACAGGTGGTATCCCTGCTCCAAATATATCTCCTACCAAACTGGTTCCTTTCCCTGTACCATGCTTCTGTTTGTGTGGTGGTGTTAGAGTTAATGCATCTAAGCCAGTAACATGGTACAACTTTGGCATTAGTATACTTAAATAACAAGTAAAAAATTAGCATTTTGTCCACAAATATAGCAAATCCCTGGAATTGCATTTTTGTCTCACTGTAATAATTGCTATGCCCCTCCTACCAGTTCAAATGTGTGTTTCTAACTACTGCTCCCTACATGTCTTGTCTTTTTTTGTGTTCTCCTTTTGTAAAAGCAAACTTTTTTCTTATGTCGGCTTTCTAGTCTGAGTTCAGTGTACACCATCCCTCTTCTGAATTTGTTTTCTTCCTTCTATACGTTTTCTAAGATGTTTCCCTTTTGGTAGCTTTGTTCTGTTCATGTATCTTTCCTCTAAAGCCAATATGTATGCCTTTTCTACAGGTCGTATTAAGCAAGTTAAATTGGTTTGTAAGCCTTTACACTTTCTGCAGGTGTATGCAGGAGGAAATAATATCAAACTTTGTCCCTCATTTTTGCTTGAGGGGGGTATATTCATGCTTTCGATTAAACACTCTAGACAATACTAAATCATTATTCAAATAAAAGTATACAAAATGTCTACATCTGTAAACTACTGAAACCAAAATACTACAAAGTACTGCATAGGACAAAGGACTGCTATAGTATGTAACTTCCTCAGAGGCAGAAGGAGGTATGTGTACACAGACATAGCAGTCCTTAGCATCCATAGCATTAGTGTATTCCAACTAGCCTACAATATATATTAGTAGAGTAATCGTCTTTCTTGTGATTCACAAATGTTTTTGTGAATAACCTAGCCCTAACATTGTATGAGCGTGTGTAAGGGACATTCGTGTTTTGTGGCTCTGACTCAGGCGTTAGGTACAACCCTATTAGTACTATTGTACTCATTATAACTTTATTATGAAAACCTCTCCCATGATAATTTACAAAAATTTCGAATGCAGCAATTCATTCTGAGTCAGTATTTGAATAGCTTGCTATAGAGAATTAGTTATGGTATGTTATTTTCACTTCTAATACCCACAGATACTGCAAGAGTATCCAGGCGCGAGCATTGAGAGAATGAAGAGGAGCCTGCGGCTAAGATTAGGGAAATAGGTGAGTTTTCAGCTTTTTCTTGAATAGATTCGGGTCATGAATGCACCGGAGCACAAAGGGCAGATCGTTCCAGGCTAGAGCGGCCTTCATGGCGAGAGAGCTGTCATCCTCAGGATGGTACCCTTCGTGCCAGATTCTCAACAGTTTCTGACACTTCTGCTTCAGTATACTCAGCTAGGAGTGAACCAGGGTTAGAAGGGGAGTATCTAGAGTGTGTGCTGAGTAGCTAGGGCTATGATATCAACAGTGTTGGAGATACAGCTTGTGAACCCAGCAAGCCCCTCTGCATGATCATTGGCAAGAGGGGGTCTGGTGGCCCCAATCTTGGCTGAATAGCGACGGGTCAATTTTAACAAGCACAGGCTCACGGTTCGACCGGGTCTAAAGGTCACCATCTGGCAGAACCCAAGAGAAATATGTAAGAAAATGATCTGCCCAAGGCACTGTAAAGGGAGATTTAACTGCAATAGAAATATTCTTACAGATAGGGTCTAAGATGTGGGCCCCTGAGTTGTTGGAAGGAAAACCCACTGGGTGAGCTGAGCGAGGGACAAAATGTCTGATATTTCAAGAGTGTCCTTCGAAGCTGCCCAGTAAAAATGGTTCTTTAAATCGCCAAGAATGTTAAAATGGATAAAATGAAGAGCTCAGTGAACAATAAAGTCTCCCAGTGCTTTAAGAAACACACTCGCTGGACTCGGAGTTCTAAAGATCAAGGTTCCCCCAAGTGTAAAATTAGTCAAAACATTGATACTAAAATCCAGAGCTTTGCAATCTCCTCCAAGTGTTGAAACAGCCTGTTGAAGGGGCCACTTATCTCTATATATGATAGCCACCCCTTCTCTACTCCCTTTCATTCTGTCTACTCCAGTTGGAATGGCCAGTGCAATGGTTGAATTAGAGAACTCATCCAGCCACGTCTCTGTAATAAACAGGAAATCTAGTTTCTTGTCCACCAAAAGATCAAAGGTATCATGATAGTGCTTCTTAAGGGAGCGTACATTAATAAGAGCATCATGCATGGCTGGTTCTTGTTTACTCCTTTTATCAGCAGCTCTCACTAAATCGGGTCCGACTGAGCTAGCACTGAATCTAAAGCCACATGAAAACAAACTGTGGGGCATATTATCAAGACAAGCGATAAAATTATCGCCGCTTTAGCGGCATAAAACTGCCGCTAAAACGACGATAATGGGCTTGATAATATGCTCTATGGAATTCCAATTGAAGCCCATGTTAAATGTGAAGGACATCTAACAGGTGCATCAATTGGAATTTCATAGAGCATATTAACTGCTAATGTGGGAGCATGGAAGCGGGCGGAGTGAATGAAGTTCTTTACTACTATACAACTCCCTCTCTGCAAAGTGGGACACATGGCAGGCAATGCGGCTAGTGCTGGATGCTGACGGGTGCAGATGGGTTTGCTGCGCGCCTGCTGCACACGTCTGCAGTGGGCAGATCTTATTTGGAGCTGTTAAGTTGCTGTTAAGTTGTTTTTTCTTCTTAGTAATACAGTTCCCTAATAGACAATCCTTAACCCTGTTTTGCGTTTTTGAAAACTGTTATCCCTCTTTTTCTGTAACTTTCTTCTCGGACCTAGGTTAGTCTTCTGTAAAACAAGTAACTAAAGCAAAAACCTCTAACCGGCTCAGTTCACAGTTTTCCTTCGTTGAGCATTGAGTTCATCTATTGTCTTTGAGATTAAGGGCCAGATGTAGGTAACCTCGATTTACCTACTCTTAAATACCGAATCATACCGATTCGGTGTTTAGGAGTAGGTAAATGGGATGTAGGTAATTTCTCTCGTGAGAAAACTGGAGGCCCATAGGAATGAATGTCAATTACCGAATCGGTAAATACCGATTTGGTAATTGGGGGAAACATTGAAGGGTAGCAGGGTGTCACTTTGACACCCTGTTGCACCCCTCAATCGTGTATGGGTGCACATGTTGCAGACATACATGCCCTAAGGGCATGTATGTCTGCAACATGGCAGCGTTTGTAAAGCCAAAAAAATGCTTTTTCAAGGCTTTTCATTATTTAACACCAACTTCTAGTTGGTGGTAAATAACAAATTCTTAAAGCCCTGTAGCACTGATTATAGTGCTACCTACATCTAAAAATACAGATTCGGCAATTTTACCGATTCAGTAATTTTACAGAATCGGTAAAATTACCGATTCGGTAAAATTACCGACTCTGTATTTTAGGTGGCCCTACATCTCAGGCGAAAATCGGTATTTTCGGCTGTTGCCGACCGGTATTTGGATACCTACATCTGGCGCTAAATCCTTTAATTAATACTATTTCTTTTATTTCAGGGAGGTTCAAATAGTTCAGGATTTATGTTGCACAGATCTTCCAAAGTAACATTCAATGACGCATTTGCATAGTAAGACCATTCAGGTGATGAGTATCTTCTGCAAGGTGCTTGAATCATTTTGTATCTCCTTAGGACTTGAGGATTCAGCTCAATGTCTCCCTCGTCTTCTGTTTCACTTTCCTCTTGCACTGTCTCTGGAATCTGTTCTGTTCTGAGCTTCTCCTTAGTCTCTCCTTCCCGAGATTTGTTGGCCACTCTGATTGACGATAGACTCTTTTCTTCAACAGGGTCATGTCAGTTTTCTTGCGCTGTTTCACAGATCCTTTCAGCGTATGGTTCAGTCTCTGCCTGGCCATCATCAGAGACTTCAATGCCACTTTGTGCCACTTCAGACACTTGTACTTGTCTCTTAGTTGGCAAATCTTCACCCTGTTCTTGTCCCTCTGCTTCTCTCAGTATCTGAACAGGTACTGCTGCTGCAGGTCTGGTGGTCTCTCGACTGGTGGTGTGACCACTAAAGCACTTTTTCCAGGATCATAGACCAAAGCACTTCTTTTCGATTGCTCACTGTCTTGGTGTGTGAGGCATGAATCCAGTTCAGGATCCCAGCACATTTAACAGCAGAGTTTGTTGTCAGTATGACTTGGAGGGGGCCTTTCCATCTGGGTTCCAGACAAGTCTTCCAAACGTGCTTCTTGATCATGACCCAATCACCAGGATTGAGGTTGTTGCACTGTTCTTGGTGAGGGTCTTGTATGGCAGCTGATACCTCATGAGAGACAGAACAAATATGTCAACCATTGTCTTGCAGTAGTCCAATATCATATCATCGGTGATGATCACAAGGGCACTTGCAAGCACAGCAGGCAGTCTCTCAGCCCTTCCCATTAATATCTCATGCAAGCAGCGATCATCCTGTCTTCCTGTCTGGTATACTGCAAATGTTCATCTATGTCAAAGGTAAAGCATTCAGTCATTTCTGTCACATTAAAGCACAAACTTTTGCCAACCTAGATTTGATGGTTCCATTCATTTATGTGTCTATGCCTGGTGCTGCTGATCTGTAACTTCAATGTAACTTGTTCAATCTGTAGAGCAGCATATAGCATGTTCTCATGTTCTATCACATCATTGTTGAAGTGTGTTTCTCTGTCTGAATCAAGAAGTAGTGGCATCCAGATTTTTTAAATGTCTTCACGTAATACCAGCTTATCTGCAGTCAGACAGTCGTTTCTCCTAGTTGGGTAGGCTTCCACCCAACTCGAGAAAACACAGCCAATATGTCAACTGCAGCGGCGACACCCTTGTGCAGCGAAGCGACGACAACAGCTTCAGCTGCGACACTCTTCTCCGACGTTTGTGAGAAGCTTCTGCACGATGCGACAGCTACACGGCAACGCCCTTGTTCAGAATTGCAACGGCAGCAGCAGCGACACGCTTCCTCTTCGTTGCGAGACACTTCTCTCGATGCGGTGCAATACGACAGCTCCAGCGACGACACCCTTGTTCAGAGATGCGACGGCAGAGGCAGCGACGGCAGCACGCTTCTTCCTCGTTGAGTTACGCTTCCAGTTCCTTGCTACGTGCAGTCCCTCAGAAGGCCCAAAACAGCAGCAGGCACTTTCAAAGAACTCTGGTGAGCTGGGGTTTGAAGTCTGTTATCCCTGAGACTTCAGCAGGAGGCAAGCTCTTTTCCAAGCCCCTTGGAGATCCTTCACAAGTTGAAAATCAAGTACACAAAGTTCCTTTCTCCTTCATTTGGCAGTCAGGCAACCACTGCAGTCCAATCCCCCAAGCAGCACTTCAGCTTAGGGATAGTCTCTCCTCAGTTTCTTCAGGTTTCTCTCCTCAGCAAAGGTTTCTTTTTGTAGTCCAAAAGTGATCTAATTTCTTGGGATCAGAGTCCCAATATTTATATCCCAAAATCCTTTGTCCTCTGAAGGCAGAGGGGCCTTTGCCTAGTCCAAGTCAGTTCTGGAGCACTCCTTTATTCCTTTCGCAGGGCAGAAACATCAGACGCCCCACAGGAGGTGGAGCCAAAAGTGTGGCGGGAAAGCACAGCCCTGGAGCACTTTGTTGACAAGATTCCTTCTCTTCTTTCACTGTGCAGGGCAGAGACATCAACCGCACCCCAGGAGGTGGAGCCAGCATTGTGGAAGGCAGGCACAGCCGTATTCAAGGTTCAGGTGCAACTCCTTCCTCCCATCTAGATGCAGATCTCTCTATTTACCACTGGGCTGACTCATCCTGTCTCTTGGAATCCCCAGCCCTGTCACTCAAAACTCCAGACAAGGAATCACAACTTAGCAGAGGCAGGCTTGAAAGGTTGGGCAAGAAAATACCTACTTTCTAAAAGTGCTATTTTCAAACACAGAATGTTAAACCCAGCTTTACTGAAATATGTATCTTATCATTCTGAATTCAGGCATACTAAACTCGAATTTCTACCATGTTCCCTGAGTCAGTTAGGATTATAAGAATGTAATAATCTAACTGTCCATTTTGGCCTATGGAGAACAGGTAGCCTTGCAATAGTGAAAAACGAAAATGCCCTGTGGAAGAGGTATATTGATGACATTTTCATGATCTGGATAGACTCAGATACTCCTCTAGACCAAGTTACACACTGGCTAGACAATAATAGTGGAGGGCTTAAATTCACCATGACCACCAGTAAAGAATCTCTGCCTTTTTTAGACATCGAAATAAAACACTCTGAAGGACCACTAATAACCAGTCTCCACCGTAAACCCACAGAAAGAAACACTTTACTAAATTACACAAGTCACCACCCCCGTGCCCTAAAAGATTCATTGCCCTATTCGCAGTTCCTATGCATACGTAGGAATTGCTACTATAAACAGGACTACTTTGCAGAAGCAAAAACATTGAGCCAGAAACTAAGACATCGAGGCTACCCTTGCAAACTGGTACGGCGTTCATTAAAAAGAGCGTGGTACTGTCCAGGGGAGATACTACTAGAACCCCGCAATAAGATTAACCAGGAAAGAATCACTTGTGTGACCACATTTTCTCCGGCCTCAAATGCTATTAAGAAGAGTGTTTTAAAACATTGGCCAGTTCTAAATGCCGGTATTCTTAATCTAGAACGACCTATGTTTGCTTTTAAGAGAGCGAAAAACATAAAGGATCACCTGGTTTGTGCCTCACTTCCTCAATCTGACCCAAGAAATACTCTAAATGATATGTGGAATCTACCCACTCTGAAAGGGCATGCTAAGTGTGGCCAATGTGTCTCCTGTGATTCTACTATAGAAGGCAAAACATTCATCTATGGCACAATCAAATATGAAAGGCATTATTTTACAAACTGTAATTCACATAGTGTGGTGTACGCAATTTTCTGTCCATGTATGATGATATATATAGGACAGACCAGTCAGAAGATCAAGCTACGGATGGGACAACATAGAAGGCAAATCCGTTGTCAAACTGCCAATGCACCCTTGGTGGAACATTTCATGGAAAAAGGGCATACAGAGAATGACTTTACTTGGACTGTGATTACACAGGTCAAAGCTCCCCCAAGAGGAGCAGACATTTCGCAAATTCTGAATAAGGTCGAGCTTCATTGGATCTTGAGAACGGACAGTATACGAAAGGGTCTCAACAGAGTTGAAGATTGGACCTCTTTGTTATGAAAAATTGTTCAGTTAATGCTATGTGGTGCAAATACAGGTTTTAGCTGAAATGCATATTATGATATGTCACAAAATGATCACTGAGCACTTTCACCTCAATGGGGCTTAATCAAAGTCACCACTATAAGATGGCTGCCTTAGTCACTGACCCCTGCGCGCAGTCCTTCCTCGAGTATACCTATCAGATCCCTCCCTCTGCCAAGCAGCAATCACCGCCAGAACCCCACCGTCCGGCTATCATGCTGTACTAACATGTAAGTCCTGCTCCTGACCACCCCCTGTCCTAGATTAAATATAGCCCATTATGCTCGGCTTATGTATGCCTATTTTCCATTTAGAATCTAAGATGTACTTTCGGACCGCTACGAGCACACGCCTCGAGCAACTAATTTAAGTAAGTTTTGTCTTGTTACACAGTATTGTTGTTATCCCGTGTGAACGTCCGATTTATTATTCCATCTTTCCCCAGTTCCTTCTCTATACAACGGAGTTATCGTGAGTATAGAATTCTGCCTATATAAGCACTACTTGCACCATTAGTAACACGGTCCATAATCTAATGGCGGAATTTCGATTTTCTATAGATGCTTGGCCACGTTGGATTTCCTAAATATGTCAAAGGAAATCAACTAAGTTTTTACGAGGTAACTGCAAGAGCAATGCGCCTCCTTTTAATCCGACACCTCATGCCCAACCCATGTGCACCTGCATTGTTTTTTCACCTAAACTACACACTGCGCCGTTGGTCAATAGCACAATCTCTCTCCCCACCGCGCCGGTTTCTAATCAAAACTCCCCCACTGTCCACTCACTGCGCCGGTTTTAAATTTCAAAATATACTGCAAATCGCCATTCCCTCCGAGCTGCATGGCCACAAGCATGTGCTAGAAATCACAAAGCCTTCTACAAACAGTCGAATAAGGCTAGAAGCACTTGCTCTTTTCACTGCGCCGTTTTCTATGTAAACCACAAACCAACAACTTCTCCCAGTTTTATGATCACTAGCATGTGCCCAATTGCACCAAGTCAACTCCGATACAGCACTTAAAAGCCTGTCAGTTAGTGATGTAATCTGGAAATATAAAATGCACTCATGCCTAGTCATGTCTAATCCTTTCTATGTTTTTCCTCCCATTAATTTCCTTTTTAAATGTGGTTGTAACATTGTGTAAATCGCTATAGAGGCACTGTAATTGAAACAGACTCTTCAGACAAACATGACATATTATCTTTTGTCCTGATGATGAAGCATGCATTTGCCAGTTGCATCGAAACGTCGTCGACCTTACTGCACCATATGTTGGTTTGACCTCATGAATTATGAACAACAATGGGTTGCTATGATTGAATTCTAGTCTGCAAAACTAAATAATAAGTACAGACCGCTTTTGTGCGTTTTCACATAACTGTTTTTGTCACCTGTTCTGTCTTGTCCTCTGTGGGTCACAGGCTGTGCCCACTTTTGTATAAATGTTATATATAAAATCAATACAATAATTGAAAAATAAAAACCTGTCCGGCTGGACAGAGGTCATTTATACTATTTAGTATATGTCTATTATTCATGTGATCCTCAATTACTAGGGTCCCCTGTTCTGTACAATAGATTACTGCCCAAGGACCCTAGTGTTACTCCTTTTGGGTTTCCCTTGTCTTGTTAAAACGTAATTCATTATTAGGACATGCCACACACACCAGGGCATGTCCTGCTTTATACTTACAATGCACCCTGCCCTTGGGCCTACCATAGGGGTGTCTGATATGAAGAAAAGGGAAGGTTTAGGGAAAAGCAAGTGGGTGCACTTTCCCAGTCAGCATGACAGTACCAGCATGCACGCAGGCTCTGCAATGGCAGATCTTAGACACATTTTACAAGGCTACTTCTGTGGGTGGCGAAACCAGTGCTGTAAGCCCACTAGTTTTGGAAGACAAAGGTCCTTAGCTTATCAGAATCAAGAGTGCGGATAAAATATAGGCCATAATAGGAGACTATATTTGTCCTCTGTCAAGCCGGACAGGGTATTTATTTAAACACAATGAAAAAACACTTGAATAAATGATTTTTAGAGAGACAAACAACATATAAGAAAAAGATTTGACAGGCAAAAAAAGAAGAGAACAATATTGGCTACTTTTGAGTCAATGTTGGATTAAAGTATTGCCAGAAAGTGCTAGACACAACTAGAATTAAACACAATGGCTAGGTTGTGAAAGCACTACATAAAGTCGACGTTTCGATCCCTTTTGCTCTAATTACATGGGATCATCATCAGGACTAAAATTGACAACATTTGCCTGCCTGTAATTATAGTACAAACGCCTGTTTTGGAGGAAGAGAGAAAGGAAGAAAAAGGTGATTGCCAATGGCTGAATTAAAAACTAATACTTCAACTTACCAGTCAGTCCAATTATTTTGCAAACTTAGCATTTACTCGGATACGGCTTAACGTGTTCTATTTAGTGTCTGCATATAAGTGAGAGGGCCGGACATTCATGACTTAGTGCATAAGTGACTGGTGTTAGCACATTTGGTTATTAATTCTTCAATGATAGACACGTTTCCTGAGATCAAAAAACACCAAAAGCCAGGAGATATCGCAGTATATGTCCATATCATATCATGGAATCACCAATTAATTCATTCATTTACAGTAGAGATCACTTGCACTGTGGCATTGGACAGCAGTGGCACAGTGCCCAAAGCATCTAACACCGGCAAAAACACATGAGGCAACAGCAAAAAATGGAAGGGAGACCTACACCAATGGTGCCAGGTCTAACAGTGTCCCACCACTATGTTCTTGCTCTTTTCCTGACTAGCACTCACTGTGGCCACCGCTTTAAGACAGCCAGGAAAACCTGCCGCTACAGAATCAAGTGTGGTAGAAACTTAAGCCATGGTTTTCGGACTCTGCCATGAGTCTGTGTCAAAACTGACAATACTCACCCATCACTCTCACTGCAAAACAGAGTAAATTCTTTTGTACAATCAGGCATTCCCAGAGCTGGTTTGCAACACAATTTGCCTTTCAAGTCTAGGAACACTTTGGTACATTTGTAATATCATGGAAGCAGATCAGACTCATCTTGGTGTGTCAACCTCAGTAGAGATTTTACCATCAATAAAAAGTATTTATCCACTGTGTACAGTAGCCAACCAACTCCACAAAACATTCTAACTTTGTATTCGTAGTCGATTCATCTGTAAGATGGGTTCCACTTTCTGGTGAAACCTTTCTGGCTCCTTTCATGATAATGTGTCCCAGATATTGAACTTCATTTTGAGAGTACAGCAGTTTCCCAGGCTACTCTTTGTGCCCATTCTCTGCCAGGTGATTCAAGAATACAATGGTGTTGCATTTACAAGCATTGCGTTTTTCTGATGCTGCTAATAGGGCATCTATGTGTTGAACAAAGGTAGACTCACATGGAATTTGCAATGTGTTAGACATGGCTTTTTCAGCGGGTTTATCCCCAGACTTTTTGGTTTTTGGCCTCCTGTTTTTAACCGTGATTTGTGTTGGTTTTATGACTCTGGGCACTTTACCACTACTGATCATATGCTCTCTCTATAAATTGTTAGTATGGATTGATGTTTCCTTGATTGGCTTGTTTGACTAACTACTAAATCCCTAGTACAGTGCAGTGTGGGTGCTCAGGGCATGTAAGTCAAGTGTTGCTAGTGAGCCTGCAACACTGATTGTTCCAATCAGACAAGCAGCCTTGTAAAATGGTCTCAGGCCTGCCATTGTAGTGTCTGTATGCCATGTCGACTTGGCAAGTGCACCCACTTGCCAAGCCCTAACTTTCACTTCTCTTACATGTATGTCACCCCTAAAGTAGGCCTGTGGGCAGGGTGCAGTGTATGTGAAAGGTAGGACATGATGGTGTGTGTAACATGTCCTCATAGTGAACTACAGTAAATTTCGTTTTTCACTATTGAAAGGCTATCTGTCCCATAGGATCGAACAGGAATTTATTTATAACATCTTATAAATATAACTTACCATTGGCACAAGATCAAACTCTGAATCTAAAGATGCATCTTTTAGTAAGGATGATTTCTGTGTTTGAAAATTCCACTTTTAGCAGTAGGTATTTTCTTGCTTAGCTGTCCTGTGTGCATCTGAAGGTTTGTGTATTGACTGTCTGGCTTTGGAGTAACAGGAGCTGGGGGTGTGCATTCACTATAGACAGCCACTGGGTGTGTTGAGGTGTGTGTGTCCTGCCTTTCCTGGATAAGTCAGGAATGTGTTGAATAGACCTGGGCTACATTCAGAGTAGGGGTAGGAGATTTCTTTCACACCCGAATGGGCCTGGTCTGCCTTGGACAATGTTGTCTCCACCTCCTACTAGGAAGCTGCAGCAGAGAGGACAGAACTAATTTTGGCTGGGCAAAGAGCTTCTCTTTTAACAGAGAACAAAGGAATTGGTGCTATACAAACTGAAGCCCAGACCCTACTTCCAGAATGCAAGAGGAACCTTTGACAAGGAGAAGAGCTGGCAAATCTGTAGGCGAAGAACTGCCCCTTTTGCTGTGTGCTGTCTAGTGTTGTACTGCAGTGGCTGTTTCTGCCCAGGAAAGGATAAAGACTTTGCTGTGTGCCTTCTATCCTGCTTGATGAAGATCTCCAAGGGCTTGAAGTGGAGCTTGCCTCCTGTTTTGAAGTCTCAGGGATACAAAAACTTCACCATCACCTCCCCTGAACTTCCTTTCTGGGAGTTCTAACCTTCCAGGAGGTGCCTGTTGCAGAATTGGGCACCTGGGCGCCATCTCTGCAAGAACGTTTGAGCTGCAGTGAGAAACCGATGCATCACCTCCCCGCACAGTAAGAAACCAAAGCATCACCTCCCCTTCAGTAAGGAACCAATGCATCACCATCCCTGGGCATACGCAACCAATGCATCACCTTCCCTGCAACAGTTTTTGTTTATGATTTCGACGCATCCAAGATACTTTGTGTTGAAAATGTTGCATCTATAGTATGGTATGAACAGACCTGTTTCTACCCTTTAAAAGTCATATTTTGATTACTGTATTGTTCATTGTTGTGGTTTTGGTCTTGTTTGGTTTAGATAAGGATTACTTATTTTTCTAAACTGACGTGGTGTCCATTTGTAGTGTTTTCACTGTATTACTGTATGTGTACACAAATGTTTTACACACTGCCTCTGAGATAAGCCTGTCTGATCATGCCAAGCTACCAAGGGGGTCATTAGGGGTTATTTTAGAAGTGTGTCCCCATTACCCTGACTAGGGAGAAGGGTCCCTACTTGGACAATGGTGCAATCCATTGCCAACTAGAGACCCTCATTTCTAACACAATGGTTATACATTTCTTTTTAGGATCTGGTTAAAGATTGACAGACTTTCTGTATACCCTCCCGGTTATTGTCTTCTGCTGGAATGCTAATGAGAACAAATATTGCCTAGTTTCACGCAAAGGTACTGAAAAGAATACCTAGAACAAACCAATGATAGAAATGCCATTCTGCAGTACAGGGAGTTTGGGAAATCATGGTGGCAGGCTTTGGTTCCAAGATACAATAGGGAAATACGATTTCAATATGTTGTCCCATATCTTAGAAAATTTTAAATTTCCCACTGGGCTTCTGTAAATCCATTATGGGAGAGTTACATGGGCTTCCAATCAAGTCTCTCAGTATGCCTTTCTGGAGCATGTCTTCAATCACTGATTTTATTCCTGCAATGGTCTCTTGTGTCAAATGATAGGGTGGAGTTCTGAGGTGAACAGTGTTAAGCCTTAATCTGATTTGGACTGGTTCTAATCCTTTTATACGTCCAATATCCTACTATCCTACAGTGTGAAGTCCCAGACATCTGTATTGACGGTGTCTCCTACGTCTTCAGGTAATTCAGAAATTGGCAGTAAAGGGAACATTCCAACCTCAGCATACTGTCTGATCATTTTAAAGTCTACATCCTCATCATGGTTGTGAAAGGCTACACCATACTTAGTGCAATATATTGTAGAATTTAACTTGCTAAACAAATCTCTCCCTAATACATTTACTGGGCTTGTATCACAAGCAACAAATCGATGCTTCTCTTTGAATGTTCCAATTTTTAGTGAGACTTCTTCAGAAATCGGATTTAACATTTGTATGTTTGTAACCCCAACTACTTGGATTGTTCTCCGCGACAGAGATAAGTCTGTTAATTCCACTGTTACTACGGTGGAACAGGTAGGTCCTGTGTCGATCAAAAATTACACACCGTGACCATAAACATTTGTATCTACATATGGACCACTTTGTCCTAACTCTAAGACTGTGCCAAGTACGCAATCGTACTCCTGTTTTAGGCACCTTCATTGGGAATTATGGAAAGCAGATCCATTGGTTTTGAATAAATGGAATTGAGTCAATAAGGCATTCTGACTCGGATTGTGGAACTGTGGCATGGTATTCTGAAACTGATTTGCATTATACTTCGGCATTTGAGTTAAACTAAATCTGGAATTACCTTTTTTGTGCAGGAACAGGCTACATCATTTGGGTTTGAATTTGCATGGGAGTTTGCATTTGTTGCATAGTCAGCATGTTTGGAACCAATGTACCTTGTGAGTTTGCAACATGTCTCGAGCATTTTCAGGATCAAATTAACATTCTTGTTTCCAATGACAGATGTGGCAAGCAGTAACTTTTTTTATTGCAGTGATGTCCATTGCAGATCCCAGATCCATGGTAACACCTCTACATCCGCAGTGGGACATATTCATAACTCTTGCTTTCCTGAAGATCCAGCCTGTGGAACAACAAAAACTTGCATTGTTCTCTGATTTCCTGCACAAGATGGGTTCAGAAAACCTTACTCTGCTAACTTAGGGTGAGCCAGCATACATTTCTCCTTTATTTTCCTCTGATTCATGTCCAATTCATCACTACAGTACTTTGCATAGCACAGGATTTTGTTTAATGATTTGTTTGCCAAGAGATCACACATGATGTGGGCACTGAATTTAGGCTTCAAAGCTAGGAAAACTCAAAGCACCCTCATTTTCCATAATCCTTCTCCATTGCTGAAGCCAAAAGCATGAGCTTAAACCATGTTCGGAAGTCATAATGTATGCCGGAGTACTCTCAGGAGCTGCCTCCTCTCCTTTGAGTACAAGAATAGTATCATCCCCTCTTACCAATTAAAATCTGTATAACATTTCACGATTGCAATTTTATTTTTAAAAAAATACCAGATAAGCCAAATATTTTGATTCTGTTCTGTGTGTGTCAAATTTTAATTCCCCAATCAAATGTCAGATGCGATTCCTTACCAAATCCAAATACAACACTCAAATTGATATGACCAATTCATAGCACCCCACTGAATATCCACTAGCCAATGGCACACCGAAAGCACACCAACCACCCAATCCCAGTGTGAAACACTATGATATACAATGTCACTACTCACAGCAGTCACCCTCCGTCACAATTTTTCCTTGCATTCACACACAACTTTCAGATAACTTATTTAAACAACGTTTTGTTTGCGCTACTAAAAGAAATAAAGTATTACAATCACTCAAGAGTTTGCTACACTCTGAAATGAATTTCTGACCAGTGAAAAATCCACAGATTATTGCAGTTTCCTATGTTTGCACAATAAGGTTCCACTAACTTTAACCAAGATTAATCAAACACAACAGCTTGTCCCTATGTTATTGGTGTACGTGATGGTAACTCACACTCCACACCTAAATCTCTGCAAACAAGTTTAAAAATGTTTGTTATTATCTCAGGATCTTTCGACTTCAATTAGCCTGAAACTCAACTTCTACTCTTCAACAACTTATAGATTCATAGAACTCCAAAGAAAGACACTCACAACCACAAAATCTTCTCCCATTAACACTCACACCTTCTAAACCGCAATCGTCAAACCGCACCCACCTTTGAATTCCAATCCTACACATCATCAGGATCTGGACACCGGAAACTAGAATTAAGGATTATTGTAATATAGATTGGAAGCTATTTATATTGCTCCATTTGGGCAGTAAACCATCCTCAGCTACTAGAACCTTTTTGTGTCCAAGGATTGACAAAAATTGTGTATTAAACCAGACACCCAAACTCAAAGCCTGGACCCTGGAAATCTAGATGGCGCTAGACAGGTGGGAAGGACCTTTGTCACTGTGTTGTCAGGGGAGCTAATACCAAAGAACAGGTCCTAAATATTATCAACTGTCAGGTTTTATATTTTCAATCATTGATGAGAATTTGTAGCAGTTTCCAAAACCTGTATTTAATTTTAAATGATTAGTAGGGTTTTGTCATAATTATTCCAGTTAGTCCACAGAAAGGTTGAATAAAATATTGATTAGTGACAGCATAAATCAAACAGAGTGTTCCATAAAGCATTTTTGTCACAAAAGTAGCTAAAAGAACCTAACCTACCCTAATTAGAGAACCCATGGAGAGTTCCTTTTCAAAAGAGAAAGATTTTCAGAGCATAAATAAAGTCTTGAATTTTCCATGAAGAGTCGTTCTGGAAACTCAGCTGAGTTCCCCACAGCTGCAGTAGCAACTGTTGAAATAAATCAGTGATAGAGGAATGATCATTGCAGTAACATTGATCAAGAAGAGTCAGGAAAAAGGAAAGTAAAGTCACTGTAATGATGAGGTTTAGGATGGCTATAGGATAGACTCTCTCAAAAAAGAGTCAAACAATTGTCTCAGTAATGACAAGGTTCTCAAGAAACGTCTTCCATCTCTCTTCCTAGGAACACTCAAGTACAGTAAAAAATGCACAATAATGTATCGAAAATTAGTAGGTGCATGATGCGTTCTGCCAATGGAAACTGCTCATCTGATGGTGGCATCGACCTCTGCTGCTTCTCATCTCGATTCCCATGGTAAACATTCACACTGGTACATAGGAAATTCAATGTTGCAAACATGGAGGAAATTCCACATTAGTACTTTCTTACCTAAACTATTAGTTGCGTTCAATTTTCCATTGTGAACACAAAGGGCTAGTCACATGCAAAGAAACAAATCTATTGACAATGTCCTCATTAGGCATACATAAAATATACCTACATTATTCTTCATTCTAACAGTCTATTCATTATGAATCCACTGCAAAGTACATTGTTAAAGCAGGGTGATCTAATAATGTGTGCTGAAGAAATGAGTGCAATCTTGAAGTCAGCACATTGTTTAGTAGGGTGCTGGCGCTAGGCAGAATTCTGAATAAACGTCTACTTAGCTGTAAGTAAAAGTCGAAATGAAATTTAGGTTGGGCCTAGTTACAGAAGCTCATTGAGAATGGTAGCCTACAAAATACTTCCTCACGCTAAATTTTCCTACACGTTTAAAGCAAGCACATTTCCTATGTGTTATTTTTCAACAAAAATTATTTCTGCACATGTTTAAATACATTCAAACATGTATTCCAATACAGTGTGCAGGTTGAAATTTGATTGTAAAATGTACTTATTACAGTATTATTTGGGTGCTTGAATTCAGAGATCAACAGTCAACTAACAGATCCAATAAAGTGAAAGTCCAGCCAGTTTTTGTCTTTGTAACAAAGAAAATACTTTAATCCCTCAGTTCTATGAAATGATGCACATTTCAAATGTTGCATTCTTAATTATTGTCTCAAGTGTAGTCTCATTCACTCGCAGTGCATGTGCTGAGTATGTTTGCCTTACCTCTTCACTTATAGATGAGTGTCAAAAGTCCACCTTCTCCAGTGCACTTAAGGAAAGTTTCAAAAAACCAGCAGACCTTCTTGCAGTCTGCTGTGCACTGGTGTCATGATGTGGACTCCTCAGGATTGTACAATCCAGAAGCCCACCTTCCAGCAGTACTGACTGACAAATTTTCTTTTACAGAGTATCAGTATGGCTAGGTGGGGGAAGGGTGAACGTGAGCATACAGAAGGGAAGTAGAACTGAAACAAGGCACAGGATTAAATCTAGAAGGACACTGACATCCAATATCCAACTTTATAAATTCACATGATTTGCCACGCAATCTTTACTTTATGAATGGTCGTCTGGAATTGCAACTGTTCACAGCACTTACTGGTCCCTTCCCTTTGGGGATCGTGATATACTCTCCAAAGTTATTTCATTTACTGACTTTGAAATTGAGTTATTAGTACTTCAGACTCCTTGCACCATCTGTTAATCCCTTTCTTATTCAATCAGAGAGCTCACGTCTCTTCAGGAATTGTAAAGCTTATTAAGGACTGTGAGTTATCAAAATACTTCTTTTAGTCAATATGCAAATATTTCACAAGTTTATATCATTTCATTAAATATTAAACTTTACAGTTCAGGGCGTTTAAAAGTTACAACATCATGATCTCAAACAAAAAGTGGGGCCCAGACAAAATACCTGAATTTTCATTTTCTGTAACCACTTGTTTTTTCCAAGGAAGTATCAGAAGACAAAGAAATTAATATCCAAAAATGCATTCTAGATTGTGCAGGTGTTAAACTTTGCTTCTAAAGGAAAACTGTGTCTGAATCTCTACATGATTGCAAAAAAACACCTCTCTCTTCATGTGAAGAGAAATCCCAAAGTGATCCTCTTCAGGTCCAATGATAACTGATAAAGGAGTAACTGGGTATGGTGTTATTTACATTCACATTAGGCAGCAAGACTTTTCAAATTCTTTCCAGATATCGCTCATCTTTTCAGTTCCTTTCAGATCTCTTTCATACTGCTAAAATGATGTACATCACCCAACAGCTCCACATCATGGGCCAGCACATTATACTAATTCACAATGTTGTGATTGTCTCTGTCCCCAGAAGTGTGCAAATTGTCGCACCAGATCAGTTTATGCATCATGTTGTTGTGCAAGGGTAAGATAGGCACCCACAAGGGCACCTACATGAAAATGTCTTACAGTATTTTGCTGCACCTCCATCCAGCCATTGTCTGCCAGTTGCTGAGCTGTCTCTCATGGACTCAGTGAGGGCCTGGCCGCAGTAACCTGGATGGTTGTGATCCCAGTTGCAATAGGTCTGGATGATAGTTATGTGCAGTCTTGGGGTAACCTCCACAATCAATAGTTGTAGCCCTCATTTTGGCCAGGCTCAACTGGGCCCTTAATAATTTAGCAATTACAGTCCCATTCAGGCCTTTAACATTTAACAGTTGCAGTGCTTCTCAGGTCTTTACCAGTTGGACTGTTGCAGCCCTAACTGGGCGTTCCACAATCACGGTATTGCGGTGGATGCTAGGAAGCGTAATGAGAGTGTGGAGGGGCAAACGCACCATGGTCCTGCCAGGTTATTCCCAGGCAGTCAGCTTCCTCATTAACATTCCACACTCACTGAACTCATGCTTGACCGCACTTTTCCCTGACCAGGAGCCTTACCTGGTCATACCAAACTTGGAACTGGAACACAGTGGGCTGGTATGGGTGCCACATTTACACCCAACTTGTAGACAGGAATATGGGTCCACTGTCTCAAACTGTAGAACTGGCATGAGGTTGTCCTTCTTTTTAATGTCCTTCATATGCTATTCTCCAGGCATAGGCTTTGTGTAGAGTATGGTTTCACACAGCAGGTAGCACCTAAG
The DNA here is from genome assembly GCF_964263255.1 of Lissotriton vulgaris. Lineage (NCBI taxonomy): Eukaryota > Metazoa > Chordata > Amphibia > Caudata > Salamandridae > Lissotriton > Lissotriton vulgaris. The sequence goes on along the minus strand of NC_141699.1, from coordinate 1,012,550,976 downwards.
CTGTGTCCATCCTGGAGCACCTACAAATAGACTTGGACAAACTTTTAATTCTGCCAGTGTAATCAGAGTAATTTTGATAACTTCACATTACTGTTGTGACTCAAAATCACTGACAATTATGCCATTATGCCCACTCATGTGATTTAATTGCCTACTGCATGAGCATAGGAATGGAGCATGAGCAGCTGCTGACTGCTTCTGTTCCTATACCATTGCATTCAGTGCTATTTTCTTAGCACAAAATGCATACTCAGGTCCTTTTGGATGTGAGGGTGAATTTTGCACAAAGAAAATAGTGTTACGTACTCTCCTCACTTAATTCAGCATAATCTTGCATAATTTGCAATAATGTCATGTAATTATGCTTCAGCATAATTTGCGAGTTCTCCCCACCCCTTCCTACAACAGAGGTACAAAGAAGAGTGAGGCTTTTGCACTTGGCTGTTATCAGCCCAACTAAAGGAGTAATGCAGAATATTTAAAAAGCCAGGTCTCACCAAGAGACTTCCTCACCTTTCACAACAGAGTCTGCAGCTCCATTCTTCGGGCTCAATTCGCAGAATTAACTTAAGACTCAATCCTAAACTTACTACTATTTTGGTATTCACAGAATGTACTTACTACTTTTGGCATTCACAAAATGAACTTACTACTTTTGGTATTCACAGACGTTAGGATTTTGTCTTAGGTTTGTCTTAAGACAAACTTAAGACAGACTTAAGACAAATTTAAGACAGACTTAAGATAGACTTAAGACAGACTTAAGACAGACTTAAGACAAAATCCTAACTTCTGTGAATACCAAAAGTAGTAAGTTCATTTTGTGAATGCCAAAAGTAGTAAGTTCATTCTGTGAATACCAAAAGTAGTACGTGCTTTCTGTGAATGCCAAAAGTAGTAAGTGCATTCTGTGAATACCAAAATAGTAGTAAGTTTAGGATTGAGTCTTAAGTTCATTCTGTGAATCGGGCCCTTCATCCCATACCATTCACTAAATGAAAGTGTTAAAGGAAGCTAATCAGCATCACTTTGCCTACCACAAGGTCTCACAGAATATGTAAAGAAATCCTGTCTCCACTCCCTTCGCTTGAGTGTCAGGGTCTCCTCCCTGCAGCTGCAGGAATGTAAGTAATACACTTCTACTCTCTTGGAGCACAACCTCCAGCTGTGCTAGACAGGCCAGGGATATCAAAAATGTATCTCACTGACCTCCAAACTGTGCCTCATTCCGACACCATGTATGTGCCATAGTTGCTACACACACAGCCACTCCTAATTGCACTGCATATGTCAGAACAAATGTTAGGCAAGTGCATAGAAGTGGATCTTTACAAAGGTGTTCCAGTAGTCCTTAAACCCAGTGACCAACGTTAAAGGATCTGGTTGCAGTATTTATTCCTTTAGCTATGGTATGCTTTCTCCTCTGCTCTATTTTTCAAACCACCAACAGGGAGCATAGTCCACTGTCAACAGTAAAGGTAACACATGCTTCACCTCTGCAGGTAAATGGACAGGTCCATGACCTCTCACAGACAGAGATAGGCCTAGTCCTCTGCATACATGCTTAGATCAGTGTGAGACTAATGCAAAAATAAAAAACAAGATACCAGATATTCACACAGTTAGGGACCTACGGTAGGGGAGGAAGGCAGTGTACCAATCAGGGCCCATTCATGTCTGCCAATGATTGATATAGCATAATTTTCACTTTTATTTATTGCTACGTTTTGCTGCTATTAATGGCCATTAAATATATTATTTGATCTCTTTTAGTGCATAGACACCTTCTGGTTTAGGTAGCTTCTACTGTTAGTTTGGAATTCCATCATGTCTTTTCACATCAAGACCTGAAGGGGGAAGATCACAAGCCACCCTGGTAAACATGACAATCCCAGTGCATTTTTCCAATAAAGGCAAACCATTGAACCACACATCCTTCTGGTACTAGGTGCAACTACGCAATGCTTCCTACTAACAATAAGCTTTCCTTTACAGACCTGCCATAACTTCTACAGTTCTCCCCATAAATTCAATGAGCAAGGACTGCCCAGTGTGGGATCACCATACTGTGAAGTGCAACTGTGAAACGGGGAAGCATCATTATCCATACCATTACCGATGCATGGAAGGTAGTAGAAGCGCAAAGGTAAGATGTAACCTATAAACGTAAACCAGGGTACATCATGTAGGGCAGATGTATGATCATTCCATTTTGCGGGTCACAAATTGCGAGTTTTTGCGACTCGCTAAATGTAATGTACTAATGTGTCTCAGACACATTTAGCTATTCCCAATGGGGTTACACAAATGACCTGCCTCATCAATATTCATGAGGCAGGTCGCAGTTTGTGACCCATTGGGAAGGGCCAGCACTCACAGGAATGGTGGCCAGCTGGGGTCAGCAGAACAGCATGTCTGACTGCTTTTTCAATGATTAAAATACATTTTTGGGGATACAGACACTTTTCCTTGAAGGTAAACAGGATGCATTTTAAAAAGAAAATGAAAAGTTTCTGTTTCATTTTTTAAGAGTGGGCAGTGGCCCGTGGGACCAGTGCCTGCTCTTAAAAAATATTTTTGCACAAAGGGTAAAGGGTCCCCTGTTGAGCCCTTCCCACTTGCGACTGGCTTACCACCTACTTGAAGTAGGTGGTAACTGCAAATTTTTTAAGACCGCATTTGCAGTTGCAAAACAATCATACATACCAGTGTGATTCGCTCTTAGGAAGGGACACCCTTGGCAAACCTCTTCCTAATAGTGACTAGCAAACCCTATTTTGCGAGTCAGTAATAGGCTACTGACTCGCAGAATAGGGTTTGTGCATACCACAACTTTTTTAGCAGTCACAAGCGGGCCTATTTTCTGTTTGTAACCGCTAAAAAGGGTCATACATCAGGCCCATATTGAGCAGACTATGGATGTCCGATTTGATGGTGATAAAGTCTAAGCATGGGCGAATTTTGCGGATTTGCGATCCGCAAATTTGCGGATTTGCGAATTCGCAATCCACAAAATTCGCAAATTCGCGCGAATTTGCGGAATTTTTTTGCATGTTCGCGGGTAACTTTGCGTATTCGCAGGGCGCTTTGCGTGTTCTTGGTTTTTTTTTGCCTGGTTCATCACTGCCACCCTCACATTTTTCATGCCCTTCTGCCCTCTGTACCACTTGTTTTTGTGCCTTTCTGCCCTCTGTCCCACTCTTGTTTGTGCCCTTTTGCCCTCTGCCCCACTGGTTTCTGTGCCCTTTTACCCTCTGCCTAACTCATGCCCTCTGTCCCACTTTGTGCCCTTCTGCCCTCAGCCATAAGTCAGCTTCAACAGGAAGCACTAATAGATAAAGTAAAGCAGGTGCTTGAGTTGAAGGTCAAATTAAGTTACACAGTCATTAATCACCCCAAGTTTGGCGATTAACTGTACAGGCTACTGTTGTTAATTTAACTTGAAAGTCAATAAAGTCAATAAAGTCAACTTGTTTATGTACACAAGCGCCAAAATAAGCTTTTGCGTTTGCGGGCTTTACAAATAAACTCAACACAATACAATACACATGGAAGAAACCATTTAGGGACCTTTAGCCACTCCCAGAGGAATATTTACAAGGATGGATACCCAAATATAGAAAATCTGGGTGGATGTTGCAGTGAAATAATGAAATGTTTGTTTCCAACGCATCAAAACAGAGTCTTTTGAAAGATTGCAATGTGATTATCACACTGTAAACAGAGAGCAATTGTTTCAGTGAACTGCATCAACATTTCCATGATCTCAGACTTTAGCTAAAGTTATGGATAAGTATGTCAACTCAAGAGTACAAAACAGACTTAAGGGAAAGCACATGCAAATTGGCAATCTTAAACTACAAACCCTGATGGGTGCTTGCTACCCACTAAAGGGAGACCCCGACTATGAAGCACTACTTTATCAGAGTTTAAGGGTTTGACTTCCTTTTAAATCATAAATCATGTTTCATATTTACACACATTTTTATTTTTTAAATCATTGTTTTCATGTGGCTTAGATCTAGTGAAGTGTGCCAGGACCTCCAAAACTCTCAGTATGCAAAAGATTGATAAAAGTACATTCGGAATGGGATCACAGTGTTTTTGCAGACATGGAGTCATCTGGTTACCTTAATTAATCACAAACAGTGTTTTGGCATGAAGTGAATCATGGTTAAATCATTTTCTATTCGGATGGCAGGGTGGTTTACAGCTTGGAATTAGTTAAGAGGAACAATCGTGGCCGGTTGCTTTAGACAGAGTGGGCAGGAAAAGAATGAAACCCTTTAGCATGCAAAGCACACGCTTTTCCACCGAACTGAATCTCCCCCTAGTGCTTTCCCTTTCCAAAATTAATAATAGAGTTGACCTTGCAGAACTAACTTGGAAACAAATGTGGAACTCTTATTAGAACAGATGGGCATTGCATTTTGGAAATTTGCCTTGATTTATGTTGTGGTTATAACTTTTAACCAAGTGAGACTGTGCTTGAGGTGATCCATTACTGGGTGTCTATTGCAGTTAAGCATTAAATTACACTCCTTGCACTGTTCTCCCAATTGTTAATTTGCAAGAGAGAGCCACAGTTTATCCTGCGCCAAAGCTACGTTGCAGGCGAGCTGCTACCATAGAAGAAAAGAAAACAAACTCAGAAAAGCATCACTAACAGCCTGATTCATCAAGCCGAAATCGGCTCGCAAAGCGCCAGATTCTCAAAATCTGGCCCTTTGCGAGTGCGATTTTTGCATTTGGGATTCATCATCCCAAATGCAAAAATCGCTATTTAGAAACTCGCAAATTTGCAAGGAATAGCATTTAAGGAATCTCTATTAGAGATTCCTTAAATGCTATTCTTGAAACATTTTAAAATTGCGAAATCGCAAATTTCGGCCGCTATTTACCGCGAGGTCAAACCTCGTGGTAAATAGCGAAAACTTAGAAAAATGCATTTAAAAGCATTTTTCTAAGTTGCGTGTTACACACACACATGTCCTTAGGACATGTGTGTGCGCAACACCTGGATGCCTTTGGACACCCCTGGCACCCTTCAAATCGCTATCTTATTTGCGATAAGCAAATTGCTAATCGCAAATAAGGAATACTCCCCATTCATTCCTATGGGCCTTTTGGCCCATAGGAATGAATGGGGAGTTATTCCTTATTTGCGATTAGCAATTTGCTAATCGCAAATAAGGAATCTGTAGGAATCGTATTTAATTTTGCGATTCCTACATGAATCCCATTTTGCGAGTCTGTAATAGCGATTCCTTATGAATCGCTATTTCAGACTCGCAAAACGGGTCTTTCATGAATCTGGCCGTAAGTACACTGCATGCCTGGGAAGGTCGTTGATTATCTTTAGGTATTCTGTAAATATTGTGATGAAAATATATATATATATATTAGTCGAGTTAGTATTCAGCTGGTCAGTTAATAAAACCTAGATGTATATGCTGTGTGTATACAGCTGCCCTGCATAAAGTGAGATGGCCAAGGATTTCTCTCCTTTCTCTAATACAGGACTGGCAAACTACAGGGATTTTGTGACTAAGGCATGTGGGGTGTATTTGAAGGCCTACTTCATGAAGATTCCATAATTCATTTGTTTCTAAGTGAAAACAATCATTGACAATGTCATTAGGTCAGGCTGTAAACTAATGTTATGTGGTACTGTTAAGGAAGCATTGCACATAAATATCTTTGGAGTATATATCTGTGTGGAAGCAAAAAATTGTGGAATAATATTGGTGCAGGTTAAAAGGTCAGGTGGTTGTTGCACCACCAAGGCAGGCCTATAGGTCCATGTAGGGTAATGACTGCCCTCCTCCCACCTGTGCTGCTGTTGGAGAAAAACATAAATTATCAAGTTATCTAAGACACTTTAATAGCATTCCAGTGTCATGTGTGGTCTAATGAATGTTAAAGTTGGCAGCTGGATAAATAAACAAAATTATCACAGATGTGAGGAGAGCATGCACTTTTTTGTGGAAGCACACAATTTCTACCCAATCAAAACATGTACTCCTGACTCCCAACATGTGGTCAAAGCCAAAGCCCCTCTCTAGTGTTGCTCCCATAATTAACTAGTGAGAGCTGCGCTGCCAACTCACACCATAAAAAAAAGAGTCCTCAGGAAAAGTGAAAATATGATAGCTCCAGCATCTCTTTCAATTTAGTGGTTTAGCTATAATAGCTGAACATCATTAATAAACAGACAGACTCATCAAAATATACAAAAAACATTTTGCAGCACAAGGGTGAGGTCCTGGAATGTAATGGACGTAGAGAGCAATGCCATCCCCACACCACCAGCTCCTTTAAACAGCCTTGTAAGGAATTAAATACATTAGTTCTAATTATTGCATTGTGTTAAATGAAGAGCGTGATGTAAGTGTGGTGAGGTTTAGTTTGATTTGAAAGGGACCATTCTTGTGGGTACTATTTGCATATGTATCACTATTTTGAAATATGATGTAATTCCCTTTTGCAGTTTTTCATCACATCTAATTGTTTAATGATTGATTGAAGCTCTTGCGATCACAATTTAAATGCTTTCCAGTTTTTTATATGGCCCTCACAATTGAACAGTACATCAACGTACCCATTGAATTATATGAGTTGTCATCCATATAGACAGTTAAGGTTTAATACCAGGTTATATATATAGATATAAACCATGTTATGGCCATACTTTGTATTAAAATGCTGAACTGGGAACTGTGATTAGTCTGAGATATTGTACCTGCGCCTGTCGCAGATCCCTGCAAAGTACAGGAATGCATAAGCTCTGCTGCTGCGCTGCACAGCAACACTCGCACAATGACGCAGAACTGTCTAGCTCACCACCCTGCATTTTTAGCTAATTTCCAGTTGCAATAAATGTTATGTGGGGCGTGTTTGATATTGGTAGGGTACCATTCCATGTGGGAGGTGGTTCAGGTGGTTGGTCAATGGACAGTCAAGGAAATGATGCAATGATCAGGAGTTCCTTGATGAGAGAGTGAGACACATTCATCAATTTCCATCAAGAAAGATGTGTACAATCAACACAGCCTACTCATAGTATGCTCTTCCGCACAGGAACACCTGTATGATCATTATGACAATTTGTTGTTACTCTAGTTACACACCTCAGAAGGATTGAAGATTAACTTGGACCTGCCAGAATTCATACTTGGAACAGCAGAAGAGTTTATCTCAGTAAACCAAATATTTGAGATAAAGACTAAACAGATTACACCCTGTTAAAATTGGGGGTCTCTAGTTGGTACAGGTAGGTACTTGTTATAAATAGGGACCCTCTCCTCTAGTCAGGATAAGGGGATTACTCTCCTAAAATAACCCCCGCTCACCCCTTTGGTAGCTTGGCACGAGCAGTAAGGCTTTATAACAGAGGCGTTGTAAGATAAGCATTTGTGACGACATACAGTAACCCAGTGACAACTCTACAAATGGACACCACACAAGGTTTTATGTCAAAAATAAGTATTTTTTTATATAGAGTTACCACAAGACCAATAAACGACAACAATAATCCACAGTACTATTAGATTTCAAGAGTTCTGGTTAAAAGGCTGAGATCAAGGTTCTGTGCGAGTCGGTAGCATTGTCCCTCGATGCGGTGCAGGCAGCAGCCCGTTGACAGAATTGGTGGATCCAAGGTGCTTCGATGCGGTGCTTACAGCTTGTGGTGCAGTTACAGAGCCGGTGTTCGGGAGATGGCGTCCATCAGTCCAGACAGCGGTGCAGTCGGGCGGTGCGTCGCAAAGCATGCGAGGCGGTGCCCAACTCTGGTGCTTTCACGGGACTCGAAGTCAGCAGTAGTGACCGCAACGGTCAGACCAGTACGAGTTGGTGTAGCGAAGCGTTGCACGTCGCGGTGTTCACCAGTCACGGTGCAGGCAACGGCTCGGTGACAGCGTCAGGACGGTGTCGGTGAGCTCAAAGCTTGCGTTGTTCGAGGCAGACGTTGCTTGATGCAGTGCCTACAGGACACTGGTCGTGAGAGTCAGTCACAGCTCCCTGCCTTTGTAGCCACTGAAACAGCGTTTCTAGCAGTAATTCACAAAGGCTGGTGAAGTCCACTGGTCCTGGGACTTCGATCAGGGGGCAAACTCTCTTCCAAGCCCTTGGAGATCTTTGCACAAGTTGAAAGAAAAATACACAAAGTTCTTTCTCCTCTCTGTGGCAGTCAGGCAACCACCGCGGGCCAATCCCCCAAGAAGCACTTCAGCTTGGGAATAGTTTCTCTCAGTTTCTTCAGATTCCATCTCCTCAGCAGAGGTTTTGTCTTGTAAGTCCAGAAGTGATCTAATTTCATGGGATCAGGGTCCCAATACCTATACCCCTAAATCCTTTGTTCTCTGAGGGGAGAGGGGCCTGTGCCCAGTTCAAGCCAGTTCTGAAGCACTCTATTTACCAGACTTCTCCTTTCCTTGCACAGTGCAGGGCAGGCACATCAGACACCCCAGAGGAGGTGGAGCCAGCATTGTGGAAGGCAAGTAAAGTCCTGGAGCACTTTGTTGACAGTCTTCCTTCTCTTCTTTCAGTGTGAGGGGCATATACATCAGACGCACCACAGGAGGTGGGCCAGCATTATAGAGGGAAGGCCCAGCCCTATTCAGGTCCCAGGTTCAACTCCTCCCTCCCATCTAGATGCAGATCTCCCTATTCACCACCGGGCTGCCCCAGCCTGTCTCTTGGAATTCCCCAGCCTTGTCACTCATAAAACCAGATGAAAGAATACACAACCTCGCAGAGGCGGGCTCAAATAGTTAGGCAAGCAAATATCTACTTTCTAAAAGTGGTATTTGCAAACACAGAATATTAAAATAAACTTAACTAAAAGATGTGTTTTATTATTCTGAGTCCAGGCATACTAAACTCGAATTTCTACCATGTTCTCTGAGTCTGCTAGGATTATAAACATGTAACAATCCAGCAGCCCATTCTGGCCTATGGAGAACAGGTAGCCTTGCAATAGTGAAAAACGAAAATGGCGGTAATTCACTATTAGGACATGCCACACACATCAGAGCTTGTCCTACCTTGTACTTACAATGCATCCTGCCCGTGGGCCTACCATAGGGGTGACTAATATGAAGTCAAGGGAAGGTTTAGGGACTGGCAAGTGGGTACACTTGCCCAGTCAGCATGACAGTACCAGACTGCACCAAGGCCGCTTCTGTGGGTGGCACAACCAGTGCTGCAAGCCCACTAGCGGCATTTGGATTTACACGCCCTGGGCACACTCAGTGCACCGTACTTGGGACTGACAAGTAAATCAAATATCCAATCATGGAACCACTAATCAATACATCGATTTACAGTAGGGAGCACTCGCACTGTGGCACTGGACAGCAGTGGAACAGTGCCCAAAGCTTCTAACACGAGCAAAAACATCTGAGGCAACAGCAAAAATGGAAGGAAGACCCACGCCAATGGTGCCAGGTCTAACACATCCTCTCATTTATTAAGATACATTTTGAATGTATTAGCTATTTGTTACATATATAAGAATCTATGAATAAAGCTCCCTTTGGCTTCTGCCTTGTACAATAGGTGTAGCATAACGCTGAATTGAAATGCTTAAACGGTACTATTGTGGGCACATCCTGTTAACTTGTCCACATAATTGATGTCACCAAATTCAAACATGACAAACTCTACTCAATATCACCATTCAGATGATGGTGGACGTCAGTTTTTAAACACAAGTGCACCGTTTTTGCTTCTTAAACACATTTATGCAAGGACTGAAATGGAGCTAGATTGTTCTGAGGAGAATTTCAAATGCATTTCTTGCCTGTCCACAACCCACGATCTTATCAGGCAGTCCGTCATAATCTCTTCCTCCTTCAGCCTCAAATTGAGTATTTAAACTGGAATAATCCTGATAGCAGACACGTTTTCCCATCAATAGAAATCAAAATAACTCTCATGTAATTTTCCCTGTTGCTTGAGGATAGATTGGAGGCTGTCATATGTTTTGGCATAACACAACATGAAAAATAATATACCATAGCATAGCATACCATACCATACCATTCCATTCCATACCATAGCATAACCTAAGATAACATTACATAACATAAATTGTTTGCTACTAAGTGAGAGGGGAGAGCTACAGAGGCATTCTAATGGGTTTGGCACTTGACCCCAAATGAAATTACAGCACTAAACCCTCCTGTTTTGTGTGTAATACAAACACACTCTGAGTGTTTTTGAGGTCTTTTGAGCTATCATAAGAATATACTTATTTAATGACTATTGGTCTAATAGTAGAGTTCATTTCCAATCATTGAATATGTATTGATTAAGGCCAACACGTGTTTCATGACTACATGTCACTTCATCAAGGCCATGTGATAAATACTATATACTGATGTTAGTAGGGCTGATTAAGCGCAAAATTAAGGGGCTGCAGTAATAAATGAAGTACTCTTCTTTAATTTCACGAATACTATGCTCCAGTCTGTGTTGATTTTATGTGTTCCTTTATTCTTCTCAAATGTAATATTCAAGACCCCCAGACGTCACAGAGTCATTGGTTATCACACTGAATTAATTGTTCAATATTACAAACACACATAGGTATTCTCTGTAAACATTGGCATGGGCTAAACACTGATGAAATGTTCGCTAAATAAGTGGGTTATTGTTAGACCTGGCATCATTGGCGTGAGTCTCCCTTCCATTTTCACTGATTGCCTCCTCTGTTTTTGATATGTTTTTGCTGGTGATATGCTTTGGGTGCTGTGCCACTGCTATTCAGTGCCACAGTGCAAGTGCTCCCTATGTTAAATTGATGTACTGATTAGTAACTCCAGGTTTGGTTTATCTGATTTACTTGTCAGACCCTAGTACAGTGCACCATGTGGGCCCAGGGTTTGTAAATCAAATGCTGCTGGTGGGCTTGCAGCACTGGTTGTGCCACCCACAGAAGCAGCTTGTAAAGTGTGTCTAAGGCCTGCTATTGAAAGGCCTGTGTGCAGTCTGTGACTGCCATGTCGACTTGGCAAGTGTACCCATTTGCCAGTCCCTAAACCTTCCCTTTGCTTCATATTAGACACCCGTATGGTAGGCCCATGGGCAGGGTGCATTGTAAGTATAAGGTAAGATATGCCCTGGTGTGTGTAGCGTGTCCTAATAGTGAATTACAGACATTTTCGTTTTTCACTATTGCAAGGCTACCTGTTCCCCATAGGTCAAAATGGGCAATTTGATTATTACATTTTATAATCCTAACTGACTCAGGGAACATGGTAGAATTTCGAATTTAATATGCCTGAACTCAGAATGATAAAATACATCTTTTAGCAAAGCTGGTTTTAACATTCTGTGTTTGAAAATACCACTTTTAGAAAGTAGATATTTTTTGCCTAACTGTCCAGGCCTGCCTCTGCTAGGTTGTGTATTCCTTGTCTGGAGTTTTGAGTGACAGGGCTGGGGTATTCCAGGAGACAGGCTGGGCCAGCCCAGTGGTGAATAGAGAGATCTGCATCTAGATGGAAGGGAGGAGTTGCACCTGGGACCTGAATAGGTCTGGGCCTTCCCTCTACAATGCTGGCTCCACCCCCTGTGGTGTGTCTGATGTCTCTGCCCTGCACTGTGAAAGGAGAGAAGGAATCATGTCAACAAAGTGCTCCAGGGCTGTGCCTTCCCTCCCCTTTGCTTGCTCCACCTCCTGCGGGGCGTCTGATGTCTCTGCCCTGCACTGTGAAAGGAAGGAAGGAGTCATGTAAACAAAGTGCTCAGGAACTGGTTTGGACTAGGCAGAGGCCTCTCTACCTTCAGAGAACAAAGCATTGTGGGGTATAAATATTGGGGCCCAGTCCCAAGAACTTGAGATCACTTCTGGAACAAGAAATCTTTTGCCAAGGAGAAGAACCAAGGAAGCTGCAGGAGTTTGGATGGCCCCTCTGCAAGTGTGCTGTTTGCTGGGTTGGAAAGCAGTGGTTTCTTCATTGCCAAGGAAAGGAGAAGGAACTTTTTAAGGACTTTCATCATCTTACAGAATATTCTCCAAGGGGTTGAACGTGTGCTTGCCTCCTGCTGAAGTCTCAGGGACAAAAGACATAATCTTCAGCTCCCCTCAGAGTTTTCTTGCTGGGAATTCTGTTTGCCAAAGCCTGCGTGTCGCTGGGAGCTGGAAGCGCGACGCATCGAGAAGCAGCGTGAGGCTGCCGCAGCTGAAATCATCACATCGCCGGAGAAGCGTGCCGCCGCCGCATCTCCCTGGAAGCGTGTCTTCGTCAAAGCTGCCTGCTGTCGCATCTCCGGAGAAACGTGACGCCATCGATAGCGCCGCCATGGGCTCACCAGAGAAAAATGTCGCAGGGCTTGTCGCGGCTCCAAAGTACAGGGTCTTTGCAAGGATGCCAGGGCGTCTACGCATCGTCGCACCAAGGGCGCCATCTTCTCGCATCGCACTAGGATCATCGCATCGAGACGCCATCTTGCGCATCGCTACCGGACCGCAAACCGAGAACCTACACATCATCCCCGCACCGGTAAGGATCACAACGCATCCCCTACTCTGCACAAGCATTGAGGCATGACGCATCACTTCCCCCGGATCACGGAACCGACGCATCTCCCCTTTTGGGTGTCTTTTTGTTCATTTTGCGTTATGCATCCAGGTACTTTGTTGAGAACTTTGTCGCATTTATCATCAACTTGAACTAAGCAACTTTTATCATCTTTAAGTCAATTTAAGTACAGTATTGTGGATTTTTGTCGTTTGTGGTCTTGTGTTAAGTCTATATAAAGAATACTTATTTTTATAAAAACCTGTGTTGTGTCCATCTGTAGTGTTTTCACTGTATTACTGTGTATATTCACAAATGCTTAACACACTGCCTCTGAGATAAACCTGTCTGCTAGTGCCAAGTTACCAAGCGGGTGAGTAGGGGCTATTTAGGAGTGTAATGCCCTTATCCTGACTTAGAAGTAAGGGTCTCTATTTGGACAAAGGTGAATACCATTGCCAACTAGAGACTCCCAGATCTAACAGTTATCATTCTAAGATTACTTATAAGAAAAGCAAATCACTGAAGACAGTTTAAGCCGCAATCTAGTATATGTCAACTATCAGGGTGGAGGCAAATTTAGGAAAGGTTTTTTTTTTGCTTTAGAAAGTGTAAAGCATATAAAAATAGTATCAATGTATCCAAATTTGAGATTCCGAAAATTAACAGGTAATTCATAACTAAAAGGTTTCCGACACACAATTCTGATTATCGTATATACTGTCTTTTATGTCCCCATATGAAGATGTACATTAGAAGTATCATTCCTTTGGCTAAAAAACACATTTCAGAACATATTAGAGCAATTCGACACAATGACAGACCATATACAGTTTCATTACATTTCTTTGGAATACAATACCAGAATAGTGATTTCTTGTAGTTCTTTGTGTTGGACCGAATTGAATCCAATATAAGAGGGGGTAAAAGAGTACATGAACTAGAATCTAAATATATTCTTGATTTTGATAGTCGTGTCCCCAGCCAGGAAAATACACAAAATGACTGTACATTTGGGGTCATGTAAAACAAGCTTCCACAATATTCTGACTAATCTGAATAGAAATTTCTTCTGTAGCCTCTTGAGTGATGATGTTCAACTATCTTCAATTTTATTGACTTTATCTGTTTTTTTTATCTCAGTGCACCAGGGTGGTCTCACTTATCGTGGAGCTGGTCGTCTACAGCTAAGCACAATATTATTTGTATTTTCTGTTATTGTTAATATTTTGAGGAGCTGTTATCATTTGTTTAATTAGGATAAGATGTTTTGTAATATTTAATTCTAGATGTATTGTCGAGAGATCATGATGCAACTTTAAACTTGATTAATTTTTACATACTTGGTTATAACCATTATAACCGCAAGTATATGGACTTACAATTGATGCAGCTCAATCCCACTGGGGCAGTAATTCAAACAATTGACCAATTCTACAAATGTGTTTAGCATTGATTTATTTTTTCTTGCATTGCCTACTGGGGAGTGGAATTGAGCACATATTTTTTGGTGTGACTTGTATTTGCATCTAATCATTTTCGATGTGACTAATTTCTGTCTGCATGTGCAGATATCACTTATAATTATTGATACTCCATTTGACTTTATAATGTATTAATATCTTAAACATTAGTATTTCTTTTTCACTGGGGCAACTCATGGCAGCTTGGTTTTGGTGGTAACTCTCTGCTGTGCGTGGAACTGAGCTGAGCTGACCTGCTGATCACGACGCAACAGGAGGAGCCGAGAACGAAAAGCCGAGAATGCGGATGCAAGGCTGATGCTGCCCACGCCGATCACGTTCGCGCTTCCTGGACAATTGGCAAGAACCAGCAAGCAAGGAAAGAGGCGCGAGGTGAAAGACGCAACGGCAGGCAGAGAAGCCCCTCAGGCTGCCATAGGTGGTAACGGTACCGAGTACAGAGGCAAGGATAGAGATGGCGTTACCTCATTTACAAGGGCAAAGCCAATAAGGCTGGAGGTGAAAGCCTGTGGTCCAGCAGGCGTGCGTGGGCAAGCTTGAAGCAAGGGAATTGTGCCTGAGAAAGCTGAATAAATCTCCTGGCACAGGTGAAAACAATGATAATGTGGTGGTGAAAAAGAAGGGAAGCGGATTGAATTAAATCGGTCAGCTCAGGCTGTTCACGCACAGCAGAGGTAAGTGGACCAATAACTGTGTTTAAACCGACTTATATATAAAAATCTTAACCAAATTTGGTACTAGCTTATAAAATATAGAAAATTGACACCCCCAATTACGCTAACAAGAAGGGAGGGGGTGGAGCAAACAGAGGGCAGTACAATACACTGGTGGAAAGGGGACTAAACACAATACAGCTTAAGTAAGCAACCATTTCTATCTAAAGTTGGAAAGCCAAAGACATTGTATGATGGCACCAAAAAAGACCAAAAAAGACCAAAAGCCAAAAAGGACGGAAAGAAACCGATAGCTCTATCACAGAAACTGTGCCTAAAAATGAGTCCTGGGGAGAGAGCATGGAAATATCTAAAGGTGTGGCATACTAAAAACATAATAAAGATACAAGTGAAGGCACCAAGGTGGAGTAGAGGGAGGCGCTCAAGTATCTAAATCAATTAAAGACTTTTTAAGAAAACATTTTAAAAGACTGCAAACCCCAGTGAGAACCCTGGATTAGAATAAAGAACTATTGTATGAACAAGTGGATCTGAAGGACTGGGGTCAGATGTACCCTTTAGTAACCAATTGAACCTAAGCCCAATTGAGGTCACCCGAGAACCAAGGCTATCTTCCTCACCTCAGACTTTTTCCCTGTCAGATGGCATTGATATTATTTGTGAAGGGATGAACTTAACCAATTCAAGAAGAGAACAGAGAAGTGACTCTGACCAGATTAGAATGTCCACAACCGCAAAGAGTATGAAGCAACATTAAACTCAAGGAGCAGAATTTATAAAAAAATCAGCGCATAATAATACTTTGGGTATAGCAATATCAGCAACAGCTTGGGCCTCAATGCTAGATATAATGTTAATGCTACAAAAAACCTTGCAAGGGTTGTTATAAGTGGCGATGTTAAATGTTAGTATCCTAAAAACCCACAAAATCCAATTCCAGAAGATTATAGGGGAATTGCAAAGAACCAGGGGGCTGATGCCCATGATAGTGAGGCCGGCTCAGATATTTGTCCTCCCATTGCAGCTAGAGGGATTGTGAGCAAATAATTGACCATCAGGAGGTCTATATATCAAGATGCCTGATGTTGTCAAACAGATAAAAGGACCTATTGAGTTATAGGCGATATAAAATACGGAGAGTAAAGAGAAGAACAGCACAATTAAAAAAGAAGTTGAGGGCAGTGAAAAAATGGCTGGAAGGAATCCCAAAAGTTGTGAAGAAAGGGAGTAAAGAAACGGTAATCCCCCAAGAAGACAGTGCTATAGTAAGAAATAGGAGGTCAACGAGGATCCCCAAGAATAGCGCAAGGGTGGGGGAGGTAGTAATGGTGAAAAGAAAGGAGCAGGAAAAATTAGCACCATCAAATAAACAGAGAGGTCCAGGTAGCTAAATCATGGAAATGACCACAGGGGCAAATGAACATAAACAGAATATTAGACAGGGGAGAGGTCTCAGTAAATAGAGGAAGGGAATGGAATGGGACGGAGGAGGAGCAAACCGGTACTATTCCTGCAAAAGATGTGAATAATCTGTGGCTATATTTTGAACCTGTCGAAATAGAGAATGGGAGAATAAAAGGCAGGAATGTTATACCCCTAAACCGTTCCCAACTTGTATATTCCTTCTCTAAATGCCCTAGTCTGAAGGAGTTGGGATCAAAGGATTTAAAACATGTAGGCTTCAGCAATAATAACAATGGGAAAGAACTTACTAGGGTATTATTGTACTCAAGTTTGGTAAAAACAGCAATTGTAAGGACGGAAAAAGAGATAAGCAAAAGAAGGGATAAGGTTGATACCAGCTAGAGAAATTGAGTAGAGGAATCAGCACGATGGAGACTTCTTAGCTTGTCATTCAGGCTTGGGAAGAAGGCAAATAAGTCTGATCCTAGGCGAGAGAAGGGTAAAAGAAAATATGAGAATGGCAGCTGAGAACCACGAGACAGGTATCCCTTGTGGTGAGTGGTCCATCAATGATAGCTGGCCAAAAGCCCCATATGGGTACAATACCTTTTACGACTATCTTAGCGATGTCGATTAGGGAGTAGGGGTTTTGCATAGCATGAACCTGTTATCTTGGAATGTAAATGGGCTAGGAGGGGAGATACAAGTAGAAAGTATAAAAACCTTAGCCCGAGCAGCTGAGATAATAGGTTTGCAGAAAACCTTGCTATGCGACAATACCCCTGTCTTTGAAGGTTTTGTGCAACTACATAAGCCAGCAAGAAGAAAAAGATTTGTTCGCCCGGCCAGGGGCATTATGACTCTCATCTCAACTAAGATAGCGATAAGGGTCTTGACTGTAAATACGACATGTAAATGGTTATTGGTCAGTGTTGTATCCCTGCTGGGCTCAGAAGGGTTGTATGATCACATGATCATTGTAAATGTCTACATTCAATGGGGAACAAACGAAGATTATAAGGTAGAAATTAGAAATTTTGAAAATGAGCTAGATACACTGTATGAAAAAGTTGAAAATGATACAATAATTGTAATGAGTTATTGTAACCATAAAGTAAACCCCTTGAGCTATGACCCTTGGTTTACAGATCTCTTGAGCTCAAATAATATATCCCCAATGGTCTTTCCAAATTGTACTATCTCTAAACTGTAGTGTAGTTCCTATATTCCCAATAGGCTCTGCGCATTGGAATAATATATACTGTAGTGTAGACCTAGGACTGAGGTCGACTAGGTCTCTACCGAATATATTAAACTTAATAGTGAGTGCCAGCTAGCTCAGAGGTCACTAGAAACTTTCTCGAATAAACAAGAAGGGATCAGTTTCTGACAACCGCATAAACATGACAACTTTGTTTCCCAAGAATAAGAAATCAAATCTCTAGAGTCGCGGAAACAATAGATAACTATTTTACTCAGTCAATCGTGCATGCTTCGTTTCACCAGAGATGCAGAGAAATAGAGAGACGGGCGTTTTCAACAAAAGTATTTATTGAACAGTCTTCTTTCTCAAGCATTGGAAATGAACTACTACAATCGTAATACTGGTTCTAAAGTACAAGGCATATAATACAAACAGTATTATAAAGTAGTACTGTAAAAGCATGATATGGTTTCTAAGCCATAAAGTGCATAAAATGTATAAAATACATACAGTAATAAATAATGACTAAAAGTACTCAACTGGTGCTTCTAAAATACGCCTACCCCGGTGTACCTAACCTAAGTCTAGTACGAGGGAAGAAGTAAGTGAGGAGTAGCCTAAGTTTAGTAGTTCCCTGCCAGGAATCTATTCCAAGAATTCTCTAAGAGGTCTAATCAGCTCCGTACCTTGGTTTTAGAATGAAGGAGGTCTTGTATCTCCCTCTCAGGACTCGATTTCCCAGGTACCCGCAAGGGTAAGCCGGACACACTGGAGCTGGATTTCTCAGCAAGAGAAAAGACCACGTCTCTCTCAGTGCGTCAGTTGGAGGGTCGGCTTCCTTCGGCACTTTCTGCTGCAGGGCGTCGGGCAAGTAGATAGTCGATCTGCTCCAAACCACTGTGTGTTTGTCTGGGAAATCCTAGGCATATTTATACTTTGAAGGTGCCGAGTTTGACGCATGTTTGGACTTTATAACGTCACTCAAAGGCTAAATTCTTGTAAAACGCCTGGAGTTCTTGGAGAACTTAATATTCAAGCAGGGGAAGACCCTAGCTGCTGAAGGCAGGTTTTCCAAGAAATTGTTGTTGATTCTCGGAACTTAGTCGAAGTAGCCATGCCGTATTTGGGCTGTATGGCTTAGGCCAAATATGGTAGTGATTCCTATGCCTATATAAGGATATGATAAAGTATACCTATATAAGGGCTTGAATTGGGGAAATTACACTAGGGTCCTAGATTCATTTACAACAAAACAAGATGTGAAGCTGGGCAAATATTTGGGGCTAAAAGGATTGTTTTGCCTAAACGGCAGATGGGAAACAGACTGCCCGGCAAAGTAGACCTTTAAGATAAGTTCAAAACTTTACCTGATTGATTATGTATTTATTCATGCGTGGAATATTGACCTTATCAAGGGGTTTCAGATAACTCCTTGTGATGGTAGTGACCACATTATTCTGCAATTCGAACTCGCAAGGGGACCACCAAGCTTTAGAGAAATAGTTCTCCCTCAACAAGGTGAGTACCCTAAACACTGACAACAAGATTAACAGAGCAATATACTGAAAACCTAGCTGGATTTCAACAGGAAGTGAGTTTGGAAGATGCTAGGACTAAGAAAGTGTCTTGGTTTGAGGACAAGATAAAAGAAATGGCGCAGTGCCTTAAAGTAGAACTAAAAAGTAAGGAACCGTGCACAATTGCTAAGCAACCAACGCAAGGCAAACAGCCTAGCTGGTTTAACGGGGAGTGTTTAGCTAAGAAAAGAGTAATAAGAAGAAAAGAAAGAAGCCTAAGGAAAAAATATGATCCAATAAGGCACAAAAATTTAAGTAAAGTGAGGAAGGAGTATAAAACATTAGAAATTTGAAGAGGGCTTATAAAGAGAAATGCTGGGTGAACTTGGTGGAAATTATTGAATCTAAAAACCTGCGTAAGTTCTGGAACTTGATAAAGGAAGCATCAGGTCAGGCTAACGGGCTACCCCCTGTGTAGTAGAGGAAGCAGCATGGGAAGAATTTTTAGGTGAGTTATATGGAACAGATGTTGAAGTGGCAGGTGGGTTATATCTGTCCCTGGAGGGAGGCTGTGGTAGATCTAAAACCTCTTTTTACAACAAAAAAGGTAAACAATATCATAAGAAGCTTAAACCTAGCCCGTGCCACGGGACCTGATAATTTACCAGCAATTATCATAAAATCCCAGCAAGATTGGTGGGCGGAATTTTTTTCCTGTATGTTTTTGGCAATATTGGAATCAGGTCAGATCCCTGAAAAGTGGAGGTGAGCAGTAATCAGACCTATCCACAAGAAGAGAGACAGGAGAGCCCAAGAAACTATAGACTTAATAATTTACTGGATATTGGGAAAAAGGTATTTTCCAAAATAATTCTGGGCAGTTTGAAGTACTGGGTGGAACAGCGGTCAATCGGGCCAGTGGAACAAGGAGGTTTTAAGAAGGGGACTTCCATGATCGATCACTGTTTTGCACTGTGAGCAGGGGCATCGAAGTCTATGGGAAAGCAGGGGAAGCTATTCTGCTGCTTCGTTGACTTCTGTGCGGCATTCGACCTAGTGGATTGGAGATAGCTTTGGGAGTCCCTAAGAAAATACAACATTCCAGAGGGGCTCTTGGTAATCATCCAGGAGCTACACAGACATAACTGGGCACAAGTCATCAAAGATACTGACCGGGCCATGACACCTAAAATATTGAATGGTCCAAGGCAGGGATGTGTAATATACCTAGCTGATCTCCCAGCCACCTTGGAAGTGAATAGAAGTGCCAGCCCTAAGATGAATGGGAAACATCTTTCCTGCCGGTTGTACGCTGATGATCTGGTAATCTTCGACGAAAGGGAGATTGGATTGCAAAGGAAGTTAACTGCCTTTAATGAATACTGCATGACTAAAAGCCTGACTGTAAATATGCATAAAACTAAAATCCTATGTTTTGGGAAAAAAATCCAGAATTTTAATTGGTATCTGGGTTCTACCAAATTAGAAATTGAGAATGAATATAGATACCTTGGTATTTGGTTCAAAAAGTCTTTAAAATGGGACATCCATCTGGTAGCCCAGAGCACCAAAGCCCATACATCAGGACGTGGACTAAGGAAATGTAACCATATTGATGAGGATATGTCACACAGACGACTATTGAAAGCCTATAAGGCAATGATACCCCCACAAGTGCAGTATGGTGCCGAAGTATTGTGTTTGAATGGGAAGACTAGTTGGGATATTGGGATATTGAGGAAGGGAAATGTCTAAAACCATTGATGTCACTACCAGGCTCCTCTATGATCCAGGCAATCAGATTGGAGCTAGGATTGACATCATGAAACGTACAGGTACAGGTGGCCCTCATCTGGGCATAACCTTCCCACTTAGTGTGACAAATGCATAAAGCAAAGATGATGACCAGAATGCTGAACAAATCAAATGTTCACCCCCAGTCACAGATCTGTGTTAATTCCATTGATTTTTTGCTTGCCATTCCAGTTTGGACCAAGCCATATGCAAATCAGTCTTGACCCTGCTCCCCAGGGAACAGTCCAGCTCGAAGTGCCAGGCCAGATGCTCCCAGGACTGGAAACAAGCATCCTGGGGCTGGTTTTGGGGTATCACCCCTCAGCAGCCGGGCTAAAATCTGGTGGCACAGCGAGCACGGAATCCACATCTGGGCATACACTTCCCACAAATGCAAAAAGAACAGATGATGGATGAGATATTAAACAACTAAAACATTCAACCCCAATAAAGTGCTCTACACAAGACAGCAGTCAGGCAAAATATGCCATTAGCTGAAATATCATACAGGGGCATTATTTTTTTTTTATCGCACCTACCAGAAACCTTTAACTGCAAAAATCACATTCAAAGTAACAGTATGGTTTACTACAAAACCCAGAAAATTCTGAGATTTGCCAGGTTAAGTATGAACTACACACTATAATTTGTGCCCCCACTGTTCACTGATCGTGACCTCATGTCATCATTTATAGTACATCAAATGATATCATTGATAACCTCACTGATAACATCATACATCACATCATGAGTGACATCACTGATGACATGGGTGACGTCATGAGTACTGCGAGTTATGGTTCAAATAACATACAAAACTGGTGATTATTTAATTAGTACTATTTTTTTATAATATATTTTCACCACGCTCACAGGACTCGAGTAGCCATAGCTCCTTCACTGCTTTCTTATAAAGTCAAGGTCACATGAGCAGTTCTAGGCCACGTCTTAATCCAGTATTTTGTCTTTGCTTAGTGTCATAATCAAAGCAGACTATCCTGGAACTTGATTTTTCACTAAAACAGTAAAAAAAAGTTTTGTCTTTCTAAGGATTCAATGTGACATTGAAATGTCTAAGGCCTGTGAATGTATTCTTTTTGAAGCTAAACATTTATTTCCCTTTAGAATAAAAACACTTTTATGTTCAAAACCCAATTACTGCTGACATGTAGAAGTTCTCTTCTATGGCCTAATCATATCTAAATTGTGTTATCCGTATGCGCCCTTGCACAGATAAAATGGCCATAAAAGTGTCGACAAAAGCATTTCTATTATAAAGTATTTGTTTCTGAGCTAACCCAGTACATAACAGGTCTGCAAAGACCAAAAACTATGGGTATTGTCGATATAGACACAGGAAATAGTTCTAAGGACTTATGATCCATGGGGTAAGATGTACAAAGGACTTTCGGTAAATCGGAGGGTTTGTGAATGCTAAAACCTTTTTTTTTTAAATGTACTAATTCTATTTAATAAAAGGTTTTCTGAATCATTAAATAGATTTAGGAAGCAATACATAATCAGTATTTGAAAGGGGTGTGTTTAGGGCGCATCCTCCAAATACTGATTCCTTATGGTATGTATTATACTTTGAGATTAAAACGTTGGATGCAAACTTCAATATTTTATTGATGACATAAAGGCAATAGTAACCCATTCGTAAATAGAAGGGTGACCCAAAGGGAACAATACAATACAAATACAATTTAGTCATTAATGTGCTCTATTGACAGGCATCACTTTTAGACTTCATACAAGCAGGACTGGTGCAGGGTGATTATCCATTGGTCCTAGCTACACTTACATTTCCCATGGGTTTTACTAATGTTAGGTGATCAAAATATCTAATTTGCAAGGAATTAATGTCAAATAATTATTACCCATGGAAGCATGGATGACCTCCATTGTGGAGGGGAATCCTTTGATGTTAGTGTACTCATTGCTTTCAATTGCAAATCAGGATTGTAAGGGTGAAAAAGGCTAGCATGAGATCTCAAAAATAGATTAGATAGACGAGGGGAAGAAGATAAGAAATGGTCCATAGACACTTGCCATAGTATGGATCATCTGTTCCTGTAGTATTACTCCATCATACATTTTGATCATGAGGGCAGATCTGGTGGATGGTTTGCAGTCATATACAGAAATTGTAGAAAGACAGCCACTGTCTCTTTCTCTTCCTTCCAGTGTTTGAGCATGGAAACCAAATTGGAGCATTTCCCTCCTATTAGAGGCAATGCCATTTACTATTATAATAGAGGATAACACCACTTATCTTGAAGAGTGCATGGAGCACATGACCAGTCATCTTGCTAAATATGATAGTAATATCATTCAGGAGCACTTCAATCTCCCCTGAGGAGACCCTAAATACAGTAGTAGTAGTAGTAAAATACTTTATTGCATTAATCATTTGATTACAATAAATAGAAAATAGACAGACATAAAAATAGAATAAATCAGTCACATATTTACAATGCGTAGTATTGTAAAAGAAAAGATATACATAGGTCGTGATACCTATCTTTGCATCTATATACAGATCCAATAAAAACCATCTAGTCAAGTAATATTTTATAAACATGCTCTAAAAACGGTACCATCCTTCTGAATGCACTTTCCCCTGTGAGCCTAAAACAATAACGTATAGCCTCTGTGGTTGTTCTTATTTTGGCATTATTAAAGATGGGGCGTAAATTAAGTATGGGTGAATTTTGCGAATTTGCGGTACGCGAAATCGTGCAAAAGCGTACTTGCGGTCCGCAAATCCGCGAACTTTCGCAAGATTGCGGATTTTTTTTATTTTTTTTATTTTTGCGTGTTCACAGGATTTTTTTCACTGCGGCTACCGCAAACGTACCCATGCGGTCATATATAGGTGGGGCCATCTTGTTTTCACTGTTCACGTTGCGTATTTCCATTTCCGGTCGCTAGTTGCATGCTCGCGTTGTGCTTTTCCTGTTCGTGGCCGCAGTTGCATGTTTGCGTCTGTTTTTGTGTGCTTGCAAGGAAAATATTGCGCAAACTTACCCACGGGGCTGCAATGGGTGCGGCCATCTTGTTTTTCATTCATTGCTATGGATCTGGGCATGCCTTTTCTATCCAGTTTCAATCTTTGTGATCCTTTGTTATTTTGAACTTTTTTTTAATCTTTTTTACTCATTATCTATATCTTTATTTTTGTACATCTATATTTTGTGGTTTTTTCTACTTTTCATTACTTTAATAACTACTTTTTCTTTTAACTCTCTCTTTTATTTTATTTACTTTTTTGTCCCTATTCTTTCGTCTTTTTCCTTTCTTTAACCCAGGACCATGGCAAAGCGAGCCGGCAAGTCCAAGGGGAAGAGTCCCACTCCCGCACCCCGCAGCCGGCTCCCTTGCGGGTGCTTACAGGGGGTGTCTGTAAGTCCCAGGGAGATCTTCAGTGCAGTGGAGGTGGCCGCACTGGACTTCTTTGTGCAGCGCCACCTCCCCAAGACAGTCGCAGCAGGTGGCAGGCCCAGTACAGGGTATGGCCTCTGGGAGCATCGCCAGCTATGGGGTAAGGTGTGCCCGGCCATGTATCGGAAGTCAGGGGTCCGGCACACCTACAACCAGGTGGGGCACCGGTGGTCCGACATACTTGTCCGGGAACAAGTCCTGTTCGACCTGCTTGGCATCGAGATCCCTGGGCTTGGTGAGTACTAGTAGCTATTAAATAACTACTTTGTTTTCTTCTGCTCTGTGTTATATTGCAAATATATGTTTTTTCCGAAGAGCAAGAATGCTGCGGATTACATTGCAGGTAAATTATGTTTCAAAAGCTTCTGTGATTGCAGGTGCTCACCTGCTGAGTGGCGGTGCTACCATGCTTACTTGTTTTCAATTGTGTTCTCATTTTGCCTGAGTGATTATGAGTGTACTTTACAGAACAGCGTAATGCTAGAGACTAGAGTCTCAAGTCCAGTCCTTCCTTTGTACTCCTGCCACTAAGAAGAGATAGTGGTGGTGGATTGATATGCTGAGTATATTATGACTTGTCATTTAGTAGGACATTTTTAGTCGTCTGCAATCATGACGGACTGTGTCTGTCACTTCGCGTGCTGTTGAGTGCTGCCAGTCCTAGTAGAACCTTTTTGTAGTTGGTTTAGTGAGTTACATAACTTTCCAAGTAGACGGTCCGCGAATCCAGCAATACTAATATCCTAGTAGACCACATCAGATAGGTCAATTAATTTTGTGCAATTGTTGTTTATTTCCCGGAAATAATTTGTTATTGTTTTTTTGAAATGTTTGATTTTGTTGACAAAAATCATCCATGTTTGTGTCTTTCTTTTATGTACATCAGCACCTCCCAGTGGCGGTGGCGGCGTCGGCAGAGCAGGAAGGCCAGGATTCGTCCGCCGAGGGCTCTTCTGCTGGCCCCAGTAAGTTTTCCTGTTAATATTAATAATTATACTTCCCTAACTTTTACAGCACCTATTTATTCCAAACGTTCATCATAATTCTATTTTTTCCCAAATCGTCTTTGATCTTCTTGTAGACTGTTTCTAAATTCTTATCCTACCTCTACTATGACTCTCTGTGCTACTACTATTTATTATTATTAGTCTGTCTGTGCAGCTAGCTAAGCTTGCACAGTTGGCAAAAGGTGTTAAACAAAACTCCTATTCAGCAATAGCTCTAGGCACTGAGTGCAGTCCTCTGTGTTGTCCATAATGTCTATTGAAGTCTTCTTAATGTTTATGCTTTGACAATTCCCAACAATAAAATGTCAATGGCCACCAAGAATAAGATACTAGTCTACTTTTTGATTGGATAGTAGGACATACTACTACTGTTGCAGGGACTATTCTGCACATACAGAACTATGGACAAGAAATAGGGCATTGGTGATAATAGGCGCAGTTAGACTTTCCACAAACCTCAGTCATAACAGAAGTTGAACCCGCAATCTCCTTACTGACTAGCTAGTGTGTCAGAGTCATTATTTAGCTCCCGAATGCAGCGATGATCCCCAATGATTATACAACCCAGAACATAAGACTACGGAGTCAGAGTCCCGACCTCTCAGAGTCAACGAATCATGCTTGCAAATTGCAAACCCTTTCGCTCACTCACTCATGACCAAAAAACCACAGAGTCTATGTAAGTTTTAAAGCTTTATTAAAAGTAAAAAACTAGCTCTGTGTGTACTCTGTATATTAATTTTCAATTGTGCATTATATAAAAACATTTATTAAAATCAACTTCATAGAAGAGAAAAGGTGAACTATTGAAAACTGAACAGTGGCTGATTTTACACATTAATTGTGGGAGACCCCTCACCTGGTTGGAACTTAAAGTACTGGTGGTGATGATGATGAGTAACATATTGCTCTTGTTTGTAGAAGGGAAGCTTCTGTCTGTTATGAGAAAAATGGTGCATTTTAAAAAGCAAGCATTCATCAGTTGTGCCAACAAGTGTATAAAGCATAAATAAAAACACCCTCCCCTTCCAAAAGGGGAATTTTTAGTTTAGACTAGAGAGTCACAAATAATTACATTTGTTTATGTAGTAACATTTTTTTTCATTCCTAGACAAAATAGGGAGTGGTGTATATGGCATTTAAAATATGAATTGTATTTTCTAGGCGGAACACCATCGGCACAGCCCACCACCAGTGCCGGGGCCAGCGCGGAGGTGGTCACTCCAGGGGCGGATGCGGTGCCAGCAGGAACTGCTGTGGGGGAGGCCTCGGTAGTGGCGGGCCGTGGTAAGCTATTATATTCCTTACTTATTGAGATTGCAGAGTAGGCTCGCTGCAGGGGTGTATATGTTGTACAGTACAAGTACACTTTACTGTTAAGAAGACTTACAAATTTAGAACTAAGTTTTTGTCAACCAGGTAGAAGACAGTCACCCTTGACTTTGCATTAGCAATAGCATTAGCGGCTGGAGTTGACGAATAACCAATGGCCTCCTCTAAATTTGACTTCAACTCAGCTGTGAAGGACGAGCCAGTTAAATTAATGACTGGCAAAGAATGATACGTGTTTTTGAATGCAGGCACAGGTGGCTGGGAATCTGACCCATGGCCGGTTGAAGGCTGAAGCAAGGATGGGTGGAAGGAGAAAGAAAACAGGACTGCCTGAGTGGGTGAAATAGAAACTGTATGTGTGCGCAATATATCCTTTGGGTCAAATTCAAATGCAAGTCAAGCACGGATGCATGGGTGACGGTTTACAAAATAAAATAAAAAGGGTGTTTTTCGGTGAGAAAAAGTAAGGTTTATCCAGTTGAGACATTAAGAAGAATGATTGACATTCACTTTGAATAGATGGATGCCTGGATGATATCTTCCTCATATATAGCATAGGTGTATGTAGAGTAGACAGAGTAGACGGTCACTGGATGAAGAGTGTTACTTTGAAGAGCATGTAACACCACACGTCCGTGCCAAAGTAGCAAAGCCAAGGAAAGTAGAAGTTGTAATTTTTCAGAATACTCCCTTGACTAACAGTAGTTTGCAAGCACAGCATATATTGTGTATCTATATTGTATAGTTCACATTATCAAGACAAGTCACAAGTGCCTTCCTCCGGTGATTACGGGGACCATTCTCTACCTATGTTAATAATTTTTTTTCACCTGTGTCATTCATGTGTGGCCTATCGGTGTTCACTCAATCAATAAAAACAAAGCACCTAAAGTCATCCCTTATATAAGCAAATATCCTGTGAAGGGATAGATGATCATAGCATATTCTTCATTTTCCTTTTGTAGAAGTCAGGGGCAGGGCTAGGTGAAAGTTAAATTAATTGAGCAGTAGCCCTTGTAACAGAGTATGGCCAGTGCCACCCGTAATAGAAAAGTAAGAGCTTCCCCGCCTGCATGTACTGGACTGGTAACGCGAGTCTGCGTCATCATAGCTTGCGTCTGTTTTTCTTGGGTGCAAGCTGACTGCGCTGGCATTATGCAGGCTTCCACAAGTTTACGTACTAATTTCTCTAAACAAGAGAGAAGAAGAAGACTGGTGTACTGTCTAAGTCTAATGTAGTGAGTCCATATAGTGCTAGTAGAATTCCTGAAACTCCCACTAATGTTAGAGCAGAGGCCGATGAAGTGGGAGGTTAGATAGATACATGCTACAAATGTTATGTACTGTGCTTGCAAGTTGCTAGTGCTACTGTGACACAACTTTCTGTTGAATTATTTTGTGTGAATCTTAAAGAGTATTGGTTACAGTATTTTTTTTTCTTTCTTCATATAGATACTCCTAAACTATCAAGGAAGGAGTTGGCTATCCGGGCCAGGCAACAGAAGCTGGAGGCAATTGTCACCGAATATCGGCGGCTGGTGGCTCAGGAGGAGGAGGATGACTCTCAGTCAACATCAACAACAGCAGCATCCTCCTCCGCTGCCCCTGGGTCATACAGCTAGCGCAATCCTCCGGCGGTACGGCGCAGTGGTCCGGCAGCCACCCGCCGCCGCCGAGCAGCGAAACCAACAGCTGCCCCCCACAGTACCTGCAAGGCTCGTGTGCACCAACTAACCCTGTGAGTTGCCTACTTTGAGCAGGAGGTGGAGAGGCAGAAAGCCCTGCTCAAGGCCCTCCGGAGAGAGCTGTGTGACCACCTGGCCACAGGACACCGCCGGACAAAATAGAGAGAGACTGTCCCTTGCCCCTTTTTTAGAGACTTTTGGGGGGTGGGAATTGGGCATTGGGGTTTTTGAACTTTTGGGGACATTTCATGGACATTGGTTGGGGTTAGGGAGGGGGTGGGTCAGGTCTTGTGGGATAGTTTATTTTTGTTAGGGTCAAAATAATTTTTTTTTTTCCACTTAAACATAGCATACACGTTTTTACTGTTTTGTGGGGGAGGCAGGGGGCGTTAACTGTACGTTTGTTTTCCTGAAACTCAACTGGCTGGTTGATGCAAATTGTCTAAGTAATCGCCCACATTTGTACAAAAGTGCCACTGACAGAGTTAGTGAATTCAATTGTCCTACTACTTTACTAGTACTACTGTCAGTCTCTCCTCTCCTCTTACTCCATTATTCTGCCTCCCCCAAAATGCCTATCTTACCTGTGATTCGTGTTTGAGAATAGCGCTGGGCACAGGGCTGCATGGCAAATGGCGATTAAGGTTGGCTATGGAATCCGGTACGGATGAAATGGCATTGTTGTGGTGGTAGTAGTAGTTGTACACACTGGCAGTAGCAGCATATGAAAAAAAAGGCAATGAGACATTGAGTGGCCTGAGGAGCATTAGAACAGTATGATAGTACATAGTACAGTACAAGAGATCGGGGGAATAACTAGTATCTACTTGCACCTACATAGGTGAACCAGTTACGAACTTTCAGTAATTCTTCGAACTTCAGGCACTTCACATACCAGAGTGCTTAGGGGAGACCCGGAGGAGGGGCTAGCGGTGTGCGGTCCATTGCTGTTTTTTTTTACATCAAAGGTGAGCAGTGGTTCCTCTTTCTGTTTCTGAGTTGTGCTGTCTGTAACTCAAGGATTGGCACGGACTGATTCAGAGAAATGCAGAGTGAAATCTGTGTGCTACAGACATTGCAACCAAATAAAACAGGAGCTCATCTAAGCCCTGCAAGAGAGGGAATGTTCATGATACGACTCCAGACCTGATTACCAGTGGTGGCTACCATTTAAAAAATAGGGTTGGCTTGATGGTGGCAAACTCACTATATATGATGCTGCACTCCTCCCCAGCAATTCCACAAGCAGGTGTGGGAGGACTTCTGTCCTGCTCAGCGAAATGCGAACCCAACCAATCCAGGAGCAGCTCCCATCAGCATGAGAGCAGCTCTAGGATAGGTGGGAGCAGACTAACTCAGCGCTCATTTTGAGGCTGGGGGTCTTTGCCAGCAATCCCCCGGCGGATTACTGGGTCTAGGGTGCGCGGGAGACAGCGTTTACAACGCTGGCAATACCATCCAGGTAGATAACAACGCGGTTGTTACAACAACCGCGTTGTTACCACGCATGCCTTTACATCACAAGACGTTTCAACAACTTGCGCTAGGTGGTGTGCAACATCAGGGAATGTGTTGGATTTTAAATCCAACACCTTGCCTGCTGTTGCGCTAACTGGAGTAGGAATAGTAATTTATACTATTCCTAAATCCAGCGCAACACCTAGCGCAAGTCGTTGAAATGACTTGCGATGTAATGCAATGCGTGGTAACAACGCGTTGTTACTAACCCTGGGCGGAGTTGGCGGAGTGGGGCTTCGCGGAGCTACGCGAAGTGGGCGAGAAACTACGCCCACCTCCGCACTCCGCGTAGCCCCACTACGCAAACACCACTGGCCGCCAGCCCTGCCACCCGCCTCCCTCCCGCCCTCCCTAACTACTTTAAATTAAAGGAGTCAAATAATTTAAAACGCACTTACCTTGCCCGCCGCTGCCCGCCGCATCCCCAGGGCTCGCTATCTTCCGTCTTCCGTCTTCTTTACTAATGCGCATGCGCGGGCGGCCGCGCATGCGCATTTCTCACGAGAAAATGCGCATGTGCGGCCGCCCGCGCATGCGCATTAGTGAAGAAGACGGAAGACGGAAGATAGCGAGCCCCGGGGACGCGGCGGGCAGCGGCGGGCAAGGTAAGTGCGTTTTAAATTATTTGATTCCTTTAATTTAAAGTATTTAGGGAGTGCGGGAGGGAGGCGGGTGGCGGCCAGCTACGCTCCGTCTGCGGAGCGTGCGTAGTGCCGCCTGGCTACGCCCGCTCCGCAAAATGCGGAGTAGGCGGCACTACGCACACTCCGTGCACGGAGCGTAGCTGGCCGCCCACCCCTAGTTGTTACCTACCATGTGGTAAAAGCAGGCGTTGTAATATCATACATTCACTGCGCGCATGTCAGGCTGGCCTTAGGTAGCCAACCAGCCAACCCATAATGCACACTGAAAGGGCAGCAGTAATCCTACAATGCAATGATTCTACCCCACCCCCTTCCTCACTCTCGCGTTGTACACAGCGAGAGCAGGCAGCAAAATAAAATGGAACTGTTGTAACATTTTATTTTTGTGTGTTTGCCTGCTGTGTTCGCAGCAGGTGAAGCGATGCTCATCCGCTCTCCTGGACCTACCTTCACTGCTGCTTACCTTGGAAAGATTTCCAGCATGATTCTTGTACAGACTTGTAGCATTGTAGAATTTAAGTGAAAATACTGATGGACCTCAAACCAACAGAAAGGTTATTTGGAACAGCTGCCCATTAAGTAAAATGTTATTCAGTTGGGCAATATGGTGCATTTTATAACACTGTACCCCAAATATATTGTCTAAAAAGCTATAGATTTTAAAGACAGTTATGAAAAGTTATGAAAAGGAGTCCATGACATAATCAAACATTTCAAGATGAGAGAATATGCCCCAGAGGATTATCTCTCGGCAGCAGCCATAGATGATCTATGTTACAGGCAAAAATGAATGTGCACCTAATAGAAATGCCGATTAAATGCCCAGCTGTTCCAACCAGTTAAAATGTACTTTTCAAACAGAGACCCAATATCTTCTTTATAATTTAAGTTATGAAAACTTCCACAAAATGTGAGCAGCTTTTAACTGGCTTTGGCTAGCAGAATATGTGAAACAATCTTGCAAGATCATATTTTCAGGTACCCTGGGATCTGCCAATGTTCTGTCACTTTCAAATTGAGACGTAATGTCCTCAAAAGTGCTGAAAAACAAAGAACATTTATCGTACAACATAATATATTTTGACGACTACTAAAGTGTTATGGCAACTTTTGCCATATGTTTCTATTACAAATTGGCTCGTTGTCAGTATTAAAGCATTATCCTTGTTGACACATTGCTCACTATGACAGGCTTTCTTTCTGTTGAGAATTTAAATAAGCTTTGCGTTTTAAGGATAAAGGGAATAAGAAATGGTGTTTTAATATGGATTTTTTTGTGCCTGACACTCGCTTTTGGGATAATTTAAGAATCGTTTCCGGTTTCTCGATGCTGTTGACCTTCCTCAAACCATATAAATATATGTGCCACTTTTATTGTTAAACCTCTGTCTTTTCACAATATCCGAAGTGATTCAAAGATGAGTGTGAGCACCTTTATACATCAGAAGGAGAATTCGTTGTTGGGACTTTCAGAGTTAGGGCAAGACCATCAATTTTTTACTGTGTCCTAATCCTCCATTTATAGGAAAACTTAATAAAACAAATTAAAATCAAAAAGCAGTTTAACACTGAAAAAACTTCCTGCTGTTATAACACAAGACACTGTTTGGAGTTAATTGATCATGGAAGAATCTACTAATATTACTCAAACGTCTATCATTCTTATGCACGCAGAGGCATATTATCAAGCATGGAGTTACAAATATCGCAGAAAACTGCCGCTAAAACGGCGATAATGGGCTTGATAATATGCCATAGAGAATTCCCATGGAAGCCCATGTTCACTCTATAACATGGGCTTCCATGGGAATTCACAAGGGTATATTATCAAGCTCATTATCGCCGCTTTAGCGGCAGTTTATTGCCGCTAATGCGGCGATAATTCTAACGCTGTTCCTTGATAATATGGCCCGCATTCTCTTCAAAAGCCTCATCTTCTACCGTCATGATGACACATGAAGGTAAAAAAATAATCGATCTTCACCATTAAAGATGACTTCTACAGAAAAATTGAAAATATTTGGTCCACCATGGAAAAGATAATATCTGACATGTAACTGTTTGGCTTGCCGGTATCAAGTTCTGAGAATGTTGTAGACCCACTGATAATCCCAGCTGTGTCTGAATATTTGCACCAACAAGCTGCATGTGGGATGAATACGGGGAGAGACAGGGAAAGGGAGAAAAAACCCACCAGACTGTCGTTTTCAAATTTAATTGTCCCTGTCAAAGGATAACGAGGCATATTACCAACCTACAGCGATATTTATCGCTAAGTAGACTCAGCGATGATAATATTATCGCCGCAGTTCACCTGTTTTTATCGCATGATTACTTGCTATTAGCAAGGTATATCTCTAAATTGATAAAAAGCAGGAGAAATGCGTGAATATCGCTGTAAATACAGCGATATTCACACATTATCGTGACAATGCTCTTAGCCATGTTATCCACCTACCATTGTATAACATGGCTAAGAACTGCTCTGGGCAGGCTTTAGCTTTTGGAGATATTTGTGCTTAGCGCGAATATTTCCCAAACTAAGCCATTGTTGGTAATAGGAGATAGCGATATTAGCGACTGTTTCAAGTCGCTAACATCTTGGCACGCCCACTTTGCATGTCATTAGCGATAATTATCGCTGACATGTAAAGTGGGCCCCAAGATAATCGCTATCGCCTACTAGCTGTCGCTAACTGGTGTTAACGACAGCTTGGTAATTGGGCGATCAAATTATCGCTGCTTTAACGGGAAAAAGTCCCGATAAAGTGGCGATAATGGCCCTTGGTAATATGCCCCAACATCCTTTAACCTCAATGTTATGGAGATTTTGCAGCAGCGATTGCTGTGTTGGGCCTCAGGCCAACCAGCAATCCAGACGTAACCTCCAGGATGCTGCCACAAACACACGAGTAATATAAAACTACAAGAGGCAAACACGCCAATAAAAGGTAACAAGGCAAAAGGGAACTAGGGAAGCAAGATGGGGAAGGACCAAGGGAACCAAAAAGGGTAAACACACCAGAAATGAGGAATGGATATGAGTGTGAACTGGTACATAAACGTAGTGATCCAATGCTGCTAATGACATCTTGACTGGTGAAGCCTCTGAGTTCTGAATGATCCTAAAAATGAGTCCAGTCATGACCTTAACACCAGGAAGAGAGTATGTGCATTCACACAGTTAACAGTCCAGTGTGCTCCATCTCTTGAATTTCCACTGAGATGTCTACCTGCATTTTCAGCATGCTAAGGTGCCCCTGTTTGTCCTGGATCCTGTCATCTATTCAGTGGGGATTGAAGACCACCTTGTGAAGCCTCATCATATTTGCTAGTTTGCTAGCTGGGGGAGCATCTGTTTGCCAACACTCCACATTGGGAGTTATCCAGGTATCCATGCCAATGCTTATCTGTGGTTGTCATCCACACAGCCACTTCCAGGGACTGGGGCGGGTCTCCTCTCTAACTTTCTAGAAGCTTCCAATGATCACATCCCAACATATTTTGCTTTTCTTCACAAATCAACATGGCTCCTGACTTCCTGTTCATGGTTTCCCATTCCTGTTTCCTGTTTGGATGTATTTAAGAATGCTGTGAACTGATTTTCACTGCATTGCAATACAAATGCCCCCTTTTCTCCATGTCCCTATTTTTTGCTTCAATTTGCTTTGGAAAGGAGGTACTTTCAGCTCTCTTACTTTGGCAAATCTGCTTGTGCCATTTTTCTGAATGTGTTTTTTCATTCATCTACTCCTGCATTCCCGGAACTTCGTCTGAACTGGATCTCTGGCTTATTTCTGTGGTAGGAGGTTTTTTATGGTTTATAGGTTTTTTTCTTCCAACCTTGGGTTCCTTCCTGCAGATAATAGTTCCTACACATGCCTTAATAGTGTAGAGCAAGGTGACTTCAGGAAGGCACCATCCCTAACTCGAATTGCCAATTCATGGTCAAAAGAAACTCTTTCGTGTGCAGCCACTGAAAGAAGAGAGGATGGGTGATATGAAGGAACGGGGGAATATTTCCCATATTTCGCTGTTGCGACAAAATATGGGTTTTATATGACTTCATTTTATGAAATAAAAGCACCAAAACACAAAATAATATATATATATATACAAGATAAACCCCTAAGACAAAATGAATCAGATGAGGCACCAATAAGATTCATTCAAAGGGGCCTTTAACCACCAATTAGTGGAGCGCCAGGAGGTGCTTTGGCAGAGTGGTGGAAAATGGCTGCGTGGCCATTAACCCATTCCGCGCTGTGTGAATTTTCACGCTGTGCGGGCGTTTTATTGAGTGGGCGGAGTTTGGACGGCCCCAGGCCGCCCTAGGCACATGCCCACCATGACGTTGGACAGCCAGGGGCTATCCAAAGCACACAAGGGGTCAACAACCTCTCAGCAATCCTACTGTATGGGGCTTAGTGGAGGGAACAGGGGACCTTGCTGGCCCCCAAGGACCCTCACCCTTAAATGGGACTTTATCCCGTAAACAGCAATGCTCCACAATGAGCGTTTGCAGAGTGGTGGAGAAAGGGGGTGGGGCTTCCGGCAATTTGCATTTCGTTTTTTTTTTCTATTTTTTAGGAAGGGGAGCCTCGTTGCCACCTTCCCTATGCCATTTTTGTCCCTGAGAACCCCATCCCCTGTGGCATGCCCCTTTCAAAAGAAATCTATAAAATAGAGAGGTGGCAACAAGGCCTTAATTTTAGGCCTTTGGGACCCCATCCCCCAGGGCCCGGCCTTTCCTATTTTTATTTCTTCTTTTTTGATAATAATAAGGGACGGGCTGCTCGCCCCTCCCCACCCCAGCCCAAATTCGGCCCGGCCTTAACATATATAATTCTTTAATAGGAAGGGGGGCATGCGCCCCCGCCCTTCATGTGCCAAGTTTGGTCCTGGGGATCCCATCCTCCAAGGCATGGTCACTTCATTTGGGTCCACAGGGGAGCCTCAATACCCCCGTCGTCCCTGCCAGCTCCCCACATCTTGCAGGAACTGGTATTGCTTTGGGATCCAGGGAGCTGCTGACATGCAGCTCCTTGGATCCCAAAGCAAAGTGTATGTATCCCTGCTCACTTCAAATCACAACGAGCAGGAGAACAGACGCTGCTCTGTTTTCAGCCAGCAAGAACATTGTGTGCTCTCACCTACTGAAAGCAGAGCTGAGTTTGCTATGGCATGGCGGAAGAGGTGCTGCTTCCATGCCATAGCAAAGTACAATGTCCCAGGTGTGGGCACCCCGGGACATTGCTGGAGCTAGTCTTGGGGGGGGGGGGGCAATCCCCAAGGCCTTGTAAGTCTCCACACGGATGGCTCCGTGGCCCCCTTCCCTTCTAAGTAAGCCCCAGGGGGTGGTAGTCCTTGGGTCAAGGGGTCCCTAATGGACTCTCTTCATGTTTGTGCCCCAGAAGGTGGCGGTCCCCGGCCCACAAGGGGGGGGCCTGAGCCTCCCCACAGTTTAATATTCATGTTAGCCCCTGGGAGGTGTCGGTCCCTGGGGCTTGTTTCGGAGACCATAGGGCCTCCCCTGCATTTAAACAAAATGTATGTGCACCAGGGAGGTGGCGGTCCCCAGGGCTGCTGGGGGTCAGCGTGGCCCTCGTATTTGACTAAATAAGGTGGCAGTCCCCATGGCTGCACTTTGGAGGGGCCAGAGTCCCACCCACACTGTTTTATTTATGTTTGCCCCAGGAAGTTAGTTTCCCCGGGGTTGCATGGGAGGGCCGGAACCACCCAATGCTTTAAAATGTATGCTAGCCCAGAGAAGGTGGTAGTCCCTGGAGCTGTGGGAGTGGCACATGGCCCCACATATTTGACTGAATTAGCCCCACTGCATGGGCCCACTCGGGCCCATTTCTATTTTAATAATGCCCCGGGACCTGGTTAATTAAATAAAGCGAGGTTGCCCATCTGATTCACGGATCCACCATGACTCCTGCTGAAATTGCTTTTAATAAAATGCTTTTTTGGCCTTAGGGTCCCTGTGAGCCCCCTGAATAGGTATAAGGGGTCAGGGCATTTTTACCCTGTCCCTTTTTTTAATCGTTTTTTCTTGTGACTCATTTAAACCGAGTCACAAGTTGGCTGCTAACATTTTCTGGTTTGAAGTGTTGGCAGGCAATCAAATCTCAGGCACGAGATCTGGAGAGGTCGTGGATCCACTGCAGCCACAGTTGTATATCTTAGAAATCTTTACATTTCTCAGAAATTACTGAATGGATTTACACTCTTTAACAAAAAGAGTGCTTTCTGGACCAAGAGCTACCTTTTTGCCAAATGTGGTGTAATTCTGTTTGGCAGTTCAGACTGTAGCTGTGTCTAAAGTTTCCTATGGAAATTAACATATGATAAAACGAAATTCATGATCTTCAACCCTCCGGCATCTACTCGTCCGAATCCTATACTGGGCACAGTGAGACTACAAAGGGTAGCGACCTTTGAGTATTTGGGGGTAACCTTAAATGAAAATCTGTCTTGGGGCCCCCAACAAGTAAAATCTCAAATGAAACTGGCTCAGCTTGCGGGGGGAATACTCAAGCTCTCCAACACGTCTACCTACAAACCTATTAAACCACCGCTGGAGATCTACAAGACTCAGGCGAGGGCTGCAATCTTGTATGGGGGGGAGTTGTGGGGGCATTCGTGCAGGCCCGAAATTGCCAAAACGGAAAGTAAATGTATTAGACAGTTATTGGCACTCCCACAAAGTACCCCGCTTCTACCTTTAAGGTTGGACTTGGGCCTGAGACCTATTGAAGCCGAACTAGCACTTAAACCCCTGAGGTTCTGGCGTAGGCTCTGGACAACGCCAGCATTGCTGAACTACAGGCTAGAACTGAAGGAAATACTAAGCAGTAATAGTGCAGCAAAAATACCCTGGCTTAGGTTCCTAAAGCAGGAATTCTTAAGACTGGGACTGCCTGATATGTGGTATGACCCGGAAAGGAGCTGCCAGGAGGTTTCGCGAAAGTCGCTTACTAAGATTTTTATGGATGAGAAACTTACTGCAGTCCAGTCCGCTCCTAACGTAGGCACCCTAATTAATTCTTTTTTAACATTTAAAGATTTGTATTCCTTTGAGGATTTCTTGTATGTCATTTATCCTATTGCATCAAGGAAACTTTATCTCCAATGCAGATACGGTACTCTACACTTAAGAGCTTTTACGAGTAAATGGTCAACTACTTCCATTAAGATTTGCCCAGGGTGTAGCTGTGACTTAGAAGATGAACTTCATGTATTGTTTTTTTGTCCAGCTTACACTAAACCGAGGAAGTATTGGCTAGTACCTCTCTGTAAAAATGTGGGTTTTGTACAGTGTAAATATGCTTTTAGAATTTTAAAAATAGATACATCGAGGCACATAGTATTCCCAGTCTCTCAGTTCTTGCTGGCTATGTGGACCAAACGTAGATGTTTGATTGCTATCGAATGTTAAATTCTCCTATACAGCAAGATCGTTTTATTGTAATTATGTTTTATTCCAGTACGATCAATTTCATTTCTAAGGTGACTATTTTAATGAATTGTGTTTTAGCTTTGTATATGTTTTAATCTGTACTCTTTTTATGGCAAAAAAGCCGAAATAAAGATTCCTTGATGATGATGACATGGAGAAAAAGCATGTGCTCACTCCCCTTTTTCTCAGCTACCGCTTGAGGGATCACCCCAAAATTTTCACGACCACAGCTAAAGTGAGCGTCAAATTAGTTTTGAAAATTTCAGGAAGATTCGTTAAATGGCGCCAAAGATATTGACAAATCAAAAACTGCTTTTTAATGGAAATCAGGTCCTAACTATAACTACCTACTGGCGACCATGATGTATTGCATTCACCTGCCATGTACCCATTTTGCGCTATGCACAATATTCGACCAGTCTCTGCACCCAGTTTATTTCAGCTATGCACAGCAGGGTTGCTCACAGGGTTGTTTTGAGCGTGCACTTGATGGAGCAAGGATTCGCACGTAACGCGACTTGCTCTCTTCATGAACCTCGCTTAAATCATAACTGTACTAACTCTGATTGTTTGTCATTTATTTGTATTTCCCCAACACACGGGTGTCCCTAGGAGGCTTGCCTATGTGTTTTTCATCGTAATCAAGCTTGCACATTAATAAAATGGCCGCTTTGCAGAAATCCAGTCTGCGCATGCGTCGGTCATACTCATGTGATGTGATGCACTCGCAATCTGGAGGGAAAAGTTCGCTCATGCGCAGTAATGTTAAAATGGCCGCTTGTCACTAATCATGCTTCATGCTATCTTAAGCCGCTTTTGTCTATGCATCCTTTCTGCACTAACTCTTAATGCTATAAGTATTATAAAATAAGGGATTAAGAGTAGTTGGTCATGGTGTACAGTGTATTCATTTTATTCTGTGTTATTAATTTGTTTTCGCTTACTTTTCATGTACCGCGTAAATGAGGGCCTTGACGTGGGGTTGGAATCCATTTTGAAGCTGACGTATACCTCATCACGTGATCAAAGATCTGGGACGTGCAGCAATGGAACCTGGCCAGTTGGCCATTGAAAAGGGGACTGTCCTTTCCAGGCGCACCTTTGCCCTTGAAGATGTGCTATTTTTATTCTGAAATGCGCAACAATGTTGCAAACCTTTTCTTCACTATTGTACTTTCCCACACGTATGCCTGGGAACCCAGATGTTAGGGGGAGGGTAATGTCACGTGAACTTACGTAATAGAAATATAGGTGGTGACAAATGTCTTAAACCACCTCCCTTGACCAATCAGAAGATGGGATTTTGTCATTTTGCAACATTTATGGGTGGTCTTGGGGACTTAAAACTGTATATATAGCCTAGCTTAGCTTAGAGAAATTGTCCGACTTGTCCGACTAGCAGACCTGTCACTGACCCTACGAACTCTATAGGTGCCTGATACAGAGTGCTGCGGAGCATTCTGCCTGAAACTTTCCACAAACTCCAAGGGGTGGAAATTAGTCCTAAGTGCTAAGCGAAGCACTTTGCTGGGAGATTCAAAAACCCAATCGGGGTTATTGGCGGATTCCGTGCAGAAGAGGGGGTAACGCTGGCGTTGCATCCGATGCTGTGAGGGGTTGGTCGTGCCTTGGTGAACCCAGTCCTGACCCAGACCTGAGGGGTATCCTGTCCTGACTGTCCATGAGCTGTACCTGCTCACCTTCTGGTATTCCCTGAATCCTTGAGGGTCCTTGTCCCGTTCTTTCCCAACTGACCCGTGGCCAGGGTTAGTCCTCATTCTCACCTAGGTAAATATTGACATAGGTGTCTGTCTATACTATACCCTCAACTTTTCCTCCTCTGATTAAAGCAATCTTGCCTGTGATATTCTCCATATCTCCTTTGAATGTAATTTTATGCAATTGATTATTAGTAAATGTTCCACTTTTACCCTTCCTATAGGACATTGTTAAACCCGACTGTTTATCTAGCTTGTTCCACTTATTCCCTTTCCCTTAGTATGGTTGCCGTGAAGTTAGAAACATAGCATAAGGTTTAGGAAATAGTATAAAATTATTAGGTCACACATTAGGTTTTTCCTCACTTCCTTGTCCTAGATTAAACTGTATTAGATAAATATTCATCATGATCCATGCCCTATAGTGTTCCCTTCTACTCTATGATACTCACTCTCCTCCATAGTTACATCCTGGTTCTGATTTTAATTATTGATGTATTGCTTTGCATTTGCCTCCTTGTAATGGCATTTTCGTCCTAAACTTATACTATATAAAACCCTTAAAACCATCAAGGTGTCTGTGGTCATTATACATTAAAGTAATATTAAAGGTATTAAATGTGTAAATCAGAATTTTCTCCCTTTTAGGAAAACCCTTATCACCTGTCCACTGCTAGCTCCTGATCTGTCAGGAGTAATGTGCCTGTGGTAAGTCAGGTACATGAATAGTGAGTGGTGTAAGAGTCACCCACCCGATTACTGATAGTAGCGTGATAGAGGTTTCACCCGGTTCATTTGCAAAACACTGTCATCATATGCACGCCAGGGCCCAGTGCGTGGGAAATTTGGTAATCTAAGTGACCCGGGTGACCCGCGCGCTCTATCAGTAATTTCTGGTAGCAGAGGATGGTTAGGACTAGTAAGATAGGTAGATAAGATAGTTAGAAAATAAACCGTGAAAAATAAATGTGCTGCTAAAAATTGTTTTTTTTAATATTGATTGTGTTACTTAATATTTATTGCAAAAGAAATCGATTTCAAAATTGTTCTAAATAATTTTATATATGTATTGCTGCTAAATATTATATGTTTTGTTAACCAATTGTGTGTGCTTGTTGAGTGTTGTCTGAAATCCCCGGGGAATTGTATAACGGATGGTGAGTAGAATCCATCGCGTTCTGAGGTCATTTGTAGGGAGGAAAGGTTAGTGCATGGTTCAAGTGGAACTGGAAGCGCTAATTAGGTCTTTTCAGAAAAACTGAGTGAATGACAGTAACGGGACTGCTGATAGAAACCTTGGTCTGATATCACCTAGTAAGGGTCACACTAAGGGAGTAATAGAGTCATCGGAGCTTGTATGATAGCAAAGGGAAACGCTGACGAACCCCAGGCTTAGTATATATCCCGGAAAGAAGTGGATGAGACTGGGTAATAGCAGGTTTTCTAATGCTTGCGTGAGGGTAGGCAAGAGAAGTCTATCCGAAGTGTATGAAAAGTAGACAGAAGTGGTTTACTTGTAGTAAAAGAAGAACTTTCTATCTCTTTAGAACACTCCTACACAATGGCGAATGTTATACGTTGTTGACTAAAATTAACAATAGCACCTTAGAGAAAATACAAAGTTTCCGTTACCTTGTGAAGGAGGGAGTCAGTCGAAGGGCTGCTCTGACGTCACTCCGTGCCGCGCTGGTATTGGGTAAACCAGCGGGTGTGTAGTGAAGCCGAAATTGTAAGGGAGGGGTGAGTGCCTGAGCGTGAGAACGCGTCTCGCGAAAAAGGCCGCACACCCATTGGTCGAGAACTTTTGCAACCTCTGCACTGATTGGTTGTTAAGAAATTGGAGTCGCGCTAGCATTGGAAGCACAAACGAAGTAAACATTTTCCGCACCGAGCTTATAGATTGTTACGAGCGGTGTATGTGGTACCCTGATTTTCTGCCTGATCCACGAAATCTAGGGTGTCATAAAGAGTTGATGAGCAAAGGCAGACCTCACAACATGTACGGAGGAAAGAGAAAAATGTAATTTGCCAGCAAAATAAAGAATTTCTTCAAAACTGACAAACCCGTACGATCTAGGGAGGGCGTGATCATTCCTCCGCCAAATACTCCAGCCTCTTTTATGATGTTAGAGAAAGGGTATCATACCTGTGTATGGTTAGAGAACTGGGTAAAGTACACTGCGGAGGATGGAGTTTTAGCCTTTCCCATTGATGGTACTTTTAACGGGAGAATCCTATTTAACCTGAGGACCCGAATGAATGAATTACATCCCAGACCTAGATTAACTCAGTATGAAGCTTTAGAGGAATGGGAAATTGAGGCTCTAGAGCGAGACAGACCCCGAATGGACAAAGGAGTGACCCGATGGTATCCAAAAATGGTAAAAGAAACCAAAGAGCAGAAATTGAAACAGTGGAGACAAAATATGATGGTAGAAGGGTTATTCCCCATGTTCGGAGCTAATGAAATGGCGGGAGGGAAGAAATGTACTGAGAAAACCAGACACATGATGCCCCTGGGTGAATCGGAAGATGAGTTCTTAGAGGACTTATTTATGAAAGGTCCCCCGCCTTATAATGAAGACACCAGATCTCAAAGCTTAACTACTCCATTGAGACCTTCAGGAAGAAGAAGCACTAGTGAAGCCGATTCCACAGGGATAGAACAGAAAAGAGCGGGAGGAGAGGGATTTGGTAGACCCGACCCCGTGGTCCCGAATTACAACCCCTTTGGTGAGGAAAGATCAGTTTTATCCACTCCATCTGCCCCGAATATATATCCTTCTCTAGTACCCCAAATGATACAGGATCCCCCCATGAATCGAGTATTACACGAGCAGGAAAGGGATGCCCTGAGAGGACAGCGGAATGATCTCATACATGCCATAGCTCAGATAAATCCAAATCCTGAAGCCCTGACGATTCCCGTAACCATTGGTCCAGTTTTTCCTCTATATGGGGACAGAATGAATACTCCTAAAACTCCAGTCATAACCCCGATGATGCCCCCGCCCAGAAGGGAACCACTCATTATTGATGACCAAGCAAGTGAATGTGAGTCCATGGCTTCCTTGATGGATCTGCCTAACAGGGAGCAGGGACCTAGTATGTCTCGAATGAGAACTCAGACTGGGAACAAAGACGTACTAATAGAGTCTTCATCAGGAACTCAGAGTGCGACAGTGGTAACTCCCGAGGAAATAGAAAGATGGACCTGAGAATTAGAAAAGGGAACCCCTCATCCGAAACCACTAGATATTTATAAGCTAAGAATAGAGCTAGAGGAACTGAGCGCAGGGAATGTGGGTTTAGAACGATTGAATGTCCGGGAGGAAGATGAGTTGTTGTTCATGTGCAAACACCTTACTCGGAACGCCAAAATATACTATGACAAATTAATGGACACGGCAGTATGTATGGGAATAGATATCAGCAGATCCAAAGTACTACAGAAATCCTACAGAGTAGAATTTTCAGACAAAGATCTAGAAAACCTGAATACCGCAGGGAAGAAGACGCAGATTAAAGAACTGATAAACTTAGCACAGAAATGGGGAGATCTAGACAAGTGGAAAGCCAGATGGGCAAAGAAAAAGGAGGATAGCAAGGAGAGACCACGGACTGCTGAGTACGTCTTACAAGAAGCTGACAAACCAGAAAAATTATGTCCCATGAGAGAAGTCCCAGGGGGAAAATATGTCCATGTCCCTTGGTCCAGACAAGATACAGTATCATTTACCAATGACTTTCCAAAATTACGGGAGAAACCAGTCGATTGGTAAGGACAGGTCGAACGCTTCATAAAAGTTCAGAAATGTCTTCTGAAAGACCTGGATGGGTTTTTCGACATTGTGGTCCCCGTAGACTTGTGGACCGACTGCAAAATTGAAATTGATTGGCCTAGCGAAGAATATGCGAGAGACGAGATAACAGGAGCTCCCGCACCTGAAGTAATGAGGAAGTATGAGCAAGTCATACAGTACCTCAAGAAGAAGGTGCCC
Organism: Lissotriton vulgaris; assembly: GCF_964263255.1. Classification (NCBI taxonomy): domain Eukaryota; kingdom Metazoa; phylum Chordata; class Amphibia; order Caudata; family Salamandridae; genus Lissotriton; species Lissotriton vulgaris. Next base: position 1,012,507,555 of record NC_141699.1, on the reverse strand, counting down.
GCAAAAGAAACTGATTGGACCCGTATAGATAGAACTACCCAAGAGCGTGATGAATCAGTCCACTCTTATTATGAAAGGTTACTGCAGGTCTTCAAAACTTACAGTGGAATCGATAATGTGGACCTGAAGGATATGACACATTTCTGTTATCGATTCGTGTTAGGATTGAGACCTGAGATATCCCAGTGGATTAGGGATAACAAAATCAGTTGGCAAGGGAAACCCATTGATGATGTTCTTAAATATGCCAAATACTGCGAAGATGAGATCGAGAACAAAAAGAAAGCCCTAAAGGAGAAAGTTATGTGGGCTCAGGTGAAATTAGCTGAACAACAAGAAAAACAGTTGAGTAAAATGGCTAACAGTAATAATGCTGCAAATCCGAATACTGGGGGTGGAGGCAGGCCCCGGGTAAAAATGAGTAGGGAAGAGGCTATGGAAAAATTCCCCTGTCACGGATGTGGTCATATGGGGCATTGGAGAGATAAATGTCCGCACTTGCAGGCTGGTAATGCCCCCGTAAATGGTTTAAATCCACAGGTGCAGAAAGAGGGGATCCGAAAGACCCAACAGCAGGTAAATCAACCCCCGGTGCCACGCGCACCTAGACAGAATTATAGGAATCAGGGTCAACAGAATGAAAGGGTCGAAGTGTGGGAAGGAGAGAATGAAAGAAATGCACCCATTCCACAGTACCTGTTAAATGATACTTTTCTCTGCGATGATCAATACTGACGGGGCCTGAGAGGGGAGGACAAGGAGTGCGTGCTTGGTGCCTCCTTACCGGTAGACCAGATTGGACCATACATTGAAGGAAAGGTTGAAGGGACAGATGTCACCTTTCTGTTGGACACTGGTGCTACCCGTTCCACTGTGAGAACAGCGGACGTTCCTAACCTACCCCTCTCGGGAGAAGCTATCCAAGTAGTGGGAGTTTCTAATCAAATAATCAGTACTCCGGTAACAGAACCTATGGAAATTTCCATAGGAAATTTCAAGGAAATGCACAGATTTGTGGTCTGTGATTCCAGTCCTGTAAACCTATTAGGACGAGATTTGCTGTGCAAAATGCGTTGCACCATCTTTTGCTCACCAAATGGTGTTGAAATTCAGACCCCAGATGAAGATGGCCTATATAAATTGATGTTACTAAGGCCCGACACCGACATTAAGCCCATGTCCATTGAAAGTCTACCTGAAGAACTGCAATCAAGCGTAATACCTGAAGTTTGGGATTTTACTGGAAAAGATGTAGGCTTAATGGCAAATGTAGACCCAGTTAAAATAACTATAAAAGCAAATGCCGTATACCCTAATACCAAACAGTATAAAATGAGTGCAGAAGTGAAAGAAGGAGTCGCAAAGGAATTAAACAGATTGCTCAAAGCAAACATCATTCAGGAAGTGATGAGTAGTCCCTGTAATTCACCCACCCACCCTGTAATTCACCCATACTTGGAATTAAGAAGCCTAGCGGAAAGTATAGGGTAGTGCAGGACCTGCGCAAGGTAAACCAAATTGTAGTACATTGCTGTCCCATAGTGCCAAACCCCGCAGTAATACTGTATCAAATTCCTTGGGAGGCGGAATGGTTCACTGTCATAGACTTGTGCCATGCGTTCTTTTCCATCCCATTGCATCCAGAAAGTAAATTCCTTTTCAGTTTTGAATTCAACAGCCAGGTCTATGTCTGGAATCGTGTCCCCCAGGGGTACACCGAAAGTCCATCGATTTTCAACCAGATTCTAAAGAAATGTCTTGAATCCTTAGTACTGCCTAAAGAGTCTGTCCTGGTACAGTACATAGATGACCTGCTGGTAGCATCTAGAAGTCAAGACGACTGTGTCACTGATACCATTGCCTTGCTGAATCACCTAGGAAAAGGAGGACATAAGGTCTCACCAGACAAATTACAGTTCTGCAAGAACTCAGTAAAATATCTGGGGCACCAGATAGAGAAAGGGATCAGGAAAGTCACTACAGAAAGAATTAAAATAATTCGAGAAATGTCACTACCCGTAACCCAGAAAGAAGTAAGAATGTTCCTAGGAGTTGTTGGGTACTGCAGACAGTGGATCGTGGGTTTCGCGGCTATAGCTAAACCCTTGGTTAACATGACAAAGAAAGGAGCGGAAGACCCAGTTTGTTGGAATGATGAATGCATGACTGCTTGGGTAACATTGCGAAATTGTCTGTGCACCGCTCCAGCCTTAGGAATGCCTGACTATTCTAAGAACTTTGAACTGTTCTGTGACACGAGAGACAATTGTGCGCTTTCGGTCCTAACCCAGGAACATGGTCTGATTAGACGTCCTGTGGCCTACTTTTCGGCCGCCCTAGATCCAGTGGCTGCTGGATTACCTGGGTGCCTGAAAGCAGTAGCTGCTACCTGTACAAGCCTAGAGCAGAGTGAGAACATTGTGATGGGACATCCTGTCACTGTATTTGTTCCACATTCAGTTGTGATCTTGCTCACCCGAACCAAGACACAGTATCTCACCCCTAGTCGGCTGACTAAGTATGAGAGGATTCTCATTGGTGCAGAAAATGTAATATTCTCCCGATGTAATACTCTAAACCCCGCCACTCTATTGCCCCTTCCCATTGATGTAGAGGCAGGAGATGAAATTGACCATAGCTGCATAGACTTGACTGAATTTAGCACAAAACCCCGTCCTGATATCAGAGAAGTGGCCTTGGTTGATGAAGACCTCAAAATGTTTGTGGATGGTTCATGCTTGAGACATGAGAATGGAGGTTTGAGTGCTGCCTATGCTGTAGTCACTTTGGAAAAGACCCTGGAAGCTTCCTATCTTTGCGAAGTTAAATCTGCTCAAGTAGCGGAGCTTATTGCTCTAACAAGAGCTTGTAAAATTGGGAAAAACAAAAGAGTAACTGTTTATACTGACAGTCAGTACTGTTACGGGGTTGTTCATGACTTCGGCCAGCTTTGGTTGCAAAGAGAATTCATGACTTCCTCAGGTTCTCCTATCCGAAATGGAAAACCAGTACAAAACTTACTAGAAGCCATCCAATTGCCCAAAGAATTGGCTGTGGTCAAGTGTGCGGCTCACCGATCTGGAAATGACGAGGTGACAGCCGGAAACAGATATGCTGACCAAATTGCCCAGTACTGCGCCCGACACAAAATGTCCCTCCTAATTAAATTATGGGGAGGTGAAAGCAGCTGCCAACTGATGTTGTTTGAAAGATTGGGAACATGGGATGAATTGAGAGAACTACAACAGACAACAGACAAGAAAGAAAGGGACATGTGGAGGCAGGATGAATGTCAACCCAGGAAAGGAGATGGTGTTGTGGTCCACGTGACTGGTATGCCTGTACTACCTGAACGACTGGTTACCGCAATGGCACGGATAATACATGAACCAACACATATTGGAGGGATGCCATGTGCCGTATGTTTGAAAAGGTGTTCTACAGTCCAAAATTCAGGAGCACAGCAGACAAACTTTGTCAGAGGTGTTTAGTGTGTCAACAGTTCAATGCAGGAAAGAAGACAGTAGTGGAACAAAGTACCATTGGGAGAGCAGAAGGTCCCTTCATAAGGATGCAGGCAGACTTCATAAAACTGCCCCTGTGCAAAGGATATCAATATGTCCTGGTCATAGTTTGTTTGTTTTCCCGGTGGGTGGAGGCTTATCCAACAAAGAAGAATGATGCCCTGACGGTAGCTAAATTGTTACTTAGGGAACTGATCCCCCGCTTTGGAATTCCTGAGACAATTGAAACAGACCAAGGTGGACATTTTTCAAACGAAGTCCTAAAAGAACTCTGCAAAGCATTCAAAATGGAGCAAAGGCTGCACTGTGCCTATCATCCAGAGGCTTCTGGAATAGTCGAGCAAATAAACGGTACTCTCAAGTCCAGGCTGGCAAAACTGTGTGACTCCACAAAAATGAACTGGATAGAAGCTTTGCTCATGGTGCTGATGAGCTTGAGAAGTATTCCAAACAGAAAGACAGGCTTGAGCCCCCATGAAGTGCTGATGGGAAGAATGATGCGACAAGCATGGGTACCTGGACACAAACTGCTAAGTATTTCTGATGATATGGTGCTAGAGTACTGCAGGCAGTTGGGTGACCAAGTGCGTTCTATCTCTCACCAGATTGGAGAGATTGCTGTCGAATGGCCTACAACCCCAGCACACAAGCTGAAACCAGGTGATTGGGTGGTGTTGAAGAAACATACCCGGAAGAGTTGCCTTAAACCGAAGTGGGGCAAGCCTCGACAAGTGATCCTTGTCACCACAACTGCTGTGAAGTGTGCTGGTGTACCAAAGTGGATCCATGCAAGTCACACGAAGAAGGTGACTGGAGAAAACGCGACTGAAGCCAAAGGTAGTCCAGCTGAGGAGACTCCAGAAGAGGGTCCGGATCCCGCTGACATCGAACTACCAGGCACAAGTCAAGAAATTGAATGGTTTCCTGCTGATGACCAGGTTCTTGATCCAATAAGAACCAGAAAATACTCTTACCTAGGTAGTGAGTGGGACAGTGCAGGTGAGTCAGAACAAGAAGAAGAAGGTCAGATCATCAAAGACATCATAAAATCTGATCAGGGAATAGGCCAAGTAGGGACAGATCAAGTCATCGACACTCCTTCTCAGACAGAGGAGGCTGGAAAGGGACAGATAGTAGTCAAAGCGGAAGTTCATGCGGAAGAAAATCAAGAGATCGAAGAGCATGAACCAGGCCAGTTAGTAATAGATGAACGTGTTCAGGAAGAAGAGTCCAGTGAATCACTCACAAACGAAGATCAAATACAGTCTAAACCTGAACTAGGTCAGCTTAAGGACCAGGCAGAAGAAATAGATGAAAGACCTGGAACTAGTCAGACAGGAAGGGAAAAAGACACTGCTGAAGCAATAGTGCGACAAAGAAGAAAAAGCAAAAGAGTTCACGAGGAAGAGCAAGTTTCCTCGACTACAAACAGGATCGAAAAGAAGGATGAACCCCGATATGTAAAAAGACTAAGAATAAGAATAAAAACAGTCGAAGAAAAACTAAAGGACCGAAAAAGGGCTGAAAGTGAAAGAAAAGAAGCCCGAGGAAAGTCCATCCGAAAGGGCGGCAGAGTAAAGAAACAAAACAGACTGTACCGAAGCCCTGAGTGGACCTATTTGGTATTGGAAGAAATTGATGAGCCCGAAGCTTGTGGCAAAAGCGATGAAGGGTCCATTGCTGATCGGAGTTCTGACGAAGACCCTCCTTGAGGTGAAGCGAAGTAAAACCTCAGCTGAGAAGAAACGAAGAGGGGTTGAGAAAGCCACCTGTAAGATAAAATGTCTGATTCAAATGTCACTGGAAGGTCCAGATTTAGCTGTTGCAAGACATGCTGTAAAATATGCATCTGTAGTGTAGTGGTACTAGTAATGATATGGATAGGATTAACAGTGTTTATATCTTTTATGATAAGCAAAGACCCTAACATGTATCCTACAGACTTGACGACACAAGACGCAGAAGTTGTACATACTGAAGAAACACCACGAAGAGTAGAAAGACGTGACAATGTAATGAGTCTGAGACATACACGACCCGACTTAGAAGCATCATAATTAATTTCTGAATTTGTATAGCGCCTGGTTACACTGTCAGTGTGTCCCCGCGCTGTCAGAAGAGTCAGTTGCTCCGTCAGTCAGAACAAGACGGGCTAATCTTTAGGAAAGAGGAATGTTTTAAGTTTCCTGCGGAAGATGAGCTCCGATGTTTCCAGTCTTAAGCTCCGGGGGAGAGAGTTCCATTTGTGTGCCGCCAAAGTACGAAAGGATCTGCCTCCCATTCTGGCTTTCTTGTGTCTGGGGACAGCGAGCAGGCCTGCTCCTAATGAGCGGAGATGAGGGAGAACTACATTATCCCCAAATGAAGAACAGGACACACTTAAATGTTTTCGCAAACCTTTTAGTGCACTATGTAGAAGCTATGGAAATAGAAGATTGCTATGTCTGCATGATGCTACCTACTTCAGTAGCTGAAGGCGTGACATACCACCATTTACCCCTGACCTATGGAATATCCTGTAGTATTTTAGCTAGTTTATTTTATAGAAGCACTTTACAGTATTATTACTCAAACACTGACGTTATCTTTTCAGAACTTCCTATTAGAGGGAATCTGAACCTTGTACATACCCTTGGTGGAGTGACTCGCTACATGGGAGAATACTTCCTGACAATAGGTGACATAGATCTGAATGAAGCTCGTAGAGACAACTTGACGTGTTCCTTACATGCACAAGAGAAAATGTTCTTGAAAATGGCAGAGAAGAGAAGGGAAAAGTTTCAGAAAAAGGCAAATGACGAACAGAACAGAACCCCTAGATGGGCAGAAAACATGGATAACACCTCACAAAGCGAAGTTACTCCTGCTCTGTTGCTGGATTTTGAACGGAAAGGGAAACTCTGTCTTCATAGAGAAAAGACTAGCTATTATAACAATGTATTCATTGGTTCCAGCGAGTGTGAACATAATTACAAGGTAATTGGAGGTTGGGGTTTCAAAAATGGGTCAGAACCTGTGTTTCCAGGAATTTATTATATATGTGGAAACAAGGCTTATTTCAAATTGCCGGATCACTGGTATGGAAGCTGCTACTTTGGCATTGTCTTTCCGAAAATATACCATGTGAACAATGCAGCTGGAAGCAATGAGATTACTAATGGCTTAGTGCGTAGAAAACGTGAAAGTGTAGGAGAAATTATAGGTGATATTTTTAGCGCACTGATACCTGGAATGGGGGTAGCTCTGAATACTCATAGAATCTGCAAATTATCTACAATAGTGGATCGGTTATCAACTGACACTGCTGCTGGATTGCTGATGATCAATACCGAAATGGTTGCGATCAGATCAATGGTTTTACAGAATCGCCTTGCTCTTGATACCTTATTGGCAAAAGAGGGCGGAGTCTGCAGGATGCTGAGGGCACAACATTGTTGCACTTACATTCCTGATAAAAGTGTCGAAATTAAGAAGTATATAAGAAACATTACTAATTTGGAAAAAGAACTCAAACCATTAGAGGTTGACAGTGCCTGGAAGAGACTGACTGATGGTCTCTCCTCTGTAGGTAGTTGGTTCTCCAACTTAGGTAAAAGCCTTTTATGGAAAATACTGATGCCAATAGTTGGAATAGGTGTGATTGTTCTGATCATATTCATCTGTTGCAAATGCCAGAAATGCAGAAAATATGTAGTGAATAAGAGAGGAAAGCGAAAGGCTGAAGACTTAGAATTAGAAGAATTAAGAAACCAGATATATAAGAAAATAAAGAACAATCATACACACAGAGAGGCGGAGAGAAAGCTCAACAATAAGTTCATTGAGGTTGAGATGGATGAATTGGATGAATGAAGTTGGCATCTGTTTTCATGTGTAGTGATGATAGTAAATATCATCAAAGAGGGGATTGATGGAGCAAGGATTCGCACGTAACGCGACTTGCTCTCTTCATGAACCTCGCTTAAATCATAACTGTACTAACTCTGATTGTTTGTCATTTATTTGTATTTCCCCAACACACGGGTGTCCCTAGGAGGCTTGCCTATGTGTTTTTCATCGTAATCAAGCTTGCACATTAATAAAATGGCCGCTTTGCAGAAATCCAGTCTGCGCATGCGTCGGTCATACTCATGTGATGTGACGCGCTCGCAATCTGGAGGGAAAAGTTCGCTCATGCGCAGTAATGTTAAAATGGCCGCTTGTCACTAATCATGCTTCATGCTATCTTAAGCCGCTTTTGTCTATGCATCCTTTCTGCACTAACTCTTATTGCTATAAGTATTATAAAATAAGGGATTAAGAGTAGTTGGTCATGGTGTACAGTGTATTCATTTTATTCTGTGTTATTAATTTGTTTTCGCTTACTTTTCATGTACCGCGTAAATGAGGGCCTTGACGTGGGGTTGGAATCCATTTTGAAGCTGACGTATCCCTCATCACGTGATCAAAGATCTGGGACGTGCAGCAATGGAACCTGGCCAGTTGGCCATTGAAAAGGGGACTGTCCTTTCCAGGCGCACCTTTGCCCTTGAAGATGTGCTATTTTTATTCTGAAATGCGCAACAATGTTGCAAACCTTTTCTTCACTATTGTACTTTCCCACACGTATGCCTGGGAACCCAGATGTTAGGGGGAGGGTAATGTCACGTGAACTTACGTAATAGAAATATAGGTGGTGACAAATGTCTTAAACCACCTCCCTTGACCAATCAGAAGATGGGATTTTGTCATTTTGCAACATTTATGGGTGGTCTTGGGGACTTAAAACTGTATATATAGCCTAGCTTAGCTTAGAGAAATTGTCCGACTTGTCCGACTAGCAGACCTGTCACTGACCCTACGAACTCTATAGGTGCCTGATACAGAGTGCTGCGGAGCATTCTGCCTGAAACTTTCCACAAACTCCAAGGGGTGGAAATTAGTCCTGAGTGCTAAGCGAAGCACTTTGCTGGGAGATTCGAAAACCCAATCAGGGTTATTGGCGGATTCCGTGCAGAAGAGGGGGTAACGCTGGCGTTGCATCCGATGCTGTGAGGGGTTGGTCGTGCCTTGGTGAACCCAGTCCTGACCCAGACCTGAGGGGTATCCTGTCCTGACTGTCCATGAGCTGTACCTGCTCACCTTCTGGTATTCCCTGAATCCTTGAGGGTCCTTGTCCCGTTCTTTCCCAACTGACCCGTGGCCAGGGTTAGTCCTCATTCTCACCTAGGTAAATATTGACATAGGTGTCTGTCTATACTATACCCTCAACTTTTCCTCCTCTGATTAAAGCAATCTTGCCTGTGATATTCTCCATATCTCCTTTGAATGTAATTTTATGCAATTGATTATTAGTAAATGTTCCACTTTTACCCTTCCTATAGGACATTGTTAAACCCGACTGTTTATCTAGCTTGTTCCACTTATTCCCTTTCCCTTAGTATGGTTGCCGTGAAGTTAGAAAGATAGCATAAGGTTTAGGAAATAGTATAAAATTATTAGGTCACACATTAGGTTTTTCCTCACTTCCTTGCCCTAGATTAAACTGTATTAGATAAATATTCATCATGATCCATGCCCTATAGTGTTCCCTTCTACTCTATGATACTCACTCTCCTCCATAGTTACATCCTGGTTCTGATTTTAATTATTGATGTATTGCTTTGCATTTGCCTCCTTGTAATGGCATTTTCGTCCTAAACTTATACTATATAAAACCCTTAAAACCATCAAGGTGTCTGTGGTCATTATACATTAAAGTAATATTAAAGGTATTAAATGTGTAAATCAGAATTTTCTCCCTTTTAGGAAAACCCTTATCACCTGTCCACTGCTAGCTCCTGATCTGTCAGGAGTAATGTGCCTGTGGTAAGTCAGGTACATGAATAGTGAGTGGTGTAAGAGTCACCCACCCGATTACTGATAGTAGCGTGATAGAGGTTTCACCTGGTTCATTTGCAAAACACTGTCATCATATGCACGCCAGGGCCCAGTGCGTGGGAAATTTGGTAATCTAAGTGACCCGGGTGACCCGCGCGCTCTATCACACTGAGTAGGATTACTTTTCAAACTGTCTTCCAAATTTCCTGCAGTTTCTACAACTAGTGCCAAAATATTAGTGACTGAACCATATGTAGCCCATCATTTATCTTTCCCTCAAATGATCTGCTGAAATCAAGACACATCCAATCAAAAGCTAAACCAGCTAGATGGCTGCCAAACCTCATGTGGATTCATCAAAAGGTGGTAAATGTGTTAGCAAATGAACACTCCTTTGACCCACATCATTAATTCCCCAACCTTGCTGGACCTGCATTAAATTGAAAAAACCAAGAGGCAAAGAAAAAAAGGCCCCAAAAGTGCTATTTCTCATGTTGATTCTCATAGGAAAAGTTGCTCTCCAATTTAAAAATCAGTTTAGAAAGTGTGGTTTTATGGCTTGGTGTAAATCCATTAAGTCGTTTCAAGAAATTAACATTTAAAGAGTGGTTCAGGTTGGGGATGAGGGTGTTAACCCCAAGAATAAGTTAGATAGATTTGGATGGTTGGTCCAGTAGGCATTTCACAGGAACTCTATGGTACCCAAAAATTAAAAAATATGCCATTCTGAGTGATCGAAGGACTTTTTTTTCATTCCATCATTTTGGTACTGCCATACTGGTCCTCGTACCACAGTACAGAGTTATCTGAATTCTTCAATATTAAATTTAAATTATCAATATTTGTTTTTAATTTTCAAACATTTAGATTTTGTTTAGTATTAGGACTGGTAGGGTTTTATTTTAAGACCCTACCTCCATTATTTTCTATGAAGGAGGGTGTTACAGTACTAGTGGTTGACCATGTGTAGTGCTGAACTTACTCTAAGTGGGTGCATGTCCCTCCCTAAACGTCCCCTGAAACCCCTCCGTTCTCCTTCCTAAACCTCTCCATTCAGTAAAAATATGTCCTGTTTTTCAGGCCACTCCAGTTGGTTCATTCCATCTTCACTACTCAGTGGCAAACGCACATGTGTGGGGCTCTCACCAAACAAAAGATAGGCGACAGAGGGAGATTGCACGCGTACATTTGTGAACTGCATTTTGTAGTGAGTAAGTAGCAATACTGTAGTACTTTCTTATGTACTACAAATTACACTTCGTGCATCAGGCCCGTTTTTAACTGACATGTTCTCTATTCTCCATTTCCAGTTTTAGGGAGAAAAGTTCCCTTAGTAAGACATCCTTTCTTCTTTAATTCATGCTGATATAGATGGTGCTTGCCAGGTACCTATTCCTTAGCAGTTTTTTCTTTAAACAATGTTGTTAGGGAGGGAAGATGAAAATGCTGTTATAGTTTGTCAACTTATTTTTGATTTATTTATTTTTAAAGTTTTATATAGCGCTGGCTAGACCCGGAGGTATCAGAGCGCTTTACATGAGCATCAGATCATAGTTACAGGTTACATCGTTACAAAGGTTACACAGTTCTTAGAGCATGGCAACATAGTTACTTGTAAGGTCGAGATAAACAATAAGCACAAATACGTAAGGGGAAAAGCAGGCAAGATGAGAGATTCAGGGGAGGGGGTTTGGAGCAGGGGAAGTAGACAGATAATGAAGGCGGGAAAGAGGAGGGGAGGGTGAGATACACAGCATGGGGAGAGGAGGGGAAGGGTGACGGGGACACAAACCGGTAGACGAGTCAAGGCAAAGTCCAGTAAGCTGTGATCCCAGGGAAGTGGTATCCCTTCCCTATCTCTATTGCGAGACGCTCCCTTTACGCAGTGGACTCTCTCAGAGGGGTCTCTGAGACTCCAAGGTCTACAAACTGGATCCTTCCCCAAAAAGGGGAGAGGGAGTGCTTTGGCAAGGGGTGCCATACCATACCTCAAGTGTGAGTGGCTCCCTTGGCGCAGTGGACTCACTCAGCGGGTTCGCTGAGACTTCAGAGTATAAATATTGGATCTTTCCCCAACAAGAGGAGAAGGAGTGCTTAGTTAAAGGGCACAAAGGACAGGGGGGTAGGCAGAGTAGCAGGCAAGGGGAGATATTCAGGGGAGAGAGGATAGGAGCTAGGGAAGAGACAATAAGGAGAGACAAAAAGAAGTCTGCCTAAAGACAGACTGGGTAGGTGACGACCAAGGAGGAATCCATGGCCCATCTCCCCTATAGCTAAACCAAGTAGCTCCATTGGGCATCAGACAAAATAGTTCAGTCTGAAAACATTGAGAGGGGAGGGAGGGAGGGAGGGAGAGACATAAATAGAGGGAGGATGCGGTAGGAGACGACAGAAGAGAGGAAAGGAAGTGCAACAATGTGGTTCAACAATATACCAGAAAAAGATCAACAAGTAAACATTAAATCAAACCATCAGCAATACAATTTGGGGAGGAGAGAAAGGAGAGAGAAAGTAGTGGGGCGTAGGGGAGGAGGGAAAGTGAGGATAAGGAAAGAGACAACCGTAGAGACAAAAGGAAATCTATCTAAAGACCGACTGGGTAGGTGACGTCCAAAGAGGGAATCCACGGCCCATCTCCCCTATAGCGAAACTAGGTATCTCCATCGGGCATCAGACAAAATAGTTCGGTCTCAATACATTGAGAGAGGAGGGATGGAGAGACATAAATAGAGGGAGGATGCGGGAGGAGACAACAGGAATTGCAACAATGTGGTTCAACAATATACCAGAAAAAGAACAACAAGTAAACATTAAATCAAACAGTCAGCAATACATTAGAGGAGGAGAGAAAGGAGAGAGAAAGTAGTGGGGGGTAGGGGAGGAGAGAGAGTGAGGATAAGGGAAGAGACAACCGTAGAGACGAAAGGAAGTCTGTCTAAAGACCGACTGGTGACTACCAAGGAGGGAATTCACGGCCCATCTCCCCTATAGCTAAACCAGGTAGCTCCATTGGGCATCAGACAAAATGAGGAATGATAGCATTACAAGTTACAAATTACATCAGTTACCACTCCATGGGACAATGACAATGCAAGGTGTAAAAATAGCTAAATACTTGGCTCACACAGCTATATGTAGGTATAAGGACAAAAAAATCCATGAATGGATGCACTAATTGTGTGCCGCCTGGGAGGTTGTGCATAGATACTGGAACAAAGGTGTGTCCTTAGGAGAGAGCATTGAGAATCACAGGCATAATCAGGGCCACTGGAATTATACGATTGTCCGGCCGTGGCAATTTTCACTTAATTATAGATTTCCAGATTTTGCCACTTAATCCATCATCTGCTGCATAATCTGCATATTTTAACAAAAAAAAATGTTGTTTCTAGCTCAAACGGTTCAAAAGTTACTAAAAACGTGATGGCAAATGCTGCCACACAATGGAAGGACATTTGCAAATCTGGACTGGTGTTCTTTCTGTAGTTTATTGATATCTGTGAGTGTTAAATTGGCACTAGCGTTATGTGACGAAGGCCCAGAATGTGTTACCAAATTTAAAAATGATGAAATAATATTATAATAAAAGGTCCTGACATATGTCGCATAATTTGCCTTTTCTTGCCGCATAATTTACTCAACCTTGTTGCATAATTTGGCCCTCTACTTCTGCGTAATTCCAGTGATCCTGGGCATAATACATGACCCCCACTAGTGGCTGCCATCGCACATGGCATTCACATATGGGGGGGGTGAATGTCCCCTCTCCAAAATGAGGCTAGATAATGTCCTTCTAATAACCACTAACAACGCTCAACTGACAGTGCTATCATTGTGCCTGGAAGACAAATACCCTACTGATGTCACAAAGAACACCACGAGGGTGTATGGGGACTTCACACCCAGAGACGTTTTAGGGCATAGGCAAAGTGGGCTCTGGGCAAAGGCCCCAGCCATCCAGGGGGCCCCTGATAGAGCCAGCTATGTTCTGCATACAGTCTTGCCCTGATTACCTTGAATCATTTTTAAACAGATTGTTGTAAATAGCGTTTTTTCTATCATTTATTTTTTGTGTGTGAGAGTCTCTTACATACATTTTGCAGATAAAATGTGTTTGTTTCATGCAACATCCATATTCATTTTTTTCTTTTAGATCAGTGTAGGACCTGAGATGAGAATTGGGATGGGGTCACCGAGAATATTTGCAGTAAGATAAGTGAGCTGCTGCTGTGTTACAATACTGAAAATACACGTCACTATCCCTGAATATCAGATGTACGCACATTTACAATTTGACCAAAGAGGGCACGAACGAACTGAAACTGGATCATAAAATCTAAATTGTTCTGAACAGGGGCCCACAAATTACATTTGGCCCAGGGCCCCCAAATCCTTAAAACGTCCCTGTTCACATCTCCATGACGTTTTTGGGGGCGAGTTACACAGAAACACATAGCGACATTTAGAGCAACCCAGGGTACTTCTGTGCTAAGCACTACCTGCAGCACAAACTCAATCATTTACTGCACTGACTGGAAAGGTGTACCCAGCCCTGGCATGTGCATCATCTGTGCACCACTACTATACTTCAGGGTCAGCTGCTGCATTATGGAAGGGGCCAGGTAAGTGGGTAACTCTACTGTGGCTATTACCTCATTTGCATGGGGGGTGGTCCCTCACGAATTAAAGGAAACCCTTTATTACCTAATCCGTGCATCTTATTGTAGAGTATAAGCAACGAGATGCTCAGGCATTGCTTACTGCACACTACCCAGGAAGGTGCACACACCCGCTGCATTCTGCCTGCCCCTGGAAGCTTTTGGGGAATGGCAAGTTAGCTGCACTGGCAGTGACTCTGCAGGGAGAACCATCATATCCTGGTGGAAAACGAACCTAATGGTGGCACGCAGACTGAATAAAAATCAAGCAGACAGAATTACGGTTTCTATATTTGGCAATATTTAAAATGAATGTAAAAGTTTATTACTCGGTGCATTATTTATTTTTTTATTCCTTTGGGAGTTTTATACAGCGCGAACTCGGCCCGAACATATCAGTCAGGTATCAGAGCCCTATGAGGACTGGTTTAATTACAGAGGAACACATTCATGTTTGTTAAGCACGAGGATATAAGGTGATTTTCCCAAAATCACAGGATGCTGAGCGTTGTTGCCGAGATTCGAAACCGGTTCCCCAGCTTCCAGGTAGACTGTTCTAGCCGTTAGTCAACATCCCCTCCCTGACCAGAGAGGGTGGCTGTTTGCTGTTGGGGCCCGCAGCACACTTTCTTGTGGACCAACACTTAGGGGCAGATTTACAAGCCCCCTGCGCCTCTTTTACGCTGCCGTTGCGTCACTTTTGTGACACAGCAATGACGCAAAAGATGCGCCATGGTGCGGGGTATTTACAACGTGATGCATCTCCCAGATACGTCATGTTGTAAAGCCCTGCGCCAGAAGGATGCGTTCCATTGCAGGGAGGGGCATTCCGGCGCAGGAACGCCTCCCAAAAGTCACTGAGTGAAATCTACAAGATTTCACTCAGTCACTTTTGGGCCCATGCTGCGTCACAACCCTGCTTGAAGCAGGCGTAAGGATTGACGCAGCATTGTGCACATAGGGCCCCCAAAAGCATTGCTGGAGCTGCATCGCGCTTGCGGCACAACTCCAGCAATGCGCCGCATTTACGGCACAGATGCGTGACGCATCTGTGCCGTTTTTGCCCCATGGTGCGCCGCATTCTAAATGGGGCGCATCCAGGGTGGCGAAGCTGCGGCGCACAATAACTGGCGCATCCCTGCTGATATGCAGGGATGCACTAGTTATTGTAAATCTGCCCCTTGTTTTTTTTTCCTGATCTGACCTTTCCCGAGAGCAAGAGAGGAAAAAACGAACAAAGGGGAAAGGAGGAGAAAGAGAAAGATGGCAAACCGTCCCAGAGGGAGAAAGCAGGATTGTGCAAGAGTGAGCTAAAGGGCCAGTGAGTGTCTGGTGATCAATCAAAGAGGCATGAAATGTATTGAATCCTACGCAGCCTTGGTATTCGGCACCCTGACATGTGATAGTCCCGACCGCCGGCTTCGAACATGGCACTCACTCTTTTACAAATTAAGCACTGCACATATTGATCTAAAAGTGCATTTGCAATGCATATTTTCTGCTGTGTCTCACATGTAACTATCCAAATTAATGACAATCACATACAAATTCAAAACTGCTACCAGTTTGCAGATCCTGAACTTATCTGTTCTTGGCCGGTCAGAAGAAGAGATCATGTTGAGTTTTCATTGAACAAAGCAAGAACAGGGCAGCTGGGGTGAGCAAAGGACAGTCTCTGGTCCTGAGAAAACACATCATGCAGCAGTTCTGATTGCTGAATTTGTCCAATTCTGTTGATGTATGTGACGGCGTATGCATTCCTACATTTTACAGCACAGTAAAGCTGACATTCAGTGATTGCCACTTAATGTGATCACAAAACTGGCAACATTTTTGGGGTGTTTGGAGAAGCAACTGAGATTACTTGTTAAATTATTGAGACTCCCGAGAAACTGTGACAATAGCTATCATTCTGATTTTATTTGAAATTAATGCACTTTAACAGACTTCATTGTCTAAATAAAGTATTTTTGAATTTGAATTTGATTTGAATTTGACTAAATGTGAGGTAGCCACTGATGGAGCAAGCAGATGAATGAAATTTCGTTCAAACTCGCAAAGTTAAACTTCCATAACAAACGTAATTGTACTAACAAGCATGTGTGTTGAAATGATTAATCAACTTAGTTTTAAAATGCACTCACACAGAAGAACATGTGGGACTAATTTATATGCTCTGTGTTGCAATCGCAAGTGTGTGAAAATAATAACCTATGTTCTGTTATGTCTTTTCTGTGGCAAAAGCTCGTGGAGAATCCTTATGGCCTAGAAGAAGAAGGTTAATATAAATGCTGCTATATGTGCTTAGCTAGGTAACATAAATTAATGGGGTAATATTTAGCAAAGGGGTGGGTAACAGAATTGGTCTCAATTCTCTAATTAATGACTGTTTTGTGTTTGTTTATATACTAGTTTCGGTGAGAGGCCTTTAGGCCTACAAAAGATGGCGTTTTCGAGTCCTGTCCAGAAAGGAGCCTTTCACACAGGAGAAGTGGAAAGTTTTACCACGTTGACAATTTTGTCAGAAAATACTGTTGAATAAGTTGTGCATAATGTGCTCATGGAGATTGTCCAAGGACAGGAAGCGGCAGGTTTGCCAAGGCAAGGAAGTCATGAACTGTAGCTCGAACTTGGTTACATTTTCGAGGAATCGAAATGACTCGAAAGCCGAGGAGGACAATAGGGCTAAAGAAAAGCCTGTTCTCGGTCTGGAGATGGATATGTCATGCTGGTGGACTGACACGGTACAAAAGGGTGTGGTGATGGACGGAACATCTGAATCAATCAAACACTCACACCCAGTCAAAAGATCTGGGTTTAATCCATCACCGTTCTTTAGCCCACTCTGCCACCCCAGTTCAGACATGGCTATATGCAAATCAGTCTGACCCTGTGCCTCATGGGAACAGTCCATCCCGAACTGCCAAGCCATGTCTTCCCTGGACCAGAAACAAGCTTCCGAGGACCGGTTTCAGGCATTTCAGCCGTCTTCAGCCCGGCTTGCTTGAATCCAGTGGCAAAGTGAGCAAGGGACTCAAGTCTGAGCATACCCTGCCACACTTATGGCGGCCAAAAGCGGTACAAAAGGGTGTGGTGATGGATGGAGCATCTGAATCAATCAAACACTCACACCCAGTCAAAAGATCTGGGTTTAATCCATCACCGTTCTTTAGCCCACTCTGCCACCCCAGTTCAGACATGGCTATATGCAAATAAGTCTGACCCTGTGCCTCATGGGAACAGTCCAGCCCGAACTGCCAAGCCATGTCTTCCCTGGACCGGAAACAAGCTTCCGAGGACCGGTTTCTGGCATTTCAGCCGTCTTCAGCCCGGCTTGCTTGAATCCAGTGGCAAAGTGAGCAAGGGACTCACGTCTGAGCATACCCTGCCACACTTATGGTGGCCAAAAGCGGTACAAAAGGGTGTGGTAATGGACGGAGCATCTGAATCAATCAAACACTCACACCCAGTCAAACGATCTGGGTTTAATCCAGCACCGTTCTTTAGCCCACTCTGCCACCCCAGTTCAGACATGGCTATATGCAAATCAGTCTGACCCTGTGCCTCATGGGAACAGTCCAGCCCGAACTGCCAAGCCATGTCTTCCCTGGACCGGAAACAAGCTTCCGAGGACCGGTTTCTGGCATTTCAGCCGTCTTCAGCCCGGCTTGCTTGAATCCAGTGGCAAAGTGAGCAAGGGACTCACGTCTGAGCATACCCTGCCACACTTATGGCGGCCAAAAGCTGTACAAAAGGGTGTGGTGATGGACGGAGCATCTGGATCAATCAAACACTCACACCCAGTCAAAAGATCTGGGTTTAATCTATCACCGTTCTTTAGCCCACTCTGCCACCCCAGTTCAGACATGGCTATATGCAAATCAGTCTGACCCTGTGCCTCATGGGAACAGTCCAGCCCGAACTGCCAAGCCATGTCTTCCCTGGACCGGAAACAAGCTTCCGAGGACCGGTTTCTGGCATTTCAGCCGTCTACATCCCGGCTTGCTTGAATCCAGTGGCAAAGTGAGCAAGGGACTCACGTCTGAGCATACCCTGCCACACTTATGGTGGCCAAAAGCAGTACAAAAGGGTGTGGTGATGGACGGAGCATCTGAATCAATCAAACACTCACACCCAGTCAAAAGATCTGGGTTTAATCCATCACCGTTCTTTAGCCCACTCTGCCACCCCAGTTCAGACATGGCTATATGCAAATCAGTCTGACCCTGTGCCTCATGGGAACAGTCCAGCCCGAACTGCCAAGCCATGTCTTCCCTGGACCGGAAACAAGCTTCCAAGGACCGGTTTCTGGCATTTCAGCCGTCTTCAGCCCGGCTTGCTTGAATCCAGTGGCAAAGTGAGCAAGGGACTCACGTCTGAGCATACCCTGCCACACTTATGGCGGCCAAAAGCTGTACAAAAGGGTGTGGTGATGGACGGAGCATCTGGATCAATCAAACACTCACACCCAGTCAAAAGATCTGGGTTTAATCTATCACCGTTCTTTAGCCCACTCTGCCACCCCAGTTCAGACATGGCTATATGCAAATCAGTCTGACCCTGTGCCTCATGGGAACAGTCCAGCCCGAACTGCCAAGCCATGTCTTCCCTGGACCGGAAACAAGCTTCCGAGGACCGGTTTCTGGCATTTCAGCCGTCTACATCCCGGCTTGCTTGAATCCAGTGGCAAAGTGAGCAAGGGACTCACGTCTGAGCATACCCTGCCACACTTATGGTGGCCAAAAGCAGTACAAAAGGGTGTGGTGATGGACGGAGCATCTGAATCAATCAAACACTCACACCCAGTCAAAAGATCTGGGTTTAATCCATCACCGTTCTTTAGCCCACTCTGCCACCCCAGTTCAGACATGGCTATATGCAAATCAGTCTGACCCTGTGCCTCATGGGAACAGTCCAGCCCGAACTGCCAAGCCATGTCTTCCCTGGACCGGAAACAAGCTTCCAAGGACCGGTTTCTGGCATTTCAGCCGTCTTCAGCCCGGCTTGCTTGAATCCAGTGGCAAAGTGAGCAAGGGACTCACGTCTGAGCATACCCTGCCACACTTATGGCGACCAAAAGCGGTACAAAAGGGTGTGGTGATGGACGGAGCATCTGAATCAATCAAACAATCACACCCAGTCAAAAGATCTGGGTTTAATCCATCACCGTTGTTTAGCCCACTCTGCCACCCCAGTTCAGGCATGGCTATATGCAAATCAGTCTGTAGCTCGAACTTGGTTACATTTTCGAGGATGCGAAATGACTCGAAAGCCGAGGAGGACAATAGGGCTAAAGAAAAGCCTGTTCTCGGTCTGGAGATGGATATGTTATGCTGGTGGACTGACACGGCTCAGCCAATAACAAATGTGGATTTATGGAAAAGAATGCAGAATTTAGTTACTTTAGCTAGTTAGTAAGGTATAAAACATGCAGTTGGACTCTTTGGCGCACGTAAGGATAGCAGACTCTTATGATTTTTTTATTAGGTGAAGAGAGTTTTTAGTCAGGGAGATAGAATTTAGGGAAAGGAAACTTATCTTTTATTTTAAATTCATGCTAACTGATTTGTCTTTAATATGTCAGTCTAAAAGTCTTTTCCTTAAAATTATGCTTTCACCTTGCTAATAAAAAAGATTCTAATTATTAAAATGCTTTTGCTTTGAATAAAAGTTAATAAAAATTAGATTTTAAAATGACAAGCTTGTCTTGTTTATTCATGGTCTAGTTATCATTAGTTGATCCATTCGCCTTTGTGACTTAATTAAATGACATATATTTTAAAACCATGGTAAGAAATGATAAACTGCAGTTGTAAATAATTATGTAAATAGTTTATGAATAGTTCTGATTATTTAGGTCACATGATTCAGACGCTCAAAAATTGTCTTGTTAGTTTATGGGCCTTGGTAAGTGATTCATGATTAATGGTGAGTATTGTGGTGAGGAAATAGAAATTTTCAGGTATCCAGTGTGTCCCCCACTCGCACCCTATCTATGCACCCATGTTCCATGTATGTCACATAATTCCTTTCCCGTGCCTGCTATGAAGACGCATATGCATTTGCGTCCAACGTTAACATGTCACTTATTCAGCCCTCCAAGAAAACCACGTCAATTAGGCTTCTAGGCCTATGGTGCCAACGTCTTTACATGGTGCAATTTTAAATAACGCGAAGCACACGTTTTCCACGTTTTTCTGGCTCAGCCGAGCCAGGCCCTTAATTGAGGCTCTGAGCCTCTTCTGTCCCGGAAAGCTGTAGTTTAGGTATGCATCCCTGACCTCTGTCTTACTTCCTGCTCAGCCAAGCGGTGCCCGGCTCGGCCTGGCCTGCCTGCCAAGACAGTATTTTGCTTACAGTTATCTGCTCAGCCTCCTCGAAAACACATTCCAGTCTAGTGAAATAGGTAAACATGTTTCCGGCTGCAGAGCAAAAGGCCTTGCCTTCCTGTCTCCTTGCAAATGATTTACAGCACCCGTTACCATGATAGGCCCATGGCCCCCGCACATTGCGCATTTCACCAAGACACGTATGCACCCACTAGCATTCAGTATTGAACGGCTTCTGCCCAGAGACCCTTCACTCCAGATAATACATCCTCCAAACATAAGATACCAGATATACTATAGGTACAGGTCGTTCTGACATCCCAGACACCAAGACTCTTCTACTAGAGCTAAAGTCAAGTCTTTCAGCTCTCCCTAGTTACACGCCTTTACCACGTCATGCCTAGTTGCGCACGCACTCAGGATAAAGGTTTCTGCTGACCCTGCAGAATCTCTCTATGCATCCACCCACCTATGACACTTATGTGACGTTTCCAGTACACACCTCCGTGTACGCCCCTGTACACGCCTTCTTTTACGCCCATGCGTTCTTATCTTTTCTCTTTTCACTTGTTACGCCTACTGTATTCATTTCAACTGTACAGTTTTACTATATATAATGTGTGATGTTAATAAAATGTTGAATATCCCTTCCTGAACCTTAGTGGTGATGGAACTCGATGTCCAGCGTCTCGAGATGCTTAATTAAAGCCCGTATGACTCAGATACCACAGACTCTGCCTCTCATTTTATTGAGCTATCCTTATTGTTATTTAATGTATAGAAAAATAGTCCTGGTAATTTTATTTACCACATAATCTGGCGCCCAAACAGGAACCCCTCCCCTTCATCACGCGCCGGCGATGTAACGCAGGCCCCTGACCCCTTCTACAGCCGTGACGGATTCCTGTGCACACCTGCGGGTTTTCCTGCTATCTACCTCAGGCCCACGGAGGAGACGGAGATTGCGGTCCGGCATCCAGACGAGGCGGTGAGGAATGCGGAGAGTCCCGACCAGAGCCCAAGCTGAGAGAGCAAGGTCGGAGGTATCCGGAGGCCCACCTGTTCCGAAGCGCACGCGTAGTATGCGTAGTAGCAGCCAGATGCCGTAGCAGTCCAGTCCAGTCCAGTATCACGTTTCCGAGGCCTTCAGTTTTGCTTCCCGTTGAGTACCGTTGTTGGGAACGCATCTAGACGGGTTCGTTAATTTGTGCCCGGTCAAGACGGGTCTGGGTACACAGACCCGGTCCAGACGTGTTCACTTAGGTGAATACGGTATGACGTGTCTCTTTATGGGATCGGTATGTCTGTACTGTTTTAGCAGTGCATCTAGTGATGTAGTATTCTAGTATTGTTTCTCGAGATTTTCAGAATTGTGTTTTTCCATGTACCAGGTAGTATCAGTCTGAAATGTTTTAATGTGTTTTATGTCGTGGTATGAATGATTGTTTGATATACATTACTGTGTTTATTGTGTTCAAGTTCAAGTAAATTTCAAATATGCCACTGTTTTCGAAATTACGTCAGATAGGAACTAGGAAAGGGATACTCGAAGAAGCAGTTCCCGTCCCGCCTAGGGACACTCCCGGACATTTTGTGTACCATAAACATGGCTTAGATGCCATATTGTACTTAGACTTATGGGTTAATTATACAAAAGAACTGGAAGAGAAATATAGGTGGCCTGTCTCAGGGACATGGGATGCTGAATGCATCATGAGAGTAGAAGAAGCACTATGGAAAAAGAAAGCCAGACAATCCCAGAAAGATGCCATAGAATTGTGGCGTAAAGAAGCGCATAGAAGAACAGAGAAAGAAATCAGGAGAGCAGAGAAAAGTAGAGAAGAATCAGAAAAAGCCCAAGAAAGAGAACTACTAGAAGAAGGTGAACGAGTCAGAGCAGAACAATTAGACCGACAGAGAAATGCCCTTATTCAAGGCATGTATCCTCTTCTCGCCGAGGGCCTGCCCAAGGCGACCCCGGAAGTACCCAGTAATTTACCGCCACCACTGGTCCCGACTAAACTCCGTCATAAACAGACCGCAGCTGATATTTTCCTTTCATCTTACTTAGATGACAATGTCCCAGATTATACAAACAGAATTCCAAATATTAATCCTCACGTCCCTGTTCAAGACACAATTCCCCCCACTGTTTCTCCTGCCACTGGTCCTGCCACTGGTCCAGGCAATCCTTTTACTCCACCCGCAACCCAGGACCAACCGACATTACCTACATCCACTCTTCCAGCTACCTTACCACCAGTGACAGCACAGCCAGTAATGGTTGACGATCACATTCCAGGGGGGGCAGTAGGAGGTCTCCCTATCACCCAGCCTCAAATTAAACGAACCACACTCAGAGAAGCAGCATTACAACGCACACCGAAAGTAACTACATACGCAGCCCTTAAACAATATCTTACTGATTGCAGATATGATCGAATACCAGGCGAAGACCAGATGATATTATATTCAATACGTATACGACGTGTTACGAATTACTTGATTATTCTACCAGAAATGAAGGAACATCTAGACAACATATATCATTTTATTAGAACAGGAGAGAGACCAGAAAGTATTCACGAGGCCATGGCACATAGGAAGGTGGAGATTCAAAATATGATCTTACAGTTTTTGATAAATTGTTTGATAAGGGAACAAGACCAGCCAGGTAAAGACAGAGAAGAGATGAAAGTTCTGATAAAATGGAGTGACAACATAGCCGATGGAAAACATAGTAAACAAGGTTGCATAGAATCCATGTACAGAAAGATTCGTAAAGAAATCCTAGACATACACGCAAGGGAAAAAGCAGCAAGAGAAGCCGAGAAAGCGGATGATGACGTCTCAGAAGACGAATATATAGCAACTGCAAGTGCAGATAGAATAGCGTATGTAGGTAGGGCAAACACTTTTGACAGACCCGTACATCTAGATTCCCGATGCAAGAAACGTTTTCTTTCTCCCATACCAGAACAGTGTTCTCTTGAACATCTATTCCAAGCCACTGATAAAGTATTGAAACAACGAATAGGTTACAGTGAACTTAGTTGTGTGTATTTAACAAGGACCCCCTGAATTAATGAATTGAGAAATTCCTAGGTCAGGGAAATAGTACAATTGAGAAATAACAACCTAGGTAATTTAAAGAATGAAATACCGTAATGGCAAGGATTAATGAAGGTATGACTACAGCTGGCTAAAAAAACATGATTTTATTTATCAATTGTCACAGTAAAAAAGGTTCATTCATATAACACAGAATCAAGATTAAACATTCATAATACACATATAACATAGACATCAATGCATAAAAGTTATTAAACAATAAGAAAGGGTAAGTGGCATAAAAATGGGGTCTCTACGCGCGTTTCGGCGGCCAGCGCCTTCTTCCTGGAGCAGCCACGTAATATCTATAAAATAAAGAATGCATATAGGGTACACAATTATATCGTTTCACAATTACATATTAATAAAACCAAGTTCTAACAATGAAAAAAAGGTCTAATTTTTAGCAGCTATAGTACAAACAAAATCAATTTCATTTACATTTATTTGTTCTTTGTCACCTCCTTGCGGTGTTCTGTTCAAAAAACAGAAAGTTTTTTTAAAAATTAAAACAAGGGGAGGGGAGGGTGTTTTTTTTAGCAGCAAAAGGGGAAATGCCATGAATGGGCATATGCGTGAAGATTTTATGGCAAGGTATTTATGGCAAAGACTTTTGGCTTCAGGCTGGCTATACGAGGGACGCTTTAGTGGATTTTTCTAAGCGTCCAGAGGCTGCGTGGATGATGAGACAACCATAGCGATTAGTATATTAATTTGCTATAAATGATAGAGGATATGCCTAGTATGGTAGAAGGAAAATGCCATGAATGGGCATATGCGCGAAGATTTTCTGGCAAGGTATATTTAGCAAAGTCTTTTTGGTTTCAGGTTGACTATACGAGGGACGCTTTTTCTAAGCGTCCGGAAGCTGCGTAGACGATAAGCCAACCACAGCAGTTAGCAAAGTAGTCTGCTGTAACTGATACATTATCTACCTGATATTCTTATTTATGGGTATACGTGCACAGAGTTTGTGATCAAATTTTATTTTGTGAAATCTACTCTCAGGTATTTTTAAGTTGGGAATGATGTGATATGAAGAATTTCATTCATTAAAGTTTATTTTTATAGGTCGGTGGATACTTACTAGAAAAGTTATTTTCTTAAGGAGCTGTACAAGGTAAATTTTCAGATTCTTATTGTAATTCTTTCAACATCCAGTATGGGTAAAACTTGAGAAAGAAAGAAAACGAATTTAGACAGACTATTAATTTTTAGGGGTAGTCAGATTCGTGTCGTTTATAGAGGACGAGCATATTACGTTGTTTTTACCTGGTTAATCTGGTAATCAAATAATTGCTGCCCGCCAACCGGAACCCTTTATATGAATTGATATTGGATGATTTTCATGATGATTTTCCAGGAGTATTTTCGGTTTCTAATATTATGGAGTATAAAGAGAGAAACTGAGTATTTACTTTTTTTGTTACCAAGTCAAGGTCGTTTGGAAGATATCAGTAGTTGGCAATTATCTTACCTATGAGGTTTCTCACTCTTTTTTCGAGATCTGAAAATACAGCTTTTGTTCTAGGATATGTTCTATTGATGGAGTATTTGTTTCGATAACGCCTTATTTGCCTAGATAAAATATATAAACACGAATAGGAGTAAGTTGTTTATTATTTATTTCCCGATGTTTGAGACAATAGACTTTCTTGTGACACGTCTTATTTATATGATTACTCTTACCTAAAGGATTTGATACTCGTATTTTCCAGGTTTCAAGGGTAAACGGATTACTCGATTCTTGTAAATTCAGGATTTAAAGTTAAAAGTTCTCCCTGCCTGTAAATATAAAGGAGTATATCAAGGATGGAGATGTTGTATCTTATCGTAGACACTCTAATTCTATTGGTTCTAGTTTGGATTCTCACCCGAAGATAGACGGCAGGGCTCCCAATGTCCGGTGGCGGGTAGGTACGTCTGACGGCGACAGCAAGCGCGGGAAAATGATGGCTGATTACCCTCTCGCTAAGTTTGTATTTATACCTAGGTTAATTGGTATCAATCATTCACACCTGTTTGATGTCTTTTGTTTGCTTCATTTTCCGTGCGTAGTGTCACGGTTACTATTTGCATACGAACGATTGGTGGTTGATTCATGCGGAGTTTTTTACGAGCTTCAATGATTGGGTGTTGACTTATGTGGAGTCATGTGTAAGCTTCAATGATTGGAGGTTTGTTGAATCGGTTCTGACAACATTGGGTTTAGCGTCTGTGGCATCTAGCAACGGCTTCAACAATTGGTGATCTAAAACTCACAGAGTTTAGCGTAGGTGATCTAAAGCTCGCGGAGTTTAGCGTAGGTCATATGGTTAAGGTTCTCACATTTTGTTAAGCTCATCTATAATAAGCCATCTATATTTTCACAGACCCAGGAAAGAAAGACGATTACTGGTGAGTGTGTTATAGAAAATAGATCGGTAAAATTAGAGGGTAAATACATTAAAAGAAAAATGCTTCTTTATAAGCATTTATTCCGTCTATTGTGCAAAAATGTCAGCAAACACGAGAGTTATTGATGCTTATTATATCAAGAGCGAGTGGATAAAAGATAAAAAATAAATAAAGGAAAGATAGAAAAGAATTTTTATCTTTGGGTTTCAGACCATCCTTTCTATATTTTAATTTGTCTTTTAATTTAAAATTGTAATTGTTTAAATTTAAGCAAGAAGGCTTATGGAAATCATGGTACTCTCTAGAGGTCTCTAGACAGAGCTGAATACACGAAGGTTTTAACTATATATAATGTCAGAGTTATTTTTATTCCATTTCTAGCAGACTTTATTCTTTTAGCAGATTGCATGTTCCCACGGAATTTCGCTGTTTAGGCCTTGGCGAAAGGTGTTAAAAACGAAAATCCAAAAGACTTCTCTCTTTTTCCGAATGGCCATGCCTCCTTTGGAGTCAGGAACATGGATTTTTTCTAAGATTCTCCATTTGAAATCGTCAGCACCATGTCCTTTATCTATAAAGTGCTTGACCTTAGGGCATGCAGATTTCTTAGTTTTTATGGCTGAACGATGTTCGCTTAGGCGTGTCTGAATCATTCTTGAGGTTTCTCCTATGTAACCTTGGAGGCAAGGACATTGTATAAAATAAATCACATTATTCGATTTGCAGTTCCACATTTCCCTAGCTTTAGTTTTGTGACCATTATGTTCGAATTCATCGCCTGATAGAATGCTCCCACAGGACTTACATGATGAACAGGGAAAGGTGCCTTTTAGTGGATTGTTAGTCACAATTGATCGTTGACTTAGGATTTCTTCGTTGGTATTTTTCTTGAAACGAGAATGAACAATGAATTCTTTTATATTTTTATTTCTTTTATGTGCAAAAAGGGGCTTCATTAATTTCTGATCGTTAGTGCAGTTGCTATTTGTATTTGTATTGTAATCGCTATTTAGTATAGTATTTAGTATGTGCCATTAATTCGAACTGGCACATACTAAATAACAACTGCACTAACGATCAGAAATTAATGAAGCCCCTTTTTGCACATAAAAGAAATAAAAATATAAAAGAATTCATTGTTCATTCTCGTTTCAAGAAAAATACCAACGAAGAAATCCTAAGTCAACGATCAATTGTGACTAACAATCCACTAAAAGGCACCTTTCCCTGTTCATCATGTAAGTCCTGTGGGAGCATTCTATCAGGCGATGAATTCGAACATAATGGTCACAAAACTAAAGCTAGGGAAATGTGGAACTGCAAATCGAATAATGTGATTTATTTTATACAATGTCCTTGCCTCCAAGGTTACATAGGAGAAACCTCAAGAATGATTCAGACACGCCTAAGCGAACATCGTACAGCCATAAAAACTAAGAAATCTGCATGCCCTATGGTCAAGCACTTTATAGATAAAGGACATGGTGCTGACGATTTCAAATGGAGAATCTTAGAAAAAATCCATGTTCCTGACTCCAAAGGAGGCATGGCCATTCGGAAAAAGAGAGAAGTCTTTTGGATTTTCGTTTTTAACACCTTTCGCCAAGGCCTAAACAGCGAATTTCCGTGGGAACATGCAATCTGCTAAAAGAATAAAGTCTGCTAGAAATGGAATAAAAATAACTCTGACATTATATATAGTTAAAACTTTCGTGTATTCAGCTCTGTCTAGAGACCTCTAGAGAGTACCATGATTTCCATAAGCCTTCTTGCTTAAATTTAAACAATTACAATTTTAAATTAAAAGACAAATTAAAATATAGAAAGGATGGTCTGAAACCCAAAGATAAAAATTCTTTTCTATCTTTCCTTTATTTATTTTTTATCTTTTATCCACTCGCTCTTGATATAATAAGCATCAATAACTCTCGTGTTTTCTGACATTTTTGCACAATAGACGGAATAAATGCTTATAAAGAAGCATTTTTCTTTTAGTGTATTTACCCTCTAATTTTACCGATCTATTTTCTATGACACACTCACCAGTAATCGTCTTTCTTTCCTGGGTCTGTGAAATTATAGATGGCTTATTATAGATGAGCTTAACAAAATGTGAGAACCTTAACCATATGACCTACGCTAAACTCCGCGAGCTTTAGATCACCTACGCTAAACTCCGTGAGTTTTAGATCACCAATTGTTGAAGCCGTTGCTAGATGCCACAGACGCTAAACCCAATGTTGTCAGAACCGATTCAATAAACCTCCAAT
Organism: Lissotriton vulgaris; assembly: GCF_964263255.1. NCBI lineage: Eukaryota > Metazoa > Chordata > Amphibia > Caudata > Salamandridae > Lissotriton > Lissotriton vulgaris. The sequence goes on along the minus strand of NC_141699.1, from coordinate 1,012,479,407 downwards.
CATTGAAGCTTACACATGACTCCACATAAGTCAACACCCAATCATTGAAGCTCGTAAAAAACTCCGCATGAATCAACCACCAATCGTTTGTATGCAAATAGTAACCGTGACACTACGCACGGAAAATGAAGCCAACAAAAGACATCAAACAGGTGTGAATGATTGATACCAATTAACCTAGGTATAAATACAAACTTAGCGAGAGGGTAATCAGCCATCATTTTCCCGCGCTTGCTGTCGCCGTGAGACGTACCTACCCGCCACCGGACATTGGGAGCCCTGCCGTCTATCTTCGGGTGAGAATCCAAACTAGAACCGATAGAATTAGAGTGTCTACGATAAGATACAACATCTCCATCCTTGATATACTCCTTTATATTTACAGGCAGGGAGAACCTTTACCTTTAAATCCTGAATTTACAAGAATCGAGTAATCCGTTTACCCTTGAAACCTGGAAAATACGAGTATCAAATCCTTTAGGTAAGACTAATCATATAAATAAGACGTGTCACAAGAAAGTCTATTGTCTCAAACATCGGGAAATAAATAATAAACAACTTACTCCTATTCGTGTTTATATATTTTATCTAGGCAAATAAGGCGTTATCGAAACAAATACTCCATCAATAGAACATCTCCTAGAACAAAAGCTGTATTTTCAGATCTCGAAAAAAGAGTGAGAAACCTCATAGGTAAGATAATTGCCAACTACTGATATCTTCCAAACGACCTTGACTTGGTAACAAAAAAAGTAAATACTCAGTTTCTCTCTTTATACTCCATAATATTAGAAACCGAAAATACTCCTGGAAAATCATCATGAAAATCATCCAATATCAATTCATATAAAGGGTTCCGGTTGGCGGGCAGCAATTATTTGATTACCAGATTAACCAGGTAAAAACAACGTAATATGCTCGTCCTCTATAAACGACACGAATCTGACTACCCCTAAAAATTAATAGTCTGTCTAAATTCGTTTTCTTTCTTTCTCAAGTTTTACCCATACTGGATGTTGAAAGAATTACAATAAGAATCTGAAAATGTACCTTGTACAGCTCCTTAAGAAAATAACTTTTCTAGTAAGTATCCACCGACCTATAAAAATAAACTTTAATGAATGAAATTCTTCATATCACATCATTCCCAACTTAAAAATACCTGAGAGTAGATTTCACAAAATAAAATTTGATCACAAACTCTGTGCACGTATACCCATAAATAAGAATATCAGGTAGATAATGTATCAGTTACAGCAGACTACTTTGCTAACTGCTATGGTTGGCTTATCGTCTACGCAGCTTCCGGACGCTTAGAAAAAGCGTCCCTCGTATAGTCAACCTGAAACCAAAAAGACTTTGCTAAATATACCTTGCCAGAAAATCTTCACGCATATGCCCATTCATGGCATTTTCCTTCTACCATACTAGGCATATCCTGTATCATTTATAGCAAATTAATATACTAATCGCTATGGTTGTCCCATCATCCACGCAGCCTCTGGACGCTTAGAAAAATCCACTAAAGCGTCCCTCGTATAGCCAGCCTGAAGCCAAAAGTCTTTGCCATAAATACCTTGCCATAAAATCTTCACGCATATGCCCATTCATGGCATTTCCCCTTTTGCTGCTAAAAAAAAACACCCTCCCCTCCCCTTGTTTTAATTTTTTTAAAAACTTTCTGTTTTTTGAACAAAACACCGCAAGGAGGTGACAAAGAACAAATAAATGTAAATGAAATTGATTTTGTTTGTACTATAGCTGCTAAAAATTAGACCTTTTTTTCATTGTTAGAACTTGGTTTTATTAATATGTAATTGTGAAACGATATAATTGTGTACCCTATATGCATTCTTTATTTTATAAATATTACGTGGCTGCTCCAGGAAGAAGGCGCTGGCCGCCGAAACGCGCATAGAGACCCCATTTTTATGCCACTTACCCTTTCTTATTGTTTAATAACTTTTATGCATTGATGTCTATGTTATATGTGTATTATGAATTTTTAATCTTGATTCTGTGTTATATGAATGAACCTTTTTTACTGTGACAATTGATAAATAAAATCATGTTTTTTTAGCCAGCTGTAGTCATACCTTCATTAATCCTTGCCATTACGGTACAGTGAACTTAGTACCATGCATGAACAAGAATTGGCCCGGTCAGCAGTCCAATGGGCTGGCAATACTAGTGTATATAAAGATGACTCAGTAGCGCAAACGTTTTTGAATCTCTCCCCAGACGAACAGCGGTTAGCTGGTATGTACATGATTCAACACCTCATTACATTGTATGAAAGTCAGCATTCTGATCCAGGTCCCCTATATAATATATTGGAAGAGTTACTCCTGAAGAGATGGAGAGGCCTAGGTACCGATTTAATTAATGTCATTCTAGAACAGCGACACAAGTACAGAACTTTCCTGACTCCACATTTCGTTTCCGTTCCACCCCCAGTAAGGAAGACATTTTACATAGATAGACAGAATCCCTTACGAGAAGTTCATCCTGTCCGGAAAACAGACGGTACACTTGAACGAGTATTTGTTTACACACCCTTAACGAAAATGGAATTATTGGAAATGAAAAAATTAGTACCGTGCCATGATAAAGATCCAGCAGGGTTCCACCGCGAATTAAAAGACATGCTCCGCATGGGGGAGTATACGTATCCCGATATACTTAAAATGTTAAAAGTTCTGTTACCTGCAGGGATTTACGAAAAACTGAAAGAAAAAGAATGGGAGGTGGGAGAGAAAAAGATTGATTGGGCAGAATTAGAAAATGAAGAAAATACACAAATCCCTGGTACTGGTCTTGGAGAAAAAGCTAAAGGATTACCAGAATTATTAGTACAGGTCCTGCCGAGGTTATTGGCTACTAAAAAGGAAGACTGGGATGCAATCTCAGCCTGCAAACAGAAACAAGACGAAGACACTAGTGATTTTTACTCCAGATTCGAGAAATGTTTCATTATTAATAGCGGCCTAAAAACAAGTAGTGAATCGTACCCACATCTTTTTGTGACCAAATTAGTAGAGAATTCCTTACCTCAAGTTAAAAATAGAGTAATGAAGGTCGAGAGTACATGGCAAGCTAATAGTCCTTCCCAGATGTTACAAATGTTACAGTACCACCAGAATCGAATCAGAGAAGAACACGAACATGAACAGAGACGTATTAAAGATACGAAAATGAAAGTACTAGTTGCCCAGTCCGTCCCAGCTGACAGTCAGAAGAGGGGTACGACACAGACTAGTCATACTGCAGCTCCTGTTAAAGGGAATTGCAACTACTGTAAACAGCCAGGTCACTATATAAACGAATGTGCCGTTCTAAAATACAATATTGCTACAGGCAGGACGAAAGAAAGACCGCGTCCACCTAGACAAGAACAAGTTCCGCAAAATATTCCGCAGAACACGCGACCTCCTCAGAACACACAACAGACAGTAGCAGTGCCCCAACCCCAACCCATTGCTGCCACGCAACATGTTACACAGCAAATGTACCAGTATGCTCAGTCAGATTATCCCGATTATCAGCAGTACTCATGAAACAGCCTAGAGAGGGAGGTTGGCTTGCCCCTTATTGAGGTTCCTGTAGATCAAGAGGGTCCCTATGTACATAGTCAGGTATTAGGGAAAGACAGAAAATTCTTGATTGACACAGGGGCGAGCAGAACTACCATCAGTCATGACGAGGTTCCAGGGGCACCCCTCTTAGGCTCACAGAATGTTTCCCTGGGATTTTCAGGAAAGCCTATTGTCAACGAAGTGTCAAAGCCAGTTTCCCTAGAAGTTGGTCCATTGTCTCGTACTACAGACTTGTTACTTACAAAATCATGTCCAGAAAACTTGCTTGGTATTAAGACATTGAAAGCACTAGGAGCAGGGATTTGTTGTTCTCCGGAGGGAGTGAGATTGTTTTTACGTGATTTTAAAGGACATTATGTGTTAAGAGATTTTGATCCACGATTACAGAATGTACCACAGCACTTATGGGCGCAAGGTCCAACTGATGTAGGTTGCATGCATATTACACCATATCGTGTTACTCTCAAACAAGGAGTTGTACTACCCCGAATCCGACAATACAAGTTACCACCCGAGGCGGTAGTGGCCTTACTGAAAATTATTGACGAGCTCATTGCTCAAGGAGTGGTTGTAGAAACTGACTCCAATGTATGTAATTCTCCAATTATCCCGATTCTTAAACGAACTGACCCGAATGCACCACCGGTCTACAGACTGGTGATCGACCTTCGAGAATTGAATAAATGCATTATACCCCAGTACCCAGTGGTCCCAGATATTTCCTCCCTATTGACTGCCATTGATTCCGAAGCAGCGTTCTTCACTGTAATCGATCTCAAGCACGCCTTCTTTAGTGTCCCCATTCATCCGGAAAGCCAGTATCTTTTCGGATTCTGTTTAAATGGCCGAAGCTTCAAATTTGCACGTGCACCTCAAGGGTTCACAGAAAGCCCTAGTATTTACAGCCAAGCACTGAAACGACAACTAGACTGTATTCACATGCCTACTGACACTGCCCTGCTCCAGTATGTTGACGATCTATTGATCACAGCACGAACAGAACGAGATTGCGAACGTGCATCACTGACAGTCTTGTATTTTCTGGCCGAAAAGGGGCATAAAGTGTCCCCTTCGAAGCTGCAATTCTGTGCCCAGCAAGTGGTTTACTTAGGACACTTGCTGTCCAAGAGGGGTAGACAGTTGACACCAGACCGCATTCAGTTAATTGCACATCTTCCACAGCCCAAGACACAAAAGGAAGTACGGGCCTTCATTGGCCTCACTTCTTACTGCAGACAATGGATTCCTCAGTATGCATATCTAGCCAAGCCACTCATACAGTTGACAACACAGGAGGCAGCAACTTCGACTGTCCTCCCTTGGACTCAGGAACATACACTTGCTTTTGATGAACTAAAGAAAGCTCTATGTCAAGCACCTGTTTTAGCGACACCATGTTACAGCAAACCTTTTACACTCTTTGTCACTGAACGCGATGGCACAGCATTAACTGTTCTCACACAAGATCAAGCAGGAAAACACAAGCCTTGTGCATATTTTTCTAGTACATTGGATCCAGTAGCCCAGGCTCTGCCTGCGTGCCTAAAATCAGTTGCAGCAACAGCTCTAGCTATCAGACAAAGCGATTCCATAGTATTAGGACATCCTCTGACAGTACAGGTTCCACACTCCGTGGAAGTTCTCCTAAACAGGACACAGACTCAACACTTGACCATAGCACGATTGACAGGATATGAACTGACACTATTTCAGCCACACATAGAGATCAGACGTTGCAACATACTGAACCCTGCTACACTGTTACCCTCAATCATAGCAGATCCCGTACCACATGACTGTGTGGACGTCATTAATACCGTAACAAAGCCAAGACAAGACTTGACCGACATTGCATTACCTGACCCAGACCTGACACTTTATGTGGATGGTTCATGTATGAGAACAAGTACAGGAGAGTTAGTGGCCGCATATGCAGTGACTACTGAAACTGAAGTCATAGAAACACATCGTATTGATACACTGTCTGCTCAAGCAGCAGAGCTCATCGCTCTGACCCAAGCCTGCATACGAGCCAAGAATATGAAAGTAAGCATATACATGGATTCACAGTACGCATTCGGAGTCGTTCACGACTTCGGCGTTCTCTGGCAAGTGAGAGGTTTTCTGACCTCCCACGGAGCCAAGATACAGCATGGTCCCCTCATTCAAGCTCTGTTAGAAGCAATACACTTACCTATAGCCATAGCCATCATGAAGTGCAAAGCACATACTAAAGTCACTGACACCATTTCCCAGGGTAACGACCTGGCAGATCGAACAGCTAAGCTTACAGCTCAGACTCATACAGACATATCGACTGACACGACAAAGACTGAAGTAACCCCACTGACACATTGTATGACGGTCAGGGATCCCACACAAGATGTACTCGACATACAGTCACACGCTACTCCAGACGAAATAAAGAAATGGACTGAACAAGGAGGGGTCCAGACAGATCAGGGATGGATGACGAAGGGAAAAGCCATCTGGTTTCTCCCCGACTCAATGGTTCAAGTTATCATTAATACAGCACATAGTCCAGCACACTTAGGAGAGAAAGCCATGTTAGACAGCATCAAGAATATCTGGTTCAACAAGCATTTACGTGCAGCAGCAAAACAGAAAGTACGTACCTGTATGATCTGTTGTCAGTTCAATCCAGGCAAAGGCATTCCCGTGGAACAAGGTGGATTTCATCCTCCTGACCATCCTTTTGAAGTCCTCCAGATGGATTATATCCAGATGGACAGATGCCGAGGATTCAAGTATGTCCTCGTAGTTGTATGTGCCCTTTCCAGATGGACAGAAGCTTACCCAGTCCCAGATTACACTGCCGTGACCACTGCCAAACAGTTTGTTCGTGAATTTTTCCCGCGATATGGTTTACCCCGTGTCGTGTATTCAGATAATGGGCAGCCATTCTCGTCCGAACTCATGAAACAGGTATCACTCCTGTTAGGATATCAGTGGAAATTTCACTGTGTACGACACCCCGAAGCAGCTGGTCTCATTGAGAGACATAATCAGACTCTGAAAACCAGGTTAGCGAAGGTTTGTGCAGAAAAAGGTGTAGATTGGATGGTAGCCCTGCCGGTTGCCCTCTTTTACATGCGTATGGTAGCCCATTCCAGAACTGGACTGTCTCCTTATGAGATCGTTTTCGGTCGTCCCCCCAATATGTGGGGTACGCCTATGCCCCGTAAAATCACCGATGTCGACAGTAATATGCTGACAGATTACCTGGCTTCTTTGATGTCTGCACTACTATCTTGTCGTTCACAGGTCGCGGCTGCCTTCCCGGACAATACCCAGGTGAAACCGCATGAAATCGTTCCAGGAGACCTGGTATTGGTCCGCAACTTTGACCGCTCAAGCCCTCTGGAGCCCAGGTGGAAGGAACCGAAATTGGTGTTGATGACGACGCGGACCGCTGTGAAGATTGAAGGAAGAAAAGGATGGCTCCACTCCAGCCACATTAAAAGATTTCATGGACTGTGTCCAAAGACTTTTCCCAAGGACTGCCCCGTTTCTGAAACAGACTCTAAACTCCCCCTGTTAGAGAAAACTCCGCAGCAGGAGTATAAAACCAAGTTGAGGTCTAGTAAGTCAGACAGCGTTTAATTGTTTAAGTCCCCCTCGGGTGAAGCGGTTAGACAGGTTTCTGACATGTATGAGATAGACCCAAATAGTCAGAGAGATAGGCGAATCGAAAAGAGAGAAAAATATTGCAAAAACCTGCACAGCAGATGCGTCATCACTTTGATTTTTATGTTTGCTCTGAGTATAACGATCATATGCATAAGTTTAATGCTACATGTTTTCTTTCCTCCTCATGGTTCACATGTACATTCCTTTTCCAATGACACTGTAGAGCACACTTTCCGTGACCTGCCCCCTCACGAACTGTCCTATCGTCTAGCACTGCGCAACAACACTTTTATCCGTATGTTACACCATTCTCACCAGGCCAGCAATGTCACGAATTGCTGGGTATGTGGCCGACTCCCTCCCTATCAGAAATACAAGGGAGCTCTGCCTCTTTTTCCTTACCCGTTTACACATAATGGTTCGTGTGGAGCATGGTTTACTTTAATGTCCTCATTAGACAGTGAGTCTGAAGTTTCCCAAGGCAATTGGATATGGGGAAACTTGAATACAATTATGAATAAAGCATGTTTCCCAGACAAGGAAGGTTTTCCCCAAAGGACAGGAACGGATCTAGAAAATGAAGTGTATGGATTAGGAAATTTTACACTTAACCTCATGATTCTGAATGTTCAGTCCGAGACTAATTCGGACTTGCCATCTATTACAGTTTTACCAGTGAAAGGTGAATTATGCATCAGAAAGAATGGTTCAGTACACCTAGGACACAGTGATTGTAATACTGTGGTCGAATTCAGTGATAAAGGAAAGTCTACTTTCAAAGCTTCCCGCCATTCTTATTTTATTTGTGGTCAGACAGCTTATGTACGTCTGCCATTAGATTGGGATGGAACGTGTTACATTGCGTTCCTACTGCCACCTGTTTTTCTAGCCCCACCTGATTATCATCGAAATTCACATCTTGTGCATGTAAGACATAGAAGGGAGATTGAGTCCCCGATTGTCGATCAGACTGAAACAACGTTGGAGCAATATACAGATTTCAATAAAGGATTCTTTTTCTTCATAGGCCCCATTCAAAATAGTAAATTAATACGTAGGTTAACACGGACTTTGGAAGCAGTAGTGAATGAGACTACTTCTGCTTTGGGTAACCTGACCGAAGAGCAGTCTGCTATGAGACTTGTTGTTCTTCAAAATCGCCTTGTCCTTGACGTCATCCTGGCCGATAGGGGCGGGGCTTGTAGAGTGATCGGATCCAGTTGTTGCATTTTCATTCCTAATAACGCACTGTCCGTATATAAAGCGATCACAAGGCTTCATGAGATAACTCACCAGATACATCAGAATCCAGGTACTTGGACTTGGTCCGGTTGGTTCTGGAGTGTGATATCCGCCTGGGGATGGAAAGTACTGTCGTTCCTAGGACTAGTATTCCTTATAGTATTCAGTTGTTGTCTCTGTCTACAATGTGGGCCAGCGATTTGCGGCTTGTGCGCCACAGCTTGTATTCCCCGTCCAAGTTCACGTTCCCGTTCCCGAATGAAGAAAGATGAGCAAATGATGTTATATGAACAGATAGATGGTCTCATGAAAATAGATATATCCTAAAGGGTGTAGTAGGGGCCAAGGAAGGAATGAGGAAATAGAAATTTTCAGGTATCCAGTGTGTCCCCCACTCGCACCCTATCCATGCACCCATGTTCCATGTATGTCACATAATTCCTTTCCCGTGCCTGCTATGAAGACGCATATGCATTTGCGTCCAACGTTAACATGTCAGTTATTCAGCCCTCCAAGGAAACCACGTTAATTAGGCTTCTAGGCCTATGGTGCCAACGTCTTTACATGGTGCACTTTTAAATAACGCGAAGCACACGTTTTCCACGTTTTTCTGGCTCAGCCGAGCCAGGCCCTTAATTGAGGCTCCGAGCCTCTTCTGTCTCGGAAAGCTGTAGTTTAGGTATGCATCCCTGACCTCTGTCTTACTTCCTGCTCAGCCAAGCGGTGCCCGGCTCGGCCTGGCCTGCCTGCCAAGACAGTATTTTGCTTACAGTTATCTGCTCAGCCTCCTCAAAAACACATTCCAGTCTAGTGAAATAGGTAAACATGTTTCCGGCTGCAGAGCAAAAGGCCTTGCCTTCCTGTCTCCTTGCAAATGATTTACAGCACCCGTTACCATGATAGGCCCATGGCCCCCGCACATTGCGCATTGCACCAAGACACGTATGCACCCACTAGCATTCAGTATTGAACGGCTTCTGCCCGAGAGACCCTTCACTCCAGATAATACATCCTCCAAACATAAGATACCAGATATACTATAGGTACAGGTCGTTCTGACATCCCAGACACCAAGACTCTTCTACTAGAGCTAAAGTCAAGTCTTTCAGCTCTCCCTAGTTACACGCCTTTACCACGTCATGCCTAGTTGCGCACGCACTCAGGATAAAGGTTTCTGCTGACCCTGCAGAATCTCTCTATGCATCCACCCACCTATGACACTTATGTGACGTTTCCAGTACACACCTCCGTGTACGCCCCTGTACACGCCTTCTTTTACGCCCATGCGTTCTTATCTTTTCTCTTTTCACTTGTTACGCCTACTGTATTCATTTCAACTGTACAGTTTTACTATATATAATGTGTGATGTTAATAAAATGTTGAATATCCCTTCCTGAACCTTAGTGGTGATGGAACTCGATGTCCAGCGTCTCGAGATGCTTAATTAAAGTCCGTATGACTCAGATACCACGGACTCTGCCTCTCAATTTATTGAGCTATCCTTATTGTTATTTAATGTATAGAAAAATAGTCCTGGTAATTTGATTTACCACAGTGGAGATAGGTAGCGTTAGTGAGACAGTTTTTCATTAGGAGCGCTGGATCACCACCTATGTCCTATCTGGTACTTGCCACAGACCACTTGCCAGCTTCTAAAGCACTGAGGACATAATATGCAAAGCCATTTTCAGGCCATAAACCTATGTAAGTCTGAAATTATGCCGCCAGCTGTCAGAAAATGTGCTCTTTTGCTGCATTATTGTGTGTTTCAACTGCATACCGTTCCACAGTAGTACCACAGGTAAGGGGTGGTAAATGTGCAGTTCAAGGAGTTGCCTTGACTTTTTATGAACACCTACAAACTCATGATCCTGTGGACATTAACAAACTCCTCTGTGGTCTTTTCCCACTCAATAAATACTCAGACAATAGATCCAGTAAAAAGATATGGGAAATATCCTTACAGAGGAGAAAGGGGAACTGAACACTCCCAAAGTCCATGGAGGTGTAGGTGTATAGATAACTATTTTGGGCGGGGGGGGTTATTATGGAAATAAAACGAGACATGTAATTGCACAGCTGAGTTCTCTCCTCCGAAGACACAATTAAATTGGGGAAATAACTCATAAAAACGTCAGTACTATGCTAGGAAAACTACGACTGGTGCAGCTTTCCGACATACCCTAGCTGATGTTTATGATTTCCAAAAAATAGCACATCTGCACCTGTTTCTAAAAGTACTTCCAAGGGTGCACACTTATTGCTTTTTTATAATTGCGCCCTATATTACAATATTTATCATAGTGTGCATTAATGTCACAGACAATGCATGCTAACATCGCTACATTCCGTGGTCCCATTTATCCTGTTTACTGCGTAAATAGATCAATGTTCTATCTATTCTGCTGCCTTTTTGCTAAAAGCGGCCAATAAACGTTCTCGACCTCAAGTCCCACGTTTTGATTACCGCGGCCAAGCCTGAAATGGGATGCATTTGTTTTTGGGTGGGTTCGAGGATTTATTTCCAGAAAGAATCCTGGGGCCTTATTTATGAAAAGTGACGCATCGCTGCGTGAAAACAGCGATGCGTCACTTTTCACTGCGCACTCCTTGCGACACCAATGATGCGTCATATTTAATGTATGACGCATCATGTCGCAAGGAGTTACAGATACGTCAGTATTTCTGACGTATCTGTAAGCGCAAAAGTGACGCATTGCTGGAGTGTGTCACAAAAGTGATGCAACTCCAGCAATGCGTCCTTTCACATGGGGAAAGCCCCATGTGAAAGGGCTTGCGTCAGTCTTACGCCTGCTGTGAGGCAGGCGCAAGATTTTGACGCAACAGCGTCCTAAAAGTGACGCAGTGAAATCTCATAGATTTCACTGCGTCACTATTACGAGGCTTTTTGCGGGGGAACGCCCCCTCTGCATACATTATACCTGACGCAGGTATAATGTGGTGCAGGGGTTTAAAAAGTGACGCATCTACCTAGATGCGTCACTTTTTAAATATGGCGCAACAAGGCTCATGTTTTACGCCGCCGATGCGTCACAAAAAGTGACGCATCAGCAGCGCAAAACTGACGTAAGGCCTCATAAATGAGGCCCCTGAAATACAGCGCCATGCTGGTGACCTTTGGCCGGCAAATCGGAGTGGCGAAACGTGAATGATGAAGTGTTGGCTATCACAGTCAGTGGGTAAACGTGAGTGAGTAGGGAGCTGCAATGAACCCCCCATTATTATAGTTGGTCTCATTATTCAAGGTGTTCGCCTGATATGCATCACTTGATTAGCAAGAATCATGGCACATGATTAACAACACACATCCTTAAAAAGCTGCCTTTTTCGAGCACTAACCTGAAAGATTCAAAGCACACCGGGCCAGATGTAGGACCACGTCATTTAGCGACTCGCAAATTGCGCTCAATTGCGAGTCAGAATTTGCGAGTCGCTAAATGCCATGTACAACAGTGTCTGAGACACTGTTAGCGATTACTAATGGGGTTGCAAATTGCATGCCTCATCCATATTAATGAGGCACTCTCAATTTGCGACCCCAGTAGGAATGGCTGGCCCTCCTGGGAATGGTGGTGTGCTGGGCTCAGCAGACCTCCATGTCTGGGACTGCTTTTAACTAAAGCAGTTTTTTTGGTCTCGCCTAGGCAGCACACATGCGCTGCTCTAGGAGGGCCTTTAGCCATCGATCTGCACATTTTCAAGCACACACTCGTGCTTGTGGAGGCATCCACCTTGCGGGAGCGAGCAGCGGTGCGCCAAAAGCACGAGTGGAGTGCTTGAAAATGAGCAGACTGCTCTCCCAAGCGTGCGCGAGCAAGCACCACTCGCGGGCTCACCTCCTGATCCGTACCTCATCTCCCTCTCTCTGCTCGCCCACACGTCCCGGCCACTCACTCGCTCCTCCCTCTCCTTTTTGCTCATTGTTTTAAACAGCGGTTTGTGCACATTCGTGCATTTCCTTTTATAACAATGCTGCAACTCAATTCAACCTTAACCCCGCTGGTAACATTTTAATTATATTTAGTGCGACGGCCGCCCCAGCCTCATCTCTAAGCATTGCAGCGGCATGCATTTCTTTTGTCTGTCAGTTTTCTTCTCCCCCACCCTGCTATTTTACAAATGCTGCATGCGAGTAAGGTGCAGGACAGCATTAGCTTAGAAAAGCCAGTTTGTTTTTAATAATTTTACACATATACAACATCTGGGGAATGCAGCTGCCACACCGTCCCGTCTTCAGCTCTACAGGTAGTGCTGGAAGCCAAACTGTTTATGCACCAGCTCTTCCCGGGGGCGGAGATTGTAAATTTCAGAGATGATCGGAGGGACTCAGCGGGCAATGTGGAAGATAGACTCCCCAACTTTCCAGCCAGGAACATCTTCCATAATTTTGGCTTCCTCTTCAAGATTCTTCCGCATCTGCCGCAAAATCCTGAGGTCAGATTCTGCTAGCAGGAGGGGCATCAGTTGCATCCGTGTCTCTAGATCTTCAATCAGCAGGCGCCTTCTCTCCCTGTTCCACTTGAATACAGTCCAGTATCCAAATATGCTCATGCCAATCCCAATAGAAAACATGGAGGACCCAGAGAGCTCCCTCTGAGGCAGGGCCCTCTTGTAATCAATGGAGCCGTACCCCCGGGGGGCAGCATGTCCTGCTTCACCTTCGCAGCCATCGGCGCCATCTTGGCTCCGCCGTACAGCTAGTGCGTGACCTCACACAGCACCTACTTCCAGCAGCATTAACAGAAAGCAATAAGTAGACCAAGGAGTCCGCTATCAGATAAAATATGAACATCAATTATCCATCTTTAGTCAACAAATAAAATACCCAAATAAACCTTCACTTGTGTTGTTTTTTTCCCATCAGATGAGTTGTTAATGATAGCAGTTTTTAATTGTTCCATTGTGCCCATTTTGGGCCAGCTGGTATGTAAAGATCAAATTATTTTCTGTTTAGCTATGCGGGCGGGACCAGGACCCTGATGGTGCGTGGCAGTGTGTCTTTCGGACAGACTGTCAGAATCCCTGAACACCAGAGGTGATCGACCTCCCTGGCATGGAACACACATTCTGCAAAAAAAACATGTACTCCGCCATATTATCATTTTTAAATGCTTTCATATTCTGAACAGAAGCAATGTTTGAAGTGTCTGCCGTAGCTTAGGGAGTGGGTGGAAAGGGAGCGGCAAACTTCGCCATGTCTTTGTAACTGTGTTTGCGTGTTACAAAGTTAATGCACAGAATATTGACAATGTACTAAAGATCTCATACGATCGCGGAAGCCAGAAATAGTTATACTACTGCAAAATTAAAAGGCAGACTAGTCAGTGTACGTATTCACAAAGCTTAATTAATCGCGCCATGAACATGGATGTAAATACTTTTTTAGTAGGTTACAACAATAAGCCAGTTTGCTGTAGACTAAAATCTTCACCTGCTGAATTTAAATACGTAATTAATGGTAATTTGAATTCCGGTTGCTTTTGTGGAATACAATCCATTGATGAGAAGCAAGACTACAAGTACCAGCATGCATTGCCATAAAATAAAGGGACAAGAGTACTGCGTTTTTAGTGATACACAGTAACTGGTAACCTGGCTAAAGTATTCATACGAGACATGCCTCATAGTTTAGTTAGCATTCTTTAGAACTCGCTGGGCACCGTCAATCAATCAGCTATTTGTGTAATGTTTATTCAGCCCCCTGCCCTGGGAATGGTTACACACAGAGGGTCTCTAGGTTGTTTTAGACTGCATGTAATTTATTGCAGGACACTGTCGTCCCGGTGCGGACCCCCTCTTTCCCTGTGAGCTTTTATCGCCATACGCTTTTTTCAATCCTGCAACAGCATGTCTATATCTCTCCTCATATTGTCGGCGAACAATTATAATATTTAAAAAAAAAAACACACAGGACAGTGTGTGTTTGGATATACCGTTCATGTTATTCTTGGCACTGAACTGTTATCACAAACAGCAGAATTAAGAAGCAGGATTTAAATACAAAATTATAGCCTGATTTCACATTTAAAGACAAAACAATATTTAAAAGGTTCACCTTGATGCCTGCTTCCGCACTCTTTCTGCCTTTTGTTTTTAACCTTTTTAACTTGTCTGTATCCCGCTGTACCTCATGTTAGTGCCCTGTCCTGCTCTCTTCCTGCTAATAATGTTCGCCTTCCCCCATCCGCACCAAGTCACCATAGATAGCGCACAACTACCTCAGCACTAGCACAGCACCCGTGCTGCATCTCCTGACTACCAACGCAGCACTACCTCAGCATCAGTGGACCACCACCACCTCAGCACCAGCATCTCTTCAGCATCACTCAACACCAACATTTGTCTTTTTATGTCATCCCCCTCACTTAAGTTTCAACAGACCCGGGCGGGACTACGTACTCGCACCTTGCTTTTATAGTGGGAAGGCACTCCTCCTCCCACAGTACTTAGTATTGATAGTCTTTAGGTCCTGACGAAATGCACGGTATCGCTTTGAACACTCTTGCATGAAACATGTTGACCATGGATATAGAGTAGGGACAGGCTCCCCTGGACCCTTAAGCCAGAGAGCCACCACTCTGTTTGTTTTTTATAAGGTGGGTTACCACTTTATTAAAGTTCCTCTGTGGACTACCCAACCTTTTTTAACCACTAATGCACATCTACACACACGCACTAAACTCCCACCCCTTCTTAGGGCCCTCACACCCATGGCACCATATGGCAGGAACAAAAGATCTCCGCTAAAGAGCCCCTTTATGGGTGCCCGTCGGGTATTGCACCGCCGACCCGACAAGGAGCGGGTCCATATGATGAAGCATGACACCTAGTTTGCTCGGTGTGTGAGGACTCTAGTTCCAACAAGGAGGATTCCCCTCCTGTTTGCCTTCCGCTCACGTTGGTTCATCCTCCCCTTTTCCCTATTTACCTGGGGAACTGCGAACCCTTCCTTTTTGGTCTACTCCATTCCAGGATACACATGATTCTAAATCAACACCAATAATGTCTCTTGAACTAACCTCTGTGTTGGGTTGGTACATGGCAGTTCCAGGACATGCAGTAAACACACAAGCAATTAAGAAGCAGCAAATGATAACCATGACAACTGAGAATATTTTACAAGACTTGGATGACCAAACAAAATTCTATGTGGATCAAGAGCTAATGATCTATTGGCATACAAACAGTGGCCAGAAATCAGCCAGTTGGCTTTAAAATATGTTGCGTGTCCTGAGCCCAGTGTCTCCTCTGATCTCGTTTTCAATGCAGATGGTGCATTTGTCAGAAGAGGGAGTCTCTCTCTCTAAAACATGGAAGGCTTGTCATTGATCAGAATGAATACACACTTCATCCCCATAACATTTCAGGCTCTAGAAGGCACAGCAATGGATGTTGGTTTTTAGACATGACATTCATGGTGTAGCCTTCCCCAAACCTTTTGCCTTTACCTTTCCTGCTTTTCTGAATATATTTTTGTTGGCTCTAGGGCACTGTGCACTTCAACACTGCTGGCCAGTGGTAAAGTACTTATGCTCTCTCCCTCAAACATGATTACATTGACCACACCTGTTTGGTGCATATAATGTTTATGTAAGTCCCAAGTATATGGTACCACCTGCATGTAGGGTCTGTGAATTAATTGCTACTAGTGGGCAATGCAGCACTTCTTGTACCACCCTCTAAAGCAGTACTTTAAAACAGGCCTAAGGCTTGCAACTGCAGCCCCTAATGCAGTTTTAACCTGCCATTTCGACTTGCCAATATAAACATTTTGCCAGGCTGGCACCTGTCTTTAAACCCTGATGATGGCCTCTGCCAGTGTGAACCCTACGCGCTCAAGTGGTGCCCACAGGACATGGACCCTTGGAAGTGAGGTTGGTGGCACTCCTCCAACCCAAAACTCATAGCTGGGACTTAGAAGATTTTTATGGAAAACTAACTGGAGAACTTACTTAAGACTAGGAAATACCTGCCATCCGATCTACACAATTTGCATTGCCAGTCGGCCTGACTTTGCAGCAGTTCCCACTAAGGTTCTTCTCTAAAGCAGCAAAATCCTTTCTGCGGGTGCTCTCGATGAAGGCATCTGGCCTTGTAGCCTCATCGTGCTGAAGGAATCACCCATCCAAAAATGTGTTTCAGTCTGAAGGTAGAAATCTTCACCATGACCTCTTCAAGTGTCTTCCCGACTATGACAGCCTCCTCTTGGTCACAGCCTGCTGCCTTTCCTCGCTGAAGACTCTACCTTCTCAAGAAATCTTCAAGACTGTTTCCAAGTCCACAGGCCACAAGTCTTATACCAGGGCGAACCTGGTACTTGTAGCTCTCCCACACTTCATCGCGGTCAGCCTTAAATTGCGACTTGGGCTCATATGACTAGCTGTCCACTTTTTGTGCTTTGTTTTTTTTGGTGCTAGTTTTCACTAAAAGATCTTACAAATTCATATCTCTGGTTCTTCTGATATGATTTAGTTCACTTTTGTGTCATTTCATTTATTAAAATGTACACATTTTTACTAAATTGATTTGGGATGTTTCTTGTGTTGTGTTTCCACTTTATTACTGTTTGTGTGCTGCACAAATACTTTACACATTGCCTCTAAGTTAAGCTTTACTGCTTTTGTGCCAAGCTGCCCAAGGGTTAGGCATAGGTTAATTTACTGACTTTAGAAATCTACCCTGAAAATGATTGTGGTTTTTGCCTGCGTGGAGCTTTCACCCCATCAATCAATATTCCAATTTCTTATAAGGGTGATTTCTTGGGCATCCCAAGTGTGGGAAAGTATTGTCTTCCACACAAAGTCCAGAATATGAAGATGAGCACTACATTTTGGACAAAAAAATAAAATTAATACAATATTAACTCAACAGCAATGGTGTGCCAAGAAAGGTAAATAAAATATATTAACATCAACCAGCGTACAAACAGAGGATAGATAACCAAGGAGGATACAGATACTTTGGCCGGGTTTGGAATTTTTCTTGTGTTGTGTTTTCACGTTATTATTGTTTGTATGTTGCACAAATACTTTACACAGTGCCTCTAAGTTAAACTTCACTGCTTTGTGCAAAGCTACTCAGGAGTTAAGCACAGGCTACTTAAGTGACTTTTATGGTTTACACTGAAAAGGATTGTGGTTTTTGCCTGAGTGGAACTTCCACCTCCATCAACCAATAACCCAATTTCTTATGAGGTTGATTTCTCGTGCACCCAAAGTGTGGGGAGCGATTGCCCTCCAGACGAAGACCCAGAATTTGAAGAAAACATTTTAGATTAAAAAAATAAAACAAATACAGTATTAATACAACAGAAATGGTGTGCCAAGAAATGTGAATAAAACATATCAACTTGGTCCAGTGTGCAAAGAGCAGATAGATAACCAAAGAAGATACAGACATTTTGGCCAGGTGACTGAGGGGCAACAAAGAAAGATGACTAATTAATTTGTTGATTTATATTAATTAAGTTATAGATTTATATAGCATTGTTTTTCACCCGTGAGGGTATGCAGACACTGTCCAGGGGTGATTTTGAGCTGATGTCAGGACGTGAACCCAGATCCCCAGCTCCTAAGTCGACAGCTCTGACAGCTGAGCCACATTCTCTCCCCTAATTAAACCTTAGATTCAACCACTGGCTTTGTAATGAACTAAGGCTTCTAAGACTAAAGTGGATGCTTCCATATCTTGTAAGAAGAAGATGCCTCCCATCCCTACCTTTTCGTTCCCATGCTCGACAGTCAGTAGAAATTAAAAGGATAGCACTCATTAAGTATGTGGGTTCCATGAAAAAAAATCATTGATACCACACTGATTTGAAAACTGGTGATTTTAGATTAGTTAACAAATGCCAAATGACTAATGTAACAGATGCGATGGGCTTAGGTAATCTTGGTATTTTCAATATTTATTTTATCATTATGGATGCACATATATGTTTCTCTAGCTTTCTCTAAGTGAATATCAGCATCCTTGGATTTTCTTCTGAGACTTCTAAGTTTTCCTTTACTCTTAAGGCTCAGGGCCCGATTCACAGAACTAACTTAAGACAAAATCCTAAACTTACTACTTTTGGTATTCACAGAAGTTAGGATTTTGTCTTAAGTTTGTCTTAAGACAAACTTAAGACAGACTTTAGTTAGGATTTTGTCTTAGGTCTGTCTTAAGTTTGTCTTAAGACAAAATCCTAACTTCTGTGAATACCATAATGAGTAAGTTTAGGATTTTGTCTTAAGTTAGCACTGTGAATAGGGCCCATAATTTCTTGTTCTATTCTTGTTCATCAGGTTTGTCTCTTTTGTGAGTAAATACAATAAGGATATTCCATGAAGAACATTCAGGAGAAGAACCAATTTCTAACTACTTCAATGATGAAAAAAAAGTCAAAATAAATAGTGTACCTCTATGGAATAAGAAGAGCTTTATTTAAAATTGTGTTGACTGGGGGCTGCGTGAGGGGCAAATCCCAAATGATCAATGTGGCAGACATATTGGGCATAGTTAAACTTATTTTTGTCAATGTTTGGCTGCTCAATCATCTAGAATGTGTGCAGCTAGTGTTATTTGACATTTTTTTAATTATACTACCACCAGTGTATACTCCTCACTCTGAGACCTCTTCCACACTGTTTACATTGACTTTCAAGTGTTGTCTAATCTTTTTCCATTAAATAGTTCTTCTCTTTTGTAGGTACCCTCTAGGGCACGTCTGCATCCATGGTTTTGACCTGCTCTCAAGACAGAAAATGCCATAATGCAGTTGCAACATCTTTATGTAGTATTCTTTCTAACTTGTATACATATTTTCGAACTGTGCATGTGTTCCCCAGTTTGTACCTTAGCATCTAATTTGAGGGTAGTCAGTGGGTTGCTAAAGACTGCCTGCATTGTGCAGAGTTAAGTATAATCTTCCTTCTATGACAGATGTGCCATGCCATTGGCAGTGACTAAATGTCATATGTGTGTCGCATTCTCTCACCTTATTCCTAATTCCCCCATCCATCCATCCGTTAATTAATTCCCTAACCATTTCTATCCCAATTGTAAGATCTATTGTGCTGTGATCTATTTCCACTCATGAACAGATCTGGTCAAGATGTGGCGTAAGCAACACTAAACCGCTAGAGGAGAGAGGTAAGTAACATTAAAAGGCATCCACACCATCCCTTTGCCCTTCACACAAGACATTACTATGCAGAAAATGATATTCTAATGTAGACCAAGGCTGTTATGTGTACTTTTCCTTGTATAACCAATGCCCCACAGACATTCTATTTGGTGAAAACTGTCCTGACTTGTACCCAGGTGTATATTAATAATCACATTTTCCCTACAACGTATATAACTTTGCTACATTTAATATTTGGACTAACTTTGTATTTGGAAAATATAGGATGACGGAGTTTGTAATTATTGCAGGATCTTTTTGCTGGTTCATTTGCTCTACTCCAAATATGAAACCTCATTCCATATGGCATTATTGCTGTTTGAGCATATGGGAGTACCCAGATAGACACAAGGGCATAAGAATGCCCATAGATCAACAGCTTCTTAGAGTTATTGGATGAGTTAAACAGCATTTAAGCTCAGGAAGGCGGGGGCATGGCTATAGGAGGTGGAGTCATGTGACATATGTTCTATGGGTACTTCCACTTACTGGTTACTACAGAAAGGAGGGTAGTACACAGTTATTACTAATGGAAGGTGGATCAACATTTCTGCCCTTTCCAAATAACATTAGCTACATTTCCCACATGCCAATGTGATGTCAGTGTATGTAAAGATCATCTGCAGGTAGCAAACATAAAAGTCACACCAAAATAATCTATATTCACCATTACCAAGACAAATAATGGTCAAAACATGCTGGTGATTGTGCTTGGTGGAGGGATAATAAAATCTACATACACTTAGGCTAGAGTGAGTCAGTGACGTCTATATTTGGAGGCAAGTGTCTGAATGCGCTATCCGGCTGGTCAGTTGATTATGAGCTTCAGCGCAAGAGGATGATTTGAGCGCCAGCAAGAGAAACAGACTGCCTGATCTGTATGGATAAATTTATATGTATACAAAAATACAAACAAGAGGAGCGCCAAATAATCTCCAAGCATTAATTAAACCAATATTTGGAATCCTTCCAATAGCCAGTCCATAGGCGGAAGATTTGGTTTCCAAAAAACTCTTCATCTTTATTATCAAAGATCACTGTTCATTTCAACAAATTCCCTTCTTCTTTATTATGAAGATCACAATTCATTTTGATGTATCTTCCTCTCAAATGTATTCAAGCATTTTTCAACAAATTAGATCAGCCTTTTCAACAAATCACATTAGCCGACGCATTTTGTCCTCTAAGGACATCATCAGGGCTTCAATTTAATTAACTGTATTCATAGTCCAATTTCTTAAGACTGCCTCTATTCGTATGATTCCAAAGGATCCATTTGAAGAGATAGTAATATTTTAATGCAAATTCTAGTTGAAACAATATTTATTGCTGGTGTCCTTTGTAGTATTGAATCTTGTTTCTAAAATGTCTCACCTTCCTTATTTTAGTGGAGTACAATTGTTTATTTTCTTCTTAGATGCCCCTATTTCATCTCTTGGGACTTTTCTAAGACTGTTTGGCTCTATGGCAGTCCATAATCCTTCATTTCTTAATCCACTTAAGTTTTCTTTATCTTTGATACGCATTATCCTTTTATGAACTTCCTTCTCCTACAGCATGGCTCGATAAATCCTGCCGAGGTCAGGATTTATTGGGCCATTCTGTAGGAGATGAAATAGTTGTTGAAAAATGCTTGAATACATTTAAGAGGGAGATAAGTCAAAATGAATTGGGATCTTCATAATAAAGAAGTGGATTTGTTGAAATGAACAGTGATCTTTGACAATAAAGAAGAAGAGTTTTTTGGAAATCAAATCTTCCGCCTATGGACTGGTTATTGGAAGGATTTCAAATATTAGTTTAATTAATGCTTGGAGATTATTTGGCGCTCCTCTTATTTGTATTTTTGTTTGATTATACAGTGGCCTTAGGGCGGTGGACCACTAGGAGTGAGCTCCGGAATTTCAATTTATAGGTTAATCAATAATATTCGATAATCCACCTGTGCGCCGTAGTGCTAAGCCCTCCCTGCTAAGTTTCAAATATTGTAAAATATATATGTATATTCACTTAAAAAAACAAAGGTTTAAGTAACGTTATAGTTAGGTGTGATAAAGAGATCTCTTTTTTGTTTATAAAAAAAATCTTAAAAGTTCACTGAAAAAGTCAAACTTTAAGCCAGCGTTATAGTTAGGGGAATTTGTCAGAGTCAACATTAAGGTTTTGAACTAAAATAATTTCATAGAAATTCAGCAGCTATAGTTAGCAGAGGTAACTGTAACTTGGGTTGCGCTACTGCCCTGCACTGCTTATTGCCTCACATATTACATCACTCCTGACATGTTCTATTATATCATTTACCACAGCTAGGTAAAATATGTAAATATATATTACCTACTAGCAGTCACCAGATGGTAGTTATAGTTAGGACCTAGTTCCATAGGAAAAGTTTTTTTTTGACTTGTCTATATCTTTGGCGCCGTTTGAGGAATCTTCACGAAATTTTCCCATAAAAGTGTGCCGTGGTTCTTGTTGTGCATGGAAAGTTTTGAGGCGATCCGCCAGGCAGTGAGCGAGTAAAAGGGGGGAGTCACCAAAAGTGGGTTTCCCATGGTAATTCCCATCAGAATTTTAGACACAACTGCAGAATCACTGAATGGAATTTACATAAAATTTGCAGAAAGGTAGCTGTTGGTCTGTGGTAAATATTTGATTTACCGTCTTAATTTCTATGCAGGTAAGTACTTAATCAATAATAACTCAATCGGAAAGAAAAAGGCAGAGTCCGTGGTGTTAGAGTTCTTAGGGGTTTTATTCCTTAAAAAGGAATGGTCAAGACCTGGATATCATGTTCCTGCAACCACAGGGGTTCAGGAAGGGATAGAGCAATATTTTATTGACAGTACATAACTTATATACTTAAATCGTACAGTAGAAACCAATACAGAAGGCGTAACAGCTGAGAAAAGACAAGATAACAGCATCCACGTGGTAGTGATACGTAATTAGAAGGCGTGAACTGGGCGTGAACATAGAGATGTGTGCTAGAAACGTCACAGATAGGTGTCACAAGTGGGTGGCACAAAGCAGAAATCTTGTAATGTCAGCAGAAATCTGAGGCTTGGATGCGCGCGCAGCTGCATGACGTGTGATTGACGTGAAACTGGAGGGTGCAGGAGGACTTGACATTTACACGGGCGGGAAAAGACAGGAGTCTGGCATGTCAGATCAACTCGTACTTCTATCATATCTGATATCTGATGTTTGGGAACCATATTATCTAAACGGAAAGGTCTCTGGGGCAGAAGCTATTCTATACTGACTGTGAATGCGTGTATAAGCGCCTAAGTGTCTACATGAGAATTCGAGGGGCATGGGCCTTCCATGGTAACAGGGGCTATGAATTATTTGCACGGAGACAGCGAGGCCGGGCCCATCGCTCTGCAGCTGGGGGGATGTTTACTTAAACTAGTAGGCAGGAATGTATTTTCGAGGAGCGGAACAGATAATTCGAAGGTTGAAGTCAGTCTTGGCAGGCAGCAGGCTGTGCTAAGCGCCGGGAGCCGCACAGAAAGTAAGTCAGAGGTCACGGGTACAGAGACAGCCTGGGCTGAGGCTTTCAGAGTCAGAAGCCAGGAGAAAAAGGCTCGATGGCAGAATTCAGGGCCTACTTTGCCAGAGCTGGAAAACGTGTAAAGTATACCACAAAAAAGACGTTGGCATAGCATACTTAGGAACGGACTATTCAACCCATTCAGGGTGGGTCTGAAAGAGGACATGTTAACGTTGGACGCAAATGTATTTGCGTCTTTATAGCTGGCACAGGAGGGAAGTTACATGCACTTTAAGCTGGTACATGGAGTCGGTGGGGTACACGCTAGGGAACACAACTGGCCCATAAAATTTATATTTCCTCATTCCCTCCTTGTTCCCTACGGACCCTTCATGATATATCGATCCTCATGAATCGATCAGTTTGTTCTTGTAACATCATTTGCTCTTCTTTCTTCCTCTCACGTTTTGAGAGAAAACTGGAATGTTCAATGCATGATGTGGCACACAGTCCACAAATCGCTGGCCCACACTGTAGGCACAGGCAGCAACTGAATACTAGGACTAGGCCGATGCCTAGGAAGGATAGGATCTTCCATCCCCAAGCAGTTAACGTTGTCCAGAACCAACCGGACCAAGTCCAGGTGCCTGGATTCTGATGTAGCAGATTTGCAATTTTATGAAGACGTGTAATAGCTTGGTATACCGTTGGCGCGTTTTCCGGGATGAAAACACAGCAACTTGACCCGATGACCTTACAAGCTCCGCCTCTATCTGCCAAGATGACGTCAATAACAAGACGATTCTGAAGAACAACAACCCGCATGGCGGACTGCTCCTCTGTTAAGTTACCTAGGGCGGAGGCAGTTTCATTTACTACTGCTTCAAGTGTTCTAGTTAATCTGCGTATTAGTTTACTATTTTGGACGGGGCCTGTGAAGAAAAAGAATCCTTTATTGAAATCTGTGTATTGCTCCCATGCCGTTTCAGTGTAGTCGACAATCGGGAGATCTCTTCGGAGTCTATTCTTTACTAGATGTGTATTTCTGTGATAATCAGGAGGGGCTAGAAAAACGGGTGGCAGAAGGAATGCGATGTAACAGGTACCATCCCAATCTGGAGGTAAGCGTATGTATGCGGTATGACCACAAACAAAGTAGGAATGACGGGTAGCTCTAAAAGAAGACTTGCCTTGATCACTGAATTCGACCATAGTAGTACATTTACTATGACCTAAGTGTACTGAACCCTTCTTACTGACACATAATTCACCAGTGACTGGTAATACTGACATAGCAGGGAGAACTGGTGCAGCTTCGGATTCAACAGTAAGAATCATAAGGTTAATTGTGTAATTACCTAATCCATATACTTCATTTTCTAGATCAGTTCCTATTCTAATGGGAAGTCCCTTCTTGTCAGGGTAACAGACGTTAAGCAGAACTAAGTTCAAGTTTCCCCAAACCCAGCTTCCTTTGAAAACAGCAACATCAGGATCTACGGAATTAATTATTCTAAACCATGCACCACAGGAGCCATTGTGAGTGAACGGGTACGGAAAGAGGGGCAGAACTCCCTTGTATTTCTGGTAGGGAGGGAGTCGGCCACATATCCAGCAGTTTGTAGCATTGTTAGTTTGGTGGGAGTGATGTAACATACTAATGAATGTGTTGTTGCGCAGCGCAAGTCTGTAAGAAAGTTCGTGTGGAGGTAATTCACTAAAAGAATGTTCAGCAGTGACATTGTAAGCAGATTGTTCACGCTTGAAAATAGGGTAATATATAGGAAGCAGTATACTTGCAACAATAATCAGAAGACTTAGGAAAAACATATTCAATAATGTCACTATACAGTGACTGCGGAGTGATTTGCAATATGTATGTTTCTTGAGTTGTCTCTCTCTCTCTCTATCTCGATCTAGGGGATACATGTCAGAAACTATTTAACCGATTCACCTAGGGGAGGACTTAGACAATTAAACTGTCTGACTTGCTAGATCGGAGTTTCATGCGATATTCTTCTTGGGGAGTTTTCTCTTGTTTCAGAACTTTAAAGTCACTAGATTCGATACAGTCTTTGGAAGGGGTGGATGTGTCGGTATCGGGTAACAGTTCGTTGCACTTCTTGATATGGCTGGTATGTATCCACCCCTTTCTCCCTTCCACCTTTACTGCTGTCCTCGTTGTAAGAAGAACGGTCTTCGGCTCTTTCCAGCGGGGCTCCAGCGGACTTTTCCTGTCGAAGTTCCTAATTAGGACCAGATCTCCGGGACGGACATCATGCGGCTTTACATCAGTGTTGTCAGGGAAGGCTGCGGCAACCTGTGAACGACATGATTGGAGTGCAGACATCAAGGAAGCAAGGTAATCTGTCAGCATATTACAATCAACATCGGTAATTTTCTTAGGTAAGGGCGTCCCCCACATATTCGGTGGTCTGCCAAAGACCACTTCATACGGGGATAGTCCTGATCTCGAATGGGCAACCATTCTCATGTAGAACAGTGCAACTGGCAGGGCGACTATCCAGTCGATCCCTTTCTCTTTACAAACTTTAGCAAGACGGGTCTTTAATGTCTGGTTATGCCTCTCTACAAGGCCAGCGGCTTCGGGATGTCGGACACAATGGAATCTCCACTGATATCCTAGCAGCAGGGAAACTTGTTTCATTAATTCGGATGAGAATGGCTGTCCGTTATCTGAATACACGACACGAGGCAAGCCGTACCGTGGGAAGAATTCTCGAACCAGCTGTCTTGCAGTGGTCGGAGCAGTGTAATCTGGGACTGGATATGCTTCGGTCCAGCGGGAAAGTGCACAAACAATTACGAGGACATATTTGAATCCTCGACAACGGTCCATCTGGATATAATCCATCTGGAGGACTTCAAAAGGGTGATCGGGAGGATGAAATCCACCTTGCTCTACGGGGACACTTTTTCCTGGATTGAACTGACAACAGATCATGCACGTACGCACTTTCTGTTTTGCTGCTGCTCGTAAGTGTTTGTTATACCAGAGATTCTGTAAACTGTCTAACATCGCTTTCTCTCCTAGATGTGCAGGACTATGTACTGTATTGATTATGACTTGAACCATAGAGTCGGGGAGAAACCATGTAGATTTTCCCTTCGTCATCCAACCTTGATCTGTCTGGATCCCTCCTAGTTCGGTCCATTTCTTTATTTCATCTGTAGTAGCATGTGTCTGAACATCGATTACATCTAGTGTGGGATCCCTGACTGTCATACAATGTGTCGGTACTATTGTCTTTGTCACGTCAGTTATCTGAGTATGAGTCAATGCTGTATGTTTTGCTGTCTGGTCTGCCAGGTCGTTACCCTGGGAAACGGAATCTGTAACTTTAGTATGTGCTTTACACTTCATGACGGATATGCCTGAAGGCAGATGTATTGCTTCTAGCAGTGCTTGAATGAGGGGGCCGTGTTGGATCTTGGCACCGTGAGAGGTCAAGAAACCTCGTTCTTGCCATAACATTCCGAAGTCGTGTACAACTCCGAACGCATAACGGGAATCAGTGTATATATTAACATTTCTGTTCTTGGCTAGTATACAGGCTCGGGTCAGAGCGATGAGCTCTGCCACTTGAGCAGACAGTGTATCAATGCGATATGTTTCTTTGACTTCAGTTTCAGTGGTCACTGCATATGCGGCCACTAACTCTCCTGTACTTGTTCTCATACATGACCCATCCACGTAAAGTGTCAGGTCTGGATTTGTCAGTGGGACAT
The DNA here is from genome assembly GCF_964263255.1 of Lissotriton vulgaris. Taxonomy (NCBI): domain Eukaryota; kingdom Metazoa; phylum Chordata; class Amphibia; order Caudata; family Salamandridae; genus Lissotriton; species Lissotriton vulgaris. The sequence continues at coordinate 1,012,452,486 of NC_141699.1, read as the reverse complement.
CTGTTAAGTCTCGTCGGGGCTTTGTTACTGCATTAATGATCTCTATACAATCATGCGGGGCTGGATCTGTCATAATGGAAGGTAACAATGTTGCGGGGTTTAGAATGCTGCAGCGTCTGATTTCTATGTGTGGCTGGAATAGCGTCAATTCATAACCTGTCAGTCGTGCTATAGTCAAGTGTTGAGTCTGAGTTCTGTTTAAAAGAACCTCTACAGAATGTGGAACTTGTACTGTTAATTGATGTCCTAAAACAATTGAGTCGCTCTGTCTGATTGCTAAAGCTGTCGCTGCTACGGACTTCAAGCACGCAGGGAGTGCCTGGGCTACTGAATCCAATGTACTTGAAAAATAAGCGCAAGGCTTATGTGAACCTGCTTGATCTTGGGTGAGGACAGACAACGCTGTACCATCACGTTCTGTAACAAAAAGTGTAAAAGGTTTGCTGTAACATGGTGTCGCTAAAACTGGTGCTTGGCATAAAGCTTTCTTTAATTCTTCAAAGGCTTGTGTGTGTTCCTGAGTCCAAGGAAGGACAGTCGAAGTCGCTGCCTCCTGTGTTGTTAACTGGATGAGTGGTTTAGCTAGACATGCATACTGAGGAATCCATTGTCTGCAGTACGAGGTGAGGCCTATAAAGGCCCGCACTTCCTTTTGTGTCTGGGGTTGTGGCATATTTACAATCAACTGAATGCGATCGGGAGTGAGCTGTCTCCCCACTTTGGACAGCAAGTGACCCAAGTACACAACTTGCTGAACACAGAATTGAAGCTTCGAAGGAGACACCTTGTGTCCCTTGTCGGCCAGAAAATGTAAAACTGTCAGTGATGCTTGTTCACATTCGGGCTCACTTCGTGCGGTGATCAGCAGATCATCGACGTATTGCAGTAAAGCGGTGTTAACTGGCATTTGAATACAATCTAGTTGCCTTTTCAGTGCTTGACTATAGATGCTGCGGCTTTCTGTGAATCCTTGAGGTGCACGTGAAAATTTGAAACTTCGTCCATTTAGACTGAATCCGAAGAGATATTGGCTCTCTGGGTCAATAGGTACACTAAAGAAGGCGTTCTTGAGATCAATTACAGTAAAGAACGTTGCTTCAGAATCAATAGCAGTCAATAGGGAAGAGATGTCGGGGACCACAGGGTACTGTGGTATGATGTATTTATTCAGTTCTCGTAAATCAATCACCAGCCGATATACTGGCGGTGCATTAGGATCAGTACGTTTAAGAATCGGAATGATAGGGGAGTTGCAGATATTGGAGTCGGTCTCTACGACCACTCCTTGGGCAATGAGCTCTTCAATGATTTCCAGTAAAGCCACTACAGCATCGGGTGGTAACTTGTATTGTCTGATTCTTGGTAAAACAACACCTGGTTTCAGTGTAACACGGTAAGGTGTGATATGCATACAGCCTACATCGGTTGGGCCTTGTGCCCACAAGTGATCTGGTACATTTCTTAACCTGACATCAAACTCTCGAAATACATAGTGACCCTTGAAATCCCGCAGAAAGAGTCTAACTCCCTCCGGGGAACAACATATCACTGCTCCTAGAGCCTTCAATGTTTTGATACCTAACAGGTTTTCTGGACATGATTTCGTAAGTAACAAATCTGTAACACGTGATAATGGACCCACAGCCAGGGGGACGGGTTCTGATACCTCATTTACAATAGGCTGTCCTGAAAAACCAAGGGAAACATTCTGTGAGCCTGAGAGGTGTGCCCCTGGGACTTCGTTATGGCTGATTGTAGTGCGACTTGCCCCTGTGTCAAAAAACTTTCTGTCTTTTCCCAATACTTGACTGTGTACATAAGGACCCTCTTGATCTACAGGAATTTCAATAAGAGGCAAGCCAACCTCCCTCTCTAGGCTGTTTCATGTGTATCGTGGATAATCGGGGTAAGCAGATTGTGCATACTGGTACATCTGTTGTGAAACTTGCTGAGTCGCGGCAATGGGCTGTGGCTGTGATACCGCTACTGTCTGTGCTGCATGTGATGAAGCATGCATAGGATGTGTATTCTGCATGGGCTGTACATTCTGTGAAGTCTGTTGCTGGGCCTGGTCTTGTCTTGGCGGATGCGGTCTTTCCTTAGTTTTACCTGTTGCTATGTTATGTTTCAGAACTGGACATTCATGTACGTAGTGACCTGGCTGCTTGCAATAGTTGCATGTCCCTTTAACGGGAGCTGCGGCGTGACCTGTCTGGGTTGTACCCTTTCTCTGACCGTCGGCTGGAACTGATTGGGCCACTAACATTTTCATTTTCGTGTCTTTCATGCGTTTCTGTTCATGATCCTGTTCTTCTCTAATTCTGTTCTGATGGTATTGTAACATCTGTAACATCTGTGATGGCGTATTTGCTTGCCATGTACTCTCAAACTTGTATACACGGTTTTTAACTGCTAACAGGGAGTTCTCGACTAACTTCGATACAAAAAGGTGCGGGTACGACTCGCTACTTGGTTTAAGACCACTATTAATAATGAAACATTTCTCGAATCTTGAATAGAAGTCACTAGTATCTTCATCTGGTTTCTGTTTACAGGCCGAAATTGCGTCCCAATCTTCCTTTCTAGTCGTCAGTAATCTTGGCAGAACCTGTACTATCAAACCTGGTAATGCTTTAGTTTTCTCCCCAAGGCCTAGCCCTGGGGTACGTTTTTCCTCCTCGTCTTCTATTTCTGCCCATACAATCTTTTTGTCTCCCACTTCCCATTCTTTTTCCTTGAGTTTCTCGTAGATGCCTGTGGGCAGCAATACCTTTAACATTTTCATGATATCTTCATATGTGTAATCCCCCATCAGTAACATGTCTTTAAGTTCTCTGTGAAAACCTGCAGGGTCTTTATCATGACAGGGTACTAGTTTCTTCATTTCTAACAGTTCTAACTTAGTCAGAGGCGTGTGTACATACACGCGTTTCAAGGTCTGATCGGCACCCATAACTGGATGTACTTCTCGTAAAGGGTTCTGACCTTCAAGACCATGCAGACGCTCCATATGATACATTTTTCTTTCTGGGGGCGGAGCGGGAACATATTCGGAGCTTACGAAAGTGTTGTATCTATGTCGTTGTTCTAGAATTATTTGTATTAACTTGGTACTTAAACCTCTCCATCTATCCATGAGTAGTGCTTCTAATGTATCGTGTAAGGGACCTGGATCGGAATGTTGGTTTCTGTATAACGTGAGGAGGTGCTGAATCATGTATACACCTGCTAATTTCTGTTCGTCTGGGGAAAGGTTCAGAAATGTCTGCGCTACTGTGTCATCATTGTATATGTTCGGATTGTCGGCCCATAATACTGCTGACCGGGCTAGTTCTTGTTCGTCCATAGAATTGAGTACGTGGTACCCCATTCGTTCTCGAAGTCTTTTATCAGTCTCCTGGAACTGATGTTCAGGAGAATTCGGTTTTGATATGCCCGAGAGAAAAACTCTCTTGCTTTCTGGACGAATGCCTTTCCTAAGGTAAGTTCCCTTACCTACATACGCTATCGTATCTGTAGTCTTTTCTGGTTCTTCAGGTTCTTCCTCCTCCTCGGAGGAAGCTTTTTCTTTCTCTTTTTCGTGTATTTCTATCACTGCCTTTCTTATTCTCTTGTACATACTGGCTATGCAACTTCCTTTATCATGTTTTCCTTCGGATATATTTTGACCCCATTTATTGAGTCCCTCTAATTCCTCTTGTTCTGTCTCAGGCCTGTCTCGTTCTCTTATTAAGCAATTTATGAAAAAACGTAATATATATGCTTGAGTGTCAACTTTCTGATGTGCCATGGCCTCCTTAATACTGTCAGGGTCTTCCCCAGTCTGGACAAAATGATATATTCTATCTAGGTGCTCTTTCATTCCTGAGAAAAACAGTAGGTAATCTGTAGCATGTCGTAAGCGTAGTGATGCTATCATCATTCTATCGTCTTTACCGGGTACTGGATCATATCTGCAAACTGAAAGCGGTTCTTTGAGTATGTCAAGACGGGGTGATTGGAATGTAAAAGGATTCTGCATATCCCTAAGGTGTAATCTGTGTGTTGCTGGTGGGGTCCGAAGACCCCCTGTCGCACCTCCTGAGGCGGAAGCTTGAACATTATCTCTCTGTGGAGTCTGCACGTGTACTTGAACTTGTCTTTTAGTAGGATCAGGTAGAAGCGGTTTTGGTATATCAATCTTAGGTGCGGGAAGTGGTGGGGGAGGAGGAATGGCAGGCTGTCGGACGGGAAAACCTGATTGCAGTAACGGTGGGATATGGTCTGGAGGCGGGTTGCCACCCCCGTCACCGTCAGTAGGCGGGACGTGGGCACGTGGATTGGTGTAAGCGGGTGCTACATCCTCTAGATAGGAATTCAGAAATATGTCTTTAGTAGTCCTGTGATTTACTTTAGTTGGAACCAATGGTGGCGGCAGATTTTTCGGTATTTCTGAAGTGGCTTCAGGCGAACCCTCGGCCACTAAATACATGCCATTGACAAGATTGTTTCGTGCGCGGTCTACTTGTTCTGATTTTACTCGGATACCTTCAGTAACTAATTCGTTTTCTTGGGCTTTATCTGATTCTTTAAGTCTGTCTTCTCTACGGAGTGCTTTTTCAGCACGCTTATGTGATTCCTTACGCCAAAACTCTATGGCGTCTTTCTGAGATTGTCTGGCTTTCTTTTTCCATAGTGCTTCTTCTACCTTCATGATGCACTCGGCATCCCATGTTCCGGTAACAGGCCATCTGTGTCTCTCGTCTAGATGCTTAGTATAATCGGCCCATAAATCTAGATACAATATGGCATCTAAGCCATGCTTGTGGTACATAAAATTTCCAGGAGTGTCCCTAGGGGGGATAGGAATTTCTTCCTCTAGTATCCCTTTCCTAGTTCCTATCTGCTTTAACTTATTGAAAAACGGCATCTTGTTTACTTTAATACTGAGTGCTCAATCCCTGCTACTTAATACAGCTAGTTACACAAGAACACAATAATGCACATTAAAAACAGTCACACTCATACCACGACATTAATCACATGAAAGACATTTGAGACATATATGACTACCCCCTATACTGATGTACTGCTAAACAGCACAGATACACTGTCAGAGACAATGCAGAAACTTGAAAAACTGATGTACTGCTAAACAGTACAGATACACTGTCTAAAAACAGTGCAGACCGAATTTGTGTACCCAAACCCGTCTTGATACGTCCCAGCAATGGTACTCACCGGGAAGCACGGAAACTGAAGGCCTCGGAAAACTCGACTGGACTGGACCGGACTCGACTCGACTCGACACGTGGATACCTCGGAAACTGGTGGGCCTCTTGACACCTCGGACCTTGCTTCTTTCGGCTAGGCTCTGGTCGGGATCCTCCGCACTCCTCACCGCCTCGTCTGGGTGCTGATCGCAGTCTTCGTCACCTCCGTGGGCCAGAGGGAGATACAGGAAATCCTGCCAGTACGCGTAGTTTCCGTCTAACTGATGGCAGGGGACAGAGCTTGCAACGCACCAACCGGTGCATGGGGTGGGGGAGGGGTCCCTGTTCGGGCGCCAAAATAATGTGGTAAATATTTGATTTACCGTCTTAATTTCTATGCAGGTAAGTACTTAATCAATAATAACTCAATCGGAAAGAAAAAGGCAGAGTCCGTGGTGTTAGAGTTCTTAGGGGTTTTATTCCTTAAAAAGGAATGGTCAAGACCTGGATATCATGTTCCTGCAACCACAGGGGTTCAGGAAGGGATAGAGCAATATTTTATTGACAGTACATAACTTATATACTTAAATCGTACAGTAGAAACCAATACAGAAGGCGTAACAGCTGAGAAAAGACAAGATAACAGCATCCACGTGGTAGTGATACGTAATTAGAAGGCGTGAACTGGGCGTGAACATAGAGATGTGTGCTAGAAACGTCACAGATAGGTGTCACAAGTGGGTGGCACAAAGCAGAAATCTTGTAATGTCAGCAGAAATCTGAGGCTTGGATGCGCGCGCAGCTGCATGACGTGTGATTGACGTGAAACTGGAGGGTGCAGGAGGACTTGACATTTACACGGGCGGGAAAAGACAGGAGTCTGGCATGTCAGATCAACTCGTACTTCTATCATATCTGATATCTGATGTTTGGGAACCATATTATCTAAACGGAAAAGTCTCTGGGGCAGAAGCTATTCTATACTGACTGTGAATGCGTGTATAAGCGCCTAAGTGTCTACATGAGAATGCGAGGGGCATGGGCCTTCCATGGTAACAGGGGCTATGAATTACTTGCACGGAGACAGCGAGGCCGGGCCCATCGCTCTGCAGCTGGGGGGATGTTTACTTAAACTAGTAGGCAGGAATGTATTTTCGAGGAGCGGAACAGATAATTCGAAGGTTGAAGTCAGTCTTGGCAGGCAGCAGGCTGTGCTAAGCGCCGGGAGCCGCACAGAAAGTAAGTCAGAGGTCACGGGTACAGAGACAGCCTGGGCTGAGGCTTTCAGAGTCAGAAGCCAGGAGAAAAAGGCTCGATGGCAGAATTCAGGGCCTACTTTGCCAGAGCTGGAAAACGTGTAAAGTATACCACAAAAAAGACGTTGGCATAGCATACTTAGGAACGGACTATTCAACCCATTCAGGGTGGGTCTGAAAGAGGACATGTTAACGTTGGACGCAAATGTATTTGCGTCTTCATAGCTGGCACAGGAGGGAAGTTACATGCACTTTAAGCTGGTACATGGAGTCGGTGGGGTACACGCTAGGGAACACAACTGGCCCATAAAATTTATATTTCCTCAGGTCCAGACAGTGACTTTTTGTAAATTGGTGTAAATCTGTTCAGTAGTTTAGGAGATGTTGAAGAAAAAACTAATTTATATATCTAGGGCAGCGAAGACTCAGTGAACCTTCCCGATCTCATGCTGAGATGATTGCCCATTATGTATAATTGGGTGACCCTGTAACCCTCAGAACCTGGGCGGGTAGTTATACAAAAAATAATGGTTCTGTCGGAAGGGAATACCTAATGATACAGTATTCAAATTCTATTACTGCATTAATATGTCCCAGTCGGGGTACACATGTGGTGGGACTTACACATTAAACAAAAACACTGACCCCATTGGTAGAGAAAGTAAATTTTTTGTCATGTACTTTCTTATTATTTCAAATTATTTTCAAACATTAGTTGTGCTGTCCAAACGACAAATGAACATACACAAAACAAAACACAGACATTTGTGAAGGACTGGTAAACATTAAAACATACATACATAAATACGTGATAGGTCAATTATTAAAGATTGTCAACTGTGAACACAACAGTCTAGTAGGCACATCAATTCGTTTTCGTTCCTAACGGACTTTGTACAGTTGGATCTCAAGTGTGGTGCATCGACGTTTCGACCCTGGGGAGCGATGCGCTGATTTGTGCGCATCAAGGGCGGGGCTTCATCAAGACAGGATGGATATGGGACAGCCTTCTGAGGTGTACGAATCGTCAATGGTGTACGACTCGTCTGGTCCTATATTTGGGACGGTGCTAGTCAGCCGACTGGCACATGTTGCTCTGTAATGCTGTCTTGTCTCTTTTTTACAACAAGAATAAAGCTTTGCAAGCCTGGGGGGTTAATCCAATCAGGCATGCCGCATTAATTTGGGAACGAAGGCAGCTTACGTCTCTCTCCGTCGATCCGAGTTCTGGGAACCACAACCTCACAGAGACTAAATACCAGTTAATGTGAAGGCCCCACAGACCCCACTTGGGGCCCTGAGGACCACCATCTTTCCAGGGCCAAATACTTTCAAAACAATGGGAATTGGGTTTGGCAGCCCCTCTCCTGTGCCATTCTCAGCCCAGGGTACCACCACCTCGGAGTCGGCCCCTAAAAATCAAAGGAGAGGGAAATGCGGTCCCCGTCCAGGAGCCAATATTGGCCATGGGGACCGCCAACCATAGGGTCTGTTACTGATATGTCCAGGGGTGCTCACCCCCAGGACATAGCTGTTTGGCAGGTGCTGTGACAACTCCAGCCAAACAAAAGCAAATGCCCCAGCTCCAGCGGGCAGGAAGTGTCAAAGTTCTCCTGCTTGCTGGAAGCTGAGGTTTCATCTCTTTCCCTGCCTGCAAATATGCGGGCAGAAAAGAGGGGAAACAATTGCTTCTGCAAGCGGGAAGCTGCATTTCCAGAAGTTCCCTGCATGCAGCAATAATGCCAGCTCCGGTAGGAGGCTGAGGGCTGGCTGGGACCACGGAAGACTTGAGGCTCCCCAGCGGTCCTTGGAATAACAGAAAAATGTAAAACAATGATCAGAAAGAGGCAGAACAAAAGTTAAAATGAGCAGAAAGAGTCAGAATAAAGGTCAGTAGGGAGCAGAAAGAGGCAGAATGAAGGTGAGAAAGAACAGAGAGAGGATAAAGATTAGAAATGAGCAGAAAGAGGAAGAATAAAAGTCATCAATGAGCAGGAAGCGACAAAATAAAGGTGAGAAATGAGCAGAAAGAGACAGAATAAATGTCATAATCAAGCAGAAAGAGGCAGAAAAAAGGTCAGAAATTAGCAGAAAGGGGCATACTAAAGGTAAGCAACAAGCAGAAAGCGGCAGAATAAAGATCAGAAAGTAGCAGAAAGAAGCAAAATAAAGGTCAGAGACAAGTAGAACGAGGCAGAAAAAAGTCATAAACGAGCAGAATGAGGCAAAATAAAGGTCAGCAATGAGCAGAAAGAGGCAAAACAAAGGTGACAAAATGGAGAAAGCTGCAAAAAATAGATCAACAACGAGCAGATAGAGCCAAAATAAAGGTGAGAAACAAGCAGAAAGAGGCAGAATGAAGGTCAGAAGGGAGTAGAAAGAGGCAGAATAAAGGGTAGAAGCGAGCAGAAAGAGGTTAAAAAACGGGCAGACCGAGCAGAAAGAGGCAACATAGAGGGCAGCAGCAAGCAGAGAAGAGGCAGAAAGCGAGCCAAAAAAAGCAGAGGAGACACAAAACTGAAGAAAGCAGAAGAAGTGAAGAGATAGAGGATAGAAAAGCTGGGGATGGTCAGCATCCTCCCAACACGGAGAACATGGGCTATCAATGCAGGGGCACTGAGATATCTACAACCAGTGTGTGTTGTGAGTGTCACTTAAAAGGAGAGCAGGCTTGCCTGTGCTGAGGAGAGAGTGGGGTGCCGGGGACCTCCGGAGATTGTCCCACCAAGGGGGGTCAAGTGCTACTGCTAGTAGTTCCCCAGAGGTTATCAGCATCTGGAGGGGTCACGGAGTCTTCCAATAGGCGTAAAGCCCGGAGCTTTGGGGGCCGGAGGCAAGCATGTTCCAGTCCCCCCATTTTTTAACCACACACCCCCTGACAGACCCACTCATACACTTGTGCACCAACTCACAGGCCCACTCAGTGACTCACGCCCCCACTTACAGACACAATCAGACACTCATGCAGCCAATCACAGGTCCATTCAAGCACTCATTTACACCACTCACAGACCCACTGAAAAATTCACACATAATCATAGGCCCACTCAGGGACTCACACGCCCACTCGCACATTCATGCCCCCACTCACAAACTCACTCAGAGACTCATATACCCACTCCCAGAACCACTCAGGCACTCATGCACCCACTCAAAGACCCACTCAGAGACTCTCTCACACTCTCACAGACCCACTCATAGACTCATCACCCACTCAGACATTCATGTTCCCATTCACAGACCCAATCAAAGACTCATGCACCCACTCACAAATCCCCTTAGAGACTCATGCACCCACTCCCAGACCCACTTAGACACGTACAGACCCACTCACAGACCCATTCTGATACACAACTACCCACCACCCCACTGAGACACTCATGTACCTACTCACTTATCCACTCAGAGATTCACATACCCGCTCACCTACCTATACAAACACTCACACACCCACTCTCAAAGGTTACAGTGATGAAATCAAATCAAATTTAAAACACATTGAAAATCAAAGTGACAGGGACATTATAGATAGGCAATAGAATTTATAAAACTATCGAAATTCACTGAAAAAACAAAGGCTACAGGGACAGTTAGGCTTGGATTTACTTGCAAAAAACACTGAAATTCAGCAGTTATCATCACCTGTGCTAACTAAAACTTAAGCCCCCACAATGCATTGCTTATGACCTCACATATTACATCCCTCATGACATGGCCAGGGACATCACTGATGACATCATTGATGGTATCTCAAATGTCATCACAGATCACATCACAGATGATATCATCCATAGACCCACTCAAAAACCCACTCACACCCTCATATAACCTCTCATTCATCCACTCACAAACCCATACAACCACTCACATACCCATTTTCAGACCTATACAAATAATGACAAACACACTCACTCACTCATACAGCCACTCGCACAACCACTCACCCACCCATACAGTCACTCACACACCCACTCACAGACCCATATAGCTACTCACACACTTACTCACACACCCATACACTCACATACCCATTTACACACAGCCACGCACATAACTCACTCACCCATACAGCCACTCACGCACTATAAAACTGGTTTAGTTTAAAATGTTACGTTGCTACTGAACATTTCCCCCTAACTATAGTGTTACTTTAACCTTCATTTTTTTATTTAATTTTGTGAGAACCTGTGTCCATAACCCACCACTTGAATCACCAAAAGAAAGAGCAGTGCATTGATGAACATTTCCTACATGCTTCGGTGATACCATTCTTTGTGGATATCATCAGGTACATATGTGTGGAGTTAAGTTAAGCATATTTATATTTACCTGTATAGTCTTACTGTAATATTTTAGGGCTTGATAGTATTCCATAATATTATGGTAGGACAATATATTAGAAATTATGGTATATTATTTAGGTGGAATACCCAACGGGTTGGGCCACGCTAGTAGTTACCAGCTAAATCTCTGGTTAAATTTTTTTTTTTTCATTGATGTCTGACAGCCTAAGACACTATTTCATTATACCTAGGTAACAAATGTATTGTTTTTGTGAACTTATGTCTTCATTTAACACATAAAGCTGAAGGAGCATGAGTTAATGGCTGAAAAGGTTAGACCATGTTGTTACAGATTACACCAACTTTTACTGCATTAAGCTGTGTTTCAAACTAGGCTGTCATGAATATTTAATTCTTTACCCCCAATTTTGTCCCCAAAAATGCACCTTAATTTAAAGCAATTTAATCAAATAGGGCAATTCAACAGCCACTCCAATTCCTCCGGGATATAGCAAAAAGTTTAACTTTAATAGAGTAAATAGTCCTGTATTAATAGTCTATCCTGTATTAGGTTAAAAGCAATATTAACTGATAAAACCCCACTGAAAGGGAAATAGCCCTAAGCAGTGTATACATATAAACACTGAAAAACACATGCACAACCACAAACTAAATGCGGGATGAGATTTCGGGCCCCGGAATTGATCTACAACTTCTGGGCCCATCCGCCAATCAGACACGCCTAGTTGTCAGCCCCACACACTACAAGACAAATGCCTTGCATGTCCCCGCAGCGAGCGCGCCTCTGGCGCGCCTATGGTGTGCCAAAGGCAAGCCCGTCTGCGCCTGTCCGCGCCCGACCGGGGTCAGGGGCCACGAACCCTGGTAGTCCGACAAGAGGTGTCCCCACTTACAGCGCACAGACACTGCGGAGCTTGTCAGGTCTCATGAACCCCAACTGCAGGCATTCAATAGACACTGCAAGCAACCCCCTTGGCTGCTCCCACTGTAATTTCAAACTACAACCAGGAAACATCCCTCCCCTTGCCCTCCCTTAAAACTGTTTCTGCTAAACTGTCGCTCCCTGCCCCAACATTCAATCGAACTCCGTCTCTTAATAGAAGACCTTAACCCTGATGCAATATTCCTCACTGAGACCTGGCTACAGGATGAAGCCGACCTAGCAGTCACCCAAACCCTACCACCAGGTTAACTGATCCATAGAGCGGATCGCAAAACCGGTAGAGGGGGAGGATTGGCGATCATCTTTAAGGATCACTTTCAGTGTCGCTACTCTATAGAGGAGCTGCCAGACTCCGAAAACATGAATTTCTCTTTGGAATTTTCATCCACCACCACGCTCTCCGGCCTATTGCTCTACCGCCCCCCTGGACCCCAAGGTCAATTTCTCAGTACACTCCCGGCCACAATCGCCAATTTAGCTATCTCCCCATCTAATTACATGTTTCTCGGGATCTCAACATCCACCTTGATGATCACAACAATATCATGGCCAAGGAGCTCGTATCTAGCCTTTCAGCCCTACAAATCACCCAAAAAGGCTTTGCACCAACCCACATAAAAGGCCACCTTCTGGACCCCGTGTTCAACAATTCTCAGAACCTCCATATCGACACTCCTATCCCCCTCCCATGGACCGACCATTCATTGGTCCCTTTACACTGGAAAATTCCCCACAGCACCCCCCTGAAGAGGACCACTCAGACACAGGACAGGAAATGGGCAAACCTTTTCACCAGCCAATGGTCCAATCTCTTAGAGAACTTACTACCTAACCCTAGCTCAGACCCAGAGAGAGCGAACAATAACTATAACCTCTGGATCCAAGGCTCTCTAGAAACGTTAGCCCCCAAAAGATCAATCCATAAAAGGTCTATCTGTCCAACAGAAGAAGGAAAATCAATATACCGGAAGGCAATAAGGAACTATAAGTCTAAAATAAAAACTGCTCAATCCTCCTTCTACGAGGAGAAAATTAGTGCAGCCGCAAATTCCCCTAAGGAGATCTTTTGCATTGCAAAAAACCTGATCTCTATACCCCAGAAAGAACCCAATCCCGATGAGGCACAAGATTGATGCAACAAGCTCGCAGGATTCTTTTACCAAAAAATTGAGCTAATCGCCAACTCCTTCCCTTTGCCCCTGAACGACACCTCCAATGTCGACACCAGGAGTCCTCCTCCCTCCCCCTTTGGCCCCCTTCAAGAATTCTCCCCTTTAGATGAAGATTCTCTAAAAGCAAATATGCCTAAAGTGACCTCGGGGTCTCCTCTGGACCCTGCTCCTCCCTGATACCTTCCATCAGTCGCCAATATCATATGCCCAGTCATCTTGGCTATCATAAATGCCTCCATCCTAACAGGTACGGTCCCTCAAGCCTGGAAGTGCGCTCAGGTCAAGGCCCTCCTGAAAAAAACCTCCCTGGACCCCTCTAACCTCGCCAACTATAGACCCATATCCCTCATCCCTTAACTAAGTAAGCTAACCGAGAGAAATATAAACTCCATCCTAGTAGAGCACCTAGAAACCAACAAACTACTCCACCCGTCACAAACAGGTTTCCGCCCCCTTTTAGGGACAAAGACGGCCCTTCTGGCCGTAACAGAAGAGGCTCGAAGACTCATGGACCAGGGCGGCTCAGCAGCCATCATCCTGCTAGACCTCACTGCCCCCTTCGACACTGTTGATCACAAGATCCTGCTAAGCCGGCTAACTGATCTAGGAGTGACCCATTCAGCTCTCTCCTGGCTGAAATCCATTCTTGAGGACCTGGTCTTTCAGGTCTTTGAAGGGAATGCCTCATCAGACCCTTGGCCACTCAGTTGTGGGGTCCCACAGGGCTCCTCCCTGAGCCCCACACTTTATAACTCTGTTATGGCACCCTTAGCCGAAGTAGTTCTCACATTCGGCATACATATCATAACATACGATGATGATACCCAGCTGGTGGTTTCACTGAACCACCCGGAAGGATCATCTTGCTCCTTCAGCCGCTGCCTAGAGGCAGTAGCCAACTGGATGAAACTCTCCCACCTCAAACTAAATGGCGACAAGACTAAGCTCTTGTTCTTGGGCAAACTGCCATCCCCCTTGTCTGCACATTTATGTCCCTCTAGCCTCAACCCAATGCCTCCTCTGAAGCAGCAGATTAAGAGCCTCGGCGTATGGCTCGACAGCTCACTGTGCTTTGGCCAGCAGGCCACTAAGCTAGCTGCCACCTGCTACGGCATACTAAGGATGCTTAGGAAAGTTCTCCCCCTGCTTCCCTTCAAAGCCAGAAGGATCCTGGTACAGGCTCTAATCCTCTCACGCCTTGATTATGGGAATGCACTGTACCTGGGTGCCCCACAGGCAACCCTACAGAGACTCCAGGTGATCCAGAATAGTGCAGCCCGCCTTTTGCTCCAGTTTCTGGCTATCAGCCCTCTTCAGCCTTGATAGCTTGACTCCAGTGGCGTAGTGAGCATGGGACCCACGTCTGGGCATGCCCTTCCCACATAGGGTGAATAGCAAAACACACAAGATGATGGACGGAATGTTGCACAATGGCAAAACATTCACCCCCAGTCACAGATCTGGGTTTAATCCATTGTTATTTTGCTGTGGGACGGGTATGCTCAGACGTGAGTCCCGTGCTCTCCAGGCCACTGGAATCTAGCTATAATGGCTGATGACGTCTGATAGCCAGAAACCGGTCCTAGGATGCTTGATTCCGGTCCAGGAAAGACATGGCTTGGTAGCTCAGGCTGGACTGTTCCCATGAGGCACAGGGTCAAGACTAATTTGCATATGATCATTTCTGAACTGGGGTGGTCTGGTGAGCAAAATAACGATGGATTAAACCCAGATCTGTGACTGGGGGTGAATGTTCTGCCATTGTGCAACATTCCGTCCATCAATTGTTGTTTTTGCATTTGTCACCCCGAGTGGGACTGGTATGCTCAGACGTGTAACCCGTGCTCTCCAGGCCACTGGAACCAAGCTATCCTGACTGATGACGGCTGATAGCAAGAAACAGGTCCTAGGATGCTTGATTCCGGTCCAGGAAAGACATGGCTTGGCAGTTCGGGCTGGACTGTTCCCATGAGGCACAGGGTCAAGACTAATTTGCATATGATCATTTCTGAACTGGGGTGGTCTGGTGAGCAAAATAACGATGGATTAAACCCAGATCTGTGACTGGGGGTGAATGTTCTGCCATTGTGCAACATTCCGTCCAACAATGTTAGTTTTTTCAATAACTCTTAGGGCATAAGCGCCCACATCAATGCATATGTTGCAGAACCTGTCCCAGAGAATCGCCATCCTCAGGTGCACCAGTATTGGTATGAAAAGTTATGTCAGGAACCAGAGTTAGCAAATTGTGTACTGGTGTCTTAGCGTTGCCAGTCCCAAGTGCCAATGTTGAGAGGGCATTTTCACAGATAAAAGTTTACAGGGGAAGGAAAGAGCAAGCTGCATGATCAACGACTCACTGAAGACTTATTGTTTCGTGTACTAGGATAAGTTTGGCTTGTAAATATGTATTTAAACCTCATATACTATGTACTTACACTGTCTGTACACTGTTCATATCCCACGCACTATTTTGTATATGAAGCAAGGACCACCTGATACAATAGATACTCCAAGGCCTGGGTCAGGGATTATTAACATGTGAACTAACAACCAAGGCACTTGAGCTAAACAATTATAACAATAAACCAAATGAAAATTAAATAAAAATTAAGATATAAGGAAGACGGAAAGTAGTAGGTCTGTACTCAAAATTTATTATTGACAATTTAAAAAAGACAAGAATCACAAAACATAAAAAGATCAGAAGGACTGATCAACAAATTCACAAACTCAGGAATAAATATTTTAAATACATTCAAAAATAACAACTCATAATAACAAAAGTGGCTTAAAAATTAGTTCTCTACGTGCGTTTCGGCGACCAGCGCCTTCTTCTGGAGATGCCACGCATGTCCTAAACATGGGCTAAAACAGTAAAAAAGAAAGAACAGTATTCAAAACAATATAACATAATATGTTCGAAAATACTTATAACAATAGATCATAACACTGTTAAAATCTACTGCAGTACATTTACAACAATATAATTCCATCTTCCGTTTTATTAAAAAATTCAGAACAGAGATTAAATTAAAGGTACTCTGTGTTGCTTTAAATAAGAGCTTTCATTTCTTTGTGCATAGCAATTTCAAACCGAGGGTCAACATTAATAGTCCTCCGGAGGTGGTGGACCCCTAATTAATAGTGGGAAACAGCCTATTTATTTGATAACAGAGGAAATGCATATAAAGATTTAGTGAGACCTAGATTTAAATTCATTAAGCTCATCTACGAGCCAAAAACATATATAACTACTTTTCTAAGTAGCGGATTCAGTAATACACCACTCATAACTCTAGTACTTACGTATTCTAGTGACGACTTAGTCGTAGAATAACTTCATAGAAGTAAACCGATCACTCAGATTAGTGAAATAGAAAGGACGCGAATAAGCTGAAACGAGAGGCACAATTTATTGATCTCACCCCTTCTAGTTAGAATCGATAACCTGAGTGGTTCTAACAGCGGTTACTAACAAATGCCTGATCTTTAGTTCCAAACTGCTTTGTTGCACCAATCGTTGGCTTAGACGATGGAGTTCTAATTTCAAAGGTATATGTCATGTATTTTAAAAAAACATAATCCGTGTCTATTTGAAAAATGACGCACATTCATTGTCATTTAAAGGGATGAAATAGAGATATTAATATACCTCCTGTAGATATCGAATGCGGGTACCACACCTCGATCACACCAGGTTTCCAAATAGATAAGGGATTTGTGTTAGGAACTTGTGATGAGGGATTGGAAACCGTCTATTAACAGAAAAAATATGCGAACCGATGTTTAGAAGGCTTATTTCAAATCCTTATTTTTAAGTAAAACACGAGTGAACTTCTATTACCTGGGTCAATATTCTCAAATAATATCCTGTTACTTTGTTAATATCGATGTTTTGACTCTGATATACACACAAATTCTGTAAATAGGATACAAATAGTATCATTAATCCAGAGATACCTCAAATTAAGGATCAACTAAAGACAGTGCTTTTAGTCACAGAGTCCTATATCAATACCTGATTTCAAAACGGTTTTAAAATCTTGTCTCGCCTCCCAGTATCATTGCGTGGATTACGTGATAAAAGCGCTGTGAATAACAAAACAAAAGGATAAGTATATATTTCTAAACCATGACGCAATGAGATTTAAAATAAAATGACAATTATAATGTCAAATTAGGACGTACCTAAATTAAAACGTGTGCTGCACAAATTGCAGTGAAGGGGTCTTTCTGATATGAAGAGCCTTCCTTCCTTCCTATAAGCACGTATTAAAACATCCCCAGCGAGGTGGCATAAAAACGAAGGGAAAAATAAATTTTAGCAAAAGGCCAGAATCCTGAGAGCACTATTAAACGGCAGATACAGGGCTGCCTCAAAATCGTGGCGGCACTATTCTAAATTCACCCGAGCGACAATGAATGTGCGTCATTTTTCAAGTAGACACGGATTATGTTTTTTTAAAATACATGACATATACCTTTGAAATTAGAACTCCATCGTCTAAGCCAACGATTGGTGCAATAAAGTAGTTTGGAACTAAAGATCAGGCATTTGTTAGTAACCGCTGTTAGAACCACTCAGGTTATCGATTCTAACTAGAAGGGGTGAGATCAATAAATGTTGCCTCTCGTTTCAGCTTATTCGCGTCCTGTCTATTTCACTAATCTGAGTGATCGGTTTACTTCTATGAAGTTATTCTACGACTAAGTCGTCACTAGAATACGTAAGTTCTAGAGTTATGAGTGGTGTATTACTGAATCAGCTACTTAGAAAAATAGTTATATATGTTTTTGGCTCGTAGATGAGCTTAATGAATTTAAATCTAAGTCTCACTAAATCTTTATATGCATTTCCTGTGTTATCAAATAAATAGGCTGTTTCCCACTATTAATTAGGGGTCCACCACCTCCGGAGGACTATTATTGTTGACCCTCGGTTTGAAATTGCTATGCACAAAGAAATGAAAGCTATTATTTAGAGCAACACAGAGTACCTTTAATTTAATCTCTGTTCTGAATTTTTTAATAAAACGGAAGATGGAATTATATTGTTGTAAATGTACTGCAGTAGATTTTAACAGTGTTATGATCTATTGTTATAAGTATTTTCGAACATATTATGTTATATTGTTTTGAATACTGTTCTTTCTTTTTTACTGTTTTATCCCATGTTTAGGACATACGTTGCATCTCCAGAAGAAGGCGCTGGTCGCCGAAACGCGCGTAGAGAACTAATTTTCAAGCCACTTCTGGTATTATGAGTTGTTATTTTTGAATGTATTTAAAATATGTATTGCTGAGTTTGTGAATTTGTTGATCAGTCCTTCTGATCTTTTTATGTTTTGTGATTCTTGTCTTTTTTAAATTAAGTCAATAATACATTTTGAGTACAGACCTACTACTTTCCGTCTTCCTTATATCTTAATTTTTATTTAATTTTCATTTGGTTTATTGTTATAATTGTTTAGCTCAAGTGCCTTGGTTGTTAGTTAACATGTCATATCCCACGCATTATCAATGCAGAAAGCAAGCAATGATAAAAACAAAACGTTCCATTAATATTGGAAAAACATTGTATCTATTGCTTTTAATGGTGCAAAAATGAGTAATCACTGATAAGCACAGTATTTTTTAGGTATTGGAATCACTGAAAAAAAATGGGAAACAACCATTACAACGCAGTCATTACATCGTACTTCCTTTACAATGCAGCTATTACAATGCAACTGCCTTTACAACACATGCCATTACAACGCATGCCATTACAACTCATGTCACTACACCACATACCATTACAACGCATGCCCTTTCAACGCATTAACAGGTAAGTAATGGGGATTTTTTAGTTTTACGGTAGGAATGGGTGTTGGGTTACATGGGTATAGTATTTATACCCCTACTCTATCCAACACTTACCCTACTGTTGCACTCACTGGATAGGGAATCGTAATTTTTACCCCTACACTATCCAACACTTACCCTACTGTTGTACTCACTGGAGTGGGAATAGTAATTTTTACCCCTACACTATCCAACACTTACCCCACTGTTGCCCCAAAAGTATTATGCGCTGTAATGGTATGCGTTGTAATCGTAGTTTCTAAAAATACATTTTAATGGCATGCGTTGTAAAATCATGCATTGTAATGGTAGTTGTGATGTAAAAACCACATTGTAAAGGCATGCTTTGTAATTGTAACGTCATATATTTGAAAAAAAAAAGAATTTACCAAAAATAGAAACTGAAAACAGGAAAGCCTATGTATTATATATGTTTGTATTTTGGTATTTGGATGGTGATTCATACCCCTCACGAGGCCCCCCAAAGCACTTTCTTGGTAGTTGAGTAAATATTCCTTAGCAGTGATGAATAATTGGCAGAGTGTTATTTTATAGTGTTGTCTATGCGTAGTATTTATAGTGCCTAAGATTCGATGATGGGCTCTAATCGTGTTGCAGTCATCCTGTGGTATGCAGGAAAACAAATATGAAAGACATATAAGATCTCAGTTTGCATATATGTCCTTTTATATCTTATAACCAGCGCCTGACGGATCACTTGTTAAGTAGCAACCAGATTTCATTGCACTTAGGGTCTAGATGGTTTTGATTATCTTTATTATGATGGAGACTAGGTGGGTTTGTCAGTAGTCCCAACATGCTGCTTTCAACACCGCAATTCTCCTGATGCTATTGCTGTGCGTGGACACCACAATTGTAGGCTGGAACTGACTATATGGCTGGACAGACTCAAGAACCATATAGAAGTAGCTTATCCATGTCAGGAGGGTGTACCAGAGCTTTGATTTCTGGACAGAGAAAGCTTCAGCCAATTTCGCATTTGAAAAAATCACAGAAGTAATAAAGTTAGAGCCTTTCATCCATGGTGTATACACTACTGGATCCTAAATATTTCACTGCACAAATTTAGAGACAAATAGGGGTGATAGAGCAGTTATCAAGTGTACTAAAGATGGTTGCTTTCTTATGGACACTGAGATGAAAATGTGAATCATCAAAAGCACTCATTTTAACATTTGGTAAGTTATGGGATGTGCTTACCTGCATAGTAATTTGAGGCATGTCTTTGGGGACACAACTTTGGCCGTGGTGCACAGATATCATCGTCATCAATTACTTTATTCAGTATTTTATCAGCCATAAAAGTACACGTCACATAAACAAATATATATACAATTAATAGATATAAAAATACAATAACAATGCATAAAAAAGCTCTAACAGCAAATCTTGACATAGTTTACAAATACAGCTCTATGAGAGGATATATAAAATAATAAAGTAAAAATGCTTAAGCTCAGAGCTAGGCTAGATAAAGGCCATGTCTACAGACATAACTGGAGTCATAAGATAGCACAAAACAGACTAGCCATGTCAGGCTAGAGAAAGACACTCAATAGAAATATGGTGTATATAGACAGCAGTACAATTTAAAAAAACAACATCATAGTAGAAAAAAGCCACAAGCTGTCTTCAGTGGTACCCAATTAGAAATCAGCGCTCCTAACAGTACACATTTTGAGAAAAAGACTCAGGCCATTGCTTTGGATCTAATTAACCAGCTGCAATAAAGGTATTTGGACTGCGCAGACAATCATCTGAGACTGCGTGCCCAGGAGCCATAAGGAATCTTGATGTTGTCTACAACTCAGTTGTTTGCATATAGGAATAATATAGGATTTTCTGTGATGCACATAGGAGGGACAAAAGAATATGAAATGTGTCATGGATTCCTCGGCCTGCTGACATGTTGGACATATGGAACCCAAACAGCAAACTGGAGTATCATTTTGCTTCAAGCAACAGTAATGGTAGAGTACCATAAGGAAATTTAGGATATATACTCCTGTCAGTTGTAGGGATTATATAATTAAAAAAGAGCTCAACAGCTATTTCAATCTTAAAGTCTCAAAAGTTATCAACAAGATACTTCTCTTGGACATTCCTAATTTCAGCAACATGAATGTACTCGCAGAAAGTCTTTTTGAGAGAGGCTGTAGAAAGATGTTTCATGGTAGGACAGGATGACCCGAATTCACCTAATCAAAGTCTGGATAACCATTTTTAATATTAGAGAGGTATTTAATTTTACAAGACTTATTATAAGAGACTACATCCTAGAAGGAGCTATAATAGTCCTCCAGGTCTGGCGAGTACATAAGCCTTTGCCAGAACAAGACCAGTTTAAGTTGGGCATTCAGTTATGCACTCAAGGCCCAGGCCTCGTCTAAGTGGGATCAATAGAGTATTTTTGGGAGGTTGGTTAAGGCTCTTATGAATATATTCTCAGTCACCCCCAAAGGGGCCAAGTTAGTGTTGCCCCATACTTCAGCCCCATACAATGCACTGCCTTCGACCTTGACTCTGTACACATTTAGGGCGGGAGATGCCTGTCTAGCTCCAGAGTTCAGATGCCATCTTAACAAAGCAACAGAGTGCTGGGTGAGATTCAGGCTGCTGCCTCTCGACTTGAGGCAACCAAGACATCGATTTAGTTAGCTCGATCTCAAGGTACATCAACTCACTACCCGTCTGCCTTCCAGAGTTATTGATCCCTTGCAAGACTTATGCCGGCTGATGACCATAAACCTTGTGTTGAAATGGTTGATAACCAACCCTTGTTCGCTGCAAAATGCCAGAAACTTGTCAGTTGAAGGCCACTCTGGGTCTTTGATATCAGAAGGGTGTCATCAGAGAATAATAAGAGGGGAATCTTGCGACCAGCCAGTTTAGGGGCATCATTTTGGGCATCCCTTAAATGAAGTGCTATATCATTTGAAAATAGAGAGAATAGGGTTGGGGCAAGGACACATCCCTGGTGCAGTCCATTTTGAAGGGGTATTCGTTCAGTGAGCTTCTCACCCCTTCCCCATCTAACTTGGGCATGTGTATTCTCATGTAGACTAGCAAGAACATCCAGGAGGTCATGTGGAACCCCTTTATTTTTAAGAACCTCTCACAGCTTTCCTCGTGGAATGAGGTTTACTGCAGACTGTAGGTCTACAAAGACCAGGTGTAGGCGAGCTTTTTGGAGAAGAACTATCTTCCAAGATATCAATAAAAACCTAAAAACCTGGCCGATTGTACTAACCTGTTTTTAAAACCCCACCTGCAAGTAGGAGAGGGATTGATGGTCCTCACTCCAACCTTCCAGGTTCCCCATGGCCTGCAGTTTAAAGTGGAATCCTGCGACTTCTTTTTGTGAATGGGGGCAATTTGAGGTGCCTTTCAGCTACAGGGAATACTAGCCCCTTGGAGGATGCAGCGGATAACGTGTTAAATTACGAGGCCCAGCCATCAATGTCTGCTAGTAAGAGATCGCTTGGAATACCACAGGCCCTGGTGTCTTGCCCCTTGTTATTGCTTGTATTGCAGTAGCGGTCTCACCGACCTCCAGCTTAAGGAGCCCAGAAGGAGATAGAGCTTCTGCCCTTAGCTCAGATGTTCTAGTAAAATCTGGATCCTATTTGGAAAGGTCCAAAAAGTGGGAATGCCATATCTCAGGAGGGATAGAATCGGTCATGAGCTTACCTGCTCGTTGATCACCATTGGCTACTAGCATCCAAGATTTCCTATTATTATTTTAGGCAACAGCCTCGTTAATCTTTACAATATTAGACTGCCACCGTTCATCCCTAGATGCGCCAAGACTAACATTTCGAATTTCAAAGCAGCTTTCCCTAGGGCTAGAGATACTTATCCTATCATCGTCCAAGGGTCATCAAATGAGTATTAATTGAGAACGATATCACATTTATTTGCAATTCTTGGAAGTAGCAACAGCACTTTTTTTATATGCTACTCAAAAATATAGGGTATTTTGTATTACGATGTCTGTATGTATTTTATGTGCATTTGCAGTTTTGTTGTGATGCAGATATTTTGCATTTCAAAGTAGAATGAATTACCGGGATGTGTTTTGCATATTGGTCCAGGTGCAAATCTGTGTCATCTAAATTTATTTCCGAATTGCCATGATACATTTGGTATGGCATTTACCTTCTTCTGTTTTGTGCTGTTATTATTTTGTGTGAAAATCTTGCAGACTCACCTTTTGCCCATGAAGTCCTCACGGGTCAAAATTGTGAATTATGGCGGCAGGAAAGGTGCAACTTAAAAATGTCATTCTCTTCTAGTGCACCCATTTTGATTGTAGTCTGTACCTGATTGTGTACTCTAGATGTCTGGCTTCTGTCTCGATTTAGGAGGTGGATGACATAGCAATTTGTGACAAAGGGTAAGGTTTATGTTAGGGCGATATCTTATATCAATGCTGCAAGGCATTGCTATCGATATTTAATTACACAACTAAAAAACATAGGGGCATATTATCAAGCATAAGCGATAATTATCTCTATGCTTGGTTAGCGGCTATTATTTTAACGCCGTGCATCGCCTATTTTTATCGCTTAGGACCCTTGCTATTATCAAGGTTTATCTCCTAAGCGATAAAAATCAGCCGAAATGCATGAATATCGCTGAAAAGTCAGCGATATTCATGCATTACCGAGCTAATGCTCTTAGCCATGTTATCCACCTACTATTGGATAACATGGCTAAGAACTGTTCTGGCCAGGCATTAGCTTTTGGAGATATTCGCGCTTAGCGGGAATATTTCCAAAAGTTGGTAATAGGAGATAGCGATGTTAGCGACTGTTTACAGTCGCTAACATCTTGGCACGCCCACTTTGCATGTCATTAGCGATAATTATCGCTGACATGCAAAGTGGGCCCCAAGATGATCGCTATCTCCTACTAGCTGTCGCTAACTGGTGTTAGCGACAGCTAGGTAATAGGGCTATAAAATTATCGTCGCTTTCGCGGGAAAAATTCCCCCTAAAGCAGCGATAAGGCCCTTGGTAATATGCCCCTTAATTTTAACAAAAAAGAACACGAAAATTAATCTGGTAAGCCATGGGCAGAAATATGACAGGGGAAGGAGGTGATATTGCAAAGCTTCTTTTTGTAAGTGTTGCTGTTTTAACGAGAAAAGTTGTTACTTACAGCTGACAGTCGAAATATGTCAAGAACTAGGCAGTGCAAGGACCGAGCATTACAATTTCTTTTAAGTAGCAGACGCTCAGCAAGAAAGACGTGTTTGCTTTTACAAGAGTACAGCTGACCTTGAAACCACAAAGGAAGCACATATTGTTAACAAAGTGACTTTCAGCAACTTAGTAGAAAACATTGGCAGATAATATCTACCTCATACATTTGTAGCACAGAGCATTTTGCATCTCTTTATTCCAACATCTGATCAGGTGTCAAGCCATAGGGATATGCAGTAGCAAAAAATATTTGATTTGAGAAGAAACTTGTGTTTGAAATATGTCCTCTGCAGATATACATTTCCTGCATCTGAACTATTTGTAATAGACAGGGGATGGGTGAACCAATATCAATTCTCAGTTATGATAAATTGATCTTTCAACACATTCTGATAACCAGTCAAAGTACCCTACCCATACGAAAAGTACTCACCTCATCGAGAAGTATGAGATCTCCTGCCGGTTTTTACCACACCAGAAGTCCTCCAATAGACATGCATAGAAGCCAAATAGACATTTGGAAGTGTAACCTGGAACTACGCTAACCTAAATCACTATAGTACACTATTTCAAACCTATTCCTATAAATAAAAGATCTATTTAAAGAGGATAGGGCAACAGTCGTTAATTACTCATGCAATATCAGTAAAGTGAATTTCTTATATTTAATGGAACGAATAACGTCACAACCGAGATTGGACCAGCCAATATGTGTTAATGCAAATGGTATGGTTGTAGTCCCAGGTAATCCAACTGTAGTCCAAAGCAATGTGGCCAGCAAAGGATAAGAGGTCATAAATAATAGAAGGATAGCAATCAATCACTCTAGCGGCTCCTGTTCATGTCCACAGGGAAGGGTACTACTAAAACCTTCAAAGAGACCCTGTCCTTCTAGCATTTTGGTTCATTAAATATGTCAATGTTATTTCAGAAATTATTCAGATTTTTCATAAAGTACGTTAGTACTTTGGGGCACTCTGGAGAAGTATAATTGTTTCTCTGGCTGCACATAAACATGTGAATTGATTATTTACCTTTAAAATTTGGTTTCTGGTTGGCAGAGGTATGTACCCTGTCCAAGCAGGAACCACAATCCTTGTCAGGGTAAGTCAGATACACACCCTAAATGAACCTGTGCTCACCCTCCAGTAGTTCGGCACAGATCAGTAAGGTTTAACTTAAATGGCTACGTAAAACGTATTTGTGCAATACTTTAACCAGTAAAACAGAGAAAACACCAAACAACAATAACCCACACCAGGTTAGAAAAATAGAAGTTCATTTAATTAACAAGTTAAGACCAAAATAACAAAAATCCTTTAAGTAAGAACTTGAGATATGAATTTTTAGAGAACTAGGTGAAAATATTGCATAAAAGCGCAATGCTGCAACTGTGGTTATCTGGTTATGCCAGACTGGGACAAAGTTGCAAGTTCAGGCCGACCATGATGGAGTGTGGGCCAGATGCAGGGAGCAACTTGGGTCCACTGAACACAGTACCTTAAATTCCGGTGCGTGGTCTGCACCGCGTTGCTATGAGAGGCTTTGCAACTATTGCGATGAGGACCACAAAGTGCAGGGCACCTCAGGCCCTCTTAAAACGGTCCAGGACTGGGGAGGTACCACCTGGCAGGGCATACTCATAGATGGCAGAGTCCAGGTGCAGGAGCAGGTTGGTTGGAAGTCTTTTGGCCCCTGAGACATCAGGAAACAGGAGACCAGTCAGCTGGCTCTTGGAGTCACTCTGGGTTCTGGGTTGTAGAGATGAAGGTCCAGTCCTTCTCAATCCCAAGTGAAGGGGCAGCAGTTAGCATATCAGCACAGTAAAGCAGAAATCCAGCAGAGTGACAGTCCATGTAGCAGTCCAGTAGTCCTTATTCCTGGCAGAGTACCAACAGGTCCAGAAGTGTACTGATGTGGCTGTATCTGAGATCCAGTATTTATACTTTGATGCTATGGTTCCGGAAGGTCGGATAAGCTTTTAAAAGGTGTCTTTAAAGTGCAGGGAATACCCTTCTTTGCCTGCCCTGGCTCCAAGTTGGCTGAAGTGAAAACAATGCAGGTTTGTTAGGCCTTTTGTATGGAGACAGGGAACAGCCTATTCTGGTGCAAGTGGGGCTGTGCTTAGCTCCGTCCCCTCATCAAGCCAGTTAATGGCCCATTAAGACCCATCAAGACACTCCTAAGATCACAGTGTAAGTGGCTGCTAGACAGATTACACAAGGTCTGCTGTCAACTACCCCAGATATGTATTCAGAGACAGGCAGAAGGCACAGAATGGTTAAAGTAAGAATAGCCCAATTTTCTAAACGTGGCACTTTCAGACTTGCAACTTAAAATCCAACTTTACCTTAAGTTGCGATTTTAAATGTGAGTCCAGAGACACCAAACTAGAAAAGCCTTTTCCCTGTTTGGGAATTACACATAAGGTGTAATAAGGTAATCCCAATGTTAATCTTTGGGAGAGATAGGCCTTACAGTAGTAACATACAACATTAAGAATTTTTCACTACCTGGACATGTAAACCTTACAAATACATATCCAACTGTTTAAGTATACTGCACCGTGCTCTTGGGGCTGTCCAGGACCTACCCTGTGGTAGCTTATATGTATTAAAAAGGAAGGTTTGGGCCTGGCAAGAGGGTTAAGTCGCCAGGTCAACATTGCAGTTTAAAAATGCACACACAGGATCTGCAATGGCAGGCCTGAGATATGTTTAAAGGGCTACTTAAGTGGGTGGCACAATCAGTGCTGAAGGCTCACTAGTAGCATATAATAATTTACAAGCCCTGGGCCCTTGTAGAGCACTTTACCAGGGACTTATAACTAGACTGAAGATTCCAATTGTGGATAAACCAATGTTGCCATGTTTTAAGTAAAGAGTAAATGCACTTTAGCCTCGGTTAGCAGTGGTAAAGTGCCCAGAGTTCTAAAGCCAACAAAAACAAATTCAGCAACAAAGAGGAGGAGGAAGGCAAAATGTTTGAGGGTGACCCTGCAGAAAGGGCCATGTCCAACATTTGCCAACTGAAGTTTGCTGAGATTTAGATTCAGAGAAAGCAAAATATGTCTGCAGTTATATTGCTTTACTTCACCAGAAGCACAAATATTACTCCAGTTACTGGAACACATCATTGTCCACCAGTATTACAGTGGAACACATTAAATATGCCTGGCAGTACACAAGAAGCAGTGCATAGAAGGTGGTATATCACAATATTATTCACAAAAATAATGATACTAAAATATTATTGTAAAAACACAATTATCAACATTTTAAAATTCTATGAAAATGTAAAAAATACGATCTCCATAATATCTTTACAACTATATTAAAAATACAAAAATGCTGAGATGAAAAATATAGGGGCGATTCACATAACTAAATGTGAATACGAAAAGTGGTAAGTTTAGGATTTTGTCTCAGATTAGTTCTGTGAATCGGCCCCATAATGTCACAATATCAAGAAACCATGTTTCATGTAGCTTCTAATAAGAATCTTTTATTTTACAAAAACAAATTCCCAAAACAACTGTTTGTTTTTGTGAAACAAACAATTTATGACCCTGACACCCTACAATTGTTCTTTTTTTCAGTTTGGGACAACAAGGCTTTCTCTGTGAGTCCCCCAAAAAAATAAGTACAGCAAAACATCTGCTCTAAATAGGGGTGTAGGTCTGATGTACTTACACTGGCTTGTGCCAGTCCATCAGGCAGTTAAGGCAAGGTTTCCATCATTTGAGCAAGTCGCCGCCCTGCCTGTGAAAACATGACAGCTCACTGAATCTAAATAGAGTGGGCAAACCATCTGTCTGGCAGACAAAGTAATCTGTCACATTGGTGGCTGAATACCCTGTCCACCAAACTCTAAATGAGACCCTATATTCTTAACTTTCCTAAAAAAGTAATGGGACAGTTGTACTCCATTTCAAATTTAAAAAGAATAAGCAGTGGAATTCCAAGAACAGAAGACAAGCCAAAAAGGACAGATACCCTTGACCATTTAAAAGCAACTCCTGCAACAACAAAAATTCATTCTATATGGCAATAAAGAACAAGCAACATGAAGCATACCTTTCAGCACAGCTAACATTATACTCACGCTAACACAATCGACTACCTACATAATGGATTGCACATTTAAATGCTTTTGACCAATTTTTGAAATTTTATTTTGTTGACATTTTGAACTTTATTGTTTAGTTAATTAAAACCATAACAATTTCATGTACATCACACAACCAATATTAAAACTTTTAAGGTACTCGTTAAAAAGAACAATCACATAAAAAATTAGTATGAAGAGAGATAAAAACTAGATAATTTTCCTCCAATTGTTCAAGTCATGATAAAAGGGAATGAGACAAAAAGAAAAACCAATAGCAATTATGGACTTCCAGTAGTTTTAAGGCGTTTCTCGAATGCCTGCAAGAATTTTACCAGCTTGCAGTGTATTCGAGGGGCAGTTGAGTCCAAACCTCCATGAATGGCAGATCTACATGGCCGTAGTCTCTTAATCTGGAAAGTATGTTTTAAAAAGTATTTCCGTTTCTTGGTCAGCATCTTGCAATGACAAATTATATGAATTAAATCTTCTTTGGGACTACCACAAAGACGGCAGGTGACAGCTTCATGCTGTTTCCAAATAGGCTCCTCAGCTAAGGTCGGAAATTTACCAAATCTCAGTACCAACAGCTTTTTCTTGATAAAGATAGAATAGGTTGTTTCCAAGTAAAGTGCTGGTGTAAGTGACTTATAACCGTTGATCACAGCCCAAGAGTGCGAACGATGGGAAAAAATGTCTTTGTTCGTAACCAATGAATGAAATTTAGCCACTTTATTTAGTGCCTGTTTTAATGCAGCAAATGGCAAGTTTTGATCCCAAAGATTTGCAGAGCATGTTACCTCCAATGCATGCGAAAGGAATTTGTTTGCTTTTGATTTTTTATGTGTTTTCAACTCCTGCCATAGAAAGGTATTAAGATTATTGTCAGTTGTTTTTTTCTTAATCTGGTACCACACCTTGATATATGAATATAATCTTCCCAATGTTTCATTTTTTAAGCCAAATTCGAGGCGCATTTGCGCTGGTGAAGCCATGTTGTGTAGTCAAAGTACATTTTTATAAATTTTAGTTATTAAGCTGTTTAATAGGTCCGCATCCTTTCCATGCATTGCTACACTTGCATATGTCAGGGTGGGAAGAACCTTATTCGCCATCACGATTAATAGTGGTTTTAATGATGGACCTTCCAATTTCTTCGACAGAGTGCTTAACCCAAATATTAAGGCTCCTGCTCTTTGCGTCAGATATTTTTTCTGGTCTATTAAGTCGAGCTTATCATCTATAAAGTTGCCCAGATATTTATAATTTGAGACTTTCTCCAACGGTTTTCCTTCTAGCCATATATTGTGTTGTGATACTCGGCGGCTCGTTATTAACCTTGTTTTAGTTTTTATAACATTTAGAGACAACTTGTTTACTGACAGGACAACTGAGAGTTCTGTTACTAGTCTAGTTAGACCCACCTTCTTTAGACTCATGAGAACAATATCATCAGCATATGCCAGATGTGTAAGCTGTAAATTGCCCAGTTTCGGAGGATGTGCATTACAGATATTCAATTTCCCGGAAAGATCTGAGATAAAAAGATTGAATAGATGAAGCGCAAGGACACACCCTTGTTTTAAGCCAATTGATGTAAAGACTTTTCTCGATAACCGGGAACCATCACTTATTTTAACTTGAGACCAGGTATCGGAATAGAAGAGCAACAGGCCCCTTAAGATGCTCTCTGGTATGGACCATGCTCTTAATTTCGACCATAATAAGTTTCGGTCTACACTATCGAAGGCGGCTTGGAGATCTATAAAACACAAATTCAAGTCCTGTTTACTGCTCATGCATTTTCTGCTATCATGCTGATGGATAAGATATATGCTGTTGTTCCGATCCCCTTTCTGAACCCTGTTTGATTAATAGGGATCAACTCTCTTTCACCTGACCAAGTTACCAAATCGTTTAAAAGAAGCAATGCAAAATATTTTGCCACTACGTCCTGCAGAGCTATTAATCGATAATTGATGAGATTAGATCTTTCACCACCTTTGTATATTGGCACAAATATAGATCCTTGCCAGCTTTCCGGGACTTGATTATAAATTTGCACGTCTGCAAACAATTTTGCCAGTCGTGGACCCCAGAATTCTGGTGCATATTTGTAAGCTGCTTGTGGAATGCCTTTTGGGCCTCGCGCCCCATTAGATTTGCCTTTTTTGATTATTTTTATTATCTTGTCTGCTGTATATGGATTATTCGAGAGATCAGAACTTAATACATTATATAGATTACTGG
Source organism: Lissotriton vulgaris (assembly GCF_964263255.1). Lineage (NCBI taxonomy): Eukaryota > Metazoa > Chordata > Amphibia > Caudata > Salamandridae > Lissotriton > Lissotriton vulgaris. The sequence goes on along the minus strand of NC_141699.1, from coordinate 1,012,422,187 downwards.
TGGAAGGGTGAGTCACTTGTTCTTTATCTGTGTACGTTAAATTATGATTTTTGGGAAAAAGTTCACTGTCTGGAATTTTTATGGAGGTATCAGTAAATTTTGTCGCAAGAAACATAGTCCACGTTTTTTTGACCAACCTTTACCCAGATATACATAATCCTTGAACCAATATACTAGCTATTTACTGATTCACAAACTCTTACTAATAGGTAAAACAGCACACTACAGAACTACTAACAATAATTAACTGAAAAAAGTAACAATTACTACCCCCCCTAAAAACTGCTGGATTGTGAACATGCAGTGATATGATCAGTCAGGTTGATGCATCTTAATAAAAAATTCATGAATGTCATTTCCATTTCCAGTAGGACATCTAAAAAAGTCCACTTTACGCCTCACCTATGTGACCAATAGTCAATTTACTTTTGAAATAAATGAAAAAACTGAAACTCTGGTGTAGCATGGTCAGTCCAGAGTTTTTGCCTTTTTCTGAACTTAGAACTCTGTGCACTTTTACCCTTGCTAAAGAGGAACAAAGGACCTGTGTCTCCTATTTTAACATTGTTAAATCGGCTTAGCCCACATTGCTATATTTAACTTGGATACAAGTCCCTAGCACATGGTGCAGAATGAACCCAGGGCCTGGAAGTTAAATTCCATCTATTCCGCCATCCACAGAATGGTATTTCACACAAAGGAGAGAGAGAGAAGATGAAAACCTAATTTCACGTTAACACACAATGTTTCCAAACGTTTTTAGGAGATTCAGTTACTAATCTCCTAAAACATGAAAGGTAGCTAAAGGTATTGGAAGAGGACACCTCCCCCACAATTGTCTGTGGCATGCTTCTTCTTTGGCGTCTTTTTTTTTACTAACCATGTAGCTAAGTACCACTATGTTGGAATTATTCATCAGTGGTGTTCAATTAAAAAGAATCTAGATACATGCAGGGATCAAAATTCTTCAAAAAATGCATTATGGTATACCCTAATACATCTTTCATATTGAATTGCTAACTGAGGTATGATGAAAAGTTGGATCTGGGATCACATTTTCTAAACTAACACATTGTAAATTGACTATAGTTCTGCCTTCATGTTTTGGCCATTTATAGTGCCCTAATGGATCGCTGGCCTTCTTCAGAGCTAGATAGATCCCTACCTATTGTGGTTTCATCTTCATACATGTGAATGATTTAGAGACATAGGGCTCTCGTACCGATCATTGTTGAGAGGAGCATAACTCTAACTTGGGTTCTGTTATTCTTCCTGGACGTGAAGAAAAGGGTACTTCTTTGTAATCACACTTTCATTAAGGATCAGTGCTGCCAAGTTACCTAAAAGGTCATGTTTTCCACCATATGCTGTCATCCAAAGAGTGGGTCTGTAAAACATAGTTTTAGGCCTGCTATGTGTAGCCTGTCTGCATGCAGCCTAACAACTTGCAGTTGAACCTAGGAAGCCCTACATGTAAATAATAATAAACCACCTCTAAGTACATCTTGTTGCCCACAAGGTAGTGTGCCTGATATTTAAAAGTGAAATACGCAAAATAAAAGTGCACATATTCTTCCAGTGACAAGCTCCCAAAAGCTACTTTTTTTATCTGTCACGACTGCAGCAAATTCCTAGACAACATGAAAGTACAGATTATAAATGTTAATCATTAACCTTCGACAGAACATGACTGCAGCTGCAAAAAGTCCTTCAAAGACTATTTTTAATGGTTATCCAAAATCCAATTTAATTGTAACATCAGATTTTTAATAACTAATCAGGAAATGTAACTTTTAGACTGTTCCTTTCACCTGCCTGAACCTCCAGAAAGTCAATTAGCATTAACCTGCTGACAGCTCGCCTGTCAGTGCTTGACCGTAATAGGTTGTGGCAACTTTTCCTACCTAGAGCAGCAACAATAGCCTGTGTGTAGAGAGGTGTTTTTATACTTTTGCATGAAGGGCAGTTGGAGGGCCAGATGTACGACCCACCAATTTGCGACTTGCAAACTGCGTAGCATTTGTGAATCGCAATTTGCTACTCACAAATTGGGATGTACAACAGTATCCCAGACACTGGTCGTGATTCCTAATGGGGTCGCAAATTGTATGCCTCAATAATATTAATGAGGCAGGTGTCATTTGCGACCCCATTACGAATGGCTAGCACTCACAGGGATGGTGGCCTGCTGGGGTCAGCAGACCACCATGTCTGTGACAACTGCTTTTAAATAAAGCAGATGTTTTTTAAAATGTTGCCCGTTTTCCTTAAATGAAAATGGGATGCATTTATAAAAAAAAGAGAAATGAAACCTTTCAGTTTTATTTTTTAAGGGCAGGCAGTGATCCCTGGGACAACTACCTGCCTGCAAAAAATTTTGGGGACCCATTCACAAAGGGAAAGGGGTCCCCTAGGGTCAATTGCCCATTTACGACCGCAATTTAGGGTCATATATCTGTCACAGAATGTACTGAGGAACTTCATGGACTTGCAAAAGAGCAACGTAAGACCTGACCTTCCACAAGTTAATGTGAATTGTAAATTGGGACCTGGGGAAAGGCAATCATTTATTCACCTGGCCAAAAATGTTAAGCTGGCTCCAAAAGCAGTGAGAAGGAAGCTGCCGCCAAAACTAAGCATGGGCTGAAAATCCCTTCCGCTCGCGGAATTTGCAAATTTTTGAGAATTTCGTAGACCGCGAATCGCGTGAAATTGTCAAAGAATTCGCAATTGGCGAGTTGGCGGATTTTTTTTGCTTGGTCGCGCTTCAAAAATACAATCTCGCGTGTGCGGTGTTGACTTATGGTGATTCTGAGTTTGTCGAGTTGTTTTTCGCCCGGGTTTGCGTGCGCTGCGCCATTTTCGATCGTGCTGCGTGATCGCGCGAGACTTTTCGACCGCGACTATGTCATAGCGTCCCGCCATCTTGCACTGCGAGACTTGTTAAACGCAAATACGTCATAAGGGCCCGCGATCTGGCACCGCGAGAGAAAACAATTGCGAAGACGTAGATGTGATGCGCAGCTGACATCCGGCGGGAGATTTGAACAGCTCGCTTTCCCGAAATTGCACAAATTGCAATTCTGCACAAGAAATCTATCGCTGGCAGCATAAACATCCTGAAAATGATGATTTGGATCAGAATAACTCAGATTGACATTTGGCTGCACTTTTTTGTGCAAGGAGTCCATTTTTGGGGGGTGGGAGGAAGGAAGTGCCCCACAGTCTCCAATTCCTGTTCCTGTCCAGCAGGCTCCTCCCAGTGCTTTGTCCATGTCCTGGTCACTTTTCATTTGGATCTGGAGCTGGAAGGATTACTCTTTGTGGCTGCTGTGCTGGATATTTGTAATTGAGGACTTTTTTTGGGGATCACTTTTGGATTTGAGATTTTACAAGTAAGTTGGTGATGTTTGTTCGGGGTAATTTATAAACTTTTTCACAACTTTAAAAAAAATATATTGTGGTTACCCACAGTATCCAGTAGGCACAGCGTTAGTCAGGGGTGCATGATAAACTGTTTCTGTGAGTTCTGTTGAACTTAAAATAATATAATTTATGGCATGTTATTGAGTAGCTCACTGTTATATGTGAAAGTTTTTTTTAATTTTGGGGTGCCTGTTAAAGCCACACTAGCCAGTAGGCCCAGGGGTAGTCAGTGGTGCATGGGCCATGTATTTCTTTGGGGTCTCTTGAATTTAAACTTCATTTAGGGCATGGATGGCATTGGATTGGGGTGATTTTTGCGTGTATTATGATTTGTTGGTTGTTGTTGGGGCCAGGTCCAGGGCCTGGCCATGTGGGTGGGGTCCATTTTGAGGCCTGGTCCAGGACCTGGCCATGTAGGTGGGGGTCTAGGGGCCATTTTGAAGCCAGGCAGTGTGCTTTGTGCCATAGGCCTGGTCCAGGGCCTGGCCATGTGGGTGGGGGCCATTTTGAGGCCTTGTCCAGGGACTGGCCATGTGGGTAGGGGTCTAGGGGCCATTTTGAAGCCAGGCAGGGTGCTTTGTGCCATAGGCCTGCACCCAGTCTGCCTTCCTTTCATCCATTATTACCAGAGGTACTCAGAGGTGCATGGACTGAGTTTTTCTGTGGGGTCTCTTGAATTTAAACATCATTTAGGGCATGGATGGCATTGGATTGGGGTGTTTTTTGTGTGTATTTAGATTTTTTGGGTGTTGTTGGGGCCGGGTCCAGGGCCTGGCCATGTGGGTTGGAGCCATTTTGAGGCCTGGCCCAGGGCCTGGCCATGTGGGTGGGGGTATAGGGTCCATTTTGAAGCCAGGCAGTATGCTTCGTGCCATAGGCCCGCACCCAGTCTGCCTTGCTTTCATCTAATATGCCCATGGGTACTCAGTGGTGCATGGACCAAGCCTTTCTGTGGGGTCTCTTGAATTTAAACATCATTTAGGGAATGGATGGCATTGGATTGGGGTGTTTTTTTATGTGTATTTCGATTTGTTGGGTGTTGTTGGGGCCTGGTCCAGGGCCTGGCCATGTAGGTGGGGGCCATTTTGAGGCCTGGTCCAGGACCTGGCCATGTGGGTAGGGGTCTGGGGGCCATTTTGAAGCCAGGCAGTGTGCTTTGTGGAATAGGCCTGCACCCAGTCTGCCTTGCTTTCATCCATTATGCCCTGGGGTACTCTGTGGTGCATGAAGCAACTCTCTCTGTGTGGTCTCTCTTCTATTAATTTAAACATCCATTTTGGATTAGAATTGCAATTTATTTTTTGTGTCTTTCTGTTTTTGGGTGTGTTGTGTTAATAAGAATAAATGCCTAGTTGTAAATATTAATTGAAGCACGACATATGCAACATTTATTTAACTGATGTTCCTCTCGCTTCCTTTGCTTTTAGGTGCACAAAGACTGAGAAGAACCAGGAATCATCCTCATCATCATCACTTGTTGTAATGCCAGGACGAAGTCCTGCTGCAGTGTGTGCACAACGTCACGTGTGGCCACAGACAACTCTGCAACTTGTGCAACTGCATCCTGCTGTTCTGACATCTGAAGAAGATGGGCTCAAAGATAGGTGGCAGTAGCTCCTCTACCAAGAAAGTTAACAGTGCCACTGCCAGTAAGAAGGAGCAGAAGAAGCAAATGGCGCCACTTACCATGGAGACTGGTGTGCCGACAGACACTATTTTGGGGAAAAAAACTACACCTGCAGCAGCGGTGTACGCCGGGGACCAAGCTGGGAGCAGCACCTCCGCTTCATTGGTCTCAGTGACACCAAGCCAAGTTAGGCCCAAGCCCATGAGTGCCGCAGAGGCAACCACTTTAATTGCTCTTTCACCATCGACCAGTGATGTTGGCGTTGACTCATCGCAAAGTAGCATCCAATCAATGCAGGGTGTAACTCATCTGACGAGTGTTCAACCACAGCCGCAACAACAACCACAGGTGCAACAAGGAGAGGCGCAAGGAGAGGCACAAGGAGAGGCGCATGGAGAGGCGCAAGTAGAGGCGCAAGTAGAGGCGCAAGTAGAGGCACATGGAGAGGCGCATGGAGAGGTGCATGGAAAGGCACAACTGCCCACAATGCTTGTTCCTCCAGAAGTAGTGGCACATGAGGAAATCGAGATTCATGTGGAGGTATCAGCCGAGCAAGACACTCTGAGTCCTGATGATCCATTGTCTTCCAGATCCACAGAAAGGAAAAGGAGGGCTAGTACAAGTTCTTCTTCAAGCCCCCTTCCTTCTGATGATCTATATCTTGATTGGCAGCCACCAATTCAGTCTGAGGGAGGCACGCCATGAGCCGACAAAGCTAGGTAAAAGGAAGGTTCCCGTAAGGCTTCCACTTAAGGGTGATGACGAAGAAGCAGTAGAAGTGGTGTATTCTGCTGCTGATGAAGAGTCTGACGATGACGACCCAGTCATCACAGTTGTCACTCCAGCCCCAGCGGGCATGCAGCAGACAGACATTTTTACCCTATCCCGAAATGCTGCTGTGCGGGATGTGGGTGGCGTGGCACTGGTACCACCACCAACACAGGTAACTACTACACGAACACGACCTACAGCTGCCATATTTTCTCTTCAGAAGGGCCAGCAGGGACCTCCACCCATCTCAACCTCCGTTACCTCAAGTAGTGGTGCTGTAACTGTAAGTGCACAACAGAGTCAAATCCGGCCACGCCCATCCTCCACTTCATCTGGCATTGAAAGTAGCATCTCCACCACCACCACCAGAAATCTCAACTCGCCAGTTTGGGACTTCTTTAGTATTAGAAAAAAGGCGGAAAACCTAGTTATTTGTTCGATTTGTAAACAAGTAGTTAGTCGGGGTAAGCTTGGTACCAACTATGGTACCGGAGGCCAGAGAGGTCATCTAAAAAAACACCACATTATCCAGTGGGAGGCGCACCTAAGTAAGATCCGGGAAGCCAAAAGTACAACAGATCCAAATGTATCTATTGATATTGCATACGATGATGATGAGGGGCTGATCGTGCAGGGGGGAGGTGAAGAAGCGACAGACCTTTTTTTTGGTACACACAGTACCCCTGGCAGCAGCACTGCAGTGGTAACGCCCACACCCTCTACCCCAGCGACATCTTTGAGGCACAGTAAGAGACTGGTAGAGACACCAATGCGAAAAAGTACATCAATGAGCCTAACTGGGTTGAAGAAGCCTGGATCATCATCATCACATATGAAAACGGTCCAGACCACCATTAAAAGCATGTTTTGGTCGGAGGCGCCATTTGAACGCAACCACCCAACAGCACGTCTGTAAAATGCAATGCTGGCTAAAATACTAGTGCTGGACCTTCTCCCTTTTTCTTACGTGGAAGGGGTGGGTTTTCTAGAATTTGTGGCAACAGTCTGCCCTAAATGGAAGGTTCCTAGCCGGTCCTATTTTGCCAGAGTTGCGGTTCAAGCCCTACATGAAGATGTGCTGGAAGTGATTGGGGCATCTTTGCAGAAGAGTGTTGTTCACACTATCCACCTGACAACAGACATGTGGACCATTTGCTAAGCCGTTGATTACATGTGCATCACTGCACACTGGGTCTCTTTTGCGGGGGTTAGAGATAAGATAGCTGCAGGTGTTGACAGTGTCATAATTTTACAAGCTACTTGGAAACATGCAACAGTAGCCATGTTTGCCATGGAGAAATCTCATACTGCAGTAAACATTTTGGAGGAGTTTAACAGTAAGGTCTTTGAATGGCTGCTGCCAAGAAAGCGCATGATTGGTTATGTTTCCATGGATAATGGCAGTAATATAGTTAAGGCCATGAATGATGGTGGCTATTTCAGAGTACCGTGTTTGGCGCACAACATTAACATTATTGTTCAAGATTACTTGAAAAAAGAAAACACAGTCAGCAACTTACTGACCACCTGCCAAAGAATCTGCGCACATTTCAGCCATTCTTTTAAGGCCCGGAAGCAGCTGAGGATCATTCAACGTAACCGTAGAGTGCCAGTCAGAGGACTCATCCAGGAGGTGGCAACACATTGGAACTCAACCTTCTACATGCTTGAGCATCTTTTTGCCCCCTTCCTTCTGATGATCTATATCTTGTACTTGGTAATCAATGAGTATGTCTTTAACGCACGGGCTGCTGCTATGAAAGACATGAGGCTAGAGTTGGAGGAATGGGACATAGTTAAAAGCCTGACAGACATGCTTCGTCCTTTTGAGGTCTTCACCCTCGAAGTTAGCAGGGAGGATTGTAGTTTGGGCAAAGCTATCCCATTGTTGCGCATGCTAGAGCACCAACTGAAGTAGGTGTCTTCAACGTTCCGAGTTGATGCTGAAAAACAAGGCGCATATCTGTTGGCGGAGAGCTTAATAAGCCGCCTAGCTGACAATGCAAGGCTTAAAGCAATACATTCAGAACAACATTACATTTGCACCACTATTCTGGATCGACAGTGCAAAAAGGCACTGGCCAGCAATCCATTCATTCCTTTTTCTGAAGATGTTTCAAAGTACAAACATTAACTAGCTCTGTCAGCCACTCTGTTTGAAAAAGAGCGGCAGGAAATTGAAGGAACCACCACAAGTACTACTGAAGCAGCAGGCCATTCGGCATCAACGTCCACTTCTGTGGCCGAAGGCAGTCACTTTCCCTCAGAGCCGTTAAAGACACCATCAACCGGATCATCACCTGCACCAGGCCCAGCCATAATATTGGCGGAAGCGGATTGGATAATTCATCAAGGGTTTGCTCGTTCCAGTGTTGATGAAAAGAGGCAACAGATGGTACGCAAACTGGAGCACCCATGGAGGACCTTGAGCGGATGGTGCAGGTCTATCTGGATGACACAACAGAGGTCTTCATTGATCATAACCCATTGGTTTATTGGTGTGGGAAAAGGCCTCAATGGCCACTGATCACCAGGCTGGCTATAAATTATTTGGCTTGCCCACTCGCAAGCGTGTCTTCTGAAAATGTTTTCAGTGCTGCTGATGCCATTGTCACTTCAAAAAGGACCCGCCTCTCGCCCAAAAATGTGTAGAAGTTAACAATGATCAAGATGAATCAGCACTTCATACCACCAGATTACAAAATACGTAAATCCACGCAGGAAGAAGAGGACAACGACTTAGGTGACAGAAGTTCTTCTCTGTTAGCTGACCTACTTCATGTTCAATTCACAGAGTTTGAGGACGAGCTCTACTTCCCTGGCAACTAGGCTTGAAATACTTACTTTTTTCCCTTCCATCCTTATTGACTTATTTCTGTGTGTCTTTTTTTGATTTGCAACTTTTAGCACAACAAAACTTTAATCACAACAAATCCATCAGCAGCACTGTCTTCGTCTTATTTCTATATTGAAGGTGCCGCTGTCTGCATTCCTGAAGTTCCCAATTTCACAACTCAGTCATGCTCCTCTATCCTCCTCCTCCAGACTCCCCCTATCCATTTCCCTCAAGGCAGATGGCCGGATTACGCAGAAACAAGAAACTGTCGATTCATAGACAAGTCCCCTCAAAAGAAGTGGGACTGGAATTACTGACTATGCTGACTGTTACTTCTGAAATTGACACAAGAGGCTGCCCTGTGGCCCTTCACGTAAGAATAAGATGCTGACAAAAAGTGGAACAGGTAATGTATGAATGAATGGTGAGATGGCATGCACTGGACAACACTGGCTATCTGGCTCAGATGAACGCAATTGCTGTTTGTTTGTTGTGCATGAAATGAATCCTATGTGTTCTGTTATTATTTAATCTTTTACACACTAAATGTAAGTCAAGTCTACTCTGTTTTTACTTTGTTTAATGCAAATTGTCCTTCTACTGCAGGGGCCACTACATTGTATTTTTAAATATAGAAAATGTCCTTGGACTCACTGTGTTTAGACTGTGACTGCATGAACAACATTGAGTTTGCCAATACCATAATGATGATGATGAGTCTTGATGATCAAAGTTACATAATATCTTTTACAGTCACTCACTGGGATGGATGGATCATCATCGTTGGTTTACGGAAGAACTATGGCCATTTCGTGAGTGGCAAACATGTAAACAAGTCAACAACAACCACAGCAGAACTACATGTCTGTCTAGTCTGTGTCAAGAGGTATGCTACATGGAGGTTGGTTCACTCAGTGGTGCCTGCCTTGATAGTCTGCATGGCCCTGGCCTGTTGTGTGCTAATTCATATCCTGGGAACAGAGACTCAGAGTAGGCACTTTGGAAATGATGCATGTATGTAATACTGTCGCCTCTGAAAGTGAAAGTGTTATTTTTGAACTACACACTGTACCTTATATTTTTCCTCCGGGGTGTCTTAATATCCCTTCCCTTTCTGTTTTTCCATTGACATTTACAGGCCGGCACTTACCCTGTGCGATGGGAAACATATTACTTACCATAGCAATCCGCAATTTCGCATCTGCCAGGCAGGCAGTGGACACTGGTCACTAAGATTGATCGACGGAGCGCCCGATGGAATGGAGGAGTACCGCGAATAAGAGGAATAGCTGGATGCATGCAACTTCCCAATTTGACCAGGACAACTACAACATACAGTTACAGTATCCACTTCACTTGTCCTTATCTTTTAAATAATGTTATTGTTGCTTGTGAATTTCTATGAGTGTGCGACTCGGTGTGTTTCCTCTCTGCTTCAAATTCATGCCTACAGCTATTTGATAAGTTTCTTTGCTAGTTGTAAAACTAGTGTAATGTACTAATAAGTGTTTATTCTCTCTGAGGACAGATATGCAAAAGAAATTGCGTAATTCTTGCAGCCCTGTACTGTCTCATTGTTTAGTACTAGTTAGTAAGTTGTAGTATAAGTAGTATTACTTTTCATTAACCTAACCGTCCAGTTAGCAAACAACTTCATGCATGCACTTCCTTTAAGTCCCTTAAAAGATTTATGGATATGGTTGTATCGTAGATTTGTTTTTCTTCATTTGTTGTTTCTCCATGCTGAGTTATGCTTTTCTCTCTCCAAAAACTTTCCCAAAAACCCCCTTTCCCATCCATGTTTCAAACCCTAACCCTCTTCTCCCGGGCTGTGTGGTTTTCATTGAGGTGTGTGAGTAAATGACAGCAATAATTCCACACGCTTGCTGGGGAGGATAAGGTCAAAGCAACAGAAAATCAATTTAAAGGCAGGCGAAGGAATCCAAGGATATATTCCTATTCTGCTTGACACACACCCATGAGTATTTGCAAATCATTTCAGAATTTCATGTCCGCCATCAAGTGGATTCATAAACAACAACCTCCTCCTACGTGTGACGAAAGTTTACACCGCTGTGTCCTTCAGTATTAGCTCTTGTAGTAGCCATAATCCACGCAACTACTAGTTAACTTTTGATTGAATACTGTAGCATTGCTTAGGCTAGGATGTATTTTATGGCACTGTTCTTGTGTACTATACTATTGTACTGTTCTAATGCTCCTCATAGGCCACTCAATGTCTCATTTCCTTTTTTTTCATATGCTGCTACTCCCAGTGTGTACCAAAACTACTACCACCACAACAATGCCATTTCATCCATCCAGGATTCCATTGCCAACCTTAATCGCCATTTGCCATTCATGCAGCCAGCCCTGTGCCTAGCCCTATTCTCAAACACTAATGACAGGTAAGATAAGCATTTTGTGGGAGGAAGAATAATGGAGTCGGAGGAGAGGGGAGACTGACGGTAGTACTAGTAAAGTAGTAGGACAATTGAATTCACTAACTCTATCAGTGGCACTTTTGTAGAAATTTGGGAGATTACTTAGACAATTAGAATCAAGCAGCCAGTTAAGTTTCAGGAAAACAAACGTACAGTTGAGTTCAGTTAACCCCACCCTGCCTCCCCCACAAAACATAAAACGCGTATGCTATGTTTAAGTAGAAAATAAATATTTATTTTGTCCCTAACTAAAATAAACTATCCCGCAAGACCCAACCCAGCCCCCTCCCTAACCCCAACCAATGACAATTAAATCAAAAGTCCCAAAACCCGAACGCCCAATTCCCACCCCCCAAAAAGTCTTTAAAAAAAGGGGCAAGAGACAGTGTCTCTCCTTGATCTACTTCCGCTGGCGGTGTCCTGTGGCCAGGTGGTCACGGAGCTCTCAACGGAGGGCCTTGGGCAGGGCTTTCTGCCTCGACAGTTGGGCCACCTGCTGCTCAAGGTAGGCCACTCACAGGGACAAACGGTGCATCCTTGCCTTGCAGGCACTGTGTGGCGCAGCTGTTGTTGTTGCTGCTCGGCGGCGGTGGGTGGCTGCCAGACCACGGAGCCGTACCGCAGGAGGATTGGGCTGACCTTATGACCCAAGGACAGCAGAGGAGGATACAGCTGTTGTCGATGTCGACTGCGATTCCTCCTCCTCCTGGGCCACCAGCCGCCGATATTCGGCGACAATTGCCTCCAGCTTCCGGCGCCTGGCCCGGATAGCCAACTCCTTCTGAGATAGTTTAGAAGAAGGAGTATCTAGATGAAGAAAAAGAAAAATACTGTAACCAAGTCCAATACTCTTTAAGATTAACACAAAATAATTCAACAGAAAATTGTGTCACAGTAGCACTAGCAACTTGCAAGCACAGTACATAACATTTGTGTGGCATGTATCTATCGAACCTCCAACTTTTCGGCCTCTGCTCTAACATTAGTGGGAGTTTCAGGAATTCTACTAGCACTATATGGACTCACTACATTAGACTCAGACAGTACACCAGTCTTTCCTCTTGTTTAGCGAAATTAGTATGTAAACTTGTGGAAGTCGGCATAATGCCAGCGCAGTCAGCTTGCGCCCAAGAAAAACAGACGCAAGCCATGATGACGCATACTTGCGTTACTGTTACCAGTCCAGTACATGCAGGTGGTGAAGCTCTTACTTTTCTATTATGGGTGGCACTCGCCATACTCTGTTACAAGGGCTACTGCTCAATTAATTTAGCTTTCACCATGCCCTGCCCCTGACTACTACAAATGGAAAATGAAGAAGATAATATGATCATCTATCCCTTCACAGGATATTTGCTTATATAAGGGATGACTTTACGTGCTTTGTTGTTATTGATTGAGTGAACTCTGATAGGCCACACATGAATGACAGAGTTGAAAAAAAATATTAACAGAGGTAGTGAGTGGTCCCCGTAATCACCGGAGGAAGGCACTGATGAATGCTTGCTTTTTAACACACACCATTTTTCTCATTACAGACAGATGCTTCCCTTCTACTAACAAGAGCTATATGTTTTGTTAATAATCATCATCACCACCAGTACTTTAAGTTCCAACCAGGTGAGGGGTCTCCCACAATTAATACATAAAATCAGCCACTGTTTAGTTTGAAAGACTTCACTGTCTGCCTTATATGAATGAATTTGATTGTAATACATGTTTTTATATAATGCACAATTGAAATGTAATGTACTGACTACTGAGTACACACAGAGCTAGTTGGTTTACTTTTAATAAAGCTTTGAAACTTACATAGACTCTGTGTTTTTTTGGTCATGAGTGAGTGAGCGAAAGGGTTTGCAATTTGCAAGCATGATTCTGTGACTCTGAGAGGTCGGGAGTGGACTCTGACTCCGTAGTCTTATGTTCTGGGTTGTATAATCATTGGGGATCATTATTGCATTCGGGAGCTAAATAATGACTCTGACACACTAGCTAGTCTCAGTATAAGGAGATTGGGGGTTCAACTTCTGTTATGACTGAGGTATGTGGAAACTGGAAAGTTTAACTGCGCCTATTATCCCCAATGCCCTATTTCTTGTCCATAGTTCTGTATGTGCAAAATAGTCCCTGCAACAGTAGTAGTATGTCCTCATATCAAATCAAAAAGTAAACTAGTATCTTATTCTTGGTGGCCACTGACATCTTATTGTTGGGAATTGTCAAAGCATAAACATTAAGAAGACTTCAATAGACATTATGGACAACCCAGAGGACTGCACTCAGTGCCTAGAGCTATTGCTGAATAGGAGTTTTGTTTAACACCTTTTGCCAACAGTGCAAGCTTAGCTAGCTACACAGGCAGACTAATAAAATAGTAGTAGCACAGAGAGTCATACCAGAGGCAGGCTAAGAATTTAGAAAAAGTCTACAAGAAGATCAAAGTTGATTTAGAAAAGATAGAATTATGATGAACGTTTGGATTAAATAGGTGCTGGAAGTATAATTATTAATATTAACAGGGAAACTTACTGGGGCCAGCAGAAGAGCCCTCGGCAGACTGATCCTGGCCTTCCTGCTCCGCCGGCACCCCCACTGCCACCTCTGTCCTCTTGCCCCTCGGGAAGCTGATGTACTTGAAAGAAAGACACAAACATGGATGATTGTTTTCAACAAAATCAAACATTTCAAAAAAACAATAACAAATTATTTCGGGGAAATAAACAACAATTGCACTACATTTATTGACCTATCTGATGTGGTCTACTAGGATATTAGTATTGCTGGATTCGCGGACCGTCTACGTGGAAAGTTATGTCACTCACTAAACCAACTACAAAAAGGTTCTACTAGGACTGGCAGCAGTAGCACTCAGAAGCACGCGAAGTGACAAACACAGTCAGCCATGATTGCAGACCACTAAAAAGTTTCCTACTAAATAACCAGTACAAAGAAGACCAATACGGCCACCTCCACCGCGCTAAAGATCTCCCTAGGATTTACTGCTTCCCCCCTTAACCTCCCGCAAGGGAGCCGGCTACGGGGTGCGGGAGTTTTTCCCCTTCGACTTGCCGGCTCCCTTTGCCATGGTCCTTGGTCACAGAAAGGAAAAATAGGAAAGAATAGGGGAAAAAAAGTAAATAAAACAAAAGAGAGAGCTAAACAAAAAACTGAAAAAAGTAGTTATTAAAGTAACAAAAAGTTGAAAAAAACACAAAATATAGATGTAGAAACATAGAGAGATAGATAATGAGTAAAAAAGATTTTTAAAAAGTTGAAACAAACAAAGGATTACAAAGATTGAAGGAGGATAGAAAAAGCATGTCCCGAACCATAGCAATGAATGAAAAACAAGATGGCCGCGCCCATTGCGACCACGTGGGTAAGTTTGCGCGATATTTCCCCAGCGAGCACACAAAAACGGACGCGAACACACAAATGCACCCCGCACATAGGAAATACACAACGCGAGCATACAACTAGAGCCCGGAAATGGAAATACGCAACGTGAACACTGAAAACAAGATGGGCGCGCCCATGTACGACCGCATGGGTAACTTTGCGGTAGCCGCACTGAAAAAAACCCTGTGACCACACAAAAAATTTAAAAAATGCTAATTGGTACAAATTTGCTGATTTTACGGACCGCAAATTGGCTTTTGCGCGAGTTCGCAGACGGCGAATTCGCAAATTTCACCCATACTTACCCAAAACCAGCTTGGAGTGGACACGGGGAAGAGACGGATCATTTCCCTGACCACACTGCAGGGATGACACATAGGCTTTGCACAAAGAGGAAAGATTTCACAATGTCATGGATTTTAGGAGTGAGGTGAACTATGGGATTGTTTACAGTAGGGCAAAATGTCACTTAGGAAAAACTGAGTAGGGTAACTCCAGGAAAATGTCACACCATTGTGTAAGGAGGAACTAGGAGTCATCCCCCCCATGAGCTAGTAGCAACCATAACTATTATAGTCAAAGACACCCTTCTCATACCACTTTCTGGATTTGAGAAAACCTGAAGAGGACTGAACCCTGCTATCAGTAACCCATGAGGAGCTGTGAAGGACTGTACCTGCTCCCGCCCGTAATAAGGACAAAGAGGTTGACTCCAAGGGTCAGTGGGGTGATATCCTGTATGGCTACAGGGACTCAACAGGCTGATGAATCACATTTTCTTGAATGACCAGTTTCCCTGTCACAACTGAACCTGCACAGCTCCCTGCACAAGGTCTTTGCTCAAACAAGTCCTAAAGTCCTAAGAGGCCCCCTGAAGCCTGGGAGTCTTAGCTGAAGAGCTGAGTTCAGATGGGCTTACCACTGCAAAGTACTGGCACCTACAAAAATTAAGACTAGCAGATGCCAGAAGACCTGGACCAACACCAGAGCTGATCCAGCAAAAGAGTGACTAAGCTGTGCTAATGAAACAGGATTGTCCTTCGTGGAGTCCATTTCAATGATCCCTTGATGAGAAGAAGTCTGATATTCTGGAACACTCTTTGGTACACCATGATGACTTGTCCCGCTGTAGAAATCGAAGCTCCATTTTAGAAAATAAGCCCCATGGTGGAAATCCTGATAAGATAAAGGACAATGGCTCTGGGTGCAAAATGTAACTTTCCTTGCTCTGAGTTTTTCCTGCCAAAATCAACAGTTTTGTCAAAACCGGGCTCAACACCTATCTGACTTCAGTGGGACCTTCCCAGGCACAGCCTGCTGCCATGTCTGCTGAGAAATTCTGACTTCCGCTGAGGGATTCTGACTTCCATTGTACAGACTAAGGGCTTCATGCTCAAAGATCCCTAATAAAAGAATATCACAAATTTGGGATTTTGGTATTTGGAATGTTCTAAAATGGATTCTGTAAAAGCGGTTGCAATCTGCGCACCTACTTCTAACAAATGCATTTTTTATTTTGCAATCCAACCTATGCACAAATCTACCTACCATATCAATATTCATCACCATGCTGGTGATTGTGTTTACTTAAAGCAATCTTTTTTTTTTATTGCAGCCTGTTTCCCCTAAAAGAAAATGGGAAGTGTTTTAAAAACGTGGATGAAGAAGGGATACCTTAAGCCCAGGTTTTGAATGGCTTACCACTTCCTTTGATTAGGTGGTAAAATAATAATGTTTTGCAACCAATTTTCTGTTGTAAAAAATTAATACATACCATAACTAATTGGTATTTGGAAATTACACCTTTAAAATGCCTCTTCCAATTTCCTATTGCTAATGGTTTCTTAAACGCATTTACCAAAACTAAAAAACTTTTCTAGACCGTTATGTTACTATGGAAACCGATGCATTAATCAATGAACATTTTATCTCATCCTTATTAACAGAATCGCCCATTGTGAACTTCACATCAACCTTGACTCACAAATAGGTAGTCAAGCAGGCCCTGAGACCAAGGGCTTGCTGATTGATAGGGCACAGGTGGGAGGGTGTGTCGCTGACAGGTAAACACTCAGGCAGGAAACTCTTGATCAAACCCTCAGACAGGATCTGTGACATTACAAGGTTCAAGGAAGATTGCCCATATCAAGCACGCATGTCCAGAGTGGATACCTATGCTCTTAAAAAACATAAAAAGTCAGATGCCACATGAGTTAGGAACACATAGTCAATTAGGACCTAACACATGCAGTGATCACGCGCTCCCCATGCCGAACATCTGGACACGTTATCCACTAGCCACATTGTGTCCACACAAAGTTGAGAACCACCCGTGGTAACTATTCAACTATTCATTTAAAACCTCAAAGGCAGCAACCAACATTCTTCACCATACATGGCTTGCCAGAAACTTTTATAACCCATCATGTTTTGTATAAAAGTAGGACACATACTGATTGTAAACTGAGATAGTCCTCAGACCTTGTGCCTGTAACT
Organism: Lissotriton vulgaris; assembly: GCF_964263255.1. Lineage (NCBI taxonomy): Eukaryota > Metazoa > Chordata > Amphibia > Caudata > Salamandridae > Lissotriton > Lissotriton vulgaris. The sequence continues at coordinate 1,012,405,185 of NC_141699.1, read as the reverse complement.
GTACTCCCAGCAATGTTTAATTATACAAAGTGTAAGCCCTCCGATATAATGATTGATGAATACTAAAATCCTTTGTACATAAAGCCCTAAGTCTGAAGGTAAAAAACTTGACCATTTGTATGTGACCCATGGTTCCTTCTCAGTCAGCCACAAAGTGTGCCTAGGTCCAGTCTACAGCGACGATACACTGCTATTGGTGCTAAGCATATTTTAAGCCCTATTTTCCCTTCAAATAAAAAAAATCATATCTGTGGATCCCTTTCGTAGATCTTCGTTGACATTTAGTTTATTAAAATGTAATCCATTTTTCTAATTCAGTTTAGGATTTTTATTGTTAGGGGTTTGACTTTTTTGACTTTACATCTATTGACAAATACTTCACACATTGCCCTGTCTGCTCTGTGCCAAGGGGTTGATCTCAGGTAAATGTTGTGACGTTTTGGGTTCACCCTGATGGGAGAGTCTTATTATTCTTTGTGGTGGGTATCCAACCACCACAAATAATAATCCATTTGTTTTATACTTATTATGCATTCACCTGAAGTAACAAACATTACCCCAGCCCCCTCCATTCTACCAAACCAATGAGGAAAAATGTACTTCATTCTTAGATTATTTTGAAGACACTTGGGTTTGTTGCGAGCACCATTCAGAGCACAGATTGCACATACCCTGGGTTAATGTATATAACAGTATTCTGAGCCAAAAACATTAAACTAGTAATGCAGTGGAAGACTGGCTTTATTCCTTCCAAGGTACAGTTGAAAGTTGCCACCATACCTGATACCATTTTTTATAAATTTAAAAAAGAAAACAATGCCAGGCCTACACCAAAAGTATGTCATATCCCAAAAAGTATAGCTTAAACTTTCCAAACTCCACAAATGCACAAAATATAACCTGCAATAGCCCAACTCTTTGAAAATAATAAGCACTACTTTATCCAAAAGCCATAGCTCAAACACTGACACAATAGAACAACAAACTGCAAAAGTGCCTAAACAATTCCAAAATAAAACTAAATAATTACAAATTTTCAAATGTTTTCTTTTAATTGGTAATAGTAAAAAAATGAAAATAACAAACCTTAGAATGAGAAAAGTAAAACATCCACAGATGATCTAAAATGAATAAATACTTTTCCTAAAATGAACAGACACATAATGCAAATCATCAATCTTTAAATAGAAACAAAATATGTAATATACAAAATACCAAGATGAACACCTACAAAATGTTAACAATCATCATACAAAATTCAGAACAATAAGTAATACTACAATACTAAACAAACATATTTTAGAACAAATATCATCATAAATCATTAAATTACATATACTAACTTAATCCACAAAACACATCATTTTTTCAAAAAAATTAGAAGATCTGAAGTCCAAATAGTATTCCATATACCGGAATCAAATGTAAAAAAAAAATCCCCAAAAAAGGCAAACATCGTTTTCACTTTAAAAAACCAATAGAAAAATCAATACCTAGGGCTTGATTTAGAGTTTGGCTGATGAGTTAGTCCATAATAAACGTCACTGATATCCTGTCTGTCATATTACAAGTGCATTATATCCAATGGCACATGTAATATGGTGGACATGATACACTAAACCATGCCCCAAGTCATAAGAATGAGTCGAAAAACCATAAAATAGTTTAAAAAATAATTCTAAAGGAAAACCAAAACAATCAAGGAAAACTTTAAAAAAATGATTGATTATAAAATATTCAAAACCATTTTCTTTAAAAACAAAATAGAAACTGCACCCTCCTTCTCGAAAACCTATTAATCCATCAACTTTAACTGCAAAACCAACCCACAAAACAATAAAATTAGAAAGCAAGAATGCTTTTCTATATCATCAGTTCGTAGAATCAGACATAGAATTTAACAAAGGCATGCATAGCTTTGCCAATGAGAGAAGGCTAATAAACAGACTCAGGTTATGCATACCAAAAATTAACTGTTGTCAAATCAATGACTAAATACAACTATGATTCCTTACACTATGACAAACCTCACAATGCATCTTAGACACTCCTTTGTTAGGAGGTAGCAAAGAGTTGTGGGCAAGGTCAGTCAATTACAGTTTTTCCACTCGTCATCTGTCTCAATTAATTCTAGAACCCTGTGGTTATCGTAGTTCCAGTAGATCTTATTCCACAAACGGTCCATTGTCATTCTGCAGAGATTCCGACACTTTTCTACATGCAGTGCAAGACTTTCAGACTACCATGCCATTTGTCAGTCGGGTGGCCATGGGGTAAGCCTTCCTTGAAACTCACAGATTTACATCTTTAGCCAGCACTAAGGCTAGGTCTATGAATTTGTTCTCAGCCTTTTTTGGATTTGGGTGAAACCCCAATGAGCTTCCCTCAGGGGAATGCAACCTTTCGTTATCTAACAAACTCTCTGTATGCTGATTGACCCCTCCACAATAACTAAACATCAGGGCATCTGTGCTGTGGGCAAGTGGTGTCTTCCTTCCCAAGAATTTAATTTAGTCTACTGGAGAACATTCAAGTCATATGAAGATTGTTAAACTGAGTGCACTTGAGCCTCATACTACTAGAGATCTGTGTGTGTGTGCAAGGGCCCTCCCCAAGACTTTGCCAATGAACTCCCTGTCTAGGTTATGTTCCCATTTTATTTTGGACTGTGACACCCCAACTTTGGCATTTTACAGCAAAGAACTATACAACCAAATAACCACCTTAGGGCAATTTCCAGCAGTGAACAGCACTTGTAATACTTGATGCAAGTGTCTAGCTCAGCAGAGCAACCTTACATCTACAGCGAGCTGCTAGGCCCATATAATTAAGCAAGACAGACATGCACTTACCAACCCTCAGCTTGCCATTACCAAATAACTTTGTGGCAGTGTAAATTACCCGCAGGCTCGCCTGTCTTGGGGGTCCAGAAGGGTTCCTTGTGCTGGCCAGGGTTAGGATGCAGTCGGGCAGAGACCACACAGCATCACAGCCCTATTTGTATTGTATGAAGTCACCTGTGATAGCACCAACAGAAGGATTACAAAATGGCACCTCTAGTTGGGCCGAGTGCAAAGAATATGACCCGTGAAAATAAAGCAGAAAACGAGTTGCGGTCGAAAGATTACTGCCGCACCCACAAAACCTCAATAGCACACACTCCTTCCCAATTTAAAAATAGTAACAACGATTTTACAAACATTTCAAATTCATATTCAATTAAAAAGAACAAACATTTTAAAATTGCAACAATTAGCAACACCAAAGCACCCCTGTGGATGGTACTGCCTGAAAAGTTAGCACGTTCACTCTGTGTCCCTATTTTTATAGAAGAAAGTCATTCCCAATAGATAAACTAGAGCTGTCAGTGTTCAAACTCTCCCCTTCATGGGTGTTCAGCATCTCTGAGCTCTTCACCGCATCTGTTCTTTCAGCCTCCATCTGTTGTCTCGTCAGGCGCTTTGCAGTTTCAGTGTAGGGGCGCACTCGCTACCTCTTTCTACATTGCCATTTTGGGCAGTACACCTTTCAGGATCTTTGTCAGCACAGCATTTCTCCTGTCAGTCCGGGAAGGCTTCATGAAGAACATTGGAGTGACTTCCACCAAAATGTTCGATTTGCCGGGAAACAACAACATATTGTTTATGCCTGCTTCTCTTAGGGTCTTTTCAACTTATACAGGAGGCACTTTAGAACTGAACTGTGGTTCAATAGTCTGGGAAATTCAGGACAGAGTCGTTCTCAATTTTAAAGGGAACTGATGTTCTAGCCAATTGAAAAATGGTATCTCTGTCCCTGTAGTGGCACAATCTCACCACAATGGAATGGGGGGTGCGGCCATCTGGCAGGGACCTAATGTGCCGTACATTGGGCATAGAACCTGGAACATTCAATGGGAACCTGGAGAGGCCAGTGGAAGCCACTATTTCTCTTTTCCATATCTCCATGAATGGTACCATGTTACTACCCTGGGCCTCCTCCAGATGTCCTATCACCCTCATGTATGTCTCTGCAGTTATGACCTTCTGAGTCCTCTACCTTTGTTGTCAGTAAGGTCCTGTATGGTTGCAGGAAGTCTCCAGGTCATAGACTGTGATATCCCCATTCTCAGTGTCTTTTTGTCACCCCTGATGCTTCCCATTCCACCTCACTCTGCCTCTCAATTCACCAGGGGCTGTCTTGCCACTTCTCCTCAAGACAACTAAAATGTTTAATGTACTTATCAAAGGATTCTGGAGAGGACCTGTCCTCAGCTTGGGGCTGCACAAGAGTGTCTCCAGAAGCAGTTTTGGAAAGGACATTAGAGCCCTTTGGTTAGCCCAGGTAGCCCCTTGTCTTCCGGATTTCTATCTGGCATCTTATCCATGGGCCCAGGGGCAATGCCACAGTCAATGCAGCTGCAATCATTAGGGGGATATTGGCTCCTCTACCGGACAATATCCAGGCCAAGCCTCAAGCACATCGCTGGACACTAGTCAAACTCCCTCGTGCACACCGCCCTCAAACATATGGGAATGTTAGCACCCAAGCAGTCAGAACTACTATCCAGGGGATGCTCACTTCCTATCCTCTCTTACTTAGATAATTTTCAGAGCCGGAGCGGACACCATCTTGATCTTGGAGGAGTACTGAGGCATCCAGGACTTCTTCAAATCATTACCTGCCTCAGGTCTTGGGCATGTTAGTAGATCTCAATTGCCCCTTTCAATGTGCTCCCTGTCAGGGGACTAGGTGCCCGGAGCCCCCGATGATCGAGTATGATGAACAGTTGGGCAGGAGTTGAGTGAGATAGCTCTACATAATAGAATTACAATAACATAATTACAATACACTAGTAATAACATTTACTACACTCTACTTGACCAGCTCTGCATACCGAAGAAGAAAGTAGACTATAAAATAGCATTTGATGTAAAAAAGTGGCTCTAAAATGAAAATAATAAAGGACTTTATAAACTTGGAAGCCTTTGTAAAAGTCTATGAAATGCTTATCATTTAATAAACTATCTTATTAAATGCTATTGTTTATGAAATACATGATAAAATGTTAATAGGTGTTACTAATATACTTACAATTTTATTTTAATAATACTAACACATAAATGAAAGGGCTGATTCACAAAGATAACATACACTTTGGAGTAATTTAAATTTTTAATACGATTCTACTTTTTGACTAATCACTAAATCTGAGTGTAAATTTTTTCCACAAAAAGTAACTTACATGTCTCCACCAAATTGAAGGCCCTATGTACTAAACACTTTTGAGTAACCTAAACTGTTGAGAAAGTTTACTTTTTTTGGCTATCCACAAAATACAAGTGTAAGTTACATCTTTGCAGTAAATTTACATTTGGATTTTGAGGATAGCCAAAAAGTAGTAAACGTGCACAATAGTGTAAATTACTCAAATTGAAGCTACCTTTGTGAATCAGGCTCAAAGTCATTTGTCTACAATATTTATAAAGTATTACTGTCTTAATTTTTGTAAAAATGTATGTTTAATATACACTACACAGATTTCTACATTAATAAATGTTTTGTGTAGACCTTTACTTACACTGAAGCAATGAAGGCATTGCTTCTTTCTTTAAAAATGTCCTGGAAGAGACCTTTTTCAAATCACTTGTGAATGGGACCAATAAACTAAAGTTTATATTACATAAAGTAGTACTCCAGTAGTACTAGTAAAACAATTCAAAATGCAATTCACAAACCTCTGGGTAGACATCACCATATTTGCTCTCCCTAAAGGTTACAAACAGTCACACAACTCTGTCCGTCACCCACTGTATATAGTCACACAGTCATCTCATTCATGTACCTCATTAAAGCCTCTATCACACACCATTTGAAATCTAATATTATTTATGTTTAATTTATTTTACTCTTCTGTACGAAAAAGTCTCCTACTGCATGGATACCCTGATTTATTGTTACAAATGCTGCTGGATTGTGAACTCTGCACACAGGTCCACTACTGTCTAATCCCCAGTATATGTGCTCTGACCTCTAAAACATAATAAAATTGGCTAGTCCCGAACTGGCTTACTTTTGTAGCACGTAAAGTAGTTCTCCAGTAGCGCTATTAAAATACTGCATAATGCAATTCACAATCGTCAAGCTAGACCACACCACCTTTGCCTTTACTGTCTTTTGTGTACAGAGATGTGTACCACATGTTCTGGGATCTTGGCCCACATTGGTATAAGATTCAGGAGTGAATGAGAGAGAGGAAGTAGCTGAAAAATGTGGTACAATTACTAGAAAACATGTAGAGTTAAGGGAATTTTTAAGTCATTTTTTAGTAAGGGACATGTTAATAAAAAAACACTCACCTACAAAAGAGTAAGACACAAAAGGCTCAAATGGAGTAATTCAAGTAGCACAGATATTTAATCACTGCTATCTGGTTCCGATTATATGTGCTCTGACTCTTAAAACATGGCAGTATTGGCGAGTTCCTATGAAGCATGTGTTATGCCATCTATTGTGCTAACCAATTGAATTTGGCCTTAGGCCTACATGTATACTGCTGCAGATTAAAAACCTGCAGGCAGACATGTCAAAATACCCCCTTTTGAACAATAGAACAGCCCACTTTTGAGTACTAAATATTTTTGCACATGTTAAATAGCCTAGATGTTTGTGAAGTGAAGTGAAGTAGTGTGGCTCACTGGTTAGAGGCGGCAGACCCGAGAGCAGAGGACGGCCCGGGACCAGGGTTCGATTCCCGACGCGGCAGGTTTCCGGACCAGGGTCAGCGGACTCGATAATTCTCTCGCCTCGGTGCCCACTCTGATCAGTGATCACACTCGGCAACTCTGGGCACTAGCTTGCCTCATCTTCACTAACGGCCCCACTAGACCGCCGGGGAAGCCTGGTCTCACCCTGGAGATACCCATTAAGGGACCATCTCTCAGGGAAGCCAGGAAGGTTTTCGCAGCGGTCGAAGCGCGGAGGTACCCCTTCGGGAGTGAGTCCTGCGCTATATAAGCACACAATTAATTTAATTAATTAATTTGTTTTGCTGTTAAATATCTTAAATCACTGTGCAATGTTGCAATTCTATGTATTTTCAATACACTTTCATGTTACTTCAATAATTTTACTATTTATTTTTTTATAGAATTGAATATTTTGCTCACTGCTTAATAGGATTACAGTTCAAAAGTCAGGGTGCTTAGCATTTAAGAGTAGAGCTGTCACGCCTGCCAGTTCTACGATCGGATCGCGCTGTCCAGGAAACACGCATGCACAAGGGGAACGGGCTAGAGCTAAAAGCCTGACTTCCCCGCAACTCTGGGCTTCGCGTTCTAGTGCATCTGTGTTTCCGATCGAACACGTCACTTCCGTAGAAGCCGTTTCTGTTGTTTCTGAGCCGTCCGTGCTACGGCATCCTCTGCTCCCTAAGCTCCTTCCTGATCTTGTTTTGAAGTCGGCTGCTTTCAGAGCAGTCCTTGGCTGTTTTGGCAGATACACATTCTTGTGTATTATAACCGCCCCCGTCCTCCTGAGTCCCGTATCGGAACATCGTTTACATTCCAGCATTTGGACGGAACCGATATATGAATCTTTCCTCCTCCTGAGCCGGCTGTCTTCTCTCCGGTCCTGAGGGGGTCCTTGGCCTGGGTTTTGCGGTTCCGCCTGTCGGCCGGACACTCTTTGTTCCGCCGGCCGGCCGGACTTGCGGATTAGGCCTGGGATCGCTCAGAGGGATTGTGGGAGTTGTGGTCCACCAGGACTTTTATCCCCTTTTTTGTTTCTTTATTTGGACACACTGGTGTCTTATTGGAGGCTGGCAATCGTTACAGTCCATGGGCATGAAGACCGGGTAAAGCGCTATTAGCGCCACATTTTTAATATTACCCTGCAATAATATTGTGAATTCTTACATGAGGTTTATTACATTTACAGATGAGATATAGATCATTCACATTGCCTCAATCTTGAAAGTCAGAACCCCTATTTATTGCACAGCATGGTATGAGATTATTATTTACAGTTCTTGCATACTCTTTAAGCAACCAAAGGGTTTAACGTCCTTTACTGTTGTTGATCGGCGTCAAGTCTGCAAACATTTGCTGGTTCAGTATTGCAGCATATGTCACTTCAACCAGTATACTGACAAACCCTCTCACTGTCTTTTAGGTAAGATAAGAAGTCCAGGGTTTCAATGATTGTTATCTATCTGTTGCTGTTTTGCATTAACCTAACCCATTCCTTTTAGTGCCTGTCTCCACCCTGAGGGATACCAGCCCGAAGAGTCCTGTTTTCTTCCCTGCCTTTCCTTGTTTTGTTCCCTCCTTTCCCTCCATACCACCATTGTGTTCTAGTGCTTGATAGACGCAATAGGTGCAGGGGGGAAGGGCTGGTCTTGTCAGCGGTTCCTGGCACTCCTGTGGAAACGGCGCTTGGATCCTTACAGAGCATGTATAATGTAAATGTTGGCATGTTCCTACAGTAAATATCTTCCAAAAAGCTATTTTAACTGTGTAGGACTTATGACTTTTTCTATAAGGAAAGCTAAAGTACAATTATAGTGCTATTTTGAAACTTTGGCTTGGAGTCCATTCGATCACTGTTTCTAACATTTATTAAAAACTCAGTTAAAAGGTGGTGTTGAATTTTTGGTAAATATACAGGAAAAGGTAACTTTTACAAAGTTATACTTTTCTTGCTGAAGCTCCAGTAGGCTATTTGCCATTAGTCTGCCTGAAGCTTCCCACTCTGCCAACTGCTTCACCCTTCAGTAGCTATAGCAATTGTTTTAAGAGCAAAGACAATGGCTTGGGGATTTTGTCTCAAAGGCCTGGGTATGAAATATGCTACTCAGCTCAACTCAGTAAGCTCAATTTTGGGAGGGCCAAGGGACTTCATTAACTTGAAAAGCACTTGGTTGAGTCTTGTCATTTACAATTTAGGGTCCGATTCTGATCTCGTAAGGAAGGAGTCCGAATCGTTTTCGGAATTGCCTGAACCGTTATGGAGCCCCTGTTGCAGACCAAATCGTCCCCCATTGAACGACCAAGTATGATGCAAATATTGCATCCGTGTTGACTGAATCATTTAGGAAACCAATTCAGTTGTAGTGTAGTTCCTATTTTCCCAATAGGCTTTGCGCATTGGAATAACATAAATGATAGTTTAGACGTAGGACTGAGGTCGACTAGGTCTCTATTGAATATGTTAGACTTAATTAGGTTTGCCAGCTAGCTCAGAGGTCACTAGAAACTTTCTCGAATGAACAGGGAGGAGTGAACTTCCCTGATTAGACAAGAAGGGATTTAGCTTCTGACAACCGCATAAACATGACAACTTTGCTCCCTCAGAATAAGGAGTATTTCTCCAGAGTCGTGTGAAAACAATAGATAGCTATTTCACTCAGTCAATCGTGCATACATAGTTTCATCAGAGTGCAGAGAAATAGAGAGACAGGCGTTTTCAATAAAAGGTGTTATTTATTGAGCAGTCTTCTTTCTCATGCAAGAGAAATTAATTGCCACAATTGCAATACTTGTTATAAAGTAAAGTGCGTACAGTAAAAGGAGTATTATGAAATAATACTGTAAAAACATTGATATGGTTTCTGAGCCATATGATACTAAAAAGGTATAAAATATATACAATTACATACAATGATAAAAGTTGACTAAACGTACTCAACTGGTGTTTCTAAATACGCCTACCCCAGTGTACCTAACCTAAGCCTAGTATGTGGGAAGGAGAAAATGAGTTTTTAAGTTAAGTTAGTTTTGCCAAGAATCTGACTCAAGAATTCTCTAAGGATCTAATCAGCTCCGTACCTTGGTTTTAGAATGAAGGAGGTCTTGTATCTCGCTCTCAGGACTCGATCTCCCAGTAACCTGCAAGGGTGACTGGAAACACTGGAGCTGGATTTTCTCGGCAGGAGAAAAAGACAGCGCCTCTTTCAGTGTGTCAAATGGGAGGGACGGCTTCCTTCGGCACTCGCATCAGCTGGGCTTCGAAGAAGTAGATAGCCGCTCTGCTCCAAACCACTGTGTGTTGCTTAAGGCAAACATTGGTATATTCATACCTGGAAGGTGCCGTGTTTGACGTAAGGTTGGACATAAGACGTCAATAAAAGATGTCACTAAGAACTGGCCGTTCTTTCAGACTCGCAGGAGTTTTAGGACAAATCAAAACAAAAGCATGGGGAATTCCCAGGTTGCTGGAGGTTTGGTTTGTTGAAAGAACTCGTTGTACTTTCTAGGAGTCTAAGGAAGTAGCCTTGCCGTATTTGGATTGCATTGGCTATTACTAAATATGGATATGATTCTTATGCCTTTATAAGGGGATGATTTGTTATAACCACATAAGGGCATAAATCGGGAATATTTATTAGGGTCCTAGATACGATCACAACACAGTCTGTACGAGTCATGCGGAGACGATTCGTACAGCTCTATTGACTGTTTATGTGTGAGCAAATGCGATGAACGATTCGGACAGCCTTCACAATACGGTATGTCCGGATTGAAAAGGCTACCGGAATTGTTCTTCGGGGGCCCGTAGCAGGCCCCCTTTTACCTCGAGCCCTCCGATTCCGACCTGTGGGGGTGCCCATGAGTCCCCCCGATCCAAGCATGCACTGGTGGGCACCATGGGGTGCCCGCCACAGGGTGTACGCTTTTCCCCAACTACCCGTTTTTGCTATAGGAGTCTGTGTACGCGTCCAGTATACAGGCTCTCAGAGAGTTCAATGGGAGTCAGAGAAAACCGAGTCCGTAAGCATGCAGAGGCATCACATTCGGTCGGTCAGACTCCAGCGCACTGAATCGTACAGAAAGAATTCCAGATCCACTTTGGTCAGGATGCTTTCCTTTCAAGATCGGAATCGAGCCATTAGTGTTAAATGAGGCCTGCGGAAAAGGGATTGCTTGATCCCAGGGTCTACTGTAGCCATCCTTGTGAGCAGGTTCCATAATCAGTTTGGTCCAGTTAGGTAGGAGAGCACTGCTCATTACTATGGACACACCCATCAATGAGCTTCATGCTTTCTCCATGGGACAAAGGATCTGCCATCTTCATTTTACTTAAGAATGGTGCAATGTATGAAAATGTGCAATAGGGCATGTAGGATGTACAGGAAAGAGAGAGGGTTTAATCTTAAGAATGTTTGTATATCATTAAGGGAGTTATCCCACTGCTAGTAGACTGCTCAAAGGTGCACCTCATCTCCTGCTTCTCAGAACACACCTGGAACTTTGAACAAACACAAAGGAAGAAGCCAACTGTTAGTGACATGTGTGGAGACCAGAAGGGTAGGACCTTATGCTCCTCCCCCTCTTCTTCTGAAGTGGTGGCCACCAAGATAGCTTCTTGGAGGATTATAGGATTATCAACTGGAATTGTCCACTGTCCACCATTTGTAACTGGTGCAATATTATTTTCAGGCTCAGTGTCCTCAGTACCTGCAAGAAGAACATGATCAAAGCTAAAATACATAGAATAACATTTTATTCAATAATTCATCAGACATGTTTCACAATATATTTCTGAAAAAGTCACGCTTTAAGTTAGTAACTTGAGAGTATATTTAATTATATGAAGGAAAAGGTTGTTCTTTATATTGAATTACTTCATTTATACAATAGTAACTTACCTGTTCTTGCTACGTAGGGTTGATTTGTGTAAGGACCTATTAATCCATGCTAATAAAGGAATAACAATGCTTTCTGACACAAAATATGCCAATTCAGAGAAATATACATGAAAGATAAGTAGATGGTGGGAAAGTACAAGAAATGAGATATAGTCATAGATTTCAGATGATCACAGACCTACCTAGCCAATAAATGGTTGAGGACCTAATTGCTGCTGCCAGGATGTCCCAAAATGTCATCTGTGTTTTTGGATGAAATGTAAAAACCGGGTACTTTTGTTTCATTGTACCTATTAATATAGGCATACATAGAGTAAAAAAGGTATTCAAATACATTAATTCTGATGGTACGATGGTGTATTAGACACACCAAAACAGACACATAGGGCTCTTTTCAGGATGCTATGAATTGGGCTACAGGAAAGAGTATTGTTCTGAAATGACAATGCTACATCATAGCATTAAGAAAAGTAGCAAAGTATATCACAGTCAATAAATAAACAAAATCGGAACATAGTTGTAGATATAGACCTTTGTAACAGAAGTGAAAATTCTATCGTGTCACTTATGAAGCAAGAGATATGTTTGATCCAAATAAAGAAGAGCAGGCTAGATACTTACCAATCACTACCATCCACCTGCTACGTGTGGTCAGATCCTGTTTTGGTGCAGCTCTAGGAGCAGAGGTAGAGGCAGTGACAGGAAGTAGATAGCCCGATAAAGCAACCCTTCACAAGGAGCATATTTTTGTTTGCAACCTATTAATGTAACTAATGTAAATTAGCTCATCAAAATGAAACATCAAAAATATTATGGTCCAACAAAGGTTAAAAAATCCCCTAGATTGTTCTACTAACATTGATAACATAAAGCCTGACTGTGATGATGGTGGGACCGCCACCGTCACGCCAGCGGTGGCGGTCCCACTGCCATCGGACCCTGCTTTGCCACCCACCACATTATCATGGCGGGCAGAGAGGCTGTCCGCCATGCATCCGACGGGCTCAAGGAGCCTGTTGGATGGTCTAAAATCCCTACTATGGTGGCGGTGCCTGCTCAGGCACACCGTAGAATTACAATGTCACTTTCTGCGGCTGTATCATGGCGGTTAACCCGCCAACAAAACGCTGTCAGAAAGTGACTTTGGGGGCCCATTCCCCCTGGCCCTCCACCATGGGCCCTTGGGGGTACCTATGGTGGCCCCCTAAACATCTCAGCATTATGCAGCAGGCACAATGAGGTGCCTGCCACATAGTGCAGGGATGTTTGAGATGTGGTGTTTTTTATATTGAGGCATGAGCGGGACCGCCGACAGCTTGTCGGGCAGTCCCATTCCTGACAGGATGGCAGTCAGACAAAAAAACACCCATCATCATAATCAGGCCCTTAGGCAGGTCAGAATCAGAAATGACACTGCAGAATCCTTTTTAAAAAAAACAAATTGTTTTTAACTGCTTGCTTTTACCTATTTGGGTCTTGTGCTCCCCTGGCCCTCCGCAGCTTGTGCCGTTTGAGCAGAGGGGTCAGGCACCATCCTCATTTCCTCCTCACATTAGTCACTCCCCCGGAAGCAGGTCAGCGCTCCAGTCATGCTGTCCTGGTCCTGCTCACTTCCTAGCATAAAAGGAAGTGTGACAAGCGGACGCGCAGTGCATCCCCAGAAACCTAACGAGAGACAACTAAGGCAGGTCAGAATCAGAATTGAGGCTGCAGAATCCTTTTAAAAAAAACGAATTATTTTTAACTGCTCGCTTTTACCTACTTGCGTCTTATGATCCCCTGGTCCGCCGCTGCTTGTGCCGTTTGAGCTGAGGGGTCAGGCACCATCCTCATTTCCTCCTCACGTTAGCCACTCCCCCTGAAACAGGTCAGCGCTCCAGTCGTGCTGTTGTGGTCCCGCCTACTTCCTAGCATAAAAGTAAGTGCGCCGAGCGGATGCGCAGCAGAGCCCCAGAAACCTAACGAGAGAAAACTAAGGCAGGTCAGAATCAGAAATTACACTGCAGAATCCTTTTTTAAAAACCAATTGTTTTTAACTGCTCGCTTTTACCTATTTGCGTCTTGTGCTCCCCTGGTCCGCCACGGCTGGTGCCGTTTCAGTGGAGGGATCAGGCACCATCCTCACTTCCTCCTGACGTTAGTCGCCCCCCCTGAAGCAGGTCAGCGCTCCAGTCACGCTGTCACGGTCCTGCACACTTCCTAGCATAAAAGGAAGTGCGCCAAGCAAACGCGCGCAGCGGCGTACCGGCGGTGCACCAAAGGCAAGCCCGTCTGTGCCCGTCCGCGCCTGACCGACACCAGACGCCAGACACTCTGCCCTTTTTCTTTTCTTTTTTCTTTCATCAGTTAGTCTCTCTTTAGTACAGGATGGCTATTTTAAAATACACCAGCCATAAACTCCACCTTCTTAACAAAACTCCCCTTGGGAAACCTGACAGCACGTCCAGCCAGCCATTAGCAACAAGTCACGCTACACAACTGCTCACCAAGCAGAAAAACCGAAACTCCCACAGTAGCAACAAAAGCCCCTTAATAAATTCCTCAACCATGCCCAATCGTCTGATCAGTCCATACTGCAACATGCGCTCTTTGCCAAAACGCACACTAGAAATCTGGTCCTTATTGGACTCAGAAAAAACAGATTTATTCTTCATTGCAGAAACATTGTTACATGATTCTTCCCTACCAGACATAGCAACAGCACTTCCACCTGGCTACAAGCTGATAAGACAAGATAGGAAAGACAAAAGAGGCGGCGGAAAAGTGATTGCCTTCAAAGCAAACATCAAAACTCACATTGTAGAATCTCATCAGGCAGACCGGGGCGAAATATGTATCTTTAACACAGAGCACGCTAACAAGGAATCCTGGAAAGGTGCCCTCCTCTATCGACCACCTGATAACAAAGCTCCCTTTATCAATAATCTAACAGTAATAATCGCACTATACATTCTGGCCACCGATAATTTCCTCTTACTAGGGGATTTTAATTACCATGCTGAACTCCCATTCGATCCCCACACAATAGACCTTATCAGCAGTCTTGGTACACTGGTCCTAGAGCAACTGGTGAAGGGCCCCACCCACATCACCGGCCACTCCCTGGACCTTCTATTCACTAATTCCCCATAAGTTGTGATTGACCAGCTATTCCCAGTCCTATGGTCCGATCACCATGTAAAAAGGTTTTTAGTACATGGGATGCAGACCAAACCTCACCCCAGGCGAGAATCGAAGTAGATCTTGAAACAAGAAAACACAGAATTTTTCTCAACTCACTCCACTCACCCTTTCCCGTCTGAGATCATCCACATTGACAAGGCTGCCAGAGATTTGGAACTCGCCATCAGTAAGACCTTGGACATAATCGCTCCAAAAAGGCTTCTAGGTGCCCGGCTAAACTCTCCCCCTGGTTCACTCCAGACCTAAAAAATGACAAACTCACTGTCAGAAAAGCTGAACGTAAATTATGAAACACAAAAAATGAAACAGACAAACAGCAATATAAAAACATCGGCTCTACATGGACCATATAGCTACGGCCAAGAAAACATACCTAGGAAACAGAATAAATCAGGCCTCCAACTCACATAAAGAACTCTACAAAATAGTTAAAGAATTAACCAACCCTTCCTTGTGCCAACAATCACTCACTGCTTCCCAAGAACGGGTTAACTCCCTCTCATCTTTCTTTGTAGCTAAAATAGATGATATCTACAGACAATTCTCAACAGACCCCCGCATAAACAGGAGGACAACAAAGCTCCTCCCTCACACACCCCCTCTCTCAACCAATTTTGCACCATCATACAGGAAGAAGCACCAGTTCTCATCCCACAACTAAAAAAAGATTTTAACCTCTCATTGTCACAATCTATTGTTCCCTCACTCTGCAAGGAGGCTACAATTTGACCAATCCTGAAAAAAACAACTACCGACCCTAAACAACTTGCCAACTACCAACCAATCTCCCTCCTACCCTTATACAGCAAGGTCATGGAATCACTGATCAATGGCCAGCTTTATGAATATCTGGAAAACAACAATCTGTTGGACCCATCTCAGTCAAGCTTACGGGTGTTTCACAGCACCAAAACTGCCCTGCTCGAGATTGCGAAGAACATCAGGCTTTCTCTCGATGCAAGACAATCTGCTATCTTGATCTTGCTTGATTTATCTGCGGCCTTCGACACCATCTCTCATGACGTCCTTCTAGAACGCCTGTTGGAGTTTGGTGTTGGTGGCCCAGCATTAAGCAGGATCAAGAGCTACCTGAGAGACAGGTCCTTCAAGGTTCAAATAGGCGTCTTCTCCTCCGAAAAGCAGAAAATTAACAAGGGAGTCCCCCAAGGATCCATATTGAGCTCCTTGCTCTTCAATCTATATGTGTCACTACTGACTAAGATAATCCAAGCACACATGTTCGACACAGTGTCATATGCTGATGACACCCAGCTGCGGATCACACTCGGAGCAGAGCCTAAGGAGACCAAATTCAGATTTAAACAGTGCATGTCGTCCATTAACGACTGGATGATGAGTAATCACTTTTTACTCAACGCAAGCAAAACCGAAATCCTGCTTTTTGGCAATGCTCAGAAAATATGGACAGATGACTGGTGGCCACAGTCCTTGGGACCCTGCCCTCCACCCAAATCCATAGCGCGAAATCCGGGTATAATAATAGATGACAAACTCTCCATGGTTGAGCACATAAACACTGTGGTACGCACCAGCCATGGCCTAATGAGAACCCTTAGAAATATCTTTAAGTGGATTCCCCTATCATCCCGTCTGCCCCTAGTACAGGGACTCATCATCAGTCGCTTAGATTACGGAAATGCGCTACTGGCTTCCATCAATGAGGAGCAGCTGTCAAAACTTCAAGTCCTACAAAACACTGCGGCCAGACTGCTTCTAGGCCTCCCTCCCCGCACCCCTTCCGCTCCCAGCCTAAAGACCTTCCATTGGCTCCCCATAAAAAAAATTCAATTTCGAAATATGCTGCTTGGTCCACAAGACCTTAAATGGTAAGAGGCCTAAATATCTAGCCAAAAAGCTAATAAAATACCAACCAGCCTGACTTCTACGCTCGACCAGCAAACTACTCCTAGCAGTACCTAAAGTGTGTACAGTAAGGAACGGAGGCGGCGAAGTGAGTTAAAGTACGATGATGGATTCAACTGAGATCTGTGACTGTGGGTCAGTGTCGGAAAAGTTTCAGTGCTCCGTCCATAATCTCCCTGTATTTGCTTTGTTAACCCTAAATTGACAGGGTATGTCCAGACGTGGGTCCCTTGTTCACTTTGCCTCTGGATTCAAGCTAGCCTGGCTGCTGAAGGGTGTTACCCCGAAACCGGTCCCAGGATGCTTGTTCACGGTTCAGGGTAAACCTGGCTTGGCAGTTCAGGCTGGACTATTTCCATGAGGCACAGGTTCAAGACTGATTTGAATATAGCTGGTTCTGAACTGAGGTAGCGAAGTTAGCTAAAGAACGAAGATGGATTCAACCCAGATCTGTGACTGTGGGTGATAATCTGAAAAGTTTTAGCGCTCCGTCCATCATCTCCTTGTGTTTACTAACAAACATTGGCATGCCAATAGGTCTTGTTTTTTCAAACAAGCATTTCCAAAACCAAAAAGCCTCCCTTGTAAATGAAAATGGAAGCCAGACTGCTTGCTACTAAAGATCACTCCCTCCAATTATCTAGTTACTAAAGGTATCTCATGTCATACACAAACCATGTTTTGTAGCAGGATATAGTACCTTTCAATGTTACTAGGCTTCCAGGATATTGTGGGAGCAGAACCGTAAACCTCAAAATCTTTAGACACCGCTAAATTATTAACTTCAGAGATTCTGCTTTGACGTTACTGGCCTAGCGTTAAAGAACATCCTCCTCAATTTCAAATGCAACATTAGTTTAGCAGAATAATAAAAATAGTAAATGGGACCACACAGTAAGTGAGCTTTAGATGACAGGAAAATTAAAAGGTTTATTAGAAAAGTCTCTAATTAAGCATTGCACAAACATGAATGCAAAAAATATGCAATAAAGACTCCGATTCAGAGTACATAGTCAGAAATCTGAATTATTCTAAGTCCCTACGAACAGCTAAAATCATAAGGGGAACAGACAGCATCCCCAAAGGAAAATCAAAAATCATGGAACACCCACAAATCCAGTGGTACTTTGTGCACATTTTGTGACTAGGTAATAAGCAAAAACTGCAAATTCAGCATGGTGTGACTAATGATTACACATAATGGGCAAATCAGAATACAGATAGTTATTATAAAGCACATAATACTAACCTATTTTTAAGAAAGGCTCCTGGAGCTTCTGCGTTGTTGCTGTCCAGTGATGCGCAACACAATATGCATTTTTTTCAAACACAAACCCATACAATCATGTACTTTGCCAAACCTACTGCAGAAATGCCCTTTGGAGTTGTAACTTTCAGGACTTAAAACAACGTTACATTTCACAATTCCTTCACTTTAAGGAAAATAGCCTGCTGTGTCACAGTGTCCTGTTCTTTGCAAAGACTGTGCGGAGAGAAGACTCTCAGGGGGACTTTGATTACAAGGAAGAATGAGCAGGTGCAAGATGAAAAGAACACCAAAACAACATACATATTATTATAAAGGGTGCCCCTGTAAACATGTGGCATGATTATTCTACATTAAACTCACTTCTAAATGTCTGATCAAAATTGTTTCAAGTGTAACATTAATAAGACATAATTTAAGACTATCACATTTTCTTGTTATCTGTCATGATTAAATATGCTAATGATTAAGAATGGTTGTGATGATAATTGTCATTATCATGTCACTAAGGGGCTCATTTCGGTGTCGGTGGGAAAGCTTGTGACCGCTAGTCGGAGGCTTTCTGACTGCCGTCGAAGGCTTTCTGACCGACATGGTCAATTTGCTGTCCGACCACCCAATTACGATGACGGCGGTCGTAACGTAAACTGGCAGGTTATTTCAATGCATTTCTGACCGGCTCTAGAGTCTTCTAGCTGGTTGGAACCGCACCGTAATCCCCTATGGATGGCGTTTCCATCATCAGGATTACGATCTTGGTTTCCTACAGCCTTTCTGTGCCGGCCTTTCTGACACAGAAAGACTGTTGGAATGTGAATTTGGGAGCCCCTTGCCTCCTCTACCTAAGGTTGGTGTTCGAGGGGGTATCTAGGGTACGCCCCTGTAAAACCCTGCACTGTGTGGCAGGCACTATTGGGTGCCTGCCACAGGATGCAGGGATTTACACACACACACCCAGTTCTCTATAGGAGCCTGTATTAAGGCTGGTGTATGGCTGTTACACAAGCTCCCATAGAGAAAAGTGAGTATGTGACCGAAAAGTGTTCAGTCGCATCGTATTAACTAGCCCTGGGCGGGCAGCTACGCTCCGCGCACGGAGTGCACGTAGAGCTGGTTCCTACGCATTTTGCGTAGCATGCGTATCTGCCAGCACTACGCACGCTCCGCAGACGGTGCGTAGCTGGCCGCCACCCGCCTCCCTCCCGCCCTCTCTAAATCCACCCCTTAAAGTGTAAAATGGCATAAAAGTACGTTTAAATCACTTACCTGGTCCGCAGCGCGTCCCGGGGCTCCCTCTTCTGTTTTGCTGCACGTCGTCAATCCCAATGCGCATGGGCGGCCGCCCTTTTACATTTTAAGGGGGGGATTTAGAGAGGGCGGGAGGGAGGTGGGTGGCGCGTAGTGGGGCTACGTGGAGTGTGCGGGTGGGCGTAGCTTTGTGCCCACTTTGCGTAGCTCTGCATAGCCCCACTACGCTCAGGCTTAGTATTAAGGTGGTCAGGTCTGCCGTCTGGAGGTGGGTCGGACCCGAGACCAAGACTGTGTCGGCCGGAGGCAACTCTGACTGACATCATAATAGGCTCTCATATATATTCCGGAAAGTTCTGGAAGACGTCGAAATCGTTCTCTGACGTCAGCAGTAAGGAAGTAGCTTAGCCAATCAAAACAATGTGAAATTGAAATGCTCCTGGGTGGAGAAAAGCCATCAATTTAAAGCCAGCAATCTACAATGGACAACAAAGACATCCAATCACGAGCAAGAGGTTGACCAAAGTCCACTGTAAGTTCAAATTAAGGCACTAGAAACAACAAGACTGCAACAAATAACTAAAGGTGTTGTGTTGTGGTTTGTATATTTCTTTATAGTGCCCAACTCACCCGGGAGAGTATCTTGGTGCTGAAGCCGGGTCTGTATGGACCGAGACAGATCAGGAGTTACATGGAGAACCAGTTCTTCAGTTTCATGTGCAGTTCAAAAACTATGGAGGCATCCTTGATGTGAAGGCGAAGTTGTTCCAGGCTTTAGGAGTGGGAAAGGAAAAGGCTTGAAAGCAGATCTGGGGCATGCAAGTAGGAGTCCCACTGAGCAGAGGTGGGGAGATCTTGTTCCAGTCCTTGTGTGCAGAGTTTGGTGATGATGTTTCTGCAGTGGTATGGGTAAGTATGCAGAAGTTGATTAGGGCATGCTCAGACCAGGTGATTGGTGTGGGATTGTCTACTGTGATGCTGCTGATGCTGGTGAAGATGGGGTCCAGTAGGTGTCAGGCAGCGTGTGAGGTGCCATCCATTCGCTGGGTGAGTCTGGGGTTGGACAGGTCCTCAAGGAAGTTGGCCATATTTATGATCTATAAGGTTCTCCAGATGGACATGAGAAGGATGAAGGGGCTTGAATCAAGGACCAAGGAGGCAGCAACGTCTGCAATGGAGGAGCAGGTCCAGTCAATGGTGTAACAGATTAAAAATGTCTTCAAAAGTGTTGAGGATCATGCAAGATATGGAGGGTTGTGGTGTAGTGGTGGTTGGCTGTCTGTGGTTGTGTGTGTTGTTTGTGTTGTGTGTATTGGGTGTGTGGGCTACGAGGGTGGATATGGGAGGATGCATGTGAAATTTCAGGTGGGGCAAGAGAATGCACCATCAGTGTTGGACGCTGAGGCACAGAAGCAGCACTAGGAGATGTGACTGGGGTTCAGGGTGCAGAGAGTCACAGTGTAGTAGAGAAGGGGGAAGACCAGGGTAGGACTAGGAGCCAAATAATAACATAAAGAAAGTCTTTCTCTTCCAATACTTTGAGATTTATTTTTCTTTGTATTTTTCCCCCGTATTCACCCTACAGAGCATTTTTACCTTTAAAGGATTGGCCCTTTGACATAATGTGCTAGGCCCTACTATTTTGATCAGCAAAGTCTGCTACGGATGTCTTGTGGAAGTAAACCCTACATATCTACATAAATACATAATTATAGTGCTAAGATTGTTGGCTAAAAGATGAATAATAGCTAGAAAAAATAAGTGGTGATGATATCCTTTTTCCCCAATTCCACGAGGATGGTTTCACCTAGGATTGGATATACCCCATTCTTCAAGAAGGGGTACTTAAATAAAACATATAATTTACATAGATACCGCCACAAATATATATGGGACAATTATTTCAAAACAAATGGACATTAGGAATTCATCATCTGCTTTATGCTTTGTGAGTCCTGTTAAAATGTAATATGCATTTCTATGTTTTTTAGAATTGTTTGATGATATAAATATTTGTCCTGAAGAAGGTGGTGAAAAAATATACCATTGTCCACCGAAATGCTGTGTCAACAGTTTTGTCAATTTGGCAAAAAAGAAGGGATCTTCATTTATTAGAGGCTTCATTTTTGCTGGGTACTAACAATGTATCAGAATGTCCTTTTTAAGTGGGATTTTATATTTTATATTTACATGTATCATTATTGAAGGTATTTATGAAAATAAAAGGGAATCTACATAGATATACATTTTTTTCTTATCATAGTGTGTTGATAAGGACTCATTGTATAAAATGTTTCTACGGTTGTGATATGTAGAGTATGTGTATTAGTAGATGTCCATTTGGTTTTCAAACATAGTGCCCATCATTTTAAGTACTGAAGACACACAAACGTGAAACTAACCTTTTTCTAGTACCTACCTTGTAGTACACATTTTCCAAATTCATGATTTTTTTTTAAAGATATACTCTGGGGTTGGACTGATTTTATACCATCCTCTCAGGATTGTGCTCAAATATATCTTAAACTATTCCTTCAGGGGCTCCCTTCGTATGTCTAGTTTCACACACATTCTCCTTAGGAATTTGGGTTGCCGTAGTTATGTTGAAACAGCTCAATGTTCGGTGCATTTTACTACAATTTACTGCATTCAAAGAGGAAGACAGTTTCACAACACTGTGCCCATATCTTAACTTGGATGATACTTGCATTTAATTGCAATATTGCAGCAAGGGAAATGGGGTAGGTTGAATAAACAAAACTCCAGGAATATCAAACCACGCGTTTATTATTATTAGTGATGATTGTTTACTCCACCTCAATAAAATATATTTCATAGTTGTGGGCATAGGGGTATTGCCCTAATAGAGTGAGCAATCAATACTGCCAATGGGCCAACACTAGTCTGCATAACTCCACAACTATTACCCCCCCCCCCCTTGATAACCATGGGCATCATTATGATTTTGGGCCGAAAGCCACCCGACAGCTTGTTGGAGCCTTTCCGCCTGACATCAGAGGTTTGTGTCTGACGCTGTATTATGATACTGGTGGTCAGAGGGAAACCCATGGGGGAATACCGCTCCTCTTCCGACTGGCTCACAGAGCCCTTCGGGGTGGCGGTTGAAATTATAATCCACAAATGGCAGTGGAACCAGCCTTGGCTCTGATGTTGGGATTGCAATTTCGCTTTCGCCTGCCCTTTCTGGGATGTCCCCCAGCCATGAAAAGGCAGGCATAAAGTGACTTTGGGGGCCCCTTTACACCGCATAGCACCTGCCACATTGTGCAGGGATGTTTAGACACTGCATTTTTGCCATTGTAGCTTGTGCTGCGAGCGCAGCACAAGCCGCAATGGAAAAAATACAGGATCGGATCGCCAGCATGGCGGTCATATCGTAATCTGGAAAGTGGGACCTCCGACTCCTTGTCAGGCAGTCCCACTGACCCTACGATGCTGGTCTGACACGTTTCCGACCGGCATCATAATCGGCCCCAATGTTACTTATAGAAAAGGCAAAAGTGTTGAATAAATGGATATATACTTTTTTTCTATAGATTGGCACATAGGTCTTTCTGTTCTCTCACTCATTATGGGTCAGCAAATAGTGTTTTTTTCTCATGCATAGTACGTGTCATTTCCGCATGTATTCTGCCATTTACAAAAGGTACCGAGATACGTTCTCAATGCATGTTCTAGTTACAATTTCTAAATTCACGTGGCAAATTTTGTCACTGCAGCTCATGCACTCTCACATCCATCAGAGAGACATTTTCTGCACATATTTGCCTGCCAGGGTGAAAATTGTGTAAAAAAAGGCAAAAAAGGAAGAAATTCCAAAGAGACACAGAATACGAAAAATCTCATTATCAGTATGTAAGCTAGATTTTGGTTTGCTTAAGAAAAAATAACCTGGGTCTGTCTGTCTGTCTGTCTATCTATCTATCTATCTATCTATCTATCTATCTATCTATCTATCTATCTATCTATCTATCTATCTATCTATCTATCTATCTATCTGCCAATCTTTCTATCTGCAGTTTTGTAGTTCTTTTTTCTTCCGGTCTCCTTGCTTGTTGATCAATAAATCTATACGCCTGTACTATGCAACATTTATGTGTTACATACATATATTTTAGAGGAGAATGCTGTAGAATCTAGAAAACATTCTTTTATGCTGCCCATTTGTAGAAACGGTTCCACTCTATGTTAACTTGATTCCCAATGAGCAGATTGGTTTATTTAACATATTAACATTTTCTTTAAGAGCAAGATGAAGGTTTCTGTTCCCTCCAATGTGACCCTGCATGCATAAAAGTCAATTTCAATACAATTAAAGGCACAATTACCTACAGACATAAAAGTCTTTCATCCATATAGATAGGGACGTAAATCTACACCGGGCCATGCGTGCAAATGAACTTGGCGGTCTCATCTCATTCCTTAATTAATTTATTAGCAGTAAAATCCAGTGTTTTTATCTTTGACTGCTGTGGAAGCTGTCTGGGGATAGAAGCAGGTGAAGAGAAATGTTCAGCAAAAAACCCTGCAGCCTTCCCACCTCAAGTGGAGCATTCAGTCTTTATTGTTCGCTCCCCCATGCAGATGCAAGGATTCGCGACATATCCGTACAAATGAACCTTGCACGCCTCAACCGAAGTATCCCGGACTAAATGGAATATTCTCCCATTGCACCTTTAATGATCCCTTTCAGTTGACTTTTGTTAAATCCCATTCCTATTCAATGTGGGAGCAGAACGCACCTCCATACAGTATATCAAAATGTCCTTTTTCAAGACACTCCATTCATTCTGCTCCTCTGATTACAACGCCGGCCATTTTTCAATTCTTCTGCCGTTTCTTTTCTTCTCTACTCACACGCCTTTAAGACTGAACTCTAAAGGTTTGCAAAAAAGAGTTAGAACGATGAAGAGAGGGGAGCAAGTCTTGGAATTCATTTTATCTGGCAGGATTCCAATTATCAGATGGCAGCACAGATACCATCAATTTTCTGTTAGTAGGAAGATAAGCCATTGGAACAGGAAACATTGGATATAAATCTGCTCTCTGGATAAGCCGGGCTCCTGAATTACATTTTCTTCAAAGTGTGTTGGTCTTGTGATAGATAATTTAAAGCAACTCTTGTTAAAACATTGGAAAAGGGAAGTTGGCGCTGATATATCTCACAAAAGGATGTCACTCCATTTAATATTGAGCTATATATGCATCACCTTTCAAGAATTGCAGGATTGGTGGAACCAGAAAGCAATGTTTCAGCAAATTGCAAAAAAGCGTTTGACTACAAAAAATAGGCATTTATCATATTAAGATATAACAATTTCAAAGGAAATGAATTGATAGCACATATTCTTCTGAAAGATGCAACTGGAGACAGAAACCAATTGTTCTGTAAAGGCACATTACCTTTTTTTTTTTTTACCTGGGATTTTCACTCTGAACGTCAGGTTTGATGACCATTTCATCATGATACCCTTGCTTTGCCAAGAACAGCTGTACATTTTTCCATTTTTGAGCATGATGAAGAAAAAACAAAAACAAGGCTGCTGCTTTGCTATCGATTTCCTTCTCATTCGTCTAGTTTCACTGTAAGTTATTGCTAAGGCGTTTATTGGACTCTGTTTTAAATATAGAAACTAATGTCTTCCAAAGAACACTGGAGAAAGATAGCCCAGGGCAGGTCTAATTTCTCAAAATGAAGGCTCTTTATTATGTAACAGGCATATACCTGACAAGGGAACAAAGGTTTCAATTTATGCACTGTAGAAACGCTCACTTCCATGTAAGTTGCACTGCTTGAAAACGAGAATGCTATTGAAGTTTGAAATAAATTCAATATCTATTTAAAGCTGGTGTCAGTTATGGTCATATTTTAGAACAAATTATGGCAATGCATTTTCAGAAAGTTAGTTTAGACAGATCTTTGACGGTATATCCAGTGGATTCAGCTACATAAGCCACATAATATATGTATTTTGACTCTACGAATTCTGTTTATACTTAGGGCAGATTGCACATATTTACTCATGTGAGTTTCATCAAGTTAACTCTGGGGTAAATTGCAAGGTCAAAAAACACCTTTTACTGGTTTATGCATCCCTATACGAGGAAAAACGTTAGTAAGTGGAACTTTTCCCCCATGTCATGGTCTGTAACTTGGAATCAGGTGCAAATTGTTTACGCACTAATTAGTGCATATTGAGCAAATGGCAATAGAAAAACAATTAGACCATATGTATAGCCAATTGCGCACTATAGTTAAATTGCAGTGCAGAAATTCACATTGTATATTCCCCAAAGGTAACTTGTAATCACCAAAGGAATTTACTTGGACAGAAAATCAGACTAAAATGAGATAATTTTTATTTGTGAGATCTTTTCACAAAAGCAGATGGTGAGTATACCAAAACAGGAGTGCCTTGGGAAATAGGTGAGCAACCTCAAGCGTGCACCCCCTGCATGTTCACAAACTATAAAAGCAACCCTTTTATATTTATCCTTATGAAAATGCTTTTGTATGTGGGACAGAATTCACAGAAGAATTGCAGAACTAATCAGGGAAAAGGACAACTGTCCTTTTTCCTGATTAGGTTTTAGTGAAATATGATTATGTTGTATGACAAAATATCGCCTACTAAAAATTCTACGTGCTCATATATCGACTCCATAATATTAACTATTACTATTACTTCAAGATAAGAATACAGGGACATACTCTAGGAAACCTTCCTGTGAATTCCCCCAAAAATCGCAAATTTACTTCCAACCTTGGGATAGATATACGGGAGTTTTTAATCAGGTCTGATAAGAATTGCTGAGAAGCACAAGATTTTGTTTTCAAGTGAGGGATTCACCATGGGATTTGGGGTCTGATGATTCTACTGGCAAACCTAGCAAAATAGCCAAAGTAATATCTGTGGTTACCATTTATATGTTAATGCCTGGAGGTCAGTAGGCATAAGGAAAGGGAGAGTTTGGGTTCAGCCATTCATAGAATATACACTTAATAAAAGGCATGCAGAAAACTACATTAAGTAACTTATCATAATGATGTCGATTACACATTATGAATACCTCTAAGAAGAAGATGAGTATTAAATACAAGCAATGAACATTAAATGCAAGCAATGAGATTAAATCTCCATGCACAAATATACCCATGGAATGTATCCAGGACTTGTGGAAGTGCTCTCTAGGGGAAGTGGGGAAAGAAGAAAATTCTCTGGAGATATCAATCAAGCAATCAATCATTATACTTATAAAGCGCTCTACATACCCGCGAGGGTCTCAAGGCGCTGAGGGTAGGGGAGCTGCTACTCCTCGAAGAGCCAGGTCTTGAGGAGTCTCCTGAAGGTGAGAAGGTCTTGGGTCTGCCATAGGTGGTTGGGGAGGGTGTTCCAGGTCTTGGCGGCGAGGAAGGAGAATGGTCTGCCACCGGAGGTCGCACAATGGATGCGGGGGACTGCGGCGAGTGTGAGGTTGGTGGAGTGGACCTGGCGGGTGGGGGTGAAGAAACTGAGTCGGTCGTTGAGGTAGGCTGGCCCGGAGTTGTGGAGGGCTTTGTGTGGATGTGTGAGGAGCTTGAAGGTGATCTTCTTTTTTGACGGGGAGCCAGTGAAAGTCTCTAAGGTGGTGGGTGATGAGGTTGTGGCAAGGGACATTGAGGATCAGTCGGCGGAGGCGTTTTGAATGCGCTGTAGTTGTCGCATGTGTTTAGCCGTGATGCCTGCGTACAGTGTGTTGCTGTAGCCTCGCCTACTGCTGACGAGGGCCTGGGTCACCGTTCTTCTTATTTCAGTGGGGATCCATGTTTATATCCTGCGGAGCATTCGTAGGGTGTTGTAGCAGGAGAAGGAGACGGCGTTGACCTGCTTCGCCATGGAGAGGGAGGAGTCGAGGATGATTCCTAGGTTGCGTGCATGGTCGGTGGGAGTAGGTGCCGTACACAGTGTGGTCGGCCAGCAGGAGTCGTCCCAGGCTGAGGGCGTGGATCCGATGATGAGGCTGTTCCTCATCCATACGGCGACGGCTTTCAATCCCTCATGGAGGTTGGTTTTGGTGGTGTTCGGGTCTTTGGTGAGGGAGAGGATCAGCTGGGTGTCATCGGCGTAGGAGATGATGTTGAGGTTGTGTTGGTGGACGACTTGTGCGGGGGGGCCATGTAGACGTTGAACAGCGTCGGGCTGAGGGATGACCCCTGGGGTATGCCGCAGATGGTGTTGGTGGCTTCGGAGCAGTAGGGGGGGGAGGCAGATGCTCTGGGTTCTGCCGGCGAGAAAGGATGTGATCCAGTCCAGGGCCTTCTCTTGGATTTCGGCTTTTGGAGGCGTGCCTTTAGTGTGTGGTGGCAGACTGTGTCGAACGCAGCTGATAGGTCCAGGAGGATGAGGGCCGAGGTTTTGCCGTTGTCTAGTTGAGTCCTGATGTCGTCTGTGGCTGCGATGAGGGCTGTCTCGGTGCTGTGGTTTTTTCGGAATCCGGACTGGGACGGGTCTAGGATGTTGTTATCCTCGAGGTGGTGGGTCAGCTACATGCTCAAGACTTTCTTGATGACCTTTGCCAGGAACGGGAGCGGGGAGATGGGCCGGAAATTCTTGAGGTCCTTGGGATCTGCTTTGGACTTCTTCAGGAGGGCGTTGATTTCTGCGTGTTTCCAGCTCTCCGGGAAAATGGCTGTCTCCAGGGAGCTATTGATGACCTTCCGTTTGACGGGCGATTGCAGCATCTGCTTTGTTGAAGATGTGGTGTGGGCAGGGGTCTGATGGTGGTCCTGAGTGGATGGAGTTCATGATCTTGCGTGTTTTTTCGTCGTTGACGTTGGTCCAGGAGATCAGGCGGTCGGCGTGGGTGGTGTTTGCTGGGGAGGTGGGGTCTGGCGTGGTGGGGGCGGTCGTGTTGGAGAAGTCGTGGATGTCAGCAATTTTCCGGTAGAAGAAGGTGGCCAGTGAGTCGCATAGTTCTTGAGAGGGCGGGATGTCGTTGGTGTTGGCGCTGGGGTTGGAGAGTTCCTTCAAGATGCTGAAGAGCTCTTTGCTGTTGTGTGCGTTGTTTTCCAGATGGGTTTTGAAAGATGATCTCTTGGCTAATCTGATGAGGTGGTGATGTCTTCGGGAGGCCTCCTTGTGGGCTGCGTGGCTGTCTGGTGTTCCTTCGTGTAGCCATTTCTTCTCCAGTTTTCAGCACGTCCATTTGGAGGTGTGGAGCTCTTCGGTGAACCAGGTGGCTTTCCTGCTGGTGCGATTGTTGGGTGGTTTCTTGAGTGGGGGAAGAGTGTTGGCGCAGTCGTAGATCCATTGTCTGAGGTTGCTTGTGGTGGCGTCTGGGTCCATGGTGTCGTTGGGTGGGTTCCGTTCGAGAAGATTATGGATGAGATATGGGTTCAAGAAAAATATGCTACCGTGTTGGAGGATGCAAACTCAAAATGTGTGAGGGTAGTTTTTCTGAGGTCTGTCATCACAGATGCAACTATTAATGTGTTAAGTGAAGTGTTCAGACAGGAAGGTATTTCAGCTGTGGTGCTTACTGATAATGGAACACAGCTAATTTTGCAGGAGATGGATCAGTTTCTGAGAAAACGTGGGGTAAGACATGCTTGCACTTCTCTTTATAATCTCCAAGGAAATGGTTTGTGTGTAAGAGTAAACAGAATTGTGCAAGGTACAATGAAATTAGCATGTAGTGCTGGTATACAGGTGCAGAAGGATGCTAAGGAGATGCTATGAGCATATAATACCACTGTTCTTACAGGAACAGGGAAGAGTCCATTTGAAATGATACGTGGAAGACCACCAAGCCAAAGTTGCTACCATCTTGGATATGTGAAGTCGTTGGTGGTATTGGGAGGAAACAAAAGTACTTGGAAAACGTGGACCAAAGAAGATTTATTTGGGTGGGAGATTGGGTAAAAGTCAAACCAGGAGGAGTTGGCAAAAGTTTATATAAATTCAAAGGCCTGTTTGAAGTAAAATCAATTGGCAGCAATTCAGTCAACTTGGACAACAGACAAACATGAAGCCTTAGAAGGGTGGCTTTATATCAGAAAGAAGGTCAAGCAAAGCAAAACGTTGTAGGTGGTAGAAGTTTAAGTAAACCATGATTATTTATGAATGACAACAAATGTTGTGTGGAACAAACAAATACTGAAGCTCAAGTCACATAGAGAGCATAGGGAGTAAGTGAATCAGAGAATATGAGATGCACAAAAAGAGAAGTAAGAGCAAGGAAAACACCCGTGTATTTGTGGGATTATATCTTTGAGTAGAACATCGGTTCAAGTCATGACATTCTGTTGTTGCATTTCACGTGAAGAGATTGAGGAGTTACATTAAAGTGTTATTTTGCAAGATTCACTTGCTTTCTGGTTCTTATGTAAATAAATTAGTTGTGTCACAAGTACATTTTCTCTTAAAGCTTTAATTGATTTCATTGTACCAGGTTATGCTAAAAGAACTTGCATGTTTATGTACCTGAATGTTTTATGTTTTCCTTCATTATGTATGTTGTTGGAGTTTGGTTCTGTCGTCCCCATGTGGCATGTTGTGTCATGTTTAGTCTTTGGTTGGTAACCCTTGGTTAGGCAGTGTTGACGGTTTAAATTCTGGCATATGTAATGTGTTAATTTCAAAACGTATTATCTCACATGCTGTAAAGAAAGAAGATGTGTTACACTCTGTATAGCTCATCTCAGCCAGGCTGATATTGAAGTGACATGGGAACATTCCATATATGACATATCAGAGTTCCATGCTTCGAATGAGGGACGGGCATTTGGAACTGTGCCTGGCTGTGATGGAGCTGGGTGGTCTCGGTCTCTTGAGCACCAGCTTCCCCACTCACTTTGGCTCAGGTTGGCAGCAGCCTGCCATTCTGAGGCTGGTAAGCAAATCCTAATGATATATCAGATTCTTACATATGCCTTCACATCCTTTAATGGTGCTAAACATATCTGTGCTTCATTTCTATGGTTGGTGTGAGAATAAACTGCCTGGGAATGCCTGGCTTTGAATCCCTTTTTCCGAAGCACCCCAACTCAGAGAGTCATGTATGAAAAGGCTGTGATGGTCTGTTTCTCTCTTTTCTCTCTGACTCCGATTCTCCCTTCCCTTCAGATTTTAGTTTTGCTTATAGTATGTAACTATGTGCAAATTGAACTAAGTTTTGAGGAGTAGGCCGGGTTGTCATTAGAGTCTATCAAACAACACTTGCAAAACCTGACAATGGATCGTGAGCGATAATCTTTTTTCATGAAGAGAGGTCTCAGTCAAAAACATTTTAAATGTTACATGGTATTTGATGGGTAAGGTGAGATCTCCTGTTTTAAGAATCTTGTTCCTTTTGGCTGTTCCTTTTCTTGTCTCGCTTTGTTTTTTATGACCTTTCAACGTATAAACGTTTGCAATAGCACACTTTCACCTAGGACTCTCTCGAGATTTGCTTTTTGTACCACAAGGGCAAACAGTATGATTTTTCTCAAGATAGCTTTAAGAAAGCATTGTCATCTACATTGGGATCGCCAGAGAGATGGCTGCCACTATCATCATATCTGATTTCATATTCCACAGTGTCCTAAAATCAATACAGTTTTGCAATTTCTTCACAATATAAAGGAACACACAATAAAATGACTTTGTATACCATAGCTGATTAAATACAAAAATAACAGGCATTTGCAAAGACAAAAGATCTGGCATTTTGTATACAACTCATTCTCGGATAAATAATTAAGATTCAATGACTAAGGTGGAATGATAAACCAAATGATAATAGCATGGGCTGGGAGTAAAATAATACTCTGGTTGGAGCCAAAGTCAAACTATGTGTATTTCAAAGAAGTTCAAACAATTGGTAACAATAGGTCTTGTGCTGTCAAGCCTGAACTAAAACATGCTAGGTGAAGGTGATCCAGCAGAAAGCCAGGGATTAACACTTCGCAATAAACAAGAAATTCAAATGGGACGATTTACACATTCAAGTTTCCAGGCTGTTTCGCTGGGGGTCAGGTTTTATATTCACTTTGATCTTGATTTCTCAATGTCTAACTAATCTTCACAGATCAACTCTCTTCCTTTGGTCAATAGACCATTAGTCGAATAGTTGATGGTGATATTAACAATTAACTAATTAAGTTACAGATCCTCATAAAATAACCACAGACTCAGAGTAAGATTCAATGTTTTTTATCTAAATCTTAGTAAAAGTGAACACTCATTTGTACAAACTCACAGTGCAAACTCCATCAACTTTCATGGGAGAGAAAATTCATTTATCAAATACATTCAATTCACAGACTCATTCAACAATTCAATGTATTAGGAGTGGATAGATGAAGAGACAAAAGGTATAAAAAATCATACATTTGCAAAGGATATGCAAATTTAAGACTGAAAAGTAATTACCCAATGGTGAAACAGGAAACCTAATCCGCGGGCCAAAGGACTGGTGGAGGTCTCCTTATTAAGAATCAGGAGACAAACACTATAGGACAGGATCAG
The DNA here is from genome assembly GCF_964263255.1 of Lissotriton vulgaris. Lineage (NCBI taxonomy): Eukaryota > Metazoa > Chordata > Amphibia > Caudata > Salamandridae > Lissotriton > Lissotriton vulgaris. Next base: position 1,012,373,468 of record NC_141699.1, on the reverse strand, counting down.
GATAGGATGGTGTACAGTCAAAATATCGAGTTTTTTTATCGAATTACAGTAATATCGATTCAAAAACATAGAATGGACAAAATATCGAATGGACAGAATATAGACAACAAAAATATCGACTAGAACAGCATTAATATCGGTTCCAAAATATAGAATGGACAAAATATCGAATGGACAGAATATAGACAACAAAAATATCGAATTTAAGGTAAGTAAGTTAATATTAATTATTTAAAGTGTATTTTATGTTACTATATGTATGAAAAGTGTATATTTACTTTATAATTCATTTTAATTAATTAATTTAATTGTATTTAATTTTTGCGTAATATAATTCTGTAGCGGATTGTGGGTTTATAGGGGAATAGGGTGGGAAATCATTTAAATATAATTAATTAAATATGTTAATTTATGTATTGGTATTTATGTTGTATTAATTGGTAATTAATTATTAATTGGTAATTAATTAAAATATAATTGGTAAATAATTTTAATTAATTGATTAATTGATAATTATGTTAATTAAATTAATGTTATTTCTGCGGCGGGTTGTGGGTTTATAGGGGAATAGGGTTAGAAGTAATTTACATATAAATAATTAAATATGTTAGTTTATTTATTGGTATTTATGTTGAATTATTTGGTAATTAATTATTAATTGGTAATTAATTAAAATATAATTGGTAATTAATTATAATTAATTGATTAATTGAAAATTATATTAATTAAATTAATGTATTTTCTGCAGCGAGTTGTGGGTTTATAGGGTAATTGGGTGGGAAGTAATTTAAATATAATTAATTAAATATGTTAATTTATTTATTGGTACTTATTTTGAATTAATTAATTAATTATTAATTGGTAATTAATTGAAATATAATCGGTCAATAGTTTTAATTAATTGATTAATTGATAAATATGTTAATTTTATTAATTTCTTTTCAGTAGTGGGTTGTGTGTTTATAGGGGAATCATGTGGGAAGTAATTGAATTATAAATAATTAAATGTTTTAATTTATTTATTGTTTATTTTTGTTGTAATATTTAATTTTTTATTAATTGTTAAATAATTTAGTGTTAATTGGTTAATAATTTGTATTGGTAGGTAATTTTATTTTATAATTACATTTCATTTGTATTTTTAATTGAATAATTAATATATTATATAAAAAATGTAATTATTGTATATTATTTGTAATTGGTATTAATATTAATTTAATTTAATTCATATATGAAGTATTTACTTTCCCTACTGTTGCACTCACTGGAGTGGGAATAGTAATTTTCACCCCTACACTATCCAACGCTTTCCCTACTGTTGCACTCTCTGGAGTGGGAATAGTAATTTGTACCTCTACGCTATCCAACGCTTTCCCTACTGTTGCACTCTCTGGAGTGGGAATAGTAATTTTTACTCTCCCGCTATCCAATGCTTTCCCTACTGTTGCACTCATTGGAGTGGGAATAGTAATTTTTACCCTCCCGCTATCCAACGCTTTCCCTACTGTTGCACTCAATGGAGTGGGAATAGTAATTTTTACCCCAACGCTATCCAACGCTTTCCCTACTGTTGCACTCTCTGGAGTGGGAATAGTCATTTTTACCCCTACGCAATCCAACGCTTTCCCTACTGTTGCACTCTCTGGAGTGGGAATAGTAATTTTTACTCTCCCGCTATCCAATGCTTTCCCTACTGTTGCAGTCATTGGAGTGGGAATAGTAATTTTTACCCACCCGCTATCCAACGCTTTCCCTACTGTTGCACTCTCTGTAGTGGGAATAGTAATTTTTACCCCTACGCTATTGAATGCTTTCCCTACTGTTGCACTTTCTGGAGTTGGAATAGTAATTTTTTCCTCTACGCTATGACATGCTTTCGCTACTGTTGCGCTCTCTGGAGTTGGAATAGTAATGTTTTCCCTTCCGCTATCCAATGCTTTCCCTTGCTGTTGCACTCTCTGGAGTGGGAATAGTAATTTTTACCCCTACGCTATCCAACGCTTTCCCTACTGTTGCACCCTCTGGAGTGGGAATAGTAATTTTTACCCCTATGCTATCCAACGCTTTCCCTACTGTTGCACTCTCTAGAGTGGGAATAGTAATTTTTACCCCTACGCTATCCAATGCTTTCCCTACTGTTGCACTTTCTGGAGTGGGAATAGTAATTTTTACCTCTACGCTATCCAATGCTTTCCCTACTGTTGCACTCTCTGGAGTGGGAATAGTAATTTTTACCCCTACGCTATCCAATGTTTTCCTCTATGCTATGACATGCTTTCGCTACTGTTGCATTCTCTGGAGTTGGAATAGTAATTTTTTCCCTTCCGCTATCCAAGTCTTTCCCTACTGTTGCACTCTCTGGAGTGGGAATAGTAATTTTTACCCCTACGCTATCCAACGCTTTCCCTACTGTTGCACCCTCTGGAGTGGGAATAGTAATTTTTACCCCAATGCTTTCCAACGCTTTCCCTACTGTTGCACTCTCTAAAGTGGGAATAGTAATCTTTACCCCTACGCTATCCAACGCTTTCCCTACTGTTGCACTTTCTGGAGTGGGAATAGTCATTTTTACCTCTACGCTATCCAATGCTTTCCCTACTGTTGCACTCTCTAGAGTGGGAATAGTAATTTATACCCCTACGCTATCCAATGTTTTCTCTTCTGTTGCTCTCACTGGAGTGGTAATAGTAATTTTTACTCTCCCGCTATCCAATGCTTTCCCTACTGTTGCACTCATTGGAGTGGGAATAGTAATTTTTACCCTCCGGCTATCCAACGCTTTCCCTACTGATGCACTCACTGGAGTGGGAATAGTAATTTTTACCCATACGCTATCCAACACTTTCCCTACTGTTACACTCTCTGGAGTGGGAATCGTAATTTTTACCCCTACGCTATCCAACTCTTTCCTACTGTTGCACTTTCTGCAGTGGGAATAGTAATTTTTACTCTCCCGCTATCCAATTCTTTCCCTACTGTTGCAGTCATTGGAGTGGGAATAGTAATTTTTACCCCTACGCTATCCAACGCTTTCCCTACTGTTGCACTCTCTGTAGTGGGAATAGTAATTTTTACCCCTACGCTATCCAATGCTTTCCCTACTGTTGCACTTTCTGGAGTTGGAATAGTAATTTTTTCCTCTACGCTATGACATGCTTTGCTTTCCCTACTGTTGCACTCTCTGGAGTTGGAATAGTAATGTTTTCCCTTCCGCTATCCAATGCTTTCCCTACTGTTGCACTCTCTGGAGTGGGAATAGTAATTTTTACCCCTACGCTATCCAACGCTTTCCCTACTGTTGCACTCTCTGGAGTGGGAATAGTAATTTTTACCCCTATGCTATCCAACGCTTTCCCTACTGTTGCACTCTCTAGAGTGGGAATAGTAATTTTTACCCCTACGCTATCCAACGCTTTCCCTACTGTTGCACTTTCTGGAGTGGGAATAGTCATTTTTACCTCTACGCTATCCAATGCTTTCCCTACTGTTGCACTCTCTGGAGTGGGAATAGTAAATTTAACCCTCTTGCTATCCTACGTTGAAAATATTGTATATGTTTTGTTAATAATATGTATATATATATATATATTCACTGAAAAAAACCATAGGTTTCACACCAGTTATAGTTAGGTGGAAAGTTTACTCGCATAAAACCATTGAAATTCCCACGTTATAGTTAGTTGGACTCACTATAACTTGCGCGTGCAATGCACTGCTGATGACGACACATATTACATCACTCATGACATGGTCAGTGACATCACTCATGACATCACTGATATCGATATGAGCACGACTACGTTCACCGACTGATAGTGATATTTCGATAAGAGCACGGCATTGCATGAATAAATAGATTAGACACAACACACTTGTGCAAATTAGTCTATAAGATACTGGGTTTAGACTGTCACAAAATAGTCACTGCCATTATAATATAGGAAAACCCCCCGACTTACCCACTATTTTAACGAACGGCAACCTTATCACTTTATTATTCTCACTATGGGTACTATACCCGGAATTGTTTGAACTCCAGTCACCCCATGCTCGACAAAGGCGATATCCTTTATCATAGCCAGTGTCACACTCCCTATTATGCCTTTCCATTTACAGTCTTTTCTCTTCCAATCTGATGAATCAATTAATATGTCCCTCTCCTCCCCCCTCCAACCAAAACAACCTTACAAAATGAATTAAGTACTATACCCGCAATTTTGTACCGAATGAATTTACAACTGCACAATGTTTTGCACAAGAACACAAATGTATAAAGAAATGTGCTTTATTTAAATAATTCATTTACATGTTTTTACATGATTGAACTGTATCTTTTTGAAGCACATTAGAAAACCCAATGTGACGTAAACATTGAGTCTTTTTTTCATTTCTTTGATCCTATGTTACTTAAAGAAACAACATGTCTGTATTGGTCATGTGACCAAGAGCCTGTGCGCTCGAAACGCTTCTTCTTTGTGCCCATTAAAAATATCTGAAACCTACCCAGCTGGAGTGGCTTGTTATTCCTTCACGTTGCAGTGCCTTTGCAGGAGATCGGAGTGAATATATATATATATATATATATATATATATATGTATATATATATATATATATATGTATATATATATATATATATATATATATATATATATATATATATATATATATATATATATATATATATATATATATATAAAGTTTCTATGGCAAAATGAAACCCCTCATTTTGTTTCTTTTCAAATAAATGTATTAAGTGCTACCACTTTATTCCAATCAAGATGACTTCAGGTGTGCCATACTTTTGTCATAAGTAAGACTGTTAGCGTTCTAGTTGTTCTTTAGAACACTCTGGGACATTCTGCCATTGGGCTATAGTTGAGCTATATCTGGCTGATATTTGGGCTACATTTGTTTTTTTTTGTCTCTGGTGGCCATCTTTGGGCTACATTGGGCTACATTGGGCTACATTTGGGCTCTAACATATATATAGCCCAATGTAGCCCAGTATATATTTTTCAAAGTTAATTTTCATAAAAACCACTGGAGCATATATCTTGAGACATAGCAAAGGCACATCGGGGTACCAGTCCCTACAATTTTGCCAAGTTTGGTGGAAATCCATTCAGCCGTTCGGGCTAAAAGTGAGTCCAACCGCCCTATGGAAATTAACATGGGGAAAACATGTTTTGGGACCCCCCTTTTATCTCATCCCCCGCTTGACGAATCCCCCCCACATTTTCAGGGAAGGAGCAGAGCGGAGCGGGCCATCTTCCTTGAGAAATTTGCAAAGATTTGTCCACCGGCGCCAAAGTTATTCCCAATAGAATGTTGCAGATTTCCTATGGAAAGTAGATCCTAACTATAACTACCTACTGGCGACCGCCAGTAGGTAATATATATATATATATGTATTAAAATTATAATTTTTCTTTTTTAGTTGCATTAATTATTTATTAATTTTAAGTTTATTTAAGTATGTTTAAATTTATTATATTTATGATTATATTACTTTTGAATTACTTTTAAGACATTTTAAAAAATTCGATATTTTGACTGACTATATTTTTTACAATGATATTTGGGAGTCGATATTTTTGTACTTACCTGTTTGAAGATAGGAATTCGATATTCTGGCATTCTATATTTTCTCCACAATATTTTGGCAGGTCGATATTTTACTCCTCGATATACTGTCAGTGATCCGGATAGGATACTAAACTTCTCTAGAACACCAACGCACCGGAGCGCATCACTCTCTTACTCTCTCTCCCTCCTCGATATTCTTCCGCAATCTTCAATCTAATCAGGTTGTCTTTCAGGAATAATCTTCCCAGCCTATTCTCTTCTTCCAGCAGTAGCTCTTGCCCACACCTCTCTCAGCAATAAGCAGCAATAAGCAGCACTTCACTTAATCTCTTTGGTCACCTTAATTATAATCTTCAATTCTGCATGTCCCACCCCTAAAAGTTGCAAATATCAGTGGATCATGGACTGTAATTCGACAGGGGCAGGGGAGTTGTCATCACCTCATACTGCCATGCTAAATTTTCTTACCTAATTCTTTATTTAGCAAAACCCTTCCTCTTTAGCTCATTTATTATTCTGCCTTATTATTTTATCATGTGTCTGTTGTATCAATTTAAAAACATTTTCAGTAGGATTCTACAGTTAATGAACGCGTTCACATAGCGACTTATCCTCGACTCTTGGCAGCCTGTCAACGATCCGGTCAGCGGGTCACAATTTTATCACACCGCGCATGTCCCAGCTGGCATACATCTTCACCGCCATCTTTTTTATTGGCTTAGCACATTAGGCCCAAACATACACTATTAATAAAGGAAACATAAACAGATGTTAATTTTTCAAATATGTGATTGTCACTGTTCACCACCCACTTCTACTCTAGCTCATGTTAAATTCTCTTTCTTTAAACTAAAGCATTTGCAGCAACAGCTTCTTTTAAAATTCAGTCAAGCATATGTCAGGCACGCGATGCCTCAAGACCTACAGTTAGTAATTCTTGCACATGCATGAGAGTTTTCCCTCTCAAACAGGTTTCTCACATGGTTATTTGCGTAGGTTCTGGTTTGCACATGCGCAAAAGCGTTTTTCGGTTTCATGCGGGATTCAGTCACGCGGCAAATTATTCTTTGTTATTTAAGCATGCATAAAGCTCTTTTCCCCATATGTGAATGGTGTGTGCATGTTATTTTTCCTTTCTTCTCTATTTCTAGTGATTAGTACTTGTTAATGAGAGATTGATTCATGCAAGTTTCGTTTTCTTGAATCCTTGCTCCATCAAAGGCAGCAGAAGGCAAATAGTTAATAGGCAAATAGTCTGCCTCAATTAAAATGTCACAAACACACACCTCTGCTCTTCACTGTCTCTCATATGAGTTTACCCACAACTCAAACTCCTACTTAACATTCACAATGCTGTTCCCTCTGTGGCACTTGCAAACTCATCTCTGCTTCACTGCTACACACATGTACATTTCCCTGTTAATGTTCCATGAACACTACCTTCATCACTGCAAAATACAAACACCTCGCTGCCAAATACAAACACTTCATCCCTCCCTGCAACATATGCATTCCTCTCTACTCAATGCTACATACACACAATTTACTTCACATACACACCACAGCCACCATGAACATGTATGGCTCATTTCAGCCCCTCCGTGCCACTTACATACTCTACACAACCGTGCTGTCTGATGCATACACACATCTCGACTTACTGTCACAAGTGGCACTTGGCTTCCTCACAGCTACCTTCACAATCCTTGATTCTTCAACACCAGGGACCTCATTTAGGAGGCTGTGCATCACTTTTACGCCGCCGGTGCATCACTTTTTGTGACGCACCAGTGGCGTAAAAAATGTGCCTTGTTGCGCCATATTTACAAAGTGACGCATCTAGGTAGATGCGTCACTTTGTAAACCCCTGCGCCACATTATACCTGCACCAGGTATAATGTATGCAAGGGGGGCGTATTGACGCAAGGAAGGGTCGTAGAAGTGACGCAGTGAAATCTATGAGATTTCACTGCGTCACTTTTAGGACGCCGTTGCGTCAAAATCTTGCGCCTGCCTCACATTAGGCGTAAGACTGACGCAGGCCCTTTCACATGGGGCTTGCCCCATGTGAAAGGACGCATTGCTGGAGTTGCGTCACTTTTGTGACACACTCCAGCAATGCGTCACTTTTGCGCTTACAGATACGTCAGAAATACTGACGTATCTGTAACTCCTTGCGACATGATGCGTCATACATTAAATATGACGCATCAGGAATGTCGCAAGGAGGGCGCACTGAGAAGTGACACATCGCTGCTTTCACGCAGCGATGCGTCATTTCTCATAAATGAGGCCCCAGGACATGTAGACATCCCAGCCTCCCCCTTTCTGTCACATACAGCCACCTCCCCTTTCTTTCTCACATTCAAATATCTCCCTGCTCAATTTCTTGTGCACATACCCACATAAGGATTCTAGTTTGGCACATATATACACACACGTACACACAACAACCACAGAAACACATTCACCTATATTTACAAAAGCACACCCATTCTCATTCAGGGTCTTTTGGGTCAAATCTGCTGAAACTTTTTGCTCTTGTGGGCAAAGGTCATTAACAACGGAAAGGAGCAAAGAGGGAATCAGCAAACATGTATGCCCTCCAATCAAATTGATCTATAGACATACAAAGTTCCTCCTCTAGCACCCTATGCCAGACATAACTAAAAGGTCGCAAGATACACCAGCGTTTGGAACCATGCTCTTAGTTACTACATTTAGTAAAGTATGGATGGTCTCTGGGACACATGTTAAAAGACTGTAAGTCTGAGAATGTTTGTATATCTCTGTGAACAGAGGATCAGTAAATGAGCAGGGATGTGACATGACCAAACCAGGTCACTCTAACTATTACTGCGAGAATTCATTCGCCAGTGAGCTGGGTTGACTGAAGCTTAGATGGACAGCCCCTCGCCTCTGAACTCTAGGAAACCACCCGTGATAGAAGCTCGTCCCACTGGAAAGTCTATCCAGGCTCACAATCTCGAGTGCTTACATGAGATGTCTACCACATTTACCGCACAGTATCCTGCTCACTGTTGTTAAAGAATGTACCCGGAATATACTCTGTTGAACCAGTTAGAAGCAGGTCTGATTCCCTTGTGATTAAGGATAACGTACATAGGGCTAACAACTACAGTATGAAGAACCGGGTTTTAGAACCCAGCGGCACCAGGGGAAACGCCCTATGTCTTTGGGTTCACCTGTCTTAGAATACAGAAACACGGGCTACTTCTCGGTGACGTCAAATACCAAATTTATTGGCTGCAACCAGGAACAGAGGTCTACGAAGCACAACATGGGTGGTTCGCTAGAGACTGCACAAATTCATAGAGCGAAGCATCGTCTTTTATGCTAAGAAATAAAATCACATTCCTGGCTAGCATCAGTTACATAAACACTGACCAATCAGATGATGACATTTCAAACATATCGCATGACGACAAACCCACTTTCCGTTGTCCAGCCCACCAGAAATGACAAGGCAAAATCCAACATTCCTGCTCGGACAGGCCGGACGAACACATAATAAAAGGACCTCAACCCATATCAGAAATTAAGCCATAAAGGAAGGAACAGAAACAGATGAGAAGCAAGATAGAAGGGTGTGTGCATGTACCATAAACTCAGCAATGTCCTGCTCTTTGATCTCTATGGACCCGATTCACAGAATGAACTTAAAAGTCAATCCTAAACTTACTACTGTTTTGGCATTCACAGATTGCCCTTACTACTTTTGGTATTCACAGAATGAACTTACTACTTTTGGCATTCACAGAATGCACTTACTACTTTTGGTATTCACAGAATGAACTTACTCATTTCGGTATTCTCAGAAGTTAGGACTCCTAACTTTAGGACTCCTTAATGCCTTCTGTGAATACCGAAAGTCTTAAAATTAGGATTTTTCTCAATTTAGTAGTAGTAAAGTTAGGACTCCTAACTTTAGGACTCCTAAATGCCTTCTGTGAATAATGAAAGTCCTAAAATTATGATTTTTCTCAATTTAGTAGTAGAAAGTTAGGACTACTAACTTTAGGACTCCTAAATGCCTTCTGTGAATACCGAAAGTCCTAAAATTACGATTTTTCTCAATTTAGTAGTAGTAAAGTTAGGACCACTAACTTTAGGACTCCTAAATGCCTTCTGTGAATACCGAAAGTCTTAAAATTAGGATTTTTCTCAATTTAGTAGTAGTAAAGTTAAGACTCCTAACTTTACTACTACTAAATTGAGAAAAATCCTAATTTTAAGACTTTTGGTATTCACAGAAGGCATTTAGGCGTCCTAAAGTTAGTAGTCCTAACTTTACTACTACTAAATCGAGAAATATCGTAATTTTAGGACTTTTGGTATTCACAGACGGCATTTAGGAGTCCTAAAGTTAGGAGTCCTAACTTTACTACTACCAAATTGAGAAAAATCCTAATTTTAAGACTTTCGGTATTCACAGAAGGCATTTAGGAGTCCTAAAGTTAGGAGTCCTAACTTCCGTGAATACCGAAATGAGTAAGTTCATTCTGTGAATACCAAAAGTAGTAAGTGCATTCTGTGAATGCCAAAAGTAGTAAGTTCATTCTGTGAATACCAAAAGTAGTAAGTGCAATCTGTGAATACCAAAATAGTAGTAAGTTTAGGATTGAGTCTTAAGTTCATTCTTTAGGAGTCCTAAAGTTAGGAGTCCTAACTTTACTACTACCAAATTGAGAAAAATCCTAATTTTAAGACTTTCGGTATTCACAGAAGGCATTTAGGAGTCCTAAAGTTAGGAGTCCTAACTTCCGTGAATACCGAAATGAGTAAGTTCATTCTGTGAATACCAAAAGTAGTAAGTGCATTCTGTGAATGCCAAAAGTAGTAAGTTCATTCTGTGAATACCAAAAGTAGTAAGTGCAATCTGTGAATACCAAAATAGTAGTAAGTTTAGGATTGAGTCTTAAGTTCATTCTGTGAATCGGGCCCAATCTGACCAGCTGCCTAACAAGGAACTGGCTCAATGAGGTCAGCCTCGGGCACGGGAGTCAGCTCGTTCATGTCACACAAAAGTGAGCTAAAGCTGTTTGTGTCCCAAGGACTTGTTCGGCCGTAGTCATCGACCTATGTGAGGGCAACCACAAAATGGCTGCCGTACACAAAATGGAACCTGAAGGTTCGAACAAAATCCCTGAATACGTAGTGTTCCCATTGATCGATTATGACGAAAACACTCGTACATACCGCACTCGTCATTTGCGGTCCGCTGATACCAAAATCGTCTAGATACGATGACTTTTATTGAACAGGTTCAGAATCACAAAACCTCAGACCCTCCTTTTGCCCTTACATAGGCAATAAACCCAAACCCATGTCAGTCTGAATCCAGGTCTATATTCATCAGATCATCAAGATGTTGCTGTAGCATCATCCTAGTACTTAGCAACTCTCTCTGGACAGGTCTCCTCGCACACAAAGTAGCACAAAGGCCACAAATAGCAGGAGCACACTGTACACAGAGACAGAACAGGAAAAGGATAGCTAGGATCATCCCAATGACCATCAGAATCTTCCATCCCCACGTGGATAACAATCCCCAAAACCATCCCATCAACGACCAATCTCCTTCGTCTATATGTACAAACTCAGAGATCTTATGTATCTTGGAAATGGCTTGGAAAACTGTCGGAGCATTGTCTGGAATGAAAACGCAGCAGCTCGATTGAATCAATTTACACACCCCTCCTCTATCTGCAAGTATGACGTCTAACACAACCCTGTTCTGAAGAGTCATAAGGCGATCCGACTGGAGCTCAGCTGTCAAGTTACTAAGGGCACCGGCAGTCTCGACTATGGTGGACTCAACCACTCTCGTCAACTGTCGAATGTTCCTGCTATTAGCCATAGGTCCCCAGAACGGCAGAAAACCCTTCAAGAAATCTCCCAATTCTTGTCCTGCGGTATCTTCCTTACTGAAGACACCTCTAGCAACTCTCGTCTTGTGGTAATCTGCCGCAGCTGTAAACGTGGGAGGCAACAGGAGCGGGACAAAACATGTGCCCGAAAAATCAGGGGGCAACCATGTATACCCTTTATCGTAACAGATGAAATAGGTACCCTTAGCTGCTAGGAACGCTGGGGAAGTCTGGGACGCAAAAACATACGTCTCAGGGCAAACACTCTTCCCTAACTGAGCTCTCAGATTCTTGCCATTACCTTGCAGACAATAATGACCCTGATGGGCCACTATCCAAATCGGAGGGGATCTTTTCGCTCGCTTCAGACTAACTCCATATCCAGTAAAGTTCCATCCAATGTATGCTTGTGTCTCATCTCTCGGGATAGTCTCATAGGAACTAATTCCTCTAATCATGTCGACTATTGAGGTTCCGTGATGATCGTAAGTGGTGTTTTCGACTCGCACGAATATGGTCGAGTCTGGTATCTACGAACCGCAAATGACGAGTTTAGTGGGAATGCGCAGTTTCGCTGTGCTAACCTAAACCGTTCGTTTGTTTCGTGGGTTTATACATCTGTACCCACGGGTTCCATCTTAGATATGGCATCCATTTTGTCTCTTGCCCTCAAGTAGCCAGCGAACGGACGCTGTCCGCTTCGCGACCCTGGGATTCCCAAGACTCTCGCGGAGACACGTTTCCTTTGAAAGTGTCTTTATGATGAGGGGGATGATACTGTAAGGCAGATGGCCCCGCTCGAGGCTCATCTTGCCGTGCCGGACTATTGTCTCAGCCGTGCATCTCATTAGGCACGTCCCTTTGATGCCTGTAGCTCGTGTTTCCCGATACCACCCCTTTTACACCCTTTCCGATCCCCCCACTGTATCTGCCTTCCTCTACACCTGTTCTTGTTCCTTTTTCGATCTGTTTACTGCCGGTTGGAATGTGCTAATGGTGGGAAGATGGGTTTTTACAGTTGGGAACCGCCAAATGTTTCTGTACTTATGTTCTGGACCTTGAATGCATCAAAGCGACCCCTCTCGGGGATAATTATGGGAACCAAGTTGTAAACCTTTGTGTACCATGTTAGCCTATGAGAGAAACGTGTATAAAAAGGAGCGATCCACAGTAGCAAATTGAAGCAGATTCCGAAAACATACCCGTTGTGTACTTCTCGTGACTTCTGTGTTCCCTGCAGTAAATAAACCTCGAATCTTTGACGCCGAAGGAAGTGTCCCGTGTCTCTGTCATTTGTACGCCGGAACAGGTAACCCACGAAGGTTTCAGGTGTTGTCCCCTGGCACCGCTGGGTCTTAAATAACCCAGTCCTTCAGTTGGCGCCCAACGTGGGGCTGCATCAGTGGTACCGGTCCAAGCCCGACGATCGTGAGGAACTTCGTGTGAAATCTCCGAGGGAAGGTGCACCCCGCTTCATCGATCCTGTTGTCGAAATAAGTGGCCCGACGACTTTTCCCGCGAAGATTCCCGCCTCCTGACGGCTGCGACGGACTGCTGCCCTGACTGTAGACCTGTTTTTGGCGCCTGGCGTAGACCTTGGTACAGCGAGACGATTGACGGGCCTTCCTGGTGACGCCATCGATCTTTGAGTTAAGTATTTGTGGGTCGCTCCCAGAGTCCTTAGTTGTGGTTCTTAGTTGTTGCATGGTTCCATTGCATTTGTGGTTCTTAGTACTTGGTTCTTTGCTGTGTTATTTGACATCTGCAGTTGCCAAAAACCGAGGGTTTTCGCTCTTTGCTGGGACTTGGTAAATCCCGTAACCCTTGACGTTTGTGAAACTCGGCTAGTGTGCAAGATGCCTGGTCGTAGTACTTTGTTCAGTTGTTTCAGACGTTGTGGTGCGGATTCCCGACTGGAGGACTTGTGTCCGATACCTCCGGTTGGAACTCCAACTTATGAGCTTTACAGTAAACACGGGTTAGGTCCGATTACCTTTAATGAATATTGGATTCGTTATACTAAAAAAGACGGTGTCCTTAGTTGGCCACCTCACGGTAGTTTTGAGACCCCCATTTTAGATAACCTCGAGGCTAAATTGTTTAAGAAAAACTCAAGGCCGGCCATGTTTGATGCCTTTCGGTTGTGGCGTAAAGAAGCCTGACAGAAAGAGATCAGACAGACTAAACGTAATCAGAGAGATGGTGTTGCTACCATTGTAAAGAAAGCAGAGCAGTTTCAGCGTGATAAGGAGGAAAAGGAAAAGGAAGTTTTTGACAGGCTTCAGCGTATGTCTATAGATAAATGTTATCCCGCTTTGCCAACGGAGTCGGATAAAAAGGAAGAATTAGTTGAGGATCCTTTAATGTCCTATCTTATGAAATCACCACCTCCGTACGCACAGGGTACCGCAGCTCCTGTGGTTCCCCCTGTCCCTGCTCCTGTACCTGCTCCTCAACCTATTCTTCCGGCTGTTCCTGCTCCCTTGCCTATTGCTGTTCCTACTGCTCCTCCGCTTGTGCTTCCACATACTCCTGCTCCCGCTACTGCTCCGGTTCTACTTACTCCTACTGCTTTTTCTGTTCCTACTCCTTCTCTTGTTTCTACTCTATCGTATACTTCTCCAACTACTCGACGTCGTACCCCTTCAATGGCTGCTAGCTTCTTTAATTCTCTTGGACCTATTCTTGAGTCCGCTGGTTCGGACGGTCCTCAAAGACGTAGCCAACTTCCCGGTAATAGGGAACGTGCTGCGTTGTATAATATGGCGATGGGGTGGATGACGCACCCTTTTAGAAATCCTCCACGTGTTGTGCTTGATACGTTTTGTCAATTCAATATACCGACACAAAGATATGTCTTCGAAGAAATGTGTAAAGTTCTGCGTGACCAAATATCGGCAGATGCATCGGAAGATGTATTGACTGCTTTGACTAACTTACAGCTTCAGTTCTCTAGCGGAATCATAGTGGATACTAATGTTCGACGCGCTGTTGAGCAATTGTTATCTCTTCGTCCCTCTCCGATACCCCAAACATTGTTCGTTGAGGATGTTGAGAGGCAGTTAGATGCGTCTGGTCAGTTTCCCATGCGTGAAGTTCCACCAGTATGGATGCCAGCTAATCCGCAGGCTCAACCTCCGGTATTGGCACATTTCCAGAGAGTATGGATACATCTCCCATGGAAACGATCGGAAGTGTTGCAGGTAAAACAATCTTTGCCTGACCCTCGCAAAAATCCCGCAGGGTATTACAAGGAATTATCGCAGCTCGTGGACGCTACGATAATGAATCTTGCCGATATTGATATGCTGTTTGGCAATGTCGTACGGCAACCGGTATGGGCTAAGATTCGTCAGGAAAACCATGCAAACGAATTAGGTGGAGATTGGGCTGCTCTTATTGCGGCAGACGCACGACAAACTGGTGGGGCTAAGCCTGAACAGCTCATTACTGCTCTCCCTCAGAGAATCATTACCTTGATGAAAACGCTTATGCCAGCTATGAGGGTGAACTGGGACAAGTTGTCAGCTTGTAGACAGAAGAAAGACGAGAGTGTCTCCGATTTCTTTACGAGATTTGAGGAGGCATTCATTGACCATAGTGGTCAGGATATGAGTACTGAGGGTGGTCAGCGGTTGTTTGTGGATAAATTTGTTTCAAACTTATTGCCCGACTTGAGCAATAAATTAAAAAATTCTGAGAGTGCGTGGGCTGTCTCTACGTCTGCTCAAATATTGGCTACGGCTCAATATTATGAGAATAGGGAGAAAGAAGAGAACGATCGTGCTGATAAAAAAACGAAAGAACTTAAAACTAAAGTGTTGTTGCAGCAAGCGTATCCTCCGCGTTCGAATCAGAATGATTCGCAACAACGTAATCGATCGCAGCTGCAATCTAATAGGTCGCAATCGCGAAATGACTCCTCTTCGCAGAGATCATCGTTAGGGTACAACCAGTGTGCCTATTGTAGACAGGAGGGTCACTTAAAATTCAATTGTTCTGTTCTAAATGAGCGTAATAGTGGTAACACATCTAGAGGAGGTCGTGGTGGTTCTCAGCAGACATCACGTGGTAGAGGTCGTGGTGCTCCCAATGATCGTTCAGACAATTCATCAAATTCTAACAATTGTTTTGATCAACGTGGATCATCGCAAGGGCGATCTGCGCAGTACAATGTAGATGATTATTACGTCGATCAGGGAACTGACGACGGTAATTACTAGGATAGCCGTAGACAAGGAGAGGGAGTGGTATCAGTTCCGGTTGATCAGAGAGGGCCTTACGTCGCAGTTGCCACCTCGGGCGTCGTTGAGCCTTTTCTGTTGGACACTGGTGCAGCGAAAAGTTCCATCATGCATTCGAAACTCCCTGGCGCACCTTTGTCTGGCTTGACAAATGTTTCCGTTGGATTCTCTGGCGCCCCTGTTAGCAATCCGGTTTCGTGCCCATTGCCACTCACAATTGGGCCACGTGAGCTTGAAGCTCCACTGATTTTGACTACTGGATGTGGTGAAAATCTCTTGGGCCTGGATTTGCTAAAACGTCTGTATGCGACTTTGTATTGTTCTCCTGCGGGAGTAAAGCTTACGTTGGGTGAGAGAGTTGTCTCTCCTATGTACTTGTCCCTCGATAAGCTTCCACCGGAATTGAGTTCTCTTCCTGCATCTTTGTGGGCAACAGGTCCCAATGACGTGGGCCTGCTCGACATCTCCCCTTATGTTGTTCATTTGAAATCTAACGTGCGATTGCCACGTATTCCCCAGTATCGTATCTCCCTTGATGGCGAACGAGCATTGTTGGCGATCATCTATGATTTGATCGAGAAAGATGTTATTGAGGAGACTCGGGGAAACGTGTGCAATAGCCCTGTACTGCCTATTCTGAAACGTACCGATCCTTCTAAACCACCCGTTTATCGTTTTGTTATCGATTTACGGGAGGTAAATAAAATTGTGATTCCTCAGTTCCCTGTTGTGCCTGACATCATGGCGCTCCTGACTCTGATTCCAGCTTCTGCATCATGGTTCTCGGTGATCGATCTGAAGAATGCTTTCTTTAGCATTCCGATTGCCGAAGAAAGCAGAGACCTTTTTGGTTTCTCTCTTGGTGGTCGCAGCTTCCGGTTTAAACGCGCTCCTCAGGGCTACTGTGAAAGTCCATCTATTTACAGTCAAGCCTTGAAGGGTCAACTGGATGCGTTTGTGTTGCCGGCTGGTGCGGCCTTAATCCAATACGTTGATGACTTATTGGTGGCTGCCGATACTCAGGACATTTGCAAAATTGCCACTATCTCGTTGTTACAGCATCTCGGTGACTTGCATCACAAGGTGTCTCCTTCTAAACTTCAATATTGTTGTCAAGAAGTAACCTACCTAGGTCACTTATTGTCAAAGGAGGGAAGAAGGTTGACCCCAGAGAGAATTGCAGCAATTGCGCGAATATCCGTGCCAAAAACCCAAAGAGATGTGCGTGCCTTTCTAGGTATCACGTCATACTGCAGACAGTGGATTCCGAATTTTTCATTGTTAGCGAAACCATTGGTGGCTCTTACGTGCAAGGATGTTTCAACTCCTTTACCATGGACGGACGAATGTCAGAAAAGTTTTTCAGAATTGCGTGACGCATTGTGTTCGGCTCCTGTGTTAGGTACTCCTGACTATAGCAAGCCATTTACACTATACGTTCACGAGAGGGAAGGTTGTGCGTTGAGTGTTTTAACGCAACCTTTCGGTGATAAGCAGCGTCCATGCGCATATTTTTCCTCGACCTTGGACCCGGTAGCTAGAGCATTGCAGAGTTGTTTAAGAGCAACGGCGGCAGCCGCGGTCTCCATCTGACAATCAGCAGGATTGGTCATGGATAATATGCTTATGGTGATGGTTCCGCATGCAGTTGACACTCTCTTAAATCGTACGAAAACTCAGCACTTGACGAGTGCAAGGTTGTCTGGGTACGAGTTGACGCTTTTGGCAAGTCATATTCAGATAAGACGTTGTAATGTCCTGAACCCGGCGACTTTGTTGCCAGTTAGTACAGAGTCAGATGAAGTAGCAGCCCATGACTGTTACTTAAGGACAGAAGAGGAAACAAAAGGTTGCGTGGACCTTAAAAACACTCCTTTGGAAGATCCCGATGGGACTTTGTATGTGGATGGTTCATGTTTTAAATTGCCGAATGGCGATGTGACAACCGCATATGCTGTGGTAACATTGAATACTGTCGTGGAAACTGCAAGATTGAATCAGAACTCTGCCCAGGCTGCAGAGCTGATCGCTCTAACTAGAGCGTGTGTGTTGGCGAAAGGGAAACGGGTGAATGTGTTTATCGACAGCCAATATGCCTTTGGCGTCGCCCATAGTTTTGGACGATTGTGGAGAGAGAGAGGTTTTCTGACGTTGCATGGTACGAAGATTCAGCATGGACAACTTGTGAATGATCTTTTGGATGCACGTACGTTGCCTAAGCAGGTAGCGATTGTTAAATGTAGTGCACATCGTAAGGTGACGGATGATGTTGGTTGTGGCAATGCGTTCGCGGATGAGACTGCTAAGGAGACTGCCCGGAATCTTAGCACTAGAATGTACGTGACGAGTTCGGTTAGGTGGCCTACAGAGACTAGCATGTGTGAGGACACTATCGAGAGCGTGAAAGCAATTCAGAATGAGGCCACTGAGACTGAAAAGACGAAGTGGAAAGAGAGTACGGGAAAGTTGGATGCGAATGGTTGTTGGGTCGACTTGTCGGAGCACAAGAGGTGGATGTTGCCGGATGCATATGTGCTGGCTGTTGTGACAATGGCACACGGGTTAGCACATATTAGTGCGAAAGGTATTTGTAAGTTGTTGTCCCCTGTGTGGAAGAATGACGGTATCACGAAATGTGCTGAGAGACTGGTGAAGAATTGCATGATATGTATGCTGTACAATCCTGGTAAGGGAACTCCTACACCTCCTGGCCACTTTGCTCCCCCTTCATATCCCTTTGAAGTAATCCAGCTAGACTTCATCCATATGGAGAGATGCAATAACTTGAAATATGTTTTAGTTGTGGTTTGCGCATTCTCCTGATGGATTGAAGCCTACCCTCTTAAAGACAATACTGCCCTGTCTACTGCAAAAATCCTGCTGAAGGAATACTTTCCTCGGTATGGAATGCCTCGAATTGTATGGTCTGATAACGGAAGTGAGTTTGTAGGGAGCGTGATGAAAAGTGTGTGTAAGGGCCTTGGAATTAATCAAAAATTCCACAGCGCCAATCATCCCCAGTCAGCAGGTTTGGTTGAAGGGTATAATGGCACCCTTAAACTCAAACTGGCTAAGATTCAGGCTACGACTGGTCTTTCGTGGCCTGACGCTTTACCCCTTGCCTTGTTGTCAACAAGGACGACAGTACACTCCCGAGTAGGGCTCAGTCCCTATGAAATAGTGTTCGGTCGTCCTGCGAATGTTTGGGGGGTCCCTAGACCGGGTGTATTTTCTAATCTTGAGTACCCAATGTTGATTGACTATCTTCATGATCTGACTGCTAAACTGAGGTTAATTCACCAACAGGTTTACGAAGCATTGCCGACGCAGACGGAGGGTCCAGGCCACCAGCTCCAACCCGGGGACTGGGTGGTTACCCGCAACTTTACCCGCAAAAAGAATTTGGAACCCCGCTTTACTGGACCCTACCAGGTCCTCCTTGCCATGAGAACTGCCGTCCGTTTGGAAGGGCGAAAAAATTGGGTGCATGCCACTCATACTAAGAAGGTTCCTATACCTTTACCGGCAGACTTGTGGGTGAGGAAGGGCATTGCTTCATCTGAGACCGAAGGACCACAGACTTTTGTACCCTTTAGCGACGCACAACCTGTCGGAGAATCCTCAGTGCAGCAGAAAGACATTGTTGAACATTTGCCATCACAAAACTCAAGATCAGAACAATCGAATGATCGGCAGAACTCTGTTCCTTCATCGGATTCTTTGTTTGACGAACAGACCCGTCCTGGGAAAACTCGATACTTTTTACGATCCAACAACAGAGACAAATAAACTTCCCGTTCTGTCCCTTGACAACAGCACTATCCCATTTGCCACGATCAGTTCAAAACACCCGTATTATTGTGATTATTTTTGTAAAAATTGAGTTTCGTTCCATCTATGTGCTTTTACTTCCACAGCTAAGACATTTTCTGTACATACATTGTGAATAGGATACCTTTCATCCAGGTGTACCGCAGGGCCGCGTGTGTACTTCCTTCTGGTTAGTAGGTCTTGGCGCTAGGCCGAAGACTGTCGGTTCCTGGGAACTCCTAGGGATTGACTACTGCTACACAGAACGAAGTGCGTCAAGAAACGTTGCGGGCGGTTGTAGGGGATGGCGTTTTCGAAGCTGATGGACTTGGAAGAAGCTCAGGCGCAAAGATTCAGACTGCAACAAATTATTCGTACCAAATGTTTTATGTTTCAAGTGTTCTTACTGTTTCTGACTGTTTCTTTGCTATTGGCGGGTGGGGTGTATTACATGATGTCGTACTTCTTATCTTCTGCCATACCTAAATCTACTTCCACTGTATCCCCTCATTCTTTCCATATCTTACCCGAACACGAGCAGGCTAGACGTGTGGAGTTTAGAAATAATTCCTTTATTCAGCTCCTTCATCAGCATCAATTAGTGGTTAACACCACAAATTGTTGGGTGTGTGGGTTAATGCCACATACCACGGATAAGGGAATTCCATATCTGGTCCTACCTTATAGCTCCCAGGGTTCAGCTCGAGCATTCCAAACAATGTTTCGAAGTGTACTAGATTCTTACCCCAGTCGAGAGCCACGTTCTCCCTACTCTGGTCCTGGCTCGTATCATAAGCCTTTGTCTATAGCGATAGAAGATTTAGATAAGGAAATCTATGAGCCGTCGCTCATCCCAGAGGAAGAGGTACAAGCCTACAGGGTCCTGAGTAAGGTCGAGTATAGTGCGCTCACGAGTGAAAAGCAGCTTAGAAGCTCGCCTCCAATATGGGTCGTACCCCACATTGGTAATTTCTGTCTAATGGGTCGTGGCCGAAGATCGAAAGCTCGTCTTGGAGAGAGTGCTTGCTCCGAGAATTATATCCTGCCGATCTGCCTTCCTCTACACCTGTCCTTGTTCCTTTTTCGATCTGTTTACTGCCCGTTTGAATGTGCTAATGGTGGGAAGATGGGTTTTTACAGTTGGGAACCGCCAAATGTTTCTGTACTTATGTTCTGGACCTTGAATGCATCAAAGCGACCCCTCTCGGGGATAATTATGGGAACCAAGTTGTAAACCTTTGTGTACCATGTTAGCCTATGAGAGAAACGTGTATAAAAAGGAGCGATCCACAGTAGCAAATTGAAGCAGATCCCGAAAACATACCCGTTGTGTACTGCTCGTGACTTCTGTGTTCCCTGCAGTAAATAAACCTCGAATCTTTGACGCCGAAGGAAGTGTCCCGTGTCTCTGTCATTTGTACACCGGAACAGGTAACCCACGAAGGTTTCAGGTGTTGTCCCCTGGCACCGCTGGGTCTTAAATAACCCAGTCCTTCACTATACCCTTAACCAGAGCACTAGTCTTCATACTATCTTTCACAGAACATTGGGGATAGACTCCATGAGCATAAATGAACATTGTTCTGTATGCCCAAACAGAACCATTATAGCTAAAAGGCAAAACCAGGTAAGGAATACCTTTATCGGTAGTATGAGGCATAAGGCCACACACCCAACAATTAGTCATGTTCATTCCTAGCTGGTGTTGGTGCAAAAGCTGAACAAAGGAATTGTTAGTAAATTCCAGTCTTCTAACAGTTTCATGTTCGGGCAGAGGGTGAAAAGAATGTGAAGAAACAGTAGGAGGAGGCATAGGTTGTGTAGTGGGCAAGAACGTCACTTGAAAAGAGAATGTCACATATCCAATTAAAAACATCATTAAACTAAACAGCATAAGCAAACACAATATTAAAAAACGTTTTCTGCTCATTAATTTACATATTTTGCTCTTACAGCTCATTCTTTCAACAGGTCTCTCCATCTCGAAAAACTCCATCCTCTAATCGTGCTGCTCGCAGCGGTAGGGTGTTCCGTGCTAAGGAATGCGTCTGTCAGTCCAGGGAACGCCCTTAGACCAAACAGAACCGTCAACCTAACGTCTTCGGCTTGCACTCCAAAGACTTGACACCGCGACCCTACAGCTGAACCCGGATGGTGGTTCAAAAAACAAAAAGCAAAATAGTTCCTCGGAGGAGAGCTTAACCTTATAAGTCAGAAAAGAAAGAATGTATTACTTTATTTGTCCAGCGACTCTTGGTCGCAAATTATAACGCTCTTTGCCAGGCAATGTCTGTTCCCCAAACAAGAGCTCAGGTTCTGAAGTGTCCAAACGATTTGACGGAGGACTAGCTTCTTGAAGGAGATCGTCGCTTTCTCGTTCAGTGTTCGTTCTAATCAAACGGGCATCGCTAAAAGGCAGAAAACGAGGCACGGTTTCAGTCTCAGAGTCAGGAAGTCCTTCCTGGACCCACCGGTTGTACGGCAGAGGCAAAGGGGCCCTCTTACAATGTACGCCGTTGATCCAGTTCTTTTTACCGTGCACTCGTACTGCGGAACGTGTGGACAAAAGTACCAAGTAGTGGCCAATCCAGCGGGGCTGCTCGTTCTTGGTCCGCTGGAAATTTTTAATTAGGACCCACGATCCAGGTTCGATGGCGTGTCCTGGATCTTCAGAAGCTTGTGGCAGTGTATCATGAACCTGTTGGTGCAAAACACGCAATTTAGCCGTCAATTCGTACAGGTAATCAGGCAATACAGGATGTTCTATCTCGCTAAATTTTGTCGGCCGCGGCACTCCCCAAATATTTGCCGGGCGACCAAACACAATTTCATAAGGACTAAGTCCCATTCGCGAATATACAGTCATTCTTGTGGACAGAAGGGCTAATGGCAAGGCATCTGGCCATTGTAAACCAGAGCTCGCCTGAATCTTGGCAAATTTTAGCTTAAGGGTGCCATTATAGCATTCAACTAGACTAGCTGATTGGGGATGATTTGCAGCATGGAATTTTTGCCTTATTCCTAACCCATCACACACTCTCTTCATCACTTGACCCACAAATTCGCTCCCATTGTCACTCCAGATCATTATCTGCAAACCATACCTATGGAAAAATTCCTTAATAAAGGCTTTCGTAGTGGACAAGTCAGTGTTATCTTTCAAAGGGTAGGCTTCCACGCATCTCAAAAAAGAGCAAACAACCACTAACACATATTTCAGGTTGTTGCACCTCTCCATGTGGATGAAAGCTAGCTGCAAAGCCTCGAACGGATACGTTGGAGGAGCACAATGACCAGCTGGAGTCGGAGTTCCCTTACCAGGATTGTACATCAAACACACCATACAATTCTTAACCAGATTCTCTGCACACTTAGGAATTCCAGCATTCTGCCATACTGGAGCTAACAACTTGCAAATCCCTTTCACGCTAATATGAGCCATTCCATGAGCCATCATAACCACTGGAAGTACATACACATCGGGTAACAACCATCGCTGATGCTCTGACAACTCAATTCAACAACCATTCGAATCCAATTTACCCTTGGTTTCTCTCCATTCATTCAACTCTTTCTCTGTAGCTTCAGCTTGGATGGATTTCACACTCTCAATCATATCTTCACACATACTTCTATCCGGAACCCATCTCGCCGGACCCGCAACATACATTCGACTCATCACATCTCTCGCAGTTTCTTTCGCAACTTCATCTGCAAATGCATTACCACGACCAACATCATCAGTAACTTTCTTATGCGCACTGCATTTCACAATCGCAACTTGCAACTGCAAAGTAAGAGATTCAAGAAGTTCATTCACCAACTGACTATGCGGAATCTTAGTTCCATGCGAAGTCAGGAACCCACGTTCTTTCCACAAACGGCCAAAACTATGAGCCACACCAAACGCGTACTGGCTATCGGTATACACAGTCACTTGTTTTCCTTTCAACAACACGCACGCTCTTGTTAATGCAATCAACTCTGCTGCTTGCGCTGAATTATTTGGGATACGTGCAGCTTCAACAATCGTATGCAAAGTCGAAACAGCATATGCCGCAGTCGTATTACCATTCGGAAGCTTAAAGCACGAACCATCAACCCATAAGGTACCATCACACTCTGGAAGAGGAGTATCCCTATGGTCTATCCTCCCTTTCGTTTCTTCCTCTGTCCTAAGGAAGCAATCATGCTCTTCAACAACATCTGTCTCAACTGAAATTGGCAACAACGTGGCTGGATTCAACGTGTTGCATCTCTTTATATGCACATGACTCGCTAAGAGTGTCAATTCGTAACCCGACAACCGAGCACTAGTTAAGTGCTGTGTCTTGGTGCGATTCAACAAGGTATCCACTGCATGTGGAACCATCACAATCAATGTATTTTCCATCACTAAGCCAGCAGACTGTCGAATCGAAACAGCCGCTGCTGCTGTAGCTCTCAAACAACTCGGCAACGCTCTAGCTACAGGATCCAAAGTCGACGAAAAATAAGCACATGGACGTTGCTTATCGCCAAAGTGCTGTGTCAAAACTGACAATGCACATCCCTCTCTCTCGTGGACATACAATGTAAACGGCTTACTGTAGTCGGGAGCACCCAACACAGGAGCCGAACACAACGCATCACGCAATTCTGAAAAGCTCTTTTGACATTCGTCAGTCCAAGGAATAGGATTTGGAGTATCCTTAACAGTAAGAGTTATCAAAGGTTTCGCAAGCAACGAAAAATTAAGGATCCACTGTCTACAGTATGATGTAATACCCAGAAAAGCACGCACTTCTCTCTGTGTCATAGGCACACTCATTTTCGCAATCGCTTGAATTCTTTCTGGGGTCAATTTCCTTCCCTCCTTCGATAAGAGGTGACCTAAGTAGGTAACTTCTTGTCGACAATATTGCAACTTCGAAAGGGAAACCTTATGATGGAAATCAGACAAATGACGTAACAACGACAAAGTAGCCTCTTTACATATCTCTTCACTGTCTGCCGCAACCAACAAATCGTCAACATACTGAATAAGAGCAGCACCATCAGGTAAAACAATCGAATCAAGTTGTGTTTTCAAAGCCTGACTATAGATCGATGGACTCTCACAATAGCCTTGAGAAGCGCGCTTAAACCGGAAACTTCGTCCTCCTAAAGAGAAGCCAAAAATATCCCTACTCTCCACGGCAATCGGGATGCTGAAGAAAGCATTCTTCAAGTCAATCACCGAAAACCACATGGCTGTTGCCGGAATCAAAGTCATTAAAGCGGTGATATCAGGTACAACTGGAAATTGCGGAACTACGATCTTATTCACCTTGCGAAGATCGATCACAAACCTATATACAGGAGGCTGTGAAGAATCAGTTCTTTTCAGAACAGGCAAAACAGGACTATTGCACACATTGCCTCTCGTTTCCTCAATCACACCTTTCTCAATCAGATCATAGATGATCGCCAAAAGTGCTCGTTCACCATCACTGGAAAATCGATATTGGGGAATACGTGGCATTCTAGCATTCGCTTTCAACGCCACAACATATGGTGGAATCTCCACGAGACCCACATCGTTCGAACCAGTAACTCAAAGAGAATCAGGGAGAGAAGACAATTCAGCTGGAAGTTTCTCTTTAGATAAATACATCGGAGAGATCACTCTCTTACCCAATGTAAGCTGTACTCCTGAAGGAGAACAATGTAGTGTTGCATGCAATCTTTTCAACAAGTCTAATCCCAACAAGTTCTCACCACAACCTGTCGTCAGAATAAGGGGTGCTTGGAATTCACAAGGTCCAACAGAAATAGACAACGGACTGGAAATCAGATTCGTAACCGGGGCGCCAGAAAAACCTACTGAAACATTCGTTAAGCCAGACAAAGGTGCGCCAGGAAGTTTAGAGTGCATAATAGAACTCTTTGCAGCGCCAGTATCCAACAGAAAAGGCTCTGACACACCTGATGCAATCACTTCAACATAAGGTCCACTCTGATCTACTGGAACTGAAACAACTCCCTCTCTTTGTCTATGGCTGTCCTAGCAATCATTACCATCCATATCCTCACCTTCGACATAGTAATCGTCCGTATAGTACTGAGCTGTCCTACCAGACGCACCATTCTGCTGATCAAAGCTATTCATAGAATTCTGTGGAGGCAAAGGACGCGTATTCTGACCACGACCTCTACCTCTAGGAGCTTGCTGAACACCTTGACCTCTCACACCAGAAGCACCATTCGTGCGCTGTAACAGAACCGGACAACTACTCTTGAAATGACCCTCTTCTTTACAATACGCACACTGATTAGGGCCTACAGGAAAACGCTGTTGAGAAGACTCGAACCTTTGCGAGTTTCTCTGATATTGCTGAGGTTGCTGATAATCGCGCTGATTATTACGAGGCGGATACGCTTGCTGTAAAAGAATCTTAGTCTTTAATTCTTTAGTCTTTTTATCCGCTTTCTCTTTCTCATCCTTATCCCTATTCTCGTAGTACTGGGCAGTAGCCAAAATCTGTGCTGACGAAGAAACAGCCCAAGCACTCTCAGAATCCATCAACTTATTGCACAACTCGGGAAGCAAATTATGCACAAACTTGTCAACGAACAACCGTTGACCACCTTCGTACTCATATCTTGACCACTATGGTCGACAAACGTCTCTTCGAACCTAGTGAAAAAGTCGGACACGCGTTCGTCTTTCTTCTGCTTTCATGCAGACAGCTTGTCCCAATTAACACTCACGGCGGGCATTAAAGTCTTCATGTAATCAACAATCCTACCAGGGAGATCTGCAACTAAATCCTCTGGTTTAGCACCACCTACTTGTCTAGCATCTGTGGCTCTAATATTATTCCATGTGCCACCTAACTCTTGCGCATGATCCGTATGACAAATCATTCCCCATATAGTCTTTGGAACAACATTCCCAAATAACAAGTCTATATCGGCCAGATTCATTCTCCAAACCGGGGGAACCTCTCTCATTGGATATTGTCGCGCCTTTCTCCTAACTGAAGAATCAGGCTCAAACAACGACCTAGCAGGAGACTCACTCCTAAACGACAACAATGTCGCAACTGCTTTCTCAACATCAAAACCCACTACAGTTCCCTTTGCAAACTCAGACTGTATACGGAATAACTCAGGCGGAGCTCGTCCTAAATCACCATCTTCCCATTCTTCACGAAGGAAAGCACACATTGTCCCAAAAACATATCTCTGCGTCGGTGCTTCCCATTGACGGAAAACATCCATGACACACTCAAGACTATAGTGCACAGGGTAAGTAACCCATTTACGCGCTAAGTGATCCAATACTGAACGTTCATCAGGACCAGGCAATTGACTACGCAATTGTTTACGCTCTGCAACAGGGGTCATACCTAAAGACCCAAGAAGAGGAGAAAAGAAACCAGCAACAGTATCAGTCATTCTCTGTCGAACAGAAGGAGAAGTTGACAACAGAACAGGAGGAAAAACAGGATGAGCAGAAGCATGCATAGAAGCAGTAACAGAAGGAGTAGATAATACAGGCGTAGGAGTAGCAGACGAAGGAAGTAGCAAAGTCAGCGGCCCTTGAGAAGGCTGAGCCAAAGGAATAGGAGCCAACTGAGGAGGAGCTGGCTGCTGTAGAACCACTGGAGGCAAAGCAACCGGAGGTTGCGAAACTAAAGGTGGCGGAGGTGCTGTAGCACTCTGCACATAAGGGGGTGGCGAACTCAACAAATGTGCCATCAAAGGGTCTTTCTCAAGGTCTTTCTTTTCATCTTGCTGCTGAGGTGGCAAAGCTGGGTAGCACATATCTATCGCCAGTTTACGTTGCCTAAGCAACTGTTCGCTCTCTTGTTCTTCTTCGTTATCCCTAAACTGTATAGCAGCTTGCACCATTGACATACCTCGTTCTTGTTTATTTCTCTTCGCTAACTTAATTTCTTTCTGTTTGGCTTCCTTTCGCCAAAGGCGGAAAGAGTCAAACATCGCCTGCCGGACTTTCTTCTTGAACAGTTTAACTTCTAGATTGTCTAAAATCTCAGTTTCAAAGCTGCCATATCGGGTCCAGGGTAGGACACCGTCTTTCCTGGTATACCTAATCCATACTTCATTATACGTGATAGGGCCCACGCCATGTTTTACATAGAGCTCATAGGTCGGAGTTCCAATCGGAGGAACCGGACACGAGTCCTCCAATCGGGAATCCCTATTACAACCACAACAAAATATCTTTCCAAGTCTGCTAAGACCAGGCATCTTCGCTCACTAGCTTCAAACTTCAAGGGAATATCAAAAACAATTGCCAAGCGAATACATGAGTCCCTTGGCTTTGGGGCGCTAAGCTCATACTTAACTGAAATGTCGATGGCGTCGCCAGAAGACCCGTCTATTGTCTCACACTACAAATCGTCTAGTGGCTCCAAGACAGGGCGACAGTCAGGGCAGCAGTCCTTCGTAGCCGTCGGAAAGCGGGGAACCTCGCAGCAAAGACTTTTGGACCACGACGACATACAGGGGTCGATGAAGTGGCAGGCCTTCCACCAGAATTTTCACACGAAGCTCCTCACGATCTTCAGGCTTGGACCGGTACCGCTGAAGTCGCCCCACTTTGGGTGCCAACTGAAGAACCAGGTTTTAGAACCCAGTGGCGCCAGGGGAAATGCCCTATGTCTCCGGGTTCACCTGTCTTAGAATACAGAGACAAGGGCTACTTCTCGGTGACGTCAAAGACTAAATTTATTGGCTGCAACCAGGAACAGAGGTCTACGAAGCACAACACGGGTGGTTCGCTAGAGACTGCACAAATTCATAGAGCGAAGCAACGTCTTTTATGCTAAAAATCACATTCCTGGCTAGCATCAGTTACACAAAAAACTGACCAATCAGATGATGACATTTCAAACACATCGCATGACGACAAACCCACTTTCCGTTGTCCAGCCCACCAGAAATGACAAGGCAAAATTCAACATTCCTGCTCGGACAGGCCGGACGAACACATAATAAAAGGACCTCAACCCATATCAGAAATTAAGCCATAAAGGAAGGAACAGAAACAGATGAGAAGCAAGATAGAAGGGTGTGTGCATGTACCATAAACTCAGCGATGTCCTGCTCTTTGATCTCTATCTGACCAGCTGCCTAAAAAGGAACTGGCTCAACGAGGTCAGCCTCGGGCAAGGGAGTCAGCTCGTTCAGGTCACACAAAAGTCAGCTAAAGGTGTACGTGTCCCAAGGACTTGTTCGGCCGTAGTCATCGGCCTATGTGAGGGCAACCACAAAATGGCTGCCGTACACAAAATGGAACCCGAAGGTTTGAACAAAATCCCTGAATACGTAGTGTTCCCATTGATCGATTATGACGAAAACACTCGTACATACCGCACTCGTCATTTGCGGTCCGCTGATACCAAAATCGTCTAGATACGACGACTTTTATTGAACGGGTTCAGAATCACGGAACCTCAAGTATGCATAGAGCGCTGGTGAGGGGCTTATTATGTCTATAGCAGTCGGGTAGAGAAACTGTGAGTACCCGAAGCCCAGTTAAAGAGTATGTCATTTTGAAAGGCTAGGCATAGACCGCAGCGCAAGAGGGATGTGAATTCCTGCAAAAATATTGTTTCCAGCGCAGGGACTGAGTGGTTTGAGGTGTTGCCCATGTAGGTCTTTTATTGCTAAGTACAGCCTTGCCAAAGTCAGTAGTCTGCTGGTCGGGCAGTGCACCAATGTAATCATAAGAATGCAGGAAACACACTTGCAGAAACACTGCACAGCATGTAGAGGGAAGCAGACAGCCTAGTTTGTAATTGGTCAAGTGCAGATTTTTAAACACGTTATGACGTTTATCCTTGTGTATTTCTGCAAGTTTATAAGCTGTAAAACTCACTGCTTAAAAAACACGAGGGACTCTGAAATGTCAACTGTGCATCCAAGGTGGTTATTTGGAAATTATAAGTTCAACTATTCCATTTTCATTCATTTGAAATGAAAAATGTCAACAAAGAGTCCTAGAGTCCAAGTAGACAAATAACAAACCGTCCCATAAAAACAACAAGCATTGGCAGAGTTAATATGTCTGGAGTTGGGTCCCAGCCTTTGATAAATTCTTGTTTTGTCATGGTTTTGAAAAACGTAATTTTTGGGGAAACTGCTGAGCCACCATCAATCTAAACAAAAACGTTGGCTTAAGGCAAAAGTGTTGTTTTGGTCTTTAAATAGCACATATTGCCATAGAACTCTCTGGCACTTGTAGCGTCCTCCCAGCCCAGGTACTCGCCAGTAACTACGCCACACCCAAAGGGTAATTTTACATGTGTTTTTTTCTACTGCATATAAGTCAGAACTCAACATTCTAAGTGTGCCTTCAGCTCATCCCTTTACTGCTTACTCCACAGGCCTACGGTGTACAGTGGGAACCAAAGGAGTTCCAATGTTCTTTATTTACAAGACACTACATCTCCCGCTTTGTTAAATAAAAAATTACAACTTTCCAAAAGATATAAAGAAATGAATAAATAGATGAAAACACACATGAACAAATACACAGATGATCTTATATAGATATGCAGGTGTCAGTAATCTGCAACGGTGAGGTGGAATCATCAGCAGACACAGACTCAGCACCAGTGTGTCTGGACTCAGTCTCTAAATTGATATTGATGTTTGGTGAGTTATGGGCCACACGTCGAAAGGTGAGAGGAATCTCTTGTAAGGGACTTCCCAGGACGCTGGGCAGTCACCATATGTCCTTTGTTGTTAGTGATAGTGAATGGTTCAGCCTCAAAAGGAACATCAAACTTTCTTTTCTGGGAAGCCTGACAAGCATGTAATATCTCTTCTAAAGGTGACATATTTTATATGACATAGTTTGTCAGCATATGTTTTCATCTTTCATTAGCAGACACAGGGCCCGATTCACAGAATGAACTTAAGACTCAATCCTAAACTTACTACTATTTTGGTATTCACAGAATGCACTTACTACTTTTGGCATTCACAGAATGAATTTACTACTTTTGGTATTCACAGAAGTTAGGATTTTGTCTAAAGTTTGTCTTAAGACAAACTTAAGACAGACTTAAGACAAAATCCTAACTTCTGGGAATACCAAAACTAGTAAGTTCATTCTGTGAATGCCAAAATTAGTAAGTGCATTCTGTAAATACCAAAATAGTAGTAAGTTTAGGATTGAGTCTTAAATTCATTCTGTGAATCGGGCCCAAAGTCCTTACTATGAATGTCTTCCTCAGTCTTGGATTTGAGGTTGGTCCACTGGGGCAGCTTGGTCTTCATGTCTCTTCCAAACATTAGAGTTGCAGGGCTTTTCCCTGTCATTGAGTGACAGGTTGAATGATAAGCTCGAAGAGTACTCATAAACTTTAAGGTCAAGCTTCCCCAATGCAGATTACTTTAGAGTACTCATCAACCGTTCTACCAGGCCATTGGTCTGGGGCCAAAGAGGAGTGCTTTTCTGATGCTTTATATTGAGGTGATTTAGAAAATCTTTGAATTCTCGACTCTTAAAAGGTTGGCCGTTGTCAGTGCTTAAAATTGCAGGTACACCTCATGTTTCAAAGATGCCATCTAATCTTCGAATACCTTTTCATGTGTAGTGGATGAAAGGTCGTCTACCAATGGAAAACAGGAGTATTCACCAACAATGAATACAAGGTGCTGTCCATTCTCAAGAGGGCCTAAGAAATCAACTGAAATTCTCTCCCATGCATGATTTGGCAATACTGACATGTTAGAAGGGTATTGAATAACTTAAAAAGAAAGACAGTCTCCTACACAACAGGCCTTTATTTCTTTGTCACGCCTTTTGTCGAGTTACGCAAACCAAACTCGGTCGCAGAGAACTCTCTTTGTGGCAACTATTCTGTGATGTCCCTCATGGGCAACGTTGCTCACTTGTTGTTGTAGACTCTCTGAAATAACAATTTGTGTACCTCGCAGAATGAGGCTTTCTTGAGTCACTGATAGTTCGTCTCTTGCATTTTTTAACTTTACATACGCACTGTCATTAGTGACACCTCTATAGTGCTTGTTCCATGATTGCCGAGCAATATGTTCTTTTAACTTCAACATGTCACTATCTTGGCTCATGGCAGTGACAATTTGTTCCAAAGACAGGGCAGCTGGTGTGCTCAATTTTACAAAAAATTGAAGTAGGTCTCCGCTGTCTTAGATGGGGTACTAGTGTCCTGCAATGGAACTCTTGAAAAATAATCAGCAGGATTCGGATCTTTCCCTGGATGATGAAGAATTTTACCATTGTATTCTTGTAACCTCAAACCCCAATGTTATATTCAAGGAGACATTTTGGCTTTGGGATTGCCAAATATCGTTAACAGTGCTTGATGATCAGTCACTACTGTGAACAGCTTTCCATAAAAGAACATGTGGCAATATTCACAAGCCCAGACCACTGCCAAACTTTCTTTCCCAGGCTGCCAGTAAAAGTAATCATGTTCTGTTTGTGACAGGCGTTTACTGGCGAATGCCACAATGTGTGTCCGAGCATTTGGTTGTCCACTGTGCTGTGCAAGGACTACACCTAACCTTACAGGACTAGTGTCAACTACAACCTTTGTGTAATGTTTGGGATCAAATTAGGTCATTTCAATGGCATCCTTGAAGTCTTGCTTAATTTTTTGAAAGCTCTTCTCACATTCAAGTGACCAATAGAGTGACACATTATTTTTCGTCAGTTTTCGTAACAGTGCACTGACCACAGCAAAGTCTTGTATGTATCTAGAACAGTAACTGGCCATTCCAAGGAATGATCGTAACATAGAAATGTCCTGTTCGGGACTTGAAGTAGAAAACACTTGCACTGTAGCTGGATCAGGTTCCATGCTCGCATTAGAAAAGGCATGGGCAACAAATTCAGGTTTTACTTGTAAAATTCACAATTGTCAGCGATCAGACTTAAGCCTGCATCATTCAGCAAATGACATACTTGCATAAGAGCTCTATCATGCTCTTTTTGACTGACTCCGAAAACCAATATATCCTCACTGTAGTTAAATGCATTTACTACAGGCTGTATGATACGTCGTATGACATCTTGAAAACGTTCGGCAGCAGACGATACACCAAAACGTAAATGCTGATAGTGAAATACACCAATATGCATAGAAAAGGTTGTAATATACCTATATTTTTTTTTAAGTTCCAATTGGTGATCCTTTATTATTTTTTAAGTCTAGTTGAGAGAAGAACTTTGCACCATTCGATTGAGTGATCATATCAGCAATATATGTTCTCTCTCACTCAATCGCCTTGCTGGTCTGTCACTTTTCAATACATAGGTGTACAGCTCCTTTACTGTCTCTCCTAGGCACTACTACAATGGTCCAACCCAAGGTGTTGGACCAGTGGAGTGTTCAATGATATTGTGTTTAAGCAACAAATCAAGTTCCTTTTCAACAGCTTCTTGCAAATAAAATGCAATTTGTCTGTGTTTTTGAGCAAGAGGATGAACATCCTAATTTTTACGTAAATTTACTTTCATTGTTTTGAGTTTTCCTAACCCATAAAATAATGAAGGAGATTGACTTACAATTTCATGATGAGCATTCATATTATAGTTCACTGGTATCAGTCCCATATCAGCAGCAATGTTGAAGCTGAGCAAACAGGCACTTGAAGCCATTCCTTGGAGTACATGAATGGGCACTTGTACCACTGTTTTCTTATGGCTGATCGTGGCTACAAACAAACCTTGACATTTTAGGAGCGTTGGGGCAGCCCAAGTGCATACTTTAGTTTATGACTTTGTAAGCTGTGGTAATGGAGACAAGTCTTGATACTTCTCCTCAGTCATGATATTTATTGACACACCACTGTCAATTATAAAGGGTATCAAATACTCATTTATCTTTATAGTAATCTTCGAACAATGTTTAAATGTTGTTGGTGCTTTTTCGTGTCGATTTTTCTTCCCTTTAAATTATTCCTCACATTTGACTAGTCCCACATATGCATGTCTTTATGAAGTAAACATTGACATTGCACAATTGTCATTGTTAATTTCATTGGCAACTGATACTGAGGATCTCTTTGTAGATCCTTTAGATGATGATTGACTTTGTTTGGTGTCGATTTGCACAGTGGATGTGACCGATTAGCGTGTTGACCATCAATGATGTAGCGATTAGGTGGCCATTTTGTCTTCACTCTGTGGCGCGCCTACTTTTCTCTTTGCCTTGCAAGTCATCACAAAATGGTATGCTTTTCCACAGCCGATGCATAGCTGTCCAATGGCAGTATATTTCTCTTTGTGTGAAAATGACAGTCCACATCTGAAACATGTTTTCCCTTTTCTGTGGTGACATCACTTTGTGTCCCTCATTTTTGTACTTTGGTTTACTTTTCATACACATGACTGATACACTTTGGGCGCCTCCGGCCTTATGTCAGTCTCTAGATGATCAGCACACTCTGCAGATGGAGCAGATTTGAGCACTTTTTCTATCGATAACTATGAGGCGGGTAGCTTCCTCATCATTAAATTAATTGTATTTACAGTGCTTAACCAGAAAATCCAGTCTCTCTATAAATTAATTGATGGTCTCACCTGGTCTCTGGCATTCTCGACTGAATATGTATCTTTCATACTTTACATTTGGCACTGGATTAAACTTGACATTCAAAGCTTTTTGATTTGATCATACGTCATATCACCTTCTTGTGGTATCTTTTTTATGGCTTTTTTCACTCCTTAATCAGCCATGTTCCTCAGATACTTTATAGTCTTTTAATCAGCCTTTCATCAATTGCCTCTATGAAATGTTCAAGAATTACTATATATACAGTTCATCTATTGCTAATATGGTATTTTGGGGCAGTATCAAATGCTGATGGCAGTTTTAAGTATACAGCCTCTGTATACGTATTTCTGGATAGTGATGGGCTCTCAGGTGCCTCTTGTGGAACTTGTTTATGCCATGTTTCTCTAAACCATACCTTTACCTAACGCCCCCTCATCCCCCAGAAGACTGAAGACCTATCTTGCGCCGAATGATATTGATGACTCAACTCTTACTCGCCTTCTCTACACCTCAACACGATCCCTCAGGGCAAATTCAAGCCATCCTCCCCAATCCGAACAGAGAGCCCCCTCACAATCTTAGAGTCATTAATAATGACAATCTCATGAGAGTGAACATCATCCAGACTGTCCCCCCTTACTCCGGTGCGACTTAAATGCGTACTACTCAACTGCAGGTCAGCCAGTAAACATGCCTCTGATATCTTTGCCCTCATCCAACACAATGATTTAGATATCATAATCCTCACCAAAACTTGGTTCAATCCCTCCTCCACTCCTATCCTAGACGGTCTAGTGCCTCCTACCCCTGACATAATTTGTCTAGACAGAGCTTTGAAGCTGTATGGTGACCGAGCTTGTATACATTGGAGCTCACTCTCTGTTGCCCACTCAGAGTCTTCTATGCCATCCTACTGTGAATACCTCTGTCCCAACATTTCAAGTGACAACCTGTCGGTGTGCAAACGTCACACTTTTTATCACCCCCGGGGGACAATCTCACCTTTATCGAACATTTAATAGAAATCATCTCAGCCAATGTCGATTCCGTATTGTCCCAAATCTTCCTCTGTGATTTCAACCTTCACTGGTCTAACCCCAATGACCAAGGTGTAACATGCCTTTAATAATTCTTAAGTGATCATGAGTTGATACAACATAGTGACCGGCCACCCCATATTAAAGGGGAAACTCTAGACCTCATCATCATCAAAGGACACACCTTCACGCTGGATATCATTACCCCTTGTGATTGGTCCAACCATCACAGCATCTTATTTTATATTAACAGGGAGGTGTCTCTGAGGAAGGCTCATCCAACGAAATAAAAGATCCGGAAAAGGGACCTCAGATCTATTGATACAGAAGAACTAGCAACCCACTGTAAAGATGCCCTCTCCTCCATAGCCGACATGTCTGAGGTTAAGGTACTCACCGACTTCAAGAACTCTACTATATCTACATCATGGATTCCATTGCACCACTTCAACAAAAAAATGCCTCATCTAAAATATCCAAACCGTGGTTCGACGACAACTTAAACTCGGAACGATGCAAGCTTAGGGCAACGGAACAATCTTGAATATCCAACCCCTCCGCGGAACAGCTAAAACTCCTTAGAGATGTTAGAAGTTCCTACAAAAATCTAATCAAGATCACTAAGGCAGACTACTTTAGATCCCAACTTAATCAAGCCGCTAATCGCCCCAAGAAACTTTTTGAAATGATTAAACAGCAATCAGTGGAAGCTCCAAACTGCCATGACTCTGGATTCAGCCCACCTTCATGCGATGAACTGACTGCCTTTTTTACTGAGAAATAAAGTCATCAATACTAAACTCACTTCTAAGAAGGCTCTATTGCCATCCTATTGGTTTGCGTCACCTCCTGCCATCCTAGAGAAGCTTACACCAATCAGCCTGAGCACCAAGAACAATGCTGCATGGGGCACCTTTACTCCTCTCAGTGAAAGAGACAACAACAAGATTCTTCAGAGTATCAACCCGTCTAACACTTTAACGACCCGTTGCCACCTTCCATTTCTAAAATCATAAAGGACGTTGTCATCCCCATTTAGATTGAGATCATCAACGCTTCATTGTCACAAGGCATGATCCCAGATTGCCTAAAAGCAGCTCAGGTATCACCTATACTAAAAAAACTAATGCAGTTAGTGCTGACCTTAACAACTTCCGCCCTATCTCTAACATCCCCACCTTAGCCAAACTCCTAGAAGAATGAGTCCAATCACAACTCTGTGCACACATCGAGAACTTCCATCTCCAGCAGCATCAATCTGGCGTTCGGAGTGGGCACAGCACAGAATCAGCTCTGACTCACGTTATGGATGACATTTTAAAAATGCTTGACAAAAATGTATCTTGCCTACTAATCCTCCTTGACCTTTCCTCTGCGTTTGACACTATCAATCATGACAACCTCCTATGCATTTTGAAGAACAGGATGGGCCTCTCTGGGCTGGTGTTGCAATGGTTCTCGTCCTTCCTCTATTATAGATCACAAAGAATCAAGGCGAACCACTCTCTCTCCCAGCCCTCTACAGTTGTCATGGGTGCTCCCTGAGGATCCGCCCTATCTCCTATACTCTTCAACTTGTTCTTGGAACCTTTAGCTAATACACTAAATTCCACGAACATTCTTTTCCACATGTATGCTGATGATACGCAACTCTATCTGAAAATATCCTCCCCAGATAACCTCATATCACTCAACACTACTCTAATGTCTACTCAAAACTGGTTAACCGAGAACCACCTCCTGCTCAACACCTCCAAAGCTAAATTCCTTCTCATTTCGCCTCCGAATTACATCCCCAAGTTAGACCTAACTGCTCAGATGCCTCAAAGTGACTCGGGTTCAAGTCACAAATATAGAAAAACACAAATACTCTTAGGAAATACATGATACATTTAAAATGAAATGTTAAAAGGGGCTGCATCAGCGTTATGGATTACCTCAAGGCTTTTTACAGTCATCAATGGGAATCCGAGTATTGATTTTGCCTGTAAAGGGCATGAATTTAGGGACCAATCAGGACCCATTTCAAAGACACCTTTTAAATATTGCTGCATTTGAGACCTGGCATGCCCATCCTACTCCAAAGCCTGAAGTCGGCACTGTGATGTGGAGTATGTGTCAGGCAGGGGCCCGATCTGATCTGTGCTCTCTGCCTCGCCTGTGCATCACACACATCTTCATAGGTCACTCTGACCCCCCAGGCCCGGTCTTAGAGATGGGTGAGCCACTAAAAGGTCAAGCCAGATGCCTGGCAATGGCTCATCTTGAGATCCTCTTTGATCCTCAAGCCAAAAAAGAGCTGTGCTATCATGTGGTGTCTGCCAGCCCCCCATTCTAACTTCATTCTCCTAGAATTAATAACACAGCAGTGACCTTTAATATAAAACAGGCGAGTGAAAGCGATACTCCTCTGGGAGCTGAACTGCACAGTGGAAAAGCAGAAAATCTAAGATCAATCGAGGCTTCCCTGCTTGAACAAATTGTGTGATCCTACGCAAATATTTTATTCCAGTGAGCCTATTTTTTTATTCATTATCACATATGAGAGTATCTTGGAATGTGTGAGTTCAGGAAGTGTGCTGTACATAAACCTTATGTTTGATTTTAAAGAAAATAACGTTGCTCCATCTATAATAAGAATCTAGGCCACATACAGGGTTCGCATGACAAACTGACTTGCCTCTGATTTCACTAGTGTCATTGGCATCAAAGTGGGGGAGACATGAATATTTCTAAATTCATGTTTTAAACCTACCACTTTTAATAAATGCATCACAATGCAGTGATGCAATCTGAAGTACTAAGGTAAAAAGCTTACACGTGTTAAAGAAATACACTTTAACAAAAAATAATTGAAGTGACTTTATCATATTTTTGCATGATGTTTGTTGCATGATTTGGATGCTAACTATTTTCTTGACTCATCGAACTGTCATTGCAGCCAAGACCCGAATAGGAGATTATTAGGGGGGGTGCCACATCCAATAAGCCTCCTTGAGCTACAACCCTGAAAAAACGTTCTGGAATGTGGCCCCGATCAAGTACCAGTGGTTGAGATTAATTCAACCATTCCTTCCATCACCTTGTTCTTTGTTGCTCCAGATCTCATTTTGGGCACAAAATGGCTTTGCCACCAAAAATAGGTTTATAGTATGGGAAAGAGGGCCTGATGTAACATATGGTTTCTCCCATTCTGTGTCTATAGCAAGTTGAATTTGTACATATGAAGCAAAATGCAGGTCTTTTTTTTCTCACTACGTCCGGTTGGAGAAACCTTGGGCCTCATTTATGAGCCCTTGCGTCACTTTTATGACGCTGGTGCGTCACTTTTTGTGACACACCAGCAGAGTAAAAAATGTGCCTTGGTGCACCATATTTACAAAGTGACGCATCTAGGTAGATGCGTAACTTTGTAAACCCCTGCGCCACATTATACCTGCGCCAGTTATGATGTATGCAAGGGGGGCGTTTTGACGCAAGAAAGAGTCATAGAAGTGACGCAGTGAAATCGATAAGATTTCACTGCACCATTTCTTGGATGCTAATGCGTC
This sequence comes from Lissotriton vulgaris, assembly GCF_964263255.1. Taxonomy (NCBI): domain Eukaryota; kingdom Metazoa; phylum Chordata; class Amphibia; order Caudata; family Salamandridae; genus Lissotriton; species Lissotriton vulgaris. Next base: position 1,012,334,808 of record NC_141699.1, on the reverse strand, counting down.
AAAATCTTACGCCTGCCTCATGGCAGGCGTAAGACTGTCGCAGGCACTAACAAGATGGGACTTACCCATGTGAAAGTACACATTGCTGGAGTTGCGTCACTTTTGTGACACACTCCAACAATGCGTCACTTTTGCGCCTACAGATACGTCTGAAATACTGACATATCTGTAACTCCTTGTGACATGATGCGTCATACTGTAAATATGACACATCATGAATGTCGCAAGGAGTGCGCACTGACGCATCGCTGCTTTCACGCAGCTATGCTTCATTTCTCCTAAATGAGGCCCCTGGAAGTTAGCCTAACATTGCCGCGCACTGCCTGTTTGCGGCCTATATCCCAGGAAGACATTGCTTAATTTGTGCAGAAACTTTGCTCTTTTTTTGCTAACTTGTCCTAGTTAGCAGGCGCATGCAATAAGTCTTCCCTGCAAGCTGGGTTCGAGCCAATTAGTCACAATTCATTTCAAAGTGCGCCGCGGCCCAGGGTGACGCCAGACGATCTCTTCTCTGCACGACACGAGCGTGTGTTCACGTACGAGTGCCTCCCTCAGAAGCGACCGCTTGGCAGGAAAAGGTGAACTCTCGCAGCGCGCACATAAATATCCTTGCAAATAGGGGGCTCCTACTGTTTATAGCGTTGTTGTTCTCAGACGACCGTGTCCCCTGCAAGTGCTCATACTTTTTCCAGTCTGTTTAATTTTACCTCGAGGAGCCGTCCCTCGGTGGGCGCAGCCTTCCTTCCACAGGCGACGGCATTGTTTGCATTCTTTAGAGTCGCCATCTGCACCAAGAGGTTTAAAATCAAAGTGCACGAAAGGAAACGTGTTCTCTAATGGAACATTCGGCGCGCGCTGTACCTTGTTAAATAATTGATAAAAGGAAAGGCGTGGAGGGAGGCTTGACACTGTACGGTATCGCTCGCATGCGATGTTTTTGTGGGCGCCTCGCAGCAAGGAAGGGGTTGAACACGCTTTTCGCTCGGTCTAAGCACCTCCATGACGAGGGTGAAGTGCTCAGGGGAGCGGAGGTTCTTTGTCACGTCGACCAGAGCATCTTTTTCAGAGCGAACGGAGCTAAATCTGCCAGAGTGCGGTGTCAGCATCCGGGCATGATCACTCAGGCGCTGGGTTTGAAGGGGATGTATAAATCTCCCCTGGAAGGCTTGTGCAGTCAAACCCCAGAACAACACATTTTTGTCTGGCTGATTTACTTCTTTTTGGTCGAGAGCATAAACATCGTGATGTGGGGAGCGTGGCTCCCTCCCCAGCGTCATCGCTGGAGCGTTGACAGGCTTCGAGGCTCTGCTCGTCTGTGTTTCAAAATGTCACCCTTCCTGTCCTGTCTGGCAGCTTTTATTTATCGCGTGTCCCACTTTTTCTATTGCACGATAAGCAGCAGGAAAAAGTGGCTTCTGGACAGAGCCCGAACAGTAGTTTGAGGGCAGTCTGGTATTTATTAATGTCTCCAGAAAGATGGGGACAACACGCCAATGGTAGCAGTGTCTTTTTCGGGAGGTAGAGAGCTTTTTTTCCATATCTCTCAGTGGGCGGGATCGGCAGAGCACGGTGTGACCATACATCTTTAATAAAATAGATTCCGTTACCCTACTTTTTTTTATTTTAAACATGCGTCCAAGGACGGCAGAAATTAACCAGGGCCAATAGATAAGGCTCCACGGGCCTCATTTATGAGAAATGACACATCGCTGAGTGAAAGCAGCGATGCGTCACTTCTCAGTGCAATGTCGCAAGGAGTTACAGATACGTCAGTATTTCTGACGTATCTGTAAGCGCAAAAGTGACGCATTGCTGGAGTGTGTCACAAAAGTGACGCAACTCCAGCAATGCGTCCTTTCACATGGGCAAGCCCCATGTGAAAGGGCCTGCTTCAGTCTTACGCCTGCAGTGAGGCAGGCACAAGATTTTGACTCAACGGCGTCCTAAAAGTGACGCAGTGAAATCTCATAGATTTCACTGCGTCACTTTTACGACCCTTCCTTGCGTCAATACGCCCCCCTTGCATACATTATACCTGGCGCAGGTGTAATGTGGCGCAGGGGTTTACAAAGTGACGCATCTACCTAGATGCGTCACTTTGTAAATATGGCGCAACAAGGCGCATTTTTTACGCCACTGGTGCATCACAAAAAGTGACGCACCGACGGCGTAAAAGTGACGCACTGCCTCATAAATGAGGCCCCACGTTCCTGGCCCTCCGGTATGGGCGGCCCCGCAGAGAAGGAAAAGGACTGGGGCTTATTTACAAGCTCCTTTGCACTGCCGCTGCGTCACTTTTAATAAGGGAAAAAGTGACGTACGGGCAGCACAAGGGGCTTGTAAATAAGCCCCTCTGCCTCTTCCTACTTGCCCAGAGAAGACCAGGACAGTGTCTATTTCCACTGCTCTGCCAAAGGCAGCTGCCCCCTCTCTTTCTTCCTATTCCCTCTCTTTCTATCTCGCTTATTGACTTCAAGAAAAGGTTCTCAACCTCTCATTCCTCCTTTACTTTATTTGTTCCACTGTGAAATGGATCCAAAAAAGAAAAACACTTTTGCTCCAAATGTCGTTCGTCTTTTTCTGGAATTTTTCTATTCCAAAGTGCAGCCTCAGGAATAAAAGGTTCAAAATATGAAAAATAAATAAATAACCAAATAAAGCTAGACACAGTGGTTGCAAAGTGAGCACATTGGTTTTATTCACACCCAAACACTAAAGCGCCGCTTTACAGAGTTTGCCAGTGAAGCGCTAATTTTGTTTTCTTGTCTGTCTTTGAACAGTATTGTTCTCCCCAGGTGGGGAAGTCCACCAATATGGAGGTACTGCGATGCCTGACTGATGGGTGGATTGGAAAACAAATTGTGTACGGTGACTCTATTCAAGGATGTGGCCTTTTTAATCTATACTGCTTATGTTTTGTAAGTGTATAAGCAATGGACATTCCGAGCCCTGTCGTCATGTCCTTAACTTTTCAGGCAAAAGCACTTACTGATTTCTGAATAGTGGGTGTAAAAGCGTTAAGGTAACCATGTTGTTCCTGCTTACATTTCACACGCTTTCTTGCATTCCCTATGAGTGTTTGTTTTTTCCATAATGTAGTTACTTTATTTTTCAGGCAGCATATTACTCTTGCCTAGTGCTTAAGTTGAATTGAGTCGCATCCAGGTGTTTATAGCGGGGCACAATTGGGTTGTAGCTAATGGCAGGGTGAGTTTCTCTCAGTGAGGCAGTATGGTGTTCGGTGGGGGGAGGATGCAGCAATATGGTCAGAACTGCCGATTTTGGAACTGGTGAGCCAGGTGCAGCCTTCACGACCATTCCCCCAGACCACTCACCTGAGGTAGCACATTCCCATGCTAGACCTTAGAAGTCCATTCAAGACCTTAGAAGCTCTGGTGTTTTAGCACCAGCAGCTGGACCGTAGCGATGGCAAGTGTGGGTTAACCTTGAAGTCCCGTCCACCACAATCCATTCTGAAGTTCAACTCCAGTCTTGTGGCCAGGCCTATGAAGCGAATAGCACTTGTTACAAAGCGTACCAATACAATGCGTATTATTACAATGTGGGTATTAGTACGCGTTCTCAATTACAATGAGATACCATTACAACGCAAACTTTTACACTGTGCCTTTAGCACGCATGCCGTTACAACACAAAACATGCATGGTAAAAGTTTCTAAGGTAAGTGACTGTCCTCTCACTACATTTACTACCCAGCACAACTTCCTAAACTACACATACACTACTACACTACCCTAAACCCTTAAACACTATCCCCAGCATGACCCCCTACACTACAACACTACACTACCCGAAACCCTTAAACACTATCCCGCAATGACCCCCTACACTACACATACACCACTACACTACCCTAAACCCTAAAACACTACCCCAGCACGACCCTCTACACGACACATACACCACTACACTACCCTAAACCCTTAAACACTACCCCCAGTATGACCCCCCTTCACTACACAAACATCACTACACTACCCTAAACCAGTACCCCCAGCATGACCCCCTACACTACACAAACACCACTACACTACCCTAAACCCTAAAACACCACCCCCAGCACGACCCCCTACACTACAAATACACCACTGCACTACCAAAAACCCTATGACACTACCCCCAGCACGACACCCTACACTACACAAATCCCGACCCCCCTAAACCCTTAAAAAGTAACCCCAACCCCATGCCCAAACCCCCTTACCTCTCTCTCCTCGTGGTTCCTCTCTCCTCGTTGTTCCTGCTTCACGTCGTCTCTGAGGGGCGGTGCATGTCGTCCTCAGGAAACGGAACAGCCTCTGGTTCCTTACAACGACGTGGATGGCCTACATTTTTTTAGAATGCATGGTCATTTACTATACATACCTTTACAATGAAATTCGTTGTAAAGGCATGCATGGTAAATGACCATGAGTACTAAAAAAATGCGTGGTAATTTACTTCACAATGTACAACGCATGCATGGTAATGCGTCCTTTGTAATGGTATCGCAAAGTAAAATACTCGCAATAATGGCTGTTTACCCTATGAAGCAGCACACCCTAGAGCAACAGTGACTCTGTCACTGAGGTTACAGGACCCTTGAGAAAGCTTGGCTGATGTATTTAGTGAATGTATGACGTTACAACGCAGAACATTTACATTGCATGCCATTACAACTAATTTTTCAAAACTACATTTTCAATGCATTCCATTGCATCACATTATACCTTTACAGCGCATACCATTACAGCACATACCATTACATTGCATTTAAGGTAAGTGTTGGCTAGTGTAGGGGTAAAAATTACTATTCTAACTCCAGGAGGTGCAACAGTAGGGTAAGTGTTGGATAGTGTAGGGGTAAACATTACTATTCTAACTCTTGGGGGTGCAACAGTAGGGTAAGTGTTTGATAGTGTAGGGGTACTATGCGTTGTAATGGTATGTGTTGTAATGACATGCAATGTAATGCCTGCGTTGTAGTGACATGCGTTGTAGTCTTGTGCATTGTAGTGACATGCAATGTAATGGCTGCGTTGTAGTGACATGTGTTGTCAAGGATGTTGCAATGTAATGACTGCGTTGTAAATGTAGTGCAATGTGATGACTGCGTTGTAAAGGTTGTTTCCCATATTTAGTATGTGGTCAGTGAAAAAAGGAATTGACACTTCAGGAGGCACTGCAGACTAGCGTTTCAGTTGTGCATAAATGTGTCACTCGAATTTTCTGCTGTGTTTAAACGTGTCATTCGAATAGGCGTACCCCTGGGTACATTAGGACACATCTCGGGTTCTCCTCACCCTTCACCTGTTGCTGCCGTGTGTGCTATAACCTACGCATGCACTTCTGCTTGGATGCCACTTGTGTTCTTACACTTTCCTGCTCGGCCCTCAAATATCACTGTAATAAAAGGCTCCTTTTTGGGGGGAATATCAAAGGTATAAAGTGTGTCCCCAAATTAGTGATTCTTAATGTTTGCAAAGCATCTCTTTGTTGTAAATGGTGTTTTCGTTTTTAAACACTGTATAGGATTAGTACCCTTGTATGGGCTTTATTCAAGTGACTTTCACAACCTCATTTTCACTGTGTGTGGACTGTGCTTTAAGTAAATAGATGAGGCTGGGAATAGGTCTCTCTGACACTAAATGCCCCATATCATGGTGCCTGCTCTGCAAGTTTCCAACAGTGAAATACTTGGATCTATTTTTTATTCTTTTTAGTTTAAATTTCTTTTATTGATGTTATCCACATAAGGAACAAATGAGCCATTGTGATCCTTTTAAAGCTCGATTTGTGAGCCTCAAATTTCCAAGGTAGTATATAAAAAAGTGATGGGTGGAATGCTTGACTGAATCTCAACCACTGGTAATCATTCCCATCCACAGTTATTTTGCGCACTCTATGCCACCTTAGTTTGGACCCAGTCATAAGTACATCAGTCTTGACCTTGCCTCATTGGGAACATTCCAGCCAGGTTTTCCCTGAACTGGAACACAAGCGACTCAGGACCAGTTTCACCCTAGTTAGGACTCCACAGCCAAACATGAGTCCCATGCACACTGTGCCACTGGAGCGACAGCTGCCTGTGCAGGTAAGAGCAGTGGGGCCGGTTTGGGGTGGGGGTTGACAGTCAACCACGAGGGAAAATGAAATAAATAATTAATTTTCCTTTGTCGTCTGTCAAAATCCCCCTCCTCCCAGCCCCACCGCCTCACCGCCCCACTGCCCTTACATGCACAGGCCGCTGTTGCACTGGAGTCAAGCTGTATCCAAATGATAAACACCTAATAAGATTGAAACTAGTCTTGGTTTGCTTGTAATCCAGTTAAGGAAGGGCCTGACATTTGGTGCTGGACTGTTCCCACTTAAGCAGGGTCAAGACTGATTTGCATATGGCTGGGTCCAAACTGAAGTGACTTGGTTTGGTTTACAAAATAACCATGGACTGGGACTCAGCCTGAGTGATTATCAGTGGCTGAGATTAATTCAAGCATTGCAATGCATCACTTTTCAGTATACTTTAGTAAGTCATGCTAAGTGGGACAGGTATGCCAATATGTGGGTCGCCTGCATACTGAGTCACTGGAACCAAGCTATATCTGGCTGATGAGCTCTAAGTCGGGTGAAGCCGGTCCTAGAATGCTTCTGTTTCATTTCTTGGAGGACTTGGTCTGGCAGTTCGGGCTGGATTGTTCCCATTGGAGCAGGGTCAAGACTGATTTGCATATGGCTGGCGTAAACTGAGGTGGCATGATGTGCAAAGAATTGATGGACTTGGATTCCAGCCCGAGCGATTATCAGTGGCTAAGAATAATTCATGCATTCCATCCACCACTTTTTTGTATACTCCCACATGTTCAAGGAACCCCAAAAACACAAATCCGCTGTATCATAGTTACACCTTTGGTGTATTGTAGGATTAGGGAGAACATATACTGCTCTCCTACCTTGTTGTGTGCAAGGTTTATGTAAAGATCCATACAGTCATATGTAGGGTAGCAGTAGATGTATCTTTTACCAGGTACCTCCATCTTACTCCTCCAGTTTCCCAGCTTCAACTCCCCTTTATTCAAGGGAACACATTATATCCCCCAGTTCCAAGTCCTCTACAATCTGGAAGATTCCAGCAACTACACACATCTCCCCCTTTTTACATACATAAAAACATTGCTAATACAGAGCAAAAGCCTATGAGTATTAGTTACAAAGTTGCATCAGTACGATAACATTTAGTATTAAAATATACACATCAGACAAACAAACTACCAGTCACCAAATGGAGAGTCACTCTGTAAGACCAAATACAATTCTTCACTCACCACATCAAGGCAAACCATTTGCTAAAGAGAGTTGGATATTCTCCATAATCAAGCAGTTGACTGTTTCAACCAAACCATTAGCTTGAGGTCTGAACAGAGCCAAGCTTTCATGTCTGACACTTACACTTTTCAAGAATTCCTGTGTTCTTCTAGACACCAACTAAATCCCATTTTAAAACACTAGGATTTTAGGAATACCCTTATTCACGAACACCCTCTTCAAAAATCCTATGACTTTCTCTGTATCAATTGAATCAGTAGTCTCCACAACAAACCACTTGAAATGATAGTCAATCAGGACCATTATGTATTTGCTCCTCAATCCAAGTTTAGATACCAGACCCAAAAAACCAATAGCCACTCTCTCCCAAGCATTTTGAGTAGGTCTGCACAACTCAAAGGAGATCGTCTTACAATTTTCATTTTATTGCTATTTGCACATGCATAGCACTCCTTCATTATTTTTTCCTCATCTTCTTTCATACCCTGCCACCAAAAAGATTAACAGATATGCCTTTTAGTCATATTACGGCCCAGTGTCCTTCTGTGCAAAACAAATTATCGTTCTTCTGAGTTTCTAGGGTGGAACAATCTAGTTCCTCCTCAATAATTTCCTGTCACACACACTCTATTCCTCCTTCATGTGGCGGGGACCTTTACGTCAGATGTTACCAGCTTGATCTTTCCCCAGCCTTCATACACAGATTTGACTAGCTGCTGCAATAAATCCTCTTCTGACATTGCTGCATCCCATTCATCCTTCTCAAGAGCCACTTTCTCGCCCCATCTCTTACCATATCAACGTCTCCACCCATCCCTAGGTCCATCTCATCCACCACCATCCTTGACAAGCAATCAGCGATCACATTCCTCAATGCATTCACATACTCCATTTCAAAATAGTACTTCAACACAGACAACATCCACATGGATATAGTTGCAGTTATGTTTCTTTCGAAAGGCCTGCTCCCTTTAAACAAATAAATAAGGGGCTTGTGAGCAGTTCTGACTTTGAAAGATAAACCCCACAAAAAGTGTCTGGAATGTTTTCTCCCCCAGCAACATGCTAGGGCTTCCCTTTCAATAACTGAATAGGAAACGTCCGCGTTTTGAAGGCATCTAGGCAAATCCGATAATCCGGTCCTGTCCATTCTTCACCTTGGTCAAAACAGCCCCAATTCTCACATTGCTTGCATTAGTCGTTATTTATGTCCTAGACGTAACATGGAAGTGAACTTAACTGGGTGCTTGTAGATTGCCATTCTTCACTTTGTTGAATGCAATATCACACTTGTTATTCCATACAAATGTTGCTCCTTTTTTCATCAGCAACCATAAATGTTCCACTATTTCAGTTAACCCGGCCACAAATTTTAAGCAATAGTTTGCTAACCCAAGGAAAGACTTAAATTGATTCTTGTTAACTGGTGTAGTGGCATTTTCCATCGCTAAAAAGAATACTCTTCTTAGGCTTAATTACATCTTTCGCTATTTCATGTCCCAAGTGTGTGACTTGTGTTCTCTTCAGTTGACATTTCTCTTCCTTTATCGCAACCCATGTCTTTCCATACACTTCAACACCTTATCCATCAAATCATCATGGTCTTCCCCATTTTTTTGGGCAACCAATACATCTTCAAGAACACAGAGAACTCTTTTAAATCCCCCAAATATCTGTTGCATTATTCATTGAAACACCGCTGAGGCTGATGTTAACCCGAAAGGCATTCTAAAATATCAGAAGAACCCCAGCAGTTTAACAAATGAGGTAAGATGTTTAGATTCTTCATGCAGGGCAATCTGATGATATGCTGCAACCATGTCAATCAGACTGAGAATCTGACCACCTCCCTTAGCTGTCAACAATTCAGAAATGTTTGGCAAGGGTTGTCTATCCACCTATATATTTCTGTTCATGTCACCCAAATCCACACATAGCCGAATATTTCCCCACTCCTTTGGCGTAACTACAATGGGTGCCAAATACTCTGAAGCCTCAATAGGCACAATTATACCTGCTCCAATAATTTTACTAACTCCTTCTATAAAGGTTCTCTTATCAGATGGGAAACATTCCTTACTCTATGTACAAACGGCGTAGAATTATTTTTTAGAATGAACCGGTGTGAGAAACCTGTAAGTCTACCCAGTCTGTCAGTAAACACTCCAGGATACCTCTTCATTATTTACATACCACACCCTTCCAAAATATCATCACCCTTTTCAACGCTTTGCACTTCCACCTACATAACTGGTCTTTCAGCATTTCGATTATATTGATATATCTCTGGTGACACCAACCTAGAAGGACAGAACCCTGCTTTGTTACGTACACTTGACCCAACACTTTTTCACCCTCAGAGCTTATCACCATTCACTTCAACCCCATTATCTCAATGGTTTTACCACTGTATCCTACTGCTTTAATATCTGATTTACTCCACCCAGGATCCATTTCCTCCCAGTTTCTACAATACATGTCCTTAGATAAGAAAGTGTACAGACTTCCAGAGTCCACCTACATCCTCATACCACACTCATCCAGACTTAAATTGCAATTATGTTTTTCCAATTTTGCTGTATTTTCTCTACCAATGCTTTTAGCCTGGAAAACAGTATAATCATCAGACGTTTCACACACCTCAAGCTCCTCCACATCTATTACCAGCTCCTGTATATTTCCACAAGTGTCATCTATCTCTTGCACATTGACTGATGTGAGTTTTGTCCTGCAGACTTTGGCAAGATGTCCTTTCCTGCCACCACTCTGCATGTCACATTCCTAGCCATTCGCTTGGTACTAGCCGCAATGTCGCCATGGGGACCACAACGATAACATTTGATTACCTTAGGATTAACCCTTGAGGCAGAAGACTGAGATAGTGTTTTTTTCAATAGATTTGTCTGAGGACTAAATCTTTTCATTTTGTCTCAATTTGTTTCATTTTTTTAATTTGATCAATCGGTATGTATACCTCCGCCACCTTGGCTGCATGCTCTCTCTCAATATCTCATCCCCACTACTCTTATCCATTTCCCTAATCCGTGATTGAGTATGTTCAAACACCTTTGCAATCTCTATAGCTTCTTCCAAAGTGTGATCCTTAATCAACATCTTTCCTTTAACTCTCTTATTGTTCGTGCATTTCACATTCTGATCCTGTATGAGACAATTACTTAAACCTTCAAAACGGCATGTCGAAGAAAGACCCTCAATGCTGCCACATAAGATGCAGTATCTTGATCCACACTTTACACACAAGTCACAAAATGTATGTCTCTCCAATCCGATATTCACCTTTACTACACTGCGCACATCCAACATTTGCATGTTCATTTCATATACGTTGCTGGGTTGACCATCCCCCATGCCTAAAGATGTCTCAGGAAGATCTTCATATAATTGTTGTCCTTCAAGACCGAGATAGTGGAGTAAAATTGCCTGTCTCCTTACTGGACCATATTTGTCAGCTACAATTGCCAACATGTAAATAATGAACAATTTCCTCCATTGTTTCCACAGTATTGAGGGCTTCCCAGGAGTAGAAAGGAATGTAGGCGGAGGAATTAAAGCTTGGTCCGCCATAATAACACAATATTACACTCCTTCAATCTATGCACGAGTCCCAACCTGCAAAGAATATACAAGGCAATAGAATGCAAACATGGTACAGCAGAGTCTCAAACCTGCAAAGGAATACAATATTAGAATAAAGGAGCACAAAAACAGCTAAAATAACACGCAAAATTATTAAAACAGTATACCATAACAAACTGCAGCAGCTTTATGGAAATCTTGCTCTGCAGGATGCCATCATGAGGAATATCCTGATTGTTACTGGCAGAACACGAACAGTGAACGTGGAGGACTCCGACTACTTTAGCGATTAATACGCTACTTTGGAGCATTACTAACGACATTGGTGACTTGTGCCCAGTGATTCAAGAGTTATGTGGAGTATCTGAACTTCCGGCTGGAAGTGGAGATATTGATGTGCAACGTGTCCGTCCTGATGATGGTCCCAAGGATTGTATAGACCAACGGGGTCCGAAACGTCGACAGTTTAACACTGTTTCGCAAATATAAAGATCATTGTCCTGATTCCAACTAATGTGTTGATATTCAAAATTGAATAAGAGATATGGTCTTTTGTTTGGTCCATATGAAGGAGCGAAAAGTGTTGTTATGCTACCGAGAATGAAATGTGAATATTGGAGTAGTATATATGTTGCCATATTTCAGTTTTTTAAAGAATTGTGAATAAATAGCATGACAAACTGTATTTCCTGCATTTTGTTTATTGAAGATCACTGTTTGGTGACTGAATCACACTAACTGAAGTATTATAAAACAAATCCTGTTAAGGCATTTTTTGTTTCTGTAAATCATGAGGAATATGTTCAGCCCAAAATCCAGTAATGTTCACTTTACTTCTCCTAGTTCTTGTCCCGTAGGTCGTACTCGTGGCTGGGTAGAAAGGAGTCAATCTTTAAGTGGCAACCCATGCTCCATTCAGTGTAGACTTCAGTAAGGTTCACTTTAGTTTTCCAAACGCCGACAGGTTCTTTCATTCATCTTTCCAGCAGTTCGTATGCATTGAAGTTGTTCCAAACAAACAAAATGGCTGCCAAAAACATTGTTTGACGTGTATATCGAGCTTGCTTTGCCCTCGAGTGATGATGTATCTTACGATACTCAAAGTCAGCGTGAAGAAGAGTGGACTGGACAGAAGAGCGCGTTAGCCAATCGGGTATGTAAACAATGGCTGCGCAGCCGCCACTGGAAAAATATACGTACTGCATACTGCAAAGGCGGTGAGTGCCAGTTGAAATCTTTGCGAGGGGCAGCAAGTAAGTGAAACAAGTTTTAAGGCATTCGGCAATTAGATGGAAAACAATTGCAGCAGCTTTAAGTCACATGCATGTGGCAGGAAAATATAAATTTGAAAGTTGCAGCGTGTCATAAATCAGCGCTATCATGCATATTTGCCACACGCCCAGTTTACCACTCATTTGATCATTTAACCTTCAACTATGTTGCTAAGTAGCCAAGTTCATATATTAATATGGTGATTCTACATGCCTCTTAAGATACAATCACCAAAGTAACGAAGAACCCATGGCCAAAAGATGGTACAGTGTAACAGAGATAGCAGACGCTGCTTTAAGAAATCAGTTGAAGAGCGGGGCACTATGAATTTCCATCAGTGTAGGAAGGTGAAATCTGACTATATGGTTATCCCAACTTTTTTTCCTGGTGTTTTGCTGGTTTTCGACTTACTTGGTCTGGGACCCTGCTATTCAGGGCCCCAGACTATCTGCTTTCTATATAAAATGGACTCCATATACTTACATTGGTTACTGGGTCACCCTTGTGAGGCCCTGTATAGTGTACCATAGGTACCCAGGGCATAGATGCACCCTAGGCCTACCAGGGGCTGCAGCATGTATTGTGCCACCCCTGGTTTGCCTTCCAAACTGACACCACAGGCCTGTTCACACAGCCTGGGTAAGGTGGTGTAATCACCCCTTACTTAGATATAGTATACCTATATCTACCTTTATATATATATATATATATATATATATATATATATATATATATATATATATATATATATATATATATATATATATATAGACACATATACATCTATAAGCCACTCCTATGGTAGGCCTCGACAATCCTGAAAGGTAGAATTCTTGGTTTTATGTGAGCGGGTACCCTAGCATGAGCTGAGCCCCTCTGCAGCTTTCGGACCCATCTCCTTATAGCTGTTCTATGATATTGCCATACCATATACTCTTAAGTGCATTATAACCCTCACAGTTAATGCTAACTTTGGTTTGGCTTTATCAAAACATGTCGTGTAAGGTGTCAAACACTTTGGAATACTACCCCCCACCAATTCTGGGTTTGGGGGTAGCATTCCACCCTTCTAGAGAGAAAAGACATGTAGCTTACTGCTTTACCCGGTTAAAGTTAAACAGAGCCTCAGCATCACAAAATGGATGCTGCTGCCACAAACACAAGTCTGACCTCCTGTTGCTGGGGGAAACTCCAGCAAGGGCGGCCTGGACAATCGGTTTCCTGTCCAGGGAGGTGCCAGCACCTCCCCAGACAGGGGTTTTGTGTATTGGGGCAGGGAGGGCTGCATTCAGTGAATGCATATAGACACTGCCTGGGGCACAAAAGGTGCTCCATGCTTAGCCTGGTTCAAACCAGTTGCTGGGGCACTCCAGCCCCAGCTCTGGTACGAAACTGGACAAAGGGAAAGGGGTGTAATCACCCCCTTCTCAGGTCCACCCATAGGAGGGACCTAGTCAGGTAATACAGCCCCCAATCCTTAGTATAAGTATAGGGGCTGTCTCCCCAGGACTTTGGATTATCCTGGACGAATCTTTGAAAGACATATCTTGGACCTTCAAAATAACATTCTGACTGGAAGATGGAAGACATCTCCCTTGTGATCAAGGAGTGACCACCCTGTGTAAACAGGCACCACCAGCAACTTTCACGGTCTGCAGTTTCAAGGCTCCCGTCTGAACCCGAAGACTTTGCAACTCAAGAACAAGACTTCCAGACTTCTCTGACCCGATCCATATCCACAGCAAAGCTGAGACCCGTGGCAGACACGAGAGACGTGGGACCGGACATCTTGGACCTCCTGCATTTTGCTACCTGCACTCCTTTCCTGAAGCCTCAGTAAGTTGTGCATTGGGGTACAAGAAGCCCCAGCCCGAGCACTATTTGGACTGAAGCCCAGGCCCCCACACTCCACGAGTGTCCCGTGGGCCCCGCCTTTGCATTTGAGCTTGATGTGTCTTCCTGGTTCCTTGCCCATTGGATAGTGAGCCCCCTGAAGATGCCATCTTAAATTTACTCTGCTCTTCTGGTTTCTCCAGGCTTGCTCCAGCTTTCCTGCAAAGGAGAAGTACCACAGATCTTTATGGTCTGCAACAGAGCCAATCTTGACATCCTGTGTGGGTTGCGGTTGCCAAGGCTTGTTGGGTCCAATCTGGATACTGGCACCGCAGTCATCTAGATCTATTGTTGGACAGCTCGAATCCAGCACCTGGTCATCGTCGATGCCTCATGGACCTTGTGGCTAAAGAGACAAACTCACCTTCTTACCTTAAAGCACCCAACATCGCCTGGTTCCTTCCTGGTCACTGGCTAGTGACCCATACTCTGTCCCCTCTGCTTTTGGGTTCTTCACATCACCAATCCACCCTTGGATCCACCCGGACACTTTTCCTCTGGTCGCCTGCAGCACTTCTTTGCAGCTCTCCATAGAAAACGACGACAAAATCCAACACGAAAAGACACCTATGCACCCTGCTTCCCTGGGTGAGGTAACACGAGTACTCCAGTGCTCTGCGGATCTTCACTCTCAAAGTGTCCTAGTTTAAAAGGGTTCCATCCTAGTCCATCCGGAAGTGTCCTTAAACAGTAGCTTTGTAACTTCTTCGTTTCCCATTAGAAAGTCAATGGTAACTCGTGACTGTGTTTAGACACTGCATGCATCTCCCGTGGGCCTCCTACTTCCTAACCTTTGGTTATTTAGTGTAGCCCTAGCGATTCCACAGGCCCCAGGCCTGCTTTCTAACTCTCACGTGGTACTTATACCACTTTCTTAGCATATGGTTTGTGAGGCCCCTAGGGCATAACGTATACTGTGCAACTTATTGTATATTAACTGTATGACTTGTATTTTATTTTGACCTCTGACCTCATAAAGAGTGCCGAGGGGTTGTGTTTAGATTAAATACATATATATTTGATATATACCTTGTGTGGTGTCTTTCATTTGGTATTCAAGGGATTATTTATGGTAAAACAACTTGCTTAACTCGCCTACTGAAGTCTTAGCCTGAAGACTGCTGGTTCATGCTACCACTAGGATACCTTTCTATAAGGTTGACTTTACAACCACCATCAATAAGGGTCAATTAGACTGGTGCAACGTGCCCACTAGAACTAGTGGACATCATATGCAGGCTAACTTCTCACAATCAGCAGCTTGCTTCATAGGAAGAATTAAAAATAATTCCTTACAATTTCCTTACCAGGGGTGGAGGTAGTTTACATATGTCCCCTGCACAAACCTCAGGTTCAACTCATTGCCAGTTATGTAGAGGTCCACATAGTCATATGTAGGGTAAAAGTAGGTTTATTTTTTATCAGGTACCTCCAGCTGCTTACTTCTCCAGTTTCCTAACTTCAACTCCCCTTTCCTTCAAGGGAATACACTCTATTCCTCAGTTCCAAGTTCTAGACCATCTGGAAGATTCCAACAACTTCACATTAATCCTCCTGAAACACTTTAGCAAGGTCTTAGCTGGCATTAGCCTTTGTGTTTTAGCTGCACTCAAAGGTGCTTTCTGTCTTCCCAGTGTAAATAAGCCCATTGGCCGCTAAAAAAGAGGCAATTTTTCACTTAATTTCTTTTTTAACAAGCAAGCTCATGAACATTATTCTGTTCTATTCGTATATCTTGTAAAGTTCATGGCTACCTGAAATAGGCTTTCCAGAGCTCTCAGTTATAGCTGGAGGGAGGCTGTTTAAAGATGTTTAGGAATCAATGTATGTTTTCAATTACTTTCTGAAGCTCATTTGTAATCTAGTCTCATGCTGGTAGGTAATGAGTTCCAGAGATTTGGTGCGAGATATGTGAAGCAACAACCTCAACCTTCGACTCTTGATTTTAGAGATGAAGAGAAGGCCTAGACTGTTTGATCTTAGCTCCCTATTGGTTCAATGTGAGGTGACAAGTTGATGGAGAATATGTGAGGCTACTTTATATTTTGCCCAATGTGTGATACATAGTGCCTTGAATTGTATTCTACAATTTATGGGCAACCAATGAAGAGATTTGAGCACTGCATTTGCTGAATGAATTTTAGCAATACCCAGCAGTAATCAGGCCACAGCTTTCTCGATGATTTGCAATTTTTTTATGACAACCATTGGGGTGCCCAGGTAAAGTGAATTGCCATAATCAAGGTAATATCTTTATTGGTCCTTGTATCACTGTCCCTCACTCCTTCAAAAGTGGGCAATTTCGGAGCCTTCCTTAAAGCTCTAAGGAGGCTGAAGCCACTGGCAGCCAACGTCATTACCTGGGATGTTATGGAAAACTGTTTGTCCAAAGTAATCTCCAAACTCTTGACTGCCAGCTTGGGGGATGGACATTTCCCTTGGTATGGAGGACAGTTAATTTGGCCCAAAAGTGTTCGACTATTGACAACTATCATGACCTCCATTTCATCCCCATTTAGTTTTGGACAGCTAGCTGCCATTCAGTTGGATACCTTCTCCGGACAACTGTTAAGTCTAAACTGGGATTAGAGTTTTTTAGTATAATCAGGAAGTGTGGCGCTCAGACCAGTCTGCGTTTTGGGTGAATGGTGTTTTGAGTACATACGGTGCTGCCAGGTCGGGGGAACTACCCAATAACCCCCGTTGATTTGTGAGTCAGGAACCCAAAATGGTTTGATAAGCACGGTCCTGGGCACACGTGATGGGGATACAATGATGGTGCAGCAGTCTTTTTTAAAGGTCAAACGTTTCTGAGGTGGACACCAGTGTGATATTTAGAGATATTTCATCAGGAAAATCAAAATGTAATCAAACAGTCTACACATGTTTTAACAGGGAGTGAACCCATCTACATGCTCCACGAAGGACCACCTGTCCAGCACAGTTCCCAGACTGTGGATGGTCCGATACCCTCTTCTCAGGAATCCAGGTTATCCCGATCGCGGCGCAACCACCCCCACTCCAGTTCTAGAGACATTGGAGTTCCACGTTTGGCCTTCTGTACTGAGCACCACAGTAGGTACACCGCCCGACCAAGCTCCTTCACAACCCCAGGCCGAGTTGAAAATATCACCGGCTCTGAGGGACCCCATTCACGAACCTTCCAAACATTATGCAGCCCTGAAGAGTCACAGGCTTACTGCATTGTGACAAAACACGTGTCGGCTGATTGTTTGATTTCATTTTGATTTTCCTGATTAAATATCTCTAAAGATCTTACTGGTGTCGACCTCAGAAACTGTTAAGTCTTTAAGAGGCAGATCCTATATCAGGGGATAGAAAGACGATACTATATGTACCGTCTGCATTGGATACCATCATAAAACCATATGAACGGGTGATATCCAAAGAGGGCAGACGTAGAGATTAAAGAGTGTAGGGCTCAAAGAGGAGCCCTGTGGTACCCCACATTTGAGCTTTTGATTTGCTGAAAGGAAAGGCCCCTCACTGACCTGAAAGCTCAGCTTCATTAAAAATGGCGCAAGCCATTTCATGGCACTGTCTGCCTACCTCTTCCAAACGGTGGAGTAGTGTTGGATAGGAAACTACTTAAAATGTTATACTCAGTGCTGCTGACCCAGCTTGATCTAAGACCTTTTTGAGATCTTCTGTGGTCCCTAGAGCACTGTTTCTGTACTACAGCCTGAACACATTCCTGTTTGAGTGGAGTGAAGATTATTATTAGATTCCATTCCCTTCTGCCTCATCCTCTTTCATGCTGTCTTTTCATCCGGATGTGTGTTGATGGAATGCACATGGCTTTTGGCCACAGCAGACTCCTATAAAATGTAACTGTAGTCATATAGGAACCAGTTTCCAGAGTGGGATATGAAAGCTTGATTAGAACATTATTTCAGAAGAGGGAAGCCCTGCACCATCATGACTCTTTGGACTGCCAACCTCTGTGAAACAGCTTGTACTCATATGCACTTGGTGTCTACCCTACTGCCGACACTGAGCGTATATGCTGGGTCATCCCTCCAGCAAAGAGAAGATATCAATCCAAGTAGACCAATCCTTATCCTGAAGTTACTCTTCCTGAATTTGGATCTACATGTTTTTCAGTTCTTTAAGGCTAGGATTCGGCTTGATTCCGTGATGAGACACCACCTGCTGTATATGGTGATGCTTCTGACCTTGACGCATGGAATCACTTAGTCAGTACAAGAAACTGAGAAAGTGGGTACAGAAATTGAATTGAGTACATACTCCCTATCCCTCAACAGATACAGTAAGTAGGAGCACTGCTCAATAAACAAGTGCAAGTGTAATGAGTTGCGCAAACTCTTTCATTATTCACATGTGGGACCCAGTCCAATTGTACACACAACCTTCACATGGCATTGTATGGAGCATTGATCCGTAACCACACTCTGTGTAACCTGGGTGCTGGTAGAGAAGTTCCATAGACCCTCGACAGCATCCTGGATACTGCAGCTCCATAGAACATTGCTGGCTTGCATGCTAACCACCCTCAGTATCTTCAAGAAGTCCTATGTGGGGTTGCATGTGCCTCTCTTTGTTCTTAATCCACATTCTAAAGCATCCCATGTGTCAGACCCCCTGTCTGGTTCAATCACTACCTGGTATGAGCCCTCGTAAGTATGGAGCTATTGTTCCTCTGTGGCTAGCTCATAAGGGAGCCACAATATCAAAGTTCTAAGGCACTAGTAAATCCAAACGCTAAATTTTGAGATAAAGCAATGCATCCCAACCCCAAAAGTCCTTATTGACACGGAGACTCTCGCATGGAGTAAATCGATTTAACACATCACATTGATTTATTCAGTATAAAAAGACCTTTGAGTACAGTGCAAAAATGTGCATTACCGCTCGAGAGCCAGAGCAACCCTTAGCAAATATAAACCTTGGTCATTTGTATATTTGTGCAGTAATAAAAACAACAAGTTGCTGTTGCTGGATGACGTTGAAAGTCTAGAACCATAGCAGGTCTAGTAAGTGATGACATGTCTTAACCAACAGAAAACTGGCACTAAGATAACAACTGCAGTCAGACAACTAATGAACTGTTAGTACTCTAAGCAGATGATGGAGTAAACTAAATTTCCAATGAAAATCCATAAAGAAATAAACCCTTCTCCTAGACCAATGGTGAGTAGGGGTTTCACATGTGGCAGGATAATGAAACTTTTATGCTGCAGAATTAAACAGTTTCTTGACATAATCAGTAAATGTCAAATTGTTTTTCAACCCCATCAATGCTCATGACGAGCTCAGCTCGTCATGAGGCACAGTGGAGCTGTGCTTATGACGAGCTGAGCTCGTCATGAACAATGGTAAATCATGAGTTGCAGCACATGAGGGGAAAAGTCAAAGCAGCCAAGGGGTTAAAATACCCACCAGGCCCAGTAAGAGAGGTGGCGGCATCCAAACGCAGTCTTTGTGCTCAAAACATGTAGGTATTTCTAAATTCCACTTAAGCAGATGTCTGATTCAGGTTCAGGAGACATTCCCTCCTCTGACATCTATTAGAAATTGTGCACCATGGCTGAATACAATAAAACAATCAACAGGTACTCTGCCTTCAAAGGTTGTCTCAGAAAAGCAGTTCAACCCTTTTCTGAGGGCTTCTATTTCCCAATCTCCCCCAGATTGAATGCCAGATTCTCTGAGGGTAGAGCCCTTTTTTAGAGTTTGGTCCATAAGATACTCCATCACAACTGTGGCAGATGTCCTGTCCGCCATAATACAACTGCATCATGACCTATATCACTCATAATACAGAGTACAAAATATCCCATCTGCCAAAGTCTAATACCAGAAAACTGATCCCGCAGGTTACCAGCAATAGGTAATCTCACACCACATACTCACCTGGGCCCATAAATTCACTCACAACACACTGGCAATAACCTCTGGGGTCATGTTTTTGTATTTCTCTAGATTAGTTATTTCTAGTCCCTAACTAATCTTTCACTGATCAAAGAGTTCTTTCCTCTGATCAATGGACCATTAGTTGAACTAGTTGATGGTGAAATAACATACGTTTTTAAATATACTCACACCATAGAAATTATCACAGAGATGGGATGTATTTTAAATTTTATCTCAGATTAATTCATGCGAACCACTTACATGGTACAGAACAAACTCTGTTTCTCACAGGAAGGAAGATTTCAAATAATGAATAAAAATGCATTCATTTACACTTTGCAATGACATTGCATGAAAGGGAGAGGATAGAGAGAAAAGCACATACGCACATACACAGATATATTTATGATTACCTATAATGGTGTGAAAATCAACTCCCAGGCCTAGGAATTGGTAAGGGTCCCCAGGAAAGATCTGGCGAACAAAGGCTTTAGGACGGGAATTAGGACAGGAATCAGGACAGGACAGACGACCTCTCTATCACCGATGCTTGCGTAGCATCCCTCTCTGACACTCCCTTCCTCCTCGAGATTTTCTGCGATCTTCTTCTAAATTAATTTGCTCAAGAGAATTGGTTCAGCAATTCGATTCTTCTTCAGTATCACTCGTCACTCCGACAGCATCCCAGTCTCATGCGGCAGCATCTCCGTCTCCAGTCTAACTAACTAACTAATGCTACCTCAATTATACCTTTCTGTATGCTGGTACCACCCATTAATGTTTCAAACTTATGAAAATACTAACTCATATTGGACAGGCAAGGGGAGGTAATCATCACTCCATGCTTACTTATTACTCTTTTCAATTAGCCCTTTGTTAATAAACCCATCCCCATAATTCTTTATTCAAACTTTATTTCCCACCCGCATTCACAATGTAATTGTCACAAAATATAAAAAGTCTGCAGGTTCCCATCTATTTCAGTGGACTGTCGTTCCGGTTCTCAGAAAAGTATCCATCAGCAACCTTGGACGATGTTCAAGTTGACATTGCGTCTTCCAGCTTAGTTGCACTACTCTTGTGCGGTAGAATGAGAGGGAATAGACCAGGGGCCGCTGGTTGAATTTTAAACTGGTGGGGTATACGCAGAATGAATCAACGTATGCGAGCGAGGGCAGCAAGTGATCCCGATGGCAATAAGGGGGGTTCAGGGTTGTTTTACCCCCGTGGAGAATTTTTTTAAAAATTGTCATCTTTTTGGTGCAATTTTCAGCACTATTTCTGTGATAAATGGACTAAAAATTCAGTTCTTCTAGGCATTCATAGAAGAAAACTCATACATTATTTCAGAGAATTTCTGCGTTGCCAAGCAAGTCTGACTTCTGAAGAGGGCTAGGGTACTAAGCAAGACTGCTTTGTCTCTACCCTTTCTAATAGAAAACACTAGTTAGCGATGTGAACAAGTTCAGTGGAAAAATCTATTCATATACAATATAGCATGCTATTTCAATGGTCCCACAAAAGAAACCCATTCAAAAGAAACTCATATTTCGCAAGACACACTGCATTCACAAATTGGCTATACACTACAGGTACCCTCGATCCTGTGCAATAATCATTTCTTTCCTCTTGCCGAACAGGTACAGATGCCCCCGTCACAATTGATACACACAGGGCCCCAGGCAGGAAATTCTTTCCCCTCGAACCCCACAGATGATTCCACCTAATTATTACAGCAAATCATTGAACTCACAAAAGAGGTAGGCGGCCTTAAGATTATGGTAACACGAATAGCTTCTGACCTTAAAGTACATACACTTGTCGCTGATACTGAAATGTTATATTTTCGCCAGACACAACTTCAAAAGGCACATTTAATGATCACTGTGGGAGTTTTTCAAACTCAATAGATGGTCAGGGTTAGGAAATCGAAAAGTGTAAACAATTGTGAAAGAACTCCACTGCCGGCCGCATAAGTAATTGACATAAAACTTTAGTTCACACGGATCAAACTGCTGATTTTTTAAAGTATTAATGAGAAATATGACAAACAACTTTATTGATGTCAAAATGCCATTTCATTTAGTAAACCTGCAGTGTATGAACATGAATTTGGGCCACACGCATTTCCAAAATATTTAATTAGCTTGAAGTCTGATAATTATATAAAACAATACTTCCTCTGCAGCAAAAGTTAGCAAGATTGGTTTAATACTGTCTATGCCTAGACAATACTGTACCTTTTGGTATTCTGCAAAATAATACATTAATGGGCATATGCATCAAAAATCGGTCATACAAGTCCTTATTAGCGAAAAATAAGGAATCGCTAATGAGGACTCGCATACCGTGATCCATCAACAGATTCGGTATTAAATACCGAATCAGTAAAAATCGCTAAATAAATCGATTGCGAGACCCCAAAAAAAAGATTAGCAAATACCGAATTAGCAAATACCGAACCGGTATTTGCGATTCCGGTATTAGCGAATTCGCAAAAAAAAGCCTGGCGCTTCTGAAGCAGGTTGATGACATCACAACCAGGAAGTGACACAGCCCATGCTTCATTCAGTGCCCTGAGGAGCTCAGAGAAGGAGGCAGAGCACAGGAGCTGAGGAGTGACACAGTGCCAGCACAAACAAGATACTGCACAGCATTCCACGATGGAGAAGGATGCACCCCAGGACAAGGAAACGCCCAGGAAGAGGAAGCGAAAGTTTTCTGACACAGAACTTGAAGTACTCACTTAGGGGGTGAGCAGCAAACATGACAGGCTGTTTGGCAAGCTGTCCCTGAAGGTGCCTGAGGCAGAGAAGCGAAAGATGTGGCTGCGCATCAAGGAGAGGGTGAATGCGGTAGGAGTCACCCACCGCAGCATTGATGATTTAAAAAAGAGGTGGTATAACCTCAGGAAAAAGGCAAAGGAGAGGATTGCAGAAAGGGTGAAGGATGCAGCTGGCACAGGAGGGGGAACACCGAATGTCACACCAGACATAGCCCTTGAGGACCTCATTGAGACGACCATTGAGCCCGAAGCTGTTGTGGGGGTCACCCAATTGGATACTTCCGGTGCTGCGGCAAGAGGACAAGGTAAGATGCATGCCAGTGCAGATATGCAGCGTGTTGTCAACCCCTGCCCATTCCCCCAGGCCGAACACAGTGCATATGTAGCCGTTCCCAACGCATATCCCCTCACCAGAGTGTTGCATCATGGGAGTTGTAGTCATATCATGAAAGAGTGCATGCCTGACCCCTGATGTGAATGAAATGAAACCAGCAGCACTGGGCCAAATGTTAGTCATACATCATGACAAAATAATAGCAATTCACTGTTTCACAGACAGATGCATCACCCCTTGATTCAGATGACAGCGGCCGCCTCATCATCTCTGAAACCCCAGTGGTGACCGATGCTGAGACCCCGCAGGGACGTGAACCCACAACACCACCATCACCACCGCCACAGCCATCACCTCCAACACCACCACCACCACCCCGGCGGGCAACACCACCACCACCATCGCCACTAGCGCGGACAACTACACCACCACCACCATTGCAGACAACTACACTAAGCCGCAGGGCAAATGTCCCCTCCCTGCAGGTGATGGCGACATAGCAGAGGCCAGCAGCCAAAATTGTTCCATGGCAGACAGCCGTTACTTCGACCGCCCAAACACCAGCACGTGTGCGAGTCCGACAGCGGGCCAGGCCTCTGGGTAGAGCTGCAGGGAGATCTGAGGTTCCAACAGACGGGTACGGAGTGGTTGAGACACATATGCTGCGTGTCTAGCGCCTGCAGGGGAGACACATTGGTGCTATGAACATTAACCTTTCCAAATTGTCAAACAAAATAGGCAACATGACTGAGGCTGTGTGTGAGATGACCACAGCCGTTGCTGAGGGCAACAGTAACATTAAACAGTGCCTGCAGGAACTCACACGTGCTGTGATTGCAGGTCAACAGAGCGAGCGCCGGAGGCATAGGAAGAACATGCTCCGTTCCAATGCCTCCATTAGGACCATTACTAAGCTGTGCAAAAGCACAGCTGTGCTTTCACGCAGGTCGGTGTCCCTGCAGGTCGACTTGGGGCATTATTGTGGAGATTTGGCTAAGTCCTTAGAAAGAGCGACCATTGCAGTGGAGCTTCTGCAGTCTGGGACTTTCAGTGCCAGCAGTTTGGGAGGAGAGGAGGGGAGTGAGGCTGCTTCAAGCGTGAGCAGCATCTCTGTGCCGGAGGCCAGCGAGAGGAGGCGCAGTGCGCACAGCGCCACAGCAACTGACACACATCGCAGCGATGTGGAGGAGTCACAAGACAGGAGGCTGGGGGTACGTGGCAAGCGCAAATAGCCATGTTCCATTGGCTCCCTGGCCATTGTGACGTAACCATGGGCCAACCTACTGCCACATGATACACCCGTGATGACAACAGACATGTATCCCAATATTTCTTTTCCTTCTGCGTCATGTTGGCGTCTCATTTATCTGCACCTGACAGCTGCTCATGAGCATTAAAAATTTGCTATCAAGATCATGTTGTGATGGCTCATTCTTACCTGTGATCATGTGTC
The DNA here is from genome assembly GCF_964263255.1 of Lissotriton vulgaris. Taxonomy (NCBI): domain Eukaryota; kingdom Metazoa; phylum Chordata; class Amphibia; order Caudata; family Salamandridae; genus Lissotriton; species Lissotriton vulgaris. The sequence continues at coordinate 1,012,310,256 of NC_141699.1, read as the reverse complement.
ACCATGGGACCATGGTGTCATCCCTGTATCTCGGGCACTCCTTTGGTTCTCATGAAAGCAGTGCGCTTCCTATTTTGAACAATACTTCATTCTTACCTGTCTCAGAAGTGATGCCGTGTTATGTATGTCCGCCTCCTTTGGCCTTCTGCTGTGTTAGGCACGTGTGCCTGTTGGTGTTGGGGGGGTTGGTGTGCACGTAAGTCGTCCTCTCCGTCCACCTCTATTGGTATCTCCCTTCTTGTGGCAATGTTGTGCAGCATTGCACAGACCGCTATGATCCGGCAGCAGGTCACTGGGTCATACTGCAAGGCACCTCCTGTCTTGTGTAGTATCCGGAAGCGACTCTTGAGGATGCCAAAGGTTCGCTCCACCACATTCCTGGTGCTGATGTGTGCTGTGTTGTAGCGCTGCTCCTGAGGTGTTGCTGGGTTGAGGTAGGGAGTGAGGAGATACTCCTGCAAAGTGTAGGCGCTGTCACCTACAGGGTGTGGAGCAAAGAGTTAGCAGCAAGAATGCAATTATACATGTGAGGATGGAGTTACTGATGAGGCATTAGTATGTACCTAGTAGGTGTCCCTCTCCAAATTCACCGTTGATCAGACACCTGTGGATGCCATTGTGACGGAATATGTATGCGTCGTGTGTGCTTCCGGGGAATTGGGTTACAATGTCCTTTATGATGTGCTTGGCATTGCACACGACCTGCACGTTGATTGAATGATATGACTTCCGGTTGCGGAAGATGTATTCGTTGGCTGAGGGAGGACAGATGGGGATATGCGTGCAGTCAACACATCCTATCACAAGGGGGGATTTGTGCCACCTGGTAGAACTCCTGTTTGGTGTGGTTCAACTGCTGTGGGGTTGTGGGGAAGGTCATGTGGCAATGCATGAATGTCAGCAAGGCATCTAGGAATTTGTGGAAGAAGCAGGATAGTGCGCTTTGCGGCACGCCTCCAGCTTCTGCTATTACCCCCTGGAAGCTTCCAGATGCCAGCAGGTGCAGGCTGCATAGCACCTGGACATGGGCTGGGATGGCGTTGGTCCTACGGGTCTGGTGCTGCAGTAGTGGTTCCAGCTCAGCAATGAGGCACATGATCATAGCCCGGTTCAATCTGTACTTGTCGTAAATCAGTTCCTCTGTCTGGCCCAGCAATGTGATGTGCACCCTGAAGACCCTGTCCTGGATCATCCTCCTGTGCTGTGCAAGAGCGTTGTTTCTCCTCCTCCTAGCAAGCATGTAGGGGGCAGTCATTTTGGTAGACATACAGGGTCTCCAGAGGCATATTTAAAGGGTTTCTGATAGTCTGCACCTGTGTTTTAATTGTTTTTTTTCTTCCTTCCAATAACTTTACCTCCAGTTTGTGATTCCCCTTATTTTGCTCATGCAAAATAGCGATTTTGGGCATTTTCGGTATTTGCGAGTTTTGATGCATTTTGTTGCGATTCTTTATTAGCGATTCGGTATTTCCAGAGGCTGATTTCTTTCTCGATATCAGCTCTCAGGGTTGTTCCCTCTAAGCATGGGCGGAAAATCCGTTCCGCTCGCGGATTTTGCGGATTTTCGGTAAATTCGCAATCCGCGAACGTTCACGAATTTACCGAAAATCCGCAAATTCGCACGCAGCGGATATTCTTTTCTTGGTGATACAATTTTGCGGCGTGCGGCGTTCACTTACCGTCATTCAGCGTTTGCCGAGTTGTTTTTCTCGATATTTTGCGAGTGCTGCGCCATTTTGGATCTTGCTGCGGGATCCCGCGGGAGTTTGGTGACGCATCGCGAGAGTTCGCAATTGCGAACATGTAGGTGCGGCGGGCAGCAACAATCTCGCACTCGCGAAATTACAATATTTGCAATTCTGCACAAGAAATCCACTAGCAAGCAGCATAGACTTTCTGAAAATCATGATTTTTATCAGAATAACTCCTCAGGTTGACATTTGCCTGCACTTTTTTGGATTTGAGGCCTTTTGACTCTCTTTGGATCACTTTTGGATTAGAAATCAACTTTCATAAGTAAGTTTGTTTGGGGCATTACAGTTGCTGTTCTGCAGAAAGCACTCAGCAGGTGCAAAAGTTCACTCATCATTAGTAACCATTCCCTGTAGTACCTCCTGAGGGCCTCCTCCAGAGTTCAGTTGCCTATGTTTGTTTGGGGCATTACAGTTGCTGTTCAGCAGGTGCAAAAGTTCAAACTCATCATTAGTAATAGTAACCATTCCCTGTAGTGCTTCCTGATTGGGGCCCCTCCAGAGTTCAGTTGCTAGTTGCAACAATTGTATGACCCTGCTCTGACCCTCACAGCAGGCTCATAGAATAGCTACAAGTAGGCCACAAAGGTCCTGGGAAAAAAATTGCACTGCAACAGAAAGCAAATTACAGATAAGGAAGCAGGTGCCTGACTGGAATTTTAAAACAGTGACACATTAATAAATCAACCCCAAATTAATTCATGTCAGTTGAAGCAGGGCAGGTGTGCTTGCTTTTCCCCCCCATAATCTACAGTGATGATGAACCAGAGGGTGGCATTGATGTACCAGAGGGTGGCATGGGTGAAACAGAGGGTGGCAGTGGTGAAACAGAGGGTGCTGGGAACCTGTGATGATGAACCAGACTTAGAAACAACATAGTCGCGACCGTTGCGAGCCGACAAGTAAGTTCGCAATTGCGAACTGGTACAAAACCTTTGCGAACTGGCAGAAACCCTTGCGAACACAAAAAAAATCCGCAAATTCGTGAGAATTCGCGGATTTTGCGGATTGCAAGTTCACAAATACGCAAATTCGCGAACGCCAGATTCGCAAAATTCGCCCATGCTTAGTTCCCTCTCAGTACAGTGGCCTCTCATGGTTGTGCGCTTTCAGTGCTGTGGCCTCTCGGGGTTGTGGTCTCTCCAGGTTGTGTTCACTCATTGCTGTGGCCTCTCCTGGTTTTGGCATCTCAGTGCTGTTGCCTACCAGTGTCGTGCCCTTTCAGTGTTGTGGCCATTCAGGGTTGTGCCCTCTCAGGATTGTGATTCAGAAAAGGGGGTGGTGATGAACAGAGTGTCTGAATTAAGCAGACCACTCTTACCCAGTCCAAAGATCAGGGCTTTAATCCATCACCGTTTTTTAGCTCACTGCACCATCCCAGCTCAGAACCTGGCTATATGCAAATTAGTCTGTTCCTGTCCCAGTGCATGATGGGAACAGGGCAAACCAAACTACCAAGCCAATTCTTATACTGGGAAGGAAGCAAGCTTCCGGGTACCGGTTTCTGGCATTTCAGCCGTCGTCGGCCCGGCTTGCTTGAATCCTGATGGTGCAATGAGCAAGGGACTCACATCTGAGTATACCCTTCCACGCTTATGGTGGCCAAAATGATTCAGAAAAGGGGGTGGTGATGAACAGAGTGTCTGAATTAAGCAGACCACTCTTACACAGTCCAAAGATCAGGGCTTGATCCATCACCGTTTTTTAGCTCAATGCACCATCCCAGCTCAGAACCTGGCTATATGCAAATTAGCCTGTTCCTGTCCCAGTGCATAATGGGAACAGGGCAAACCAAACTACCAAGCCAATTCTTATACTGGGAAGGAAACAAGCTTCCGGGGACCGGTTTCTGGCATTTCAGCCGTCGTCGGCCCGGCTTGCTTGAATCCTGATGGTGCAATGAGCAAGGGACTCACATCTGAGTATACCCTTCCACGCTTATGGTGGACAAAATGATTCAGAAAAGGGGGTGGTGATGAACAGAGTGTCTGAATTAAGCAAACCACTCTTACCCAGTCCAAAGATCAGGGCTTGATCCATCACCGTTTTTTAGCTCACTGCACCACCCCCTTTTCTGAATCATTTTGTCCACCATAAGCGTGGAAGGGTATACTCTGACATGAGTCCCTTGCTCACTGCACCATCAGGATTCAAGCAAGCCGGGCCGACGACGGCTGAAATGCCAGAAACCGGTCCCCGGAAGCTTGTCTCCTTTCTGGTGAAGAATTGGCTTGGTAGTTTAGTCTGCCCTGTTCCCATGATGCACTGGGCCAGGGACAGACAGATTTGCATATAGCCAGGTTCTGAGCTGGGATGGTGCAGTGAGCTAAATAACGGTGATGGATCAAGCCCTGATCTTTGGACTGGGTAAGAGTGGTCTGCTTAATTCAGACACTCTGTTCATCACCACCCCCTTTTCTGAATCCTCTCAGGATTGTGGCCTCTCAGGGTTGCGGCCTCTCAGTGTTGTGCACTTTCAGTGCTGTGGCCTCTCAAGGTTGTGCCCTCTCAGGGTTGTGACCTCAGCATTGTGCACTTTCAGTGCTGTGGCCTCTCAGGCTCGGCATGTGCACTGGTGCGTACAGCAGCTCTCTCCCCGCTGGGTTTATGTAAATCTTCTCGGGTTGTGCTCTCGGTGTTGAGGCCTCTCCATGCTGTGGCCTCTCATGGTAGTGGGCTCTCAGGGTTGTGGCCTCTCATGGTTGTGGCCTCTCAGGGTTGTGCCTTCTCATGCTTGTGCCCTCTCAGATTGTGCCCTTTCTGTGCTGGGGCCTCTCAGGGTTTTGGCCTCTCATGGTTGTGGCCTCTCAAGGTTGTGGCCTCTCAGGGTTGCGCTCTCTCGGGGTTGTGCTCTCTCAGTGCTGTGGCCTCTCATGGCTGTGGCCTCTCAGGGTGGTGGTCTCTCAGGGTTGTGCTCTCTCTGGGTTGTGCTCTTTTGGTGCTGTGGCCTCTCATGGTAGTGCCATTTCAGTGCTGTGGCCTCTCAGGTTCGACGGTGTACATTGGTGCGTGCAGCAGCTCTCTCCCCTCAGGCCTGTACAATGTTTCACATTGGAGCGTAAAGATCCAGAGTGTGGTAGGCACAGGGCCAGGGAATCCATGAACCGCGGTGGGGGCGCTCTCCGCCTATAAGTAGCGGGTAATGGAGAGCGAGGCTCACACAGCGGACTGTTACACAGAGCTGAAACCTCTCAACCCTCACAGAGAGCTACGCTCTCATAGAAATCGCTCAACCCTCACATACAGTTCAACCCTCATAGAGCGCTTCACCCTCACAGAGAGCTCAACCCTCACAGTCTTCAACCATCACAGAGCGCTCTGCTCTCAAAGCGACCACTCAGCTCTCACATAGACCTTGCAACCGTCACAGAGTCCTCAAACCTCACAGAGAGCTCAACCCTAGCAGAGACAGCTCAACCCTCACATACAGCTCAACCCTCACAGAGCCCTCAACCCTCACAGAGAGCTCAACCCTCGCAGAGACTGCTCAACCCTCTCATACAGCCCAACCCTCATAGAGACCTCAACTCTCACAGATACCTCACAGCAGCTTTCTTGTCCCTCACGGAGACCTCCACCCTCACAGCACAGCAAACCCTTCCCCATGTCCATGTGCCGCCGGCATTGTGTCTGCCCCCTGGTGGGCTCTGCTGCCCCCTCCCACAGCTCCTGAAGTTGCCCTTACCATGGCAACCAGTGGAAGGAACAGGGAGGCGTAGGTGCTCATCTTTGATGCCAGCGCCAGGCCCCCGAGGACCCCTGGTGGGCACCAGGGCTCAGGCCCAACCCACAGTGGCTCCAAGAAGCACCCCCGGAGAGTGCTTTACCCACCCAATGTGAATTTTGTCCCCCTTCATGTCATTCTCTGGGAGGGCCAGCCACACACTAACTTAAATCCTCTATTTTTGAGGGAACAAACCATAAGAGACTTCCTGGTTCGTACGGGTATATCACTCAAACCCTTTTATTATTTATTTGTTTTTTGTCTTTTTTTAAGTATTGATGTATGAAAGGGCTCTGATACGCGAGGAAACCAAAATAAAAAGCAGGTGTCTTTTTTAGAGAAGGACCAGCAAGGAAAAACCAGATTCAAGGTGCCATGGGAGATGCGGACAAGGAGGAATTTTTACAAATCATAAAGGCGCCATCCACAATAGTCAATCTATCAGACAAAACATTCACAAAAGATGAGGAATCCGTACTAAATCTTGGACTAAAATTTGTACCTCGTCAACAAACAGACTTTACCCAAATGAAGTTAGAGACCATAGAATTTTGTCGCAAAATTCGACTGAGGGCCTTTTTTGCCACCTATGATAGAAAAAGAAACTACAGGGTTACGTAATAAATCGACCTTCATACCTAGTCAAAAAATTCCTAAACAGGTTTATGCCTTCGAACAAATCATGCTTTCCTCAATTGACAAACTAGAGAGAAATAAAAAATATTTCCAACAGAATATGAGTAGAGGACAGAGAAGTGCACTACATGACTTGAGGAATGATACGTCGATAGTTGTGAAACAGGCCGACAAAGGCGGAGCTGTAGTCCTTTGGCCAAGAGAACAATATCTTGCTGAAGCCAATACACAGGTGAGCAACACTGTTTGGTATAGAACCCTACAGGAAGATCCGGTCAAAAACATTCAGGGACTGATAGCAGATACTGTTAAAATAGGGTTAGATGAAGGCTATGTTGGTGTGAGAGAAGGTGAATTTTTAATCAAAAAATATCCAAGGACTCCAATCCTGTACTTCCTCCCCAAGATCCATAAAAGTCTAAATGAGCCGCCAGGACGACCCATTGTTTCTGGGTGCGATTCCTGCCTGGAACCACTTGCGAAATATGTTTTTTCTTGAAACCCTTTGTTAGCTCTGTTAAATCATATCTCAGAGACACAATGGATTTCCTCGTCAAAGTAGAAGGGACTGATTTTAATCCTGCATCACAATTGCTTGTGACAATGGACGTCACGTCCCTTTATACTCAAATACCCCAGGGAGAGGCATTGGAAGTAATTGAGCTTTATTTAGAAGCTCGTGCAAGACCACATCGAGTCCCTACCAGCTTTATTCTCAAATTGGCAGAAATAGCGTTGCGCAAAAATTACTTCCGATTCAATGAGCAGGTCTTTATGCAGACCAAAGGGACTGCTTGGGATGCCCCTATGCTCCTGAGATGGCCATATTGTATATGGCAGAATATGAGAAGAAATTTATTGAAAAGGATAGCCCATATTGCAGTCACATTAAGCAATGGCTACGATATATCAACGACGTGTGGCTCCTGTGGCAGGGGAGCCACACGGAGTTGATGAAATTTCATGGATGGCTTAATTCCAAACATCCAGACATTAAATTTTCTATTGAGATCAGTGACACAAGAATGACGTTCCTGGATGTGGAAATCACATGTTCAAACGGGAAGTTGGTCTCCTCTTTGTACAAGAAGCAGACTGATAAAAACACAATACTGCACCACCAAAGTGACCACCCCAGGAACTTGAAGGCTAACTTGCCCTATGGCCAACTGCTCCGTATCAGGAGAAACTGCACGGAGTTGTCAGAGTATGAAAGACACGCTGACACATTCTGTCACGAAATGGAAAGCCGTGGTTATCCGAAAAAACTGTTAAAAAACTCATTCAAGCGGGCACGATGTACACCACGCGAATGTTTGCTACAAACAAAATCAAAGGCTGAACTAGACCAGATGGTCTGTGTCACCACATTTGGGCCTGACACAAACAAATTCAGACAAACCGTGTTAAAAAATTGGCACTTACTAGAAAACCTGGACTGTCCATTTCCCCGTCCTCTTTTCGCGTATCGTAAGAACAGGAGCATCGGACAACATCTTGTCCGAGCCGAGATAGCATTACCCAAACTTAAGAGTGACCTATTGTCTCAATGGGGAATGAAACCCATTGAGGGACATCATAAAAGTGGGACATGCATGGCCTGTGGGACTACTGTGGAAGGGAAGAAATTCCAACATGGGAATATTAAGTGGAAACACTTAAGTTTCTCAAATTGTAAAACACGAAATGTTGTGTATGTAGTCATCTGTCCATGTAATAAGATTTACATAGGCAAGACAACACAACAAGTGAATATGCGCATAACGCAACATAAGTCTAGAATCAAGAATAAAGACCCATTGACCATGATAAACTTCTACAAAAAAAGAGGCCTACCTTATACTTAAGTTTAATAGCGCACTCAGCGGGCTCAACTCGCTTTCTGAAATATCTAGAGTGTGAGCTTTATCTAGTATAGTGCCTCCAAAAGAAAGGGTCGATGGTAATTGCGCGTATGTTTTCATATGTGGTTTAAATTCACCTTTTTTCACATCGAAATGATAGCCTTCTCTAGCGACCCCACTCTAAGATGGCCGCCAAGCAAGCAGCTATAAGTAGGTCCAAAACCATGTTACAACATGGCTGCCAAACTAAGTGAATGAGAGCTTTCTCTAGCGACCCCACTCTAAGATGGCCGCCAAGCAAGTAGCTATAAGTAGGTCCAAAACCATGTTACAACATGGCTGCCAAACTAAGTGAATGAGAGCTAGATGCTGAGTCACAGCTTGTTCAAGTAAGTCTAGAGCTAACATGGGTTTGATTTGCCACCAATATTGCAGTAGCCCCAGAAACCTAATAAAACGCTGTTATTTCCTCTAGGGAAAGCGAGCGCAAATAATAAGGACTGAGGAAAGCGGTGCCTACATGGTTAGAAAGCGTTTACCGCTGCAACCGATTAGAACACGAACAGCCCAAGCGAGGAATCCTTCAGAGCAGGTATGCCGAGTAGAGCAACGAGTGCCATGCTCTCTCCGTCTGTGCATAAAAAGCGCGTAAAACGTTATTCTCATTATTTTCAGGCTTTAATACAAGACTGAAAATTAACTCCCATTTGGTGGAAACGTAGGATCACGAGCATGATCCAGTAAGGTATGTTGATAACATATGTGCCCCATTCTGGTCTTAGAAAGTGAGCAAGAACAGGTCATGATACCTGCGTTTGTTTTTAGATCCCGAAAAGAAAAGAAACTCAGTCAGAACTAATACCCTACCCTTGACCGGTGGCTGCTGGTTCAACAGGTAATATGAGGAATCCGAGTTAAATGTAGTTGGAAGCTAAACAACTGTCAGAAATGTAGCTAAAACAAGTTTTATTTTATACACTTGCAGATATCCCGTATTAAGACAGAGCCCTGATGAGAATCCGTAGAGTTGACATACCGGATTCGAAACGCATTGGCGTAAAAAGATTAGCCATTTATTGGTTGAATGGACTGAATGAATTAATTTGAAGTCTATTTTTCCTTTTTTGAACTGCCTACATTCAACTGTAGTTCATTGATTTATGATTGTCATCAAGTTTATACTTTTGACTCTGGTCTTTATGGAATTACGGATGATTTTTTCTTCGTAGTATGAATATTTGAGTGTATATATATCAGAGCAATTATGTTATGTTATGTTATATATGAGTCTTGTATAGCGCAACGGCTACTCCAAAGGAGTGTCCCGGCGCTTTGTGCTCCAGACCCAGAAAAAGACTGAAAAACATTCACTTTGTATAATACAACTAGTTATGTGTATGTGTTTGTGTTGTAAATAATCGCGAATTGTAAATAATTGTATATAAGGTGTACAAAACGATAAGGTGTCCCTTTCATACATCAATACTTAAAAAAAGACAAAAAACAAATAAATAATAAAAGGGTTTGAGTGATATACCCGTACGAACCAGGAAGTCTCTTATGGTTTGTTCCCTCAAAAATAGAGGATTTAAGTAAGTGTGTGGCTGGCAATCTGTGTACTTAGTTATATTAATGGTCCAGCTAGCCCCACGTCCCAGGACCTGACTCCCCCATTCTTCACATTCTCTGGGACGGAGCACAAGGTTCAACAGTGCAGCAGAGAAGCCAAGGATTACATGGGCACTGAGAGGAAATTCCTTTCTTCAAGCTGGGACGTTTGAACCCATATTTAGTGTTAAAGGTTTGACTACAAGCCCCAGAAGACAACACCCGGTGTAGATGCCACCCATGGCATGGACCTGCTGGCAGCTGTGAGGGTGCCTGTGTACCCCTGGAAGGATCAGAGAAATGTTTGTTGTCTGGGAGCTGAAAGCTCTGATCAGAGCCTGAGGTAGAAAGATCCTGTAATGGGGACTGCTTTGAGCGGGAGGGCAGAATGTGGCAGCCTGAGAGGGCAGATGGTGCCAGGCAGATCAGATGAGGCAGAGAGAGCAGCACAGACAAGAGGAGAAGGCAGTCGCGGCTCGGGGGACGGGGTATCACGCTGGGTGGGTGTCAGGGGGATTAAAATAAAATAAAAAACTTACCTGGTCCACGTCGTCTCGGGTCTTTTGGCGCCTTCACCAGCCGCATCACTGCTGCAGTGCTGGCAAGTGGCAACCCCCTCAGCCAATCCTGGCACTGGAGCAGCACCAAGATTGACTTAGGGCACGGTTACTCTCCGCCCGCCAGCCCATTAGGACACCGATTTTTGAGCCTTTGCTCAACCCTCACTCTCCTAATGGGCATGCACCAGCCTGAGCAGACACTTGTGCGCATGACTGGGCATGGCAGAAAAATTTGCCGACCTTCCCAACTTATGTGTACTTGTGCTGCTGCCTGCCCCTGACAATGCCTGTCAGTCAACATGACTCTGGACCCCCACCCCCTTCAGACTCTGAAGGGGGTGGGCGGTCCCACGTCATGCTGACTGACATGATTATCAGTTTCGCCTTTGGTGTCTCTGAACGTAAGTAAACTGAGAGTTTACTTAAGTTCAGAGACGCTGTGGGAGCTGTGGGCTTGGGCGGCTTGTGGGGCAACGCCCCAGTGCCCTAATGGACGCACCGCCACTGGAATAGACTGTGCTCACAATTCTAGGCCCATAATAAGCACTATTGAAAGAGTCAAAAAGACAAATGTTAAAATCGAAAATACATGGTTTCACTGTAAACTACATATATCTACACTACTCCCATTTACTTATTATTACTCTTCCCGCATTAGCATTAGTAAAATAGCTGGGATAGTTTTTCAGCAAACAGGTGGCAAGCATGTTAGTTTCAAGTGGCTATTTTGTTAGCTACTGAGCAAGTGCAGAAAAATACCTCCAAACAAAAAATACATCAAACTATGTAGATGCATGCGCACAAAAGATTTTCGGTTAATGGACATTTTAGAATTACACTCAAGTTACTTATTAATAAAACACATAGGCAAGCTTCATGTTTTCTAATAAATGTTGTGTAATGCATATTATTTCCACAATACAGGTTTAATACGGGGTTAGAGGTTACATGAGAAGATTGCTTTCAAGCAAGTCTCTTTTTCATGAGTCCTTGCTCCCTCAATCCCCTCTCTGATGGCATTTTAAAGCCATCACAAAATTACCCATCCCTCATCAGATGCCAACTTTAGCATTGTTCACTTTCTTTCCCTTTTCTATTCTTGTTTTCATCTTTGTTCTTTAATCCTTCTATTTGCTCATATAACTTGCTTTTCATTTCTTCCAACTGAATCTCTTCATAGTTTCTTTTATTCCCTTTTCCATTTATCTCATATCTCCTTCTTCTCAGTTTATTAGTACAACACTTACACCATAATATTATTGATAACACTATTATTGCTACACCTAATATAGGAAAAACTACTTGTCCTAGGAAACTTTTCCCTATATTGGAAAACCAATTCCCTACTGAAGAAATACTTTTTGTTAGTCTTTCCTACACATTATCAACTTCCAGTGGTTTAAATTCTTCTTGCATTTTTGTAATGTTCTTTATATATCCCTTAACTTCTGTGGTTTTGTCTGGTATATATGTGCAACAATGCTGCGCCTCTAGCATTTTACAGACTCCGCCCTCTTTAGCTAATAGTATATGAACCACAAGTTGATTTTGCAAAACCATAGACCTAATTGCAACCATTTCTGTATTAATCATCAAGAAGCCTCCAGCAGTATCAGTCGAAAGATGATTAATTACTGTTGACAATTGACAGATTCTAAGTGACTCCCATTGAAGCTATCAATGCACTGAATATATCACCTATTATTTCTGAAAAACAAGCTCTCTTTCTACGTGTTAGCTCATTCTCATTGTCTTTGCTTCCAGTGATTTTTATGACATGGTACATTTTCGGAAAAACTATTCCAAAATAGCAACTCCAATACCACCTGGCAGGCAGCTTATAAGCAGCTTGTAATAGGCTTTATTCCCACACACGTAGTAAACTCCAGGAATTACTGGATCAGTTCCCCCTTTTAGTCCCCAACCTCCCAAAATTAGGAAGTTATGTTCTCATTCACTGGAACTAATACATTTGTTATTATAATCTGTCTTTAATCTATGGAGGCATATTGACCCTGTCTTTACAAAATCTAGGGTGATCGCAGCATGTTCTTTGCCAGCTGTATAAATTCCCTCTTTTCCTGCCCATGATGGAATATGATGTTTCTGTTCAGCAGCTTTTCTTTGGAAATCTTGCCTCCTTTCCTCAACTAAATTCAAAAACACTTTCTCTTCTTCACGTAATGAACATGTTAGATTATCTTTATGTGCCGTTTTTATATCTAGTGATTTCATTGTTAGGAAAAATGCAGCCATAAACTGTGCATCTAAACTACTACATACTGGATTCATATTCTTTTGAATAGGAATTTCTGTAAACACTACATCTATATTAGAATAATAATATTGTAATTTTCCTGTTCTTTAAAATAAACTTGACAGTACGCTACAAGAAATACCATATGTCAAAGGTAAATGGTGATACGTCACTTTCAGCTACTGAAGTAGGTCATTTCATACAAACATAACAATCACTAATTTCCATTGTGTCTACATACTGAAATAATAACTTTGTGAATACGTTTAAAGAGGTAACATTGTCAGTTACTGTGTGATGTAAATCTATTTCATCTGATGCTTCTAATTCTACTCTGTCTCTTTTCATGTTAGCTGTCTTTTCATTAATGTTAGTGTCATTCTTTTTATCTGTTATCATAAGGTAAGGAACTGCTATCGTGAAAAATAGCCAAACTAGTATCACTAATAACAAACTATATATACAAATTCTACAACATCTTTTTATATAATTTCATTTTGGTCTTTCTGTAAGTCTGGTCTCAGCCATTTTGATTCATGAAGATTTCTCTTCTTTCTTTTAGTTTGGAATCAGAATCTTTTGAGTACTTCAAGGAGGCCTCACTTCCCCTTCATCAATCTGTTCTAAGTTTACTTCTTCTTAAGATTCTTCATTTATCTCTAGATTTTCAAACTCTTCGAGGATCACATAGGTCCACTCAGGTCCTTTGAACTTATTGTTTAAAACCTTCAATCTTGAATTTCTACGGATGTTTTTAGTTATTGACTGTTCAGCCTGAGTTTGACTTGTAACTTAATTTACTTGGTCTGTATCTTCATTTATTACTTGTAAATGATATTTTAACCTTTTGACCTCACCTTGCCAATTGTCCCCTTTTCTGACTCTTTTAACTTGCACTGCACTTTCACCTTCTTGGTCGCTTTCAAGAGCCCTTTTTTATCATTACGTTGTAGCACAACTTGATTTTCTTTGGCTTCTGAGTTCCTCTCTACTTTTCCTTGTTCAGGACTTGTCTGTGTGGCTTTTTCTGCCTGAACTCGTTCTTCTGTTTCTACCTGTTCCTGTTCAGGTACTCCTTTATATAGCTCTTTTTCTTCTTCCCAAACTTGTTCTTCTTTTCCTAACTGGTCCTGTTTAGGTCGTACTACAATTGTGTTTTTGCTGCCTGAATGTGTTCTTCTATACCTATCTGTCCCTGCTCAGGTCTTTCAATTGATCTATTTGCCTGGGTATGTACTCCTGTCCCTATCTGGTCCTGTTCAGAATCTCCAGTTTCTTTGTTCGATTCTTCCTGAGCATGTTCTTCTATACCTGTCTGATCCTCACTATTCTCCTGTTTCTCCAAAGTTGTTCTGCTTCATGTTTTGATGAAGACCTCAGGTATGTCAACTGTTGGTATCCAGTCCTCCTGACTTGTTCTCGGTTGTTCGTTGTCAATCTCTCTAGAGTCCCTTGCTCCACAATCTTCGAGTGTACAACCTTCAGCAACTTCAACTGCTTGTGTCAGTTGCGGTCTTCAATCATCAGGGCTGGCACCCTTTTTGTATGACTGGCATGTACCCGGTTTGGCAGGCCTGCACACTTCACTGCTGTGGTAGTGACCAATATGACTTGTCATGGCTCATCCCACCTTGGTGCTAGGAACAACTCTCTGGTGTGGTTCTTTACTACCATCCAATCTCAGGACTCAAATCATGTGCTTGATCCGGCTGCCTAGTCACTGCGTCTTCTCCAACCTGGTGAGAGATAGAATGCACTAGCTCAGCCAATCCGTTGCAATAATCCAATACCAGATCATCAGTAATATTCAGCAATCTATGTCCTGGTATAAATGCCTGTCTCATTGCTCTTCCCATGATAATCTCATAAGGACTCAGTCCTGTGTTCCTGCCAGGAATACTTCTGAGTCCCATCAGAACAAGATGCAACGCATCTGGCCAACTCATTGAAGTGGATGCACACACCTTTGCCAATCTTGACTTTATTGTGCCATTCAATTGTTCTACCACTCCAGAAGCCTCTGGGCAGTATGCACAGTGCAGTTTTTGTTCGATCTTCAATGCTTCACAGATTATTTGAATTATTTCATTGTTAAAGTGAGTCCCTCTATCTGATTCCAAAGTTACTGGAAAACCAAATTGTGGAATGAGGTCCCTCAACAACAATCTGGCAACAGTTATGCTGTCATTTCTTCTTGTGGGGTATGCATCCACCGACCGTGAAAACAAACAAACAATCGAAAGGACGTACCTCAATCCCTTGCATGGTGGTAGTGCTATGAAATCTAGCTGTAGCCTCACAAATGGTCCCTCTGCTTTCTCAATTTTTCCCCAACTGACCACTGTTTTTCTTCCTGGGTTTATTTGTTGACAGGTTGAACATCTCTGGCAAAGACTTTCTGCGACCGCCCTAAATCTTGGATTCTACCAGTCTTGTCTGAATTGTCATATCATTGCGTCCCTGCCTACATGTGTGTCTCCATAGTACATTCTTGCCATTTGTGAGAGCAAACAATCTGGCATAGCTGGTCTGCCATCTTTTTACACCCACTCACCATCTGCTTCCCTTTGTTTACAACCCTGCTTTATCCAATTTTCCTTTTCACCTTTTTCCACTTACTCCTGCAACTGTTTCACCTCTTCCCATGTCTCAAAAACTGAAAATGACAGAAGTTGGCAGTTGATTCCACTAGTTTCCATTTTTCTGTTTATTGACGTTTTATTTCGGGCACAATACTGTGCAACTTGGTCAGCGTAACATTTATCAGCTGTCAGTTTGTCGTTTCCTGACTGGTGAGTAGCAAACTTGACAACTGCTATTTCAACCCCGTAACCATATTGGCTATCAGTAAATATGGCCACTCTCCAATTTCCTCCAATTTTGCATGCTTTAATTAAAGCTATCAATTTGGCTACTTGTGCATTTTTTACTCCAGGTAAACAGGATGCTTCAACAACCCCAGTCAATTTGCATACAGCATAGGCTGCACTCAGTCTGCCTTCCTCAAGTCTTAAACAAGAGCCATGGATGAATAACTCATGTTCTGACTCTTTCAGTGGTTCTTCTTGTATGTCAGGACGTGGCTTAGTGCACATCTCAGTAACATCTAAACAGTCATGTTCTGCCTCATCTTTCACTTCTTCACATTTGGGATCTGGTAATAGTGTGGCTGGATTCATCATATTATATCTAATTACTTTCACATTTTCTGCTCCTAGAATTATTCTTTCATACTCAGTCATCCTACTAGGGGTACGATGCTGTGTTCGAGTTATTAATAAAATCTCGACTGAATATGGAACTGGATGTCCAATCACAATTGACTCAGTTTGTTCTAGGCTCCTACAAGTAACAGCAACTGCTTTTAGGCAGCCAGGTAATGCTGAAGCCACAGGATCCAAAGTAGCTGAAAAATAGGCTACTGAAAGTCGGCTTAATCCATGTCTCTGGGTTAAGATTGAGAGTGCACAACCTTCTCTCTCACAACAGAACAGTGCAAACTCTTTTGTGTACTCAGGTATTCCTAGGGCTGCGGCCTCACATAAACAGCTTCTTAATTTCACAATGGCTTCTACACTTTCCTTATCTCAAACTATTGGATCTTTTGCTCTTTTTTGTGTCGTCTGGATTAAAGGCTTCAGGAAACATTCGGATTTCTCTCTGCGTTTGGAGCAATTGCATTTGTCTTATTATTCTGATTCTTTCTGTGGCCACTTTTCTCACTCCTTTTTCTATTTGGTGACGCAAATATTTCGCTCCTGTTTTGCAAAATTGTAATTTTTCTGGAAATACCTAGTGTTTTTCGTCAGCCAAATGATTTAATAGTGCAATTGAATCAGTCACACAATCATATCTGCACTTTGCTGCCACAAGCAGGTCATCAATATATTACACTAAGACTGAATTTCGGGGCATAACTAACTTTTCTAGACACTTTTTCAAAATCTGATTAAAAATAGATTGACTCTCCGTATACACTTGAGGAACTCGATTCCATGCCAAAATGCGATCCTCAAATTTAAAAGAAAAAAGATACTGGCAGTCAGGGTGTAAAGGAATCGAGAAAAAGGATGGTCACAAATCGATTACAGTAAACCATCCAGCATTCCAGTGTATCTGATACAAAATCACTGCTGGATTTGATACTACAGGACAACATGGTACTACAATTTTATTGATTTTCCTTAAGTCTTGCACTATCCTGTACTTCCCACTAGTATTTTTGAGACCTATTATAGGTGAGTTACAAGGACTGCTCATTATTTCCTTTAGAATGCCTTGTTTAATCATTCGATCTATTTCGGAAGCAACTCCTGCTTTAATTTCAGGACTCATTTTGTATTGTCGGGGGTTTGGATAAACTGCACCTTCTTTCACAGTCACTTTTATTGGGTCTACATTTGCCATTAGACCAATTTGTTTTCCAGAAAAATCCCATACTTCTGAATTTACAGTCATTTTGAGCTCTTCTGGTAAGTCTTTCTCTGTCATTAATGAATTCATTTAATCTATTTCAGTGCCTTGCTTAGCTAGCATTATTTTATAAAGCATGTCTTCATCAGGGGTTTGAAAAGCAACACCATCCAGTGTCCAATAAATTGTGCAATTAATGTGACACAAAATGTCTCAGCCTAATAAATTCACTGGACTTGAATCACAGACGGGTGGAACAGGTCCTTTCGAACATTGCCAAGGACATTATCGATACCCTTAATTTTTGTGTCGCTGATTTACTATCCAAATGTGAACAAATTAATTTTTTTTTGGCATGTCATGAAGTTCCTGTTACGCAAAGTCAGTCAGTTGTTAACCCTCCCGTTACCCTAATTCCCACCTGAACCACAGGCAAGGCCCACGAAAACACCAGGGCTCCTTTTAAACCATGTACAGCAGAAGAATCATTTAGATAACTAGGTTGTGCCACCACCGACTGTGTGTATTGCTCCAGGGGATTCTACCCACCATACTAATCCAGTTAGCCGCCAGAGGCCCCAATGCAGTGATAGGGCTGAGGGTCTTATGGACATTGAGACTGTGACACCGAAAGGCAGTAAGACCCTCCAGCAACCTCACATTAACCTACCCCCAGAAGCTAGCCCACTTGTAATTGTTTTAGTTGGTGTTCCATCCTTAGATATAGGAGAGGTAGAGTCTTATGGGTCCCTCTTGAATGCTACAAGGAGATGGTGTGACCAAAACTGTTCGGGGCACGATAATATCTCAAAGAATGTTATTATGGTAAGGCGGGTTGGCTGGATTGGTAAAACTGTTAAAAGGGCTAAAGGAGACTGTATTATTGTTAATTTTGACAGCCCCCTCTTAGCTCCAAGATTGTTATGGGATGGTTCTGCCCTGAAGAGTGGGGAGGGTAATGTAAGAGCAGTGCCTTTGGGCTTTTTTTACCCTGACTTAGGTTCCCATCGGCCAGTTGTCAACTTGTGCTCTCTCGCTACTACTGATCCATTAAGGTGGCATTCGTGAACACATGACACTAGGCCTCTGTTGGTAAACAAGACTGACCTATGTATGTAATGCAAATCTATCGGCACTGATCCAACGAGTTTGAGGGTAGGTAGCTCACTGGCTTTAGCAAATAGGTTTTCTCCACTAAGTGACCTCAACAGTAACGGCTGACTAGGGGGTGGTTAAGCGAGCTCCTCACAATGCCTTACTGACCTCATTCCTGGACCTCCCCCGGATCCCATGTATAGAGTAATTAGTTGGAATATTGCAGGGCTGAGGACAAAAAGGGAGGATCATAATTGGCTTAAGCTTATTAAAGGTTATGACGTGATAGCTTTACAGGAGACCTGGGAGACACAAAATAACTTTTGGTTGGATGGTTACAAATCATTCTTTCAGCCAGCACGACCCTCAGTATCAGGACGAGCTAGGGGAGGTCTGGTGATCCTGATTTCTGTGAACCTAAAAGGGGTAGTCAGGCTTTTAGAGTCAAATTCCCCATACTGTTTATTGGCAGAAATAAGTGACCAACTTGGAAGGAAGCTATTACTGATAAACCTGTATAACTCAAGAGAGGGTACTAATTTTAATGAACACCTCCTCTTTTTAGAACAATTTATTGGAAATTATAAAAAAGACCAAAACACTTTAATCGATATTATCCTGATGGGAGACTTTGACACACATTTGTGTAATTTTAATTGCCAAACCAATGATAAATACAGTATGTCCGCTGCAGTAGTTCCACACTTTGAACATAACCAGAGGGGGGTAGCCTTAGAGGATTTCCTGGCATGTGAGGATCTTTATGAACCCCCCTTTTTTGAAGAGAATGAAAGAACAGCAACCTTTAAGGCTAGGGACAGTAATTCTATAATTGACTACATTTTTCTGACACCAACATTACTGGGCCATGTAATCTTTTACAATGCAATAGAGTCCCTTTTTAGTGACCATAACCCGGTCTGCCTGAATCTGAATGCAGGTTTTGCTAGAGTAGACAATCTAAATCCTTCAGGTGGAACCTTAACCTCAAGTTTAGTCACTAGAGATCAAGGCAGACGATTGAAATGGACTAAAGTAGTACCTGACCTATTCCTGGTTGATCTCCGTGATAAAATGGGAGCAGATATCCAGAATTGTCTGGTGGATAATAATCATCCAGAGGTGAGGATCTTAGCTTTTGAGGCGATCTGTAAACAAGTA
This sequence comes from Lissotriton vulgaris, assembly GCF_964263255.1. NCBI lineage: Eukaryota > Metazoa > Chordata > Amphibia > Caudata > Salamandridae > Lissotriton > Lissotriton vulgaris. The sequence continues at coordinate 1,012,291,207 of NC_141699.1, read as the reverse complement.
GCAACAGATCTAACAGTTCCAGCTAAACCTAGAAGAGAATTAAAGAATTGTTGGTTTGACATTAAATGCTCAAAAGCTCATCGTAATTAAGTTAGCTTTAAAAACCCATCCTAGGGACAAAGCTCTCATTGCCACCCTCAGAAAGGTATATAAAAAAACACTACAGTCCCGTAAAAACGACATTAAAAACAAAACCTAGGATAGCTTAACTTCTGAAGCTGTCCTAAAAGATAGCGCTAAATTCTGGACGATGGTGAATAGCCCCTTGTTAACTGGGGAAAAAAATGGCCCGCTTGAAACAAATATCACTGAGACTGAGTGGCTGGGACACTTTGAGACTATTTACGCTAGTAATGTACATTTAAATTCCTTCACACCACCAGTGAATTGCTTACCCGCCTCTACGGACCTATTCCAGGTAGCGGAGGTGGAAAAGGCAATATTAGATACTACTGCCAACAAAGCTCCGGGTCCTGATGGGGTTCCATCTGATTTCTTTAAGGTGGACCCCAAATTATGGGCCTTAGTCTTGACAAATGTTTTTAAAGCCACAGTAAATTACGGTTTCCCCGCTTCCTGGTCCCACTCTACCATCCTCCCAGTTTTTAAAAAAGGGCAACGAGGGGACCCGAGATGTTATAGACCCATCTCACTTATTGACTCTTCTGTAAAAATTTTAGGGAAAGTTTTACTTTCCAAATTAAATGATAGGGTCAAGAAAAAGGGGTTACTAGCGGAAAAACAGTATGGATTAAGAGCAGGGAGAAGTACTGTGGATCAGTGCATAAACCTGTACCTCTCAGTCAAAAAGTACACAGCAGCTAGGAAAGGTTCTATGCATCTTGCTTTTATGGATTTGTCCACAGCTTTTGATCTAGTCATTAGGTCAAAGCTGTGGACAATTTTACTGGACATGGGGATCGACTCTGGCTTGGTGCTTTATATGGCGGATTTACATCGGGATCTGTATGCCAATATAAGAATGTCGCAAGAGGGTTTCTGTACTAGACTTTTTAAATCTGGGAGAGGGGTGAGGCAAGGGTGCATTCTTGCCCCTCTCCTTTTTACATTGTACATTAATGCCCTTGAAACAACATTGTCCCCGGCCACATTAGACGTCCCGCGTATAGGTAGTACGGCTATTCCGGTGCTCCTATACGCGGATGACGCGGTCTTGCTAGCCCGTACCCCCAATGGCTTGCAGCTTTTACTGAATTCTTTTGGTGACTTTATGTCGTCCCTGGATTTGGTCGTCAATTCTTCCAAATCCCAGGTAATGACTATGGGGCCTACGGTTAAGAAGCATAGAACTTACTTTTGTAAAGGGACTAAACTATAAAGAGTAGTGGCATTCTCATATCTGGGGTTCCTAATTGATAAAAACTGCTCCTGGGCCCCTCAAAAAATTGATAAAAAGAATGCTTTGACTCGTGGTGGCTCTGCCCTGCTTAACTTGACACAGCGTCTAGGAGAAAAACCTTATGAGGCAATTTTAAAAATATATAAAGCAAAATGTATAGCAATAACTACCTATGGCGCTGCTATTTGGGGTTATACCCCGATGACAGAGATACAAAGGGCTGAAAACAAGATTTTTCGGTGTCTTCTTTCGGTGCCTCAATCTGCTGCTACTTTTGCAGTACACCAGGAATTAGGTATGGGGTTCGTTGAAGACCTGATAAATATGGCCCCCCTTATCCAATGGATAAAAATTTGGCTTAACCCAGACTTAACTTTAAATCAGCAAATCTTGAGGGATTGTTTGTCTCTTGAAAATGCAAAAAACATCAAATGGCTCTCATATGTTAAGTCTGAATTCACTAAATTAGGAAGAACTGAAATCTATGAAAGGCCCGTCACCATTGTGAAAGGAGACATAAACTGGGTCAAAATACATTTCAAGTCCTTAAGATCTCAGGAGTGGGAGGCGGTGGAATTGCTGAAACCTACAGTAAGAGCCTATTCCTTGATTGTTACTCCAGACTCTTTGGAATTTTATTTAAAGGTAGTTAATAGACCCTTTCACAGATGGCTATTAACAAGGTTTAGGTTTAACCTAATTCCTTTTTTGTTGGGAACAAACCTGGCCTGGGGCTCTGTAGATAAGGCCTTACCCTGCGATTGCGATAATTGCTCTATCCAGGACACCACTCATTTCATGTTTTTCTGTAAACACTATTCAGCCATAAGGAAAAAATATATTATCCCATTACTTAAGGGTTCAGGGTTACGCCAAGTTAAACCTGCTCTTATGTTTTTACAATTGTTGCAAAATGTTTGGGTCATTTTTAATATTGGGAACTACTTGGTGGCAGCTATTAAGACCCATAAATCACGTGGAGTTATGATGTCCTCTTTTACTAGAGATTATTGTACTCTGGTTATGTATCTTTGCACCTTTTTTTTGGCTAACTAAATCATGCGTGGCATTTGGCTTTTAAATTTTGTGAACATCACTGATTTTATATAGTACTAATTCATTGATTGTATGTGTTTTTAATGTATTTTTATACTGTGTCCTTTTATGATTTTAATCTCATCGAATAAAGTGTATTGAAATTGAATTGAAATTGAAATTGAAATCGACTACAAATGTTTGCATATCTATGAAGGTTCCCATTTGTACCTCCATAGGCTTTGTAATTGGGGTTCTGATCTGCTGGTTGGTAACTCCAACCACTTGGATTGAATCTCCCGCGAGGGGCAGGTTTGGGATGTCCGCTGTTCTCACAGTAGAACGGGTAGCACCAGTAACCAATAGAAAAGTGATGTCATTACCTTCTACTTTCCCATCAACAAATGGACCTGACTGATCTACCGGTAAGGTTGCGCCAAGTACGCATTCCTCTTCCTCCCCCCTCAGGCACTATCATTGCATTAGAATATTTTCTTCATTTTTATTCTGCAAAAAATATTGTGAAACCACAGAATTTTTCTTACCGCTTCCTGGAAATCTAGCGTCCGCACTGTACTGTGCCTGATTCATAAAATTTGGTATAGGGACTGGTGGCAACTGATACTTGATTCACAAATCCCTCATTCTGCGTCTGTGGATTTAAGTTTTGATTTGGGCCAATATTTTTCTGAATATCGTTTTTCCAATGTCCAAGCTTTCCGCATACATGATAAGGAAACCTTTTCTTCGCATCCTCTCTGCTCATTCGTCCCTTTTGTTTACCACTACTTGTCACATTATCACTCTGACTCTGCTCTTTTGTCTGTCCATCTGTTTGACCCGGTTCCGAGGGCTGATCAGGTGTATCAACGGGAGACTGGCGTAGTGGGCGATATGCCAATAAGCGCTGTCCCCTCCCTCCCGAGGTCTATGGGGTACAATGTCATCCTGTATGAAGTGTTTCTAATTTTTGTCTCTAACAACTAGAGACTAGAGGCTGTGTGCTTCCCTCCTTTTGGCTGGTGTAGCCCTCCTCTTCTTTTGCACTTCACAGACACGTTTTTTACTTTCAAGTCCTTTGGTTGGGTGGGCCTTAGCGTGCCCATACCGCCGGGGTTTACACTCTAGGTCCTGACGAATGCCAGGTTAATTATACCACACCGGCTGAAACATGTTGACCATCCACACTTTCACCTAATGCTAGTGGTACAAGACCATCCAATTAGTTGGCCTTGCTTACCATCACATTTTTTAACCTTGTCCTTGATGATCAGCGATTAAAAGAAGTTTTGATACATACAAGGCAATTTTAAACTCACCACTTCACATTATTCACATAATTTATCACATAGCCCTGTCATCCTCACAAGACCAGCTCCGCAGTAATTCTGGCGTCGTAGCACACCGGGGTGACATTCGGTCACACCCGGTGGGGCCCGATGATGAAGCAAGTCACCGACCAGGTCGGTGAGTGAGGGCTTTCATAACAAACCCAATGGGCTTTTGTTGGTTCCTTGTGCTCTATGCATACTTCCATCTAACTGGTACAGGAACACTCTTTTGTTGTTTTTTCTGTCCATCTGTTTGACCATCTAATTTTATACCCTGTTGTTCTGCCAACGTCACTTGTGCCCACATCATCTTTTCTTTTAGTTTCTTATGCCTATCCTAAATATCGTCTCCACAATATTTAGCACACTTTAATATCTTATCGCTGGTCTTACTTTACCAAAAAATCTTATGTTATTGAATCATTTGACTAATCTCAGGTTTCAATCCAGTAACAAATCGATATACAGAATGTCCCATATACTTATCTCCAATGCTTTCAAATTCACTCTACTGCTTGAATACCTGCAATAATCTTTCATAATAGGCATGAACAAATTCATCTGGCTCTTGGATAGTTCGATCTATTTTTACCCAATCTTTTTCTTTTGGAGGTATCTTCCCTTTCAAAAACCTAATTACTTGGTGATATTTCTTCATCACATCATCTGAGGGTGCTCCTGTTTTTGAATCTCTCGGATATTCTTCACTAAGCCAATCTACTGTGATTTTACATTCTTTCCATAAGTCTGTAGATACCCCTATATCAAACAGACCATATGAATTGTTCAATAAAACCTTCGAAACTTTCACAAACTTTTCAACTTGTCTATACCATTCAACTGGCTTCTCTCTCAATTTTGGGAATTTGTTTGTAAAAGACAAAATATCCTGTTGACTCCATGGAACATGCATGTATTCGCCACCCTCATGGGACACAATATTTCTACTTTCCCTGTTTCTTTCATCAAATATGCATTAGTCATTTCCTTAGCCTATGCTTCTTCCTTTTTCTTTTGCCAGCTCACTCTCCATTTATCAAGGTCTCCCCATTTCTGCAAGATACACAACAACTTTTTCACTTGCAATTTTCTTCCGGACACATTCATATTTTCCAGATCCTTGTCAGTAAAATCCACTTGATAAGGCTTCTGTAATACCTTCGATCTCCCTATGTCTTTTCCCATCTCAGATGATAGTTCTGTCAATTTCTCATGAAACAATGTCGCATTTCTGGTTATACTCCTGCATACAAACAACAATTCTTCTTCATCATAGGTGTTCAATCTATCTATTCCCACATTTCCAGCAATCACTTCTCCCAATTCTACTTTCAATTTGTAAATTTTGTTTTGTAATATCGAATATTTCAGGAGGTGAACTCTGTTTTTCAATCCCTTGTGCCCTTCTCTCTAAATCTTCTGGTGTTACTGATGTGGCACTGCTGACCCAGAGGATGGTATTGTCCTTCCTTCCTTTGAACTGCTAGGTATGACTCTCTTTGGGGTTTCGCTCCCATTGTCTCTTATCAGTAGGCCTGGGCGGTAAATTCCGTTCCCCTCGCGGAATTTGTGGAATTTGGGTAATTTGGCGTTCTGCGGAGAACGCGGAATTGCCAAAAATTCCACGATCTGCGGCTTCGCTGAATTTTTTGGTTGTTCGCGCTTTCAAAATGCATGTTCACAAGATATTTCCCCTCAAGCACGCAAACAGAATTTGTGAACAATAAAAAAGCATTGCTAACAGGCGGAACAAGCAATTCCGTGTGTTCGCAGAACTTCTGCGCGCTCGCGGATATTTTTTACCGATTCGCTTAGCACGACTACGCAAATTCCACCCACCCCTAAGAGATCCATTAATGAAATTACTGAATCACTCTCACTTGCTTGGTCATCAGTTATTATGATGTATTTTCTGGAATTATTTAAAGGCATTACTGTAGCTGGTGATTTTGGACAATTAAATGTATCTCCATATAAAATAACAACGGGACCCATAGTTACAGGTATTGCCAATGCTTCCGGATTCATATTTAGTTGGGGTATTTTCTGTATTTATTCCTCTCTATTTTCATTCAAGACTTCTTTTTCTTTATCATAAAGTACTCTATTAACTGTTTGCTCATGTATAACCTGTGGAATCAATGGTGGTCCTAATATTGGAGCACTTGGGATAACTTTACTTGGTCCTTCTTGATACAGTGGTGGGTTTTCATTCAGAATGTCCTCTAATAATTCATCATCAGATTCACCATGTCCTGTTGTAGTCAAATGTTTAGATTTTTCTTTATACTTACTCCCTGTTTGTTCATCAGCCATTAATACGGGATACAATCCTTCTGATACCATTGCTCTTCTCCACTGTTTCATCTGTTCTGCACTCATACCTCTGGTATAAAATCCTGAACATTTTCCTCTTCAACCCTTTTCTCTCTCAAATGACTCAGGGCCATATGTAGGAAGCCTAATTGCGATCACAAATGCTGAAATTCACAGAATTTCAGCGTTTGCAATCGCAATTTGGGCAGTGTGCTATGTAGCACACAACCCCCACGCAAAATAAGGAATCGCAAAATTTGCGATTCTTTATTTTAAAAATGCTTTTAAGCAATTGCAAACTGCGATTCCTTAAATGCAATGTAGGAGGCGCCAAAGTTGTGCAATTTTGGCTTAAGGAATCGCAAATTACCACCAACTTCAGTTTGATGGTCATTTGCGATTTCTCTAAAAAATTCACTTTTTTGCATTTTTCAAAGTACCATGTGGGTCACATACAAGCCCTTGGGGCATGTATGTGCACCACATGTGCACACATGTTAATTTCAGGGGTGCAACAGGGTGTCATATGGACACCCTTGCAACCTTGAAATTGCATTCTCAATTTGCAATTCTCTAATTGAGAATCGCAAATTGAGAATGTCTTCCCATTCATTCCTATGGGCCTTCTAGCCCATAGGAATGAATGAGAAGGTATTCCTTATTTGCGAATCTCAATTTGCGATTTGAAATAAGGAATAAGTGGGATTCGCAAAATATTTTGCTAATCCTACCTACATCGCGTTTTGCGATTCTCTAATTGCGATTCCCTAAAAATCGCAATTTGAGAATCGCAAAACACGTATTATGCACATATGGCCGATAGTCTCCAATTCTTCTAATGCCTCATACTGGGTTAATCTAGGTCTCGGTTCTAATTCCTACATCTGCATCCTCAAATTCTGTAAAATTCTTCCATTAAAGGTACCATGCTCTGGAAAAGCTAGAACACCATCATCTTTTGTGTACTCCATTAAATTCTCTATCCATATACATGTATGATAACCTCTCTCCTTCATCATAAATGAAGCAGGCATTTCAGGTGGTGGGTTAGGAATTCCCTCTCCAGTCAAAACGGGTTTATCTTTCTTGAAGAGATTTTTTTTTTTTTTTAACAAATTGTATTGTCAGATTGCACAAGTAATGCAGGGCCCTGTTACCCAGGAAAAAACTGCAAGAATTGACATAACAGCATCAGCAGCAATCAATGTTTTCATTATACAGGCAAACATTTGCAAATAAAGCCAGGAAAAAGGAAAAGGGGCAAAGAATAAAGAAACCCCCCCACCTATCCAACCTCCCCTCCCCCAGTCCCCCCGCCTCAAACCCCCCTCCCCACCCATCCCAACCAACTCCCCCCCCCAAAGTCGCACAGCCCTCATTAGGTCCAATTCTATCGTAGTAAACAATACACAGCATAAAGAGAAAAATATAAGCTATCCATTTGTCCCGTCCGTTCCATGTTCCACACTCCACTGCATTCTCCCCCTCACCCCTCCTGAGAAAGCTCATCTTGCTCTACTGGGGGCTCCAGCCACACCCCCCTGTAGTCCGTCCAGCGCTTCCAAATTTTAAAATGCTTCCGCGGGCACCCCCTGGCTACAAAAATCGGACGCTCCAATCCCATGTAAAAATCAAGTCCCCTCTTCCAGACAGCATCCGATGGGGCCCGTGGATCCTTCCACCCTTTAGCTATGTCTCTCTTGGCTGTCGTGAGGCCCAGTAACATCAAGTGTCTCTTGTATATGTTGCCCCCTACCCCATCCATGACATGCAGTAAGGCAAATTGTGGCGCGCGGGGAGCTCCCACCCCTATACCTCAGACAGACAGGCCAGGACCCCACTCCAGAAACGAACAAGAGCCCCGCAGTTCCAGACCGTGTGTAGAAACGTCCCCTCCTCCCTGCGACAGCGGAGACAGTCTGGTGAGACAATCAGTCCCGCCCGCCAAAGACAAACACTCGTATAAAAGACCCTATGCAGATATTTGAACTGCATAAGGCGAAGACGCATCGCTATGGGGGCACCCCTGGGTGCGGCAAGCGCCTCCCTCCAATCTTCCTCCTCTAGCCCACCTACATACTCCTCCCAATGCTCCCTAAGCTTCTGTAGTGTGGGGGAACTGTGTGTGACCAGTGTTTGATAAATGTGAGATATTTTCTCCGTCTCCAGATCCCCCATAAACACTTCTGCCTTTAGTGGGCTGAATTCGGGGAGAGTCTGTAACCCTCTAGGCTGGGTGACAGGGCGTGGCAAAATTGAAGGTATCTGAAGAATTGGGATTTGGGCATCTCAAAGCCGTCCCTAAAATCCTGGAAGGATTTAAGTGTTGTACCATGCATCACATCCCCTAAGGTCAAGATGCCGATGCTGTCACACCCCGTAAAGCCTTGCAGCGACGTCAGGGTTGGAAACCATCCGTTGTGCCACAGAGGGGTCTCCGCTGTCAGAGTGTTCCACCACCCGATACGGCGCAAAGCCTGCCGTCAGATGTGAAACACCACCCGGGTGGCCGCCGGCAGCGCATTCCACAGGGATGCCGAGTAGGAGATGGTGTGTAGTGTATTTGAACCCATCAGGTATTGTTCCATGGCTATGCCGGGTCAGTCCTATCCCCGTACCACCACTCGTTTAACACCAATAAATGGGAGGCTTGGTAGTAGGAGAGGATATCCGAGGTCGCTGGCCCCCCACATAGGTGGAGAGGAAGCACGTGCGCAACGCCACTTGAACCGCTGACCCCCCCACAGGAACTTACCCAACGCAGAGTTGACCTGGCGAAACCAGCTCGGGGGTATTGGGTACGGGTGATGCTGCAGTTGGTACAGCAGGCTTGGGAGCGCCACCATTTAAATAATCGCCGACCTGCCATATGTGGTTAGTGGCATACGTGACCAGGTTTTGAGGTTGGCCCGTACGCGATCCCAGACCTGCACTAGATTCCGCTCCCAGGACACGGCCGGGATATCCGACAGGAATACCCCCAGGTATTTAAGTCCTCCTACTGCTACCTGGAGCGGAGCGGCCGGGTCACCTACCGCATGAGTCTGCTCTCTCAGCACCCACAGTGTGGATTTGCGGGGATTCATATAGAGCCCCGCCGACTTCCCAAAAATCTGCATGTTTCTCAAAAGGCGCTGCCTGATCTATGAAGGTCCGTAAGAAAAAAGAGGACGTCGTCTGCGAAGAGCGCAATTCTGTCTGGCGAGCCCTGCGCCCATTCAAACCCACTCATCTGTGCATCAATGCGGACCCACGCAGCCAGCGGCTCTATAGCCAAGGTAAATAAGTAGGACGACACAGGGCACCCTTGCCGGGTACTGCGCTGAATCTGAAATGTAGAAGAGACCGATCTTGTAACGCGAACCGAGGCCGTTAAGTCAGTGTACAGAAGGCGCAGGTAGGACAGGAAACGAGGGCCCATGTTAAGCTGAGGAAGCAGTGAAAACAAATACACCCAACTTAAAGAGTCGAATGCTCTGTCCATGTCAACCAGGAGAAACGCAGCTTGCTGCCCAATGCCCTTAACTGCCTCCATCACCACATACGCCTGTCTGATATTGTGTCTGGTCGCCCTCTGCGGCATAAAACCAGCCTGGTCGGGGTGTATCAGTCCTGATATATAGGGAAGGAGCCGATTGGCCAAAGCCTTGGCCAGGACCTTGGCCTCCACGTTGAGGAGCAGGATCGGACGATAGGAGGAGTGCTGCTCCGGGGACGACCCGGCTTGTAAAATACCACCACCTCCGCATGCCTCCAATTTGGGGGGAGCCTGCCCCGATCTCTGGCCTCCTCCAACGCCGCCCAATAATGCGGGGCCAACTGGGTATTGTATTTCTTGAAGAACTCACTGGGGAAGCCATTCGGACCGGGGGCCTTCCCAGAGTTCAACTTCCCCAGGGCGGTGCCTAGTTCCTCATCTGTCAGGGGAAGATCCAGTTTATCTCGCACCTCATCAGACACCGTTCTACGGGGCAGATCTGCTATGAATTTGTCAACCTGATCAGTCGACAGGCACTCCCGAGGGGCATAGAGCTCTGCATAATACAGAGCGAAACTCTCCGCCAGCTCTCTTGGGTCCGTTAACGGATCCCCTGTTCCATCTAAAATCCCAGGCAACTTCTGCGCATGAAAGACCCCTTGAAAGAGCCTATGTAACATTTTACTAGTTTATCCCCCAACTGGCAAATTCTACTGCGCGTGGCTAGCCACACCTGTCTGGCCTCATCCATGAGCAATGCCGCATAGGACTGCTGTGCCAGTAGAAGCTGGCTCACAGCACAAGCCTCCCCCATCAGTCGCGCTCGACGCTCCAAGTCCCCCACCTCGGCCTCCACACGCACCAAGGCCTTCCGCCTTCGCTTCCGCGCCGCCGCGCACCAGGCAATATCTATCCCCTGCAGCTTAGGTTTCAATGCTTCCCACAGCGTAGGCGCACTCGGGACTGATCCCACATTCCCAGTAAGATAATTGGAAATCGCCTCATGCACGTGTAGTTTATAATCCTCTTGTTGAAGGTGCCACACCAACAAAAGCCATGGGAATGGCTGCCTCCCCAACCCAACCGAAGCTCCACAGACACCGGTGAGTGATCCGAGAGGCCCCGCGGGAGAATCGTTGCAGATTCTACACATCCAGCCGCCGCCCGAGGAATAAAGATATAATCCAGTCTTGAGAAGGACCTGGGTACAGCAGAGACGAATGTATATTCTTGTGTATCGCCATGTAAATGCCTCCACGAATCTACCCAGTCCAGACCATTCACTATACCCTGTAGCTTTGTGGGGTGGCCTACGTAGGTACCGCCCCCCTGCCGAAACCTATCTTTGGTAATATCCAGGACATCATTCCAGGCGCCTCCAACCGCTGTCAGCACATCCGGGATGTCTGCCCAGACCGTGTATAGCTTCTCAACAGGGACCACTGTAATGGCGGCGGGGCATAGACACAACACAAGACCAGAGGAACCTCCCCCACCATACCCTGCACAACAAGATACCTCCTTGTGTGTCCGTCCAGAGCTTTGTGTGAGTGTAGGGGATTCTACGGTGTATGAGTATAGCCACACCCCTGGACCCCCTCACGAACCTAGCATTATAGACCTGCTGATAGCCAAATCTCTGCAGACATGGGCTTTAGTGTCCATCAGATGGGTTTCCTGTAGGAGGAGGATGTCTGCCCCAAGTCGCTTCGCCTGCCCCAATACCGCTCCCCGCTTGATCTTGTCTAATACCCCACGGACATTCCAACTAAGCATACGCAGGGTACTATGGGGCCCCAGGGGTTTATCAGCGTAATGCGTCATCTGAGAGTTGCTTCAGGTATCTCACGGACATACAGACGTAAGGACAAAGAAAAGCCAAACAAATAGGACCCCCTAAGGCTGTGTAACCCCACCCCCACCCTAACAAACCCATCCCCAAACAAGCAACCCCCCACCCCCACCCCCAATACCTCAAAACAGTTGATGTACCTGTTGCGGCAAGGTGGGCACCCCATCCCAAATGTGGGCCCGAGGTCCCCCATGCCAGTGAATCCCCACCCAACAACCCATATCATCTTAGTCCACCCCCACCCAATACCAAACCATGAGGAAGGGTGGGGGAACAGCCCATATCATATTCTCCTCCCGCAGCCAGTAACTAAAACACAGAACCACAGATTTCCCACAAAGGGGAGCCAGCAAACCTCCATAAAGCATACGCATTACACAAGTCACAGGTTCGCTGCTCAGTGCCCAGAGGCTGGGGGTCCCCGAGCCGAGGCCCCTCCAGAGGTGGAGCGCTGTCGCGACCGGGATTGCCAATTCCCTTCCCGGCGAGATCCCCGGGCATTCTGCGATGGGGCCTCATTCACAGAAGAGTCAGAGTCCAGCCATAGCGGCGTATGTTGTCCCACTCGCACTGTCTCATCTGTCCACTGAAAGACCTCCTCCGGGGTATCAAAAAAGTGAGTGCATGCTTGAAATACCACTCTCAAACGGGCGGGAAACAGAAGAGCATATGGGAGTTTAAGGTCTCAAAGATGGGCCTTGGCCGCCTGGAACGACTGGCATTGCCGCTGCACCAGGCGTGTGTAGTCAGGGAAGACCATAATGCGACAGTTCTCAAATAGTATTGGTTCCTTAGCCCTGACCTGTTTCAAGATAACATCGCGGTCATGGTAATTCAGCAGTTTCGCGATGACTGGCCGCAGGCGGGACCTCACAGGCGGCTTCTGGATCAGGCCCGGTGAGCCCGCTCCACTTCGAAAAAGGGAGACAGGGCATCCGGGGAGAGCCAGCTCTCTAGCCATTGTGTAAGAAACTTTTCCATGTTACCCTTCTCGCAGCCCTCCGTAAAACCAACAAAGCGCAAGTTATTGCGTCGCGCACGTCCCTCTGCATCTTTGGCCCGCAGAGCCAGACCTTTCTGGACACTCTCCATTTTGGCCACTTGCCGCTTCAGGGCTGCGACGTCGTCCTCCACCCCTGAGATCCTCGTCTCCGCCTCTGTGATGCGAGATACAGCCTTCCGCATGGTCCTGCCGCAGGAGTGTGACATCTGCCCCCACTGCACCAATTTCGGCATGCAACATATTCCAGGACTGCATGATCACCGCCATCAAGGCTGCATTGTCCGGCCCAGGCTCCTGCTGTCCCCCAGTCGCTCCGGCTCCTCCGCTAGGCCTGTTGAATTTATCAATGGGCCCATGCATCGCGGCACCCCCCCTCCTTTGCCTTTTGTCATGACAGCCGGTCTCCAGCTATCAGCCCGACTGGGCCCAGTCCTCGGATCCTCTCCCACCTAGGCTCACGTTGCTATGGGGGCCTCCAGTGACAGTAGTGTTCACCAGCTAGAGCCCCTGCGTGGCCCTCCTCAAGAGTTCCTTCCATGCTGGGGGAGCGCGTGTGCACCGCCCCACGCACTCTCCTCACCAGTATAATGTAGACTCAACGCTGTGGGTCCAAGTCAGATCCGGTATTGCCAGTGGGCCTCCACACGATCTCTTGCAGAACCCCTGGCCGTGACCAACCGGTACTCAGTAGGCTCTTCTCCACGGGGCCACGCTCTGCTCACTCGTCTAGGGGCCCAGGGCATCAATCAGGGCAAGGCACCCAACACCATAGTCTCGCCGGCCCAGGGCGCGCCGTCGCTGCAGCACTCAGCTCACCCACACTCCGCGGGCCTCACCCTCGACTCCACGGGCCCTCGAGAGGATCACGGACTCTATGGGGCTCCCCCGCAGGCACCGCATTTGGAGCGGGGGGTCACCCCACACGAGTCCAGCAGTGCCCCAGGGCACGCAATGCTCCTCCACCCAGGCCCGGCGCCACTTGTCTGCTGTCCCGGCCTCCCGGGATCGCCAGCAATACTACAGGGCCGGGCACCGCTCAATCTGTCCACGCTGCCCAGATTCAAGGGGGTCGATGCGCCCCTAACTCACTGGTCTCAGGGTCCACCGGCTCACGGGCCCTCCCGGAGGGGCCACCACCGCCGCTCCACCGGGCCGGGGCAGCCTCTTCACTCGAGGCCCCGGCTCCACTTGCCGCAACTAGGCCACACCAGGGCCCCCGAGCTCCGGCCGATTACCGTCGGATCACTAAAAACACTGCCAGGTCCTCGCCAAGGGAAGCGCCGAGGATAAGAGAGCCTCGAGAACCCTCAAGCTGCTGCGGGAGCCAGGATAAATGGAGGATCTATGTCGGGCTGGACGGAGCTCATCTAGAGCACGTCCGCCATGCTGGAACTCCGAACCACGCCCCCCCCCCTTGAAGAGATTTAAAATTTTCTTTATAAATGACACTTTTCTCCTTTCTCCATAAATTTTAGATACTCGATGAATAAAACAATAATCTGCAAAACCTCGATTTTTCCTGTCAAGGCGTCTGGCACCAAAAGACAAATGGGAATCGAGCATACAAATTTTCACTAGCTAATCAAAATGTTGTTCTTATTCAGGCTTCCAATCAGGCTTCAAGTCACGCTGATAATCTGACCAAAGCTGGCGCAGCCTTTCGAATGACGTTAGTTCTGCTCCTTACTACTGACCCCTCCTTTACAATCTGCGTTTGTCATACACCAGCTGTTTCGACCAATCCCAGCGCGACTCACTGTGACGTCAGTGCAACTCAGGCAACTGACCCTCCCTTTACAAGGTAATACGTAAACTTTTTTTCTTCATTTTTCTTTCAAAATAAAATTCATTAACAACAACATATAAATATTTGCTACTTTGTCTGTTCCACTAAATCAAAAGATAGTTTACTTCTTTTCACTGCATGTAAAACCTTCCGCTCACTTTTCTTTGAGTAAGACCTTCCGTTTACTTTTCATACACTACGAGTAAACCTTTCTGTTTACCCTTCAATCAAGCTCAGAAGAACTTGCTACTCCTTCAGTGTTACCCTTACTAGGTGACATAACACAAAAGTTTCACCAGCGAACTCTCTGTTATCAATCACTCTCACGTTTACACAAAATAGGCCCTCGTTCAACACTACCAGCCCTACCTAGCTTCTCAGTGTTATTTCAACAGACGAGTAACCTCACTGCTGTTTGGTTTCTGTCGCCACCCGCTATTCACTTTTTCCCCGGGAAATTCTGGACAACATGAAACAAAATGTAACACAACAATAATCAATAATCAATACTTATCACTAAACTAGTGAATAATAACCATAGCTCTGCTACCTGAAAACTGATCCAGCGGGTTGCCAGCAACAGGTAATCTAACACCACATACTCACCTGGGCCCATAAATTCATTCACAACACACTGGCAATACCTGCTGGGGTTATGTTTTTGTAATTCTCTAGATTAGTTATTTCTAGTCCCTAACTAATCTTTCACTGATCAAAGAGCTCTTTCCTCTGGTCAATGGACTATCAGTTCAACTAGTTAATGGTGAAATGACATGCATTTTCAAATATACTTGGAAATGATCACATAGTCGGGATGTATTTTAAATTTGATCTCAGATTAATTCATGTGAACCACTTTCACGGTACAGAACAAACTCTGTTTCTCACAGGAAGGAAGATTTAAAATAATCAATCAAAATGCATTCATTTATACTTTGCAATGACACTGCATGAAATGGAGAGGATAGAGAGAAAAGCACATAAGCACTTACACAGATATAGTTATAATTACCTATAATGGTGAGAAAATCAACTCCCAGGCCTAGGAATTGGCAAGGGTCCCCCAGGAAAGATCCCTCAAACAAAGGCTTCAGGACAGGAATTAGGACAAGAATCAGGACAGGACAGACAACCTCTCTGTCACTGACGCATGCATAGCACCCCTCTCTGACACTCTCTTCCTCCTAGAGATTCTTCCGCGATCTTCTTCTAAATTAATTTGCCTAAAATAATTGGTTCAGCAATTCGATTCTTCTTCAGCATCACTTGTCACTCCTACAGCATCCCGGTCTCATGCTTCAGCATCTCCATCTCCAGTGTAACTAACTAACTAATGCTACCTCAATTATACCTTTCAGTAGGCTGATACCACCCATGAATGTTTCAAACTTATGAAAATACTAACTCTGATTGGACAGGCAAGGGGAGGTGATCATCACACCATGCATACTCATTACTCTTTTCAGTTAGCCCTTTGTTAATAAACCCATCCCCTTAATGCTTTATTCAAAGAACGGCCAGTCCATAAGATGAGGATATCGTCAATGAAGCGTTTCCACATTGTGATGTTGGCCGAGAATGGGTTAGATTGATGGTGAATATAATTGTCTTCGAAATCAGCAATGTACAGACATGCCACCGACGGGGCAAAGGTGCTGCCCATCGAAGTCCTTTGGGTCTGGTGAAAGTATTTGCCCTTGAACTCAAAGAAATTTTCGGTGAGTGCTAGGGTGGCACAATCCATGATGAATGAAGGTGGGGTGTTTGAGTTCCATTCCTCCAATCTCAAGCGTGACTCGATTACCTCTAGTGTGGCCCTCTGTGGGATGTTGGTATAGAGGGCCTCAACATCTAGAGTAATCAGGAGATCGATGTGCCCCGCATCTTGGATTGAGTTCAGAAGCCGCAAGACATCGCTAGTGTCCTGAATGTAGGAGGGGATGCGTTTTACTAAAGGTTGCAGAAAATGATCGCAGAATTGCGAGAGTGGTTCCAATACCGAGTCAATGCCTGAGACTATGGGTCTCCCCGGGACTGGCCTAGTTCCCTTATGAATTTAGCAGTTGCGTTTTTAATCCACTGTTTTTAACTCACCATGCACTAGTCACGAACATAGTGTGGAAGATTGTTCACTACACATTGCACTCAACAACAACACTGGCATGTTCTTGGTCGTGTGATATTCCACACACTACCACCATTTCACAGCACTTAGTTGTTATATTGGCTGTTACCGTTGATACCTTTGCTAGAGAACGTGATATTTGTTTAACCATGTTCCTTTTTCTCCACCATTCAGGCATAGGATTATCCCCTGAGGTAAACCACACGAGACTCATGACACTAGCATGGTTTCTTTGAATTTACATTTTTAACCCACACCATCACTAGGTCCTGACGAATCGCGGGAACTCCCCATGCGAGAAACATGTTGACCGACCCTCACTTTAGCTTCGGTTTGGGTTACGCTACCTAATCCGCCGTAACCCAACGAGCTAATCACACTTTTTAATTGCAGCAGGAGGACCCCCAGAATAAAGTGTTTTTCCGGCACCCCCTACTACATTTTAATCACCCTTTCAATTCAGGATACTGATTGCCCTGGCCCACATACCCGCACTTCACCAATAGGCAGTTGGACAAAAAGATCTCCGCCAAAGAGCCCCTCCTTGAGGTGAGCCCGTCGGGGATTGCACCGCCTCCCCGGCGAGGAGCAACCGCCTATGATGAAGCATGACATCCCTCGGGGTGTGTGAGGCAAACATGTCCAACAAAATGGATGCCCAATGGTGTTAAATACACACCTCCGGTCAAGCCAATGTCCTTTCTATGCTCTTTAGGAACAGTTCAGCAACCCTCCCTTATTGTAAACAATGCTGGAATCCACATGGGGAGGGCCACACTAAACTGGGGCGTATGGCTCAGTGCCGGAATCCACACCCTGACCCACTGGCTCACGCGGGGTGTCCTCAAACCCTCCTCCACAGTACAGGACAAATTTGGCCTCCCACCCAACAAACTATGGCACTAGACTCTAGAGTTTTAGGGCTGCCTCATGCATAAACTGTGCTGCCCTCCCTGGACAGTCCTTCCTTACCAGTACTCTTCTACCTCAACACATAGGGTAGTTCAAGGGCGTAATGTTCAGAATGTATAACCTCATGAACCGCCATTTGTACTCACAACCTGAGATGGCACAACAGAAGGTGGTCTAGCAAGCTTGCCTAAAGTTTAAATATGAGGAGAAGGATTGGACGGTGCTCCTGGAGAGCCTCAGTGGGGGTGCATGGGAAGAATGGAGCAAATATAGCCTTTTTAAGTTCCTACAGGAATGGCACTGGTGAGCAGCAAGTCCCTGTTCCATTGGGTCTTTTGCCCCATTCCTCCTTTTGGTGCCGCAACCACTCTCCCTTGCTCTCTGAATGTCCAGCCTGCCACCACTTCTGATCTGAAGTGAGATCTTCATTGAGGGAAACCATAGCAGTACCCGCCCCTATGCTAGATCGCTTGATCATTCGCCACGACATGGTGGGCCTCCCCAACTGCCCAACTATTCCCATCGACTGCTCACACCCACACTCACGGTGGCGAATATCTGCATCCTGCACCACTGATGATCCTCTCAGCTGCTGAATGGCTTGCAGCAATGTTTAAAACAAAAGCTTACAAGATGTTAATCTATAACTTTCTGGACAAAGCTGGCCTGTTCCTCCTGAGCTGGGCACCCTTCCTATGAGAAGACTGATACTAAGTGGTACTGGCAGCTCCGGGTAGGCCTTGCGGCGCCGTCCTCCTTCCTTTTCGACTGTTTTCCTGTGGGTCCTTGCGGTCTTGTGTTTCTTGGTTCCTCCTTTACAGTATTTCCATGTACATGCATTTCCCTCCCCCTCTTTATTTCTTTATTTCTCTCATCCCTCTTTCCTCCCATCTCTACCCCCCCTCGTCCTTCATGTCGTCCCCTCTCTTCAGTGCCAGTCACCCTGATCCACCTAGGTTGCTCACAAAATTGGACTGTTTCCATCCTGCTGTTGGCACTCTATGTTTTGCCTTTAATAGCTGCCGCCTTCTGAGGCCCTCCGGCCATGCTTACTTGTTACTACATTCTTGGTCGTACATAGCAATATTTTCCCCTTGAAATGTCAACCACATAATTGTAAAAACAAAATGCCCTTCACAGTACAGTGGTATAAAATGTAGAACAATTTATATACAAAAATCTTAACCTTTGAAAATTGAATTTTTTTTGGGCTACCGTAGTACTCCCACGCTCTCCATAGTTTGTTTTACAAAAATATACAGAAAGGTATAACTATTTTGCTTTACCTATTGCCACTTTGCTAAAGTGCTAATAGTTATGGCAGAAATACAAAACCGTATACATAACTACATTGGAAAGCTTAACACACAACATAGAGAAAGTGTACCTAAAAGCAACATGGCTGCCTTTAATGTTTGGAAATCCAATGATTACTGATCAGCTAATGACTTGTGATAACTATGTACCATCGTACTAATGCTAATTATCCAAACAGTTTGTCAAACTACAGCAATTAGAGATATCCCTAACTTTAAATATGTTAAAAAATCAAACATAATTATATTACTTACCTGCACTACACAAAATAAACACCTGTGCATCATAATATTTAATCCTGACAAATGCAAACTAAATTTTAATACATTAAAACAGACTAAATAAGTACATCACTTATATGCACTAGTGAAAATAAACATCTACGCAATATATTTGTTAATCCTGCTACATATAAACGAATATAAACAAAATACCACTCAGTTTTGGCACAGTGCAAAATATAAAATCGTATGTTAAATACATTGGATTAAAGCACGGTTGGGGACCTGCTTTTTTGCTTTGCATTCACTTCACCCAAACCTGCAAAAGTTTGACTTTGAAAGGAGTGTGGTAAAATTTGCCGACAGTACAAAAATTGGTGTAAAGTTATTAAGGGATGTTTTTTAAATTATTCCACAGATAGATAATCTATACACATTTAAAAAAAAAGAACCTATTACCACTTACATAAAGTGTGACTCCGGACCAGATGTACAACCCTTCCAATTTGCGAGTCATACATTCTGTTGATTTGCAACTTGCTGGGTTCAGCAGACCACCATGCCTGTGACTGCTTTTGAAATAAGTGTTCACCACCGGAGAGCGAGAGATTATGGAATTAGTTGAACTCACCCAATGTCAATATTCATAAACATATGAGAAACTGAATACTTGTGCTGACTCTTCCCCTGGCTATCGTTAGCCAGGGGAAGAGTCAGCACAAGGGACACCAAGCTGTACCTCATTGTAAAAAACCGTATGCGACTCTGGTTCCCCTGTTGAAGTGCTCATTTTGCGGAAAACAGCATGGGAATTTCCCATTACTCAAACACTAAATCCCACACAAATTAGGTGAAGCACATTTCTTAATTTTCCTTCGTACGTTTTGTTTGTTTATACGTTTTTTGCCCTGATGAAAGCTCCATAGACCCGACCGGGCCAAGTGAGCTGAAACATGTCGACACGTCTCTCAAGAGATATGGTAGTCCAGTAACTTGACCACCTGCATATCGCAATTCCTTTTTAACTATAGTGCCTAAACTATCCAGAATAAATAATCTTTTTTTGATTAGACACTATTTTTAGTCTATTCCTCCACATATAGTCTTTTGATCTCTGGACACTTCTACTTGTACCAGAGGTAGCCTCAGGTGAGGCAGGCACCCAGCACGTCAATCGATCACCCGATGAATACGCCATGACTCCTGATGGGGCGGAAAAAAGATACACCGCAAACGACAATACCAGGATGTCTATGAGGGTTTTCGAATACAAACCAATGGTTTTGTAGAAACAAGTGTCCATTCTATTTTTGATTATTGAGAGGTTACGGAAGCATCAGGCTCAAATCAGGATGTGGAGCCTCATGTCAATGAGTAATGGTTTGCGGAATCTGAAGACAGAGCCAACAGGCAGAGATGAAAACTCGGGCTAAAAAGAACTTATGGACAAAGACCTGGCCCTAAAACACACCGGCTGATAGGCCCCAAGATTATTAGGTACCAGCATGTACTTAAAATAACTGAAAGGCTGATGATGACAGTGTAAACGGAAAGATCAAGATGGGAGAAAAAGGATAACACAAGGTGGGGAAGAGAACCCGGGAGGGAAGAAAAAAAGGGGGGAAGAGAACGAAAAAGCAAGCGAAGGAGGAAGGGAAAAGAAAATGGGTGGAGCAGAGGGGAAAGGAGAAACAAACAAAGACCGTACAGGCTCATGCACTACAACTAGATCATAAGCCTTAACATAAGCAGGCCGTACTAAATAGAAGGTGTCACAAAAGGTGAGCGTACAGCCACAACTCTCACCTCACAAACTCAATGTCACGCTCCCATAGTGGCACCCGGCCGGACAAAGAAGGCACAACATGTCTAAGTATCCAGGGGGATTCAGGATTAAGGATCTCCTCCAAGAATGGCGGCCAAAGAAAATAAGAGTCCCGGGCTCCAAAAAGGGGTCCAGACGTCCGTCACGTACAAGATGTGAAACAGGTAGATGCTGAAACCCTGCATTTTATAGGTAGAGCTGCGGCGTACGGCGTGCGGCGGGTGGCTCATTAAAACACGCACAGACCAAATTGAGGTAAACCAGATTAAATCTAGACAGAGGACTGCCCGGAAATATGCGGGTAGTCCATACTCAGAAGTTGTCAAGGAAACTAAGGGAAGCAGAGGCAAAGATTGGCGCCATCTTGGAAGTAAAGAAAGAGGTCGCCTTTTAAAGTCAGTTGTCCAGCCTAACTGAAAAAAGCAAATAAACCTCTTACAGGTCAGGGGGAAAAAAAGTATGAACACAGGTCCCCTAATAAGTATACGTTGATGGCAAAAAAACAGACCGTCATCGGGCAAGGAAAAACGCCACTTATAAATGGAGACAGATAAAGAATAAAACATCCAAGGAAGATCAGATGAAAACCCCATGGTAAGATCTAGATGGAGCCAGGTAAACGCAAAAGATCAACGGAGCAAATAAAATCGCTTGTTCCTAAGGAGTGTGTTCATTGAGTCCCTCCTTCTCAGAATTCAGAAAGAAAATCCAGAACACCTCACTGGTCTTACGGAATTTGTCATCATCACGTCCTTTGCTAGCAACAATCTTCTCTAGCACAGTCCATTTCAGCTCAGTGTCCATATGTCCCATTTGTAGCCAATGATGGACCAATGGAGCAGATGTTTTGGAGGACCGAATATTGGATTTGTGCTCTCCAATTCGTATTATAATTTACCTGCCAGTTTCACCTACATCGAGGAGATTGCACGGGCAGACAATGCAGTACACCACGTTCGTGGTCCTGCAGTTGGTCATTTGATTTAATTTAATTTGTCTCTTCCTGATGTTGATGTGGTCGGCGACAATGGCGTTGTCACACGCCTGACACCTACCGCGTCTATGGTTGCCTCTGAAAGGGGTATCTCCCGTAATAGATTTTTGTAGGAAATGTTCAGTAACATCCGGCTTTGCCCTCACTAAAAAATTCCGAAGGTTCTTATTCCGTCTGAAAGCGAAGATGGGTCTGAGCAGCTTTGGGATATCCTCCCGGAGGTTAAGCAAGTGCCACTCAGAATAAATTGCTTGTTGTATTTTTTGATTCAGATTAGAATGACGAGTCACACAGACAAATTTTCAGTCTGCGCAGCGTCTTACTGCCGGCAGCACATCGGGTCTCGTGCAGGCGCCGCGGCCCTGAGGGAAACTTAGCTCCCCGCATGAGAGCAAGGATCCAAGGCCGGGCACTGCCCGCAGCATGGAAAGACACAAGCACTTTTCTGCAGGACAGACCAGACCTGGATCTACCCAGAGTGTGGCCAGGAGGCGCACCTTGAGCATGACATCATGGAGCCGGAGAGCGGTGACATCTAGCAGAAGGTACTGGATGCACTGCAACATATTACTATAGGGGTAGTGGCGTGGCTGGCACTTTCGTTCGACCATGCCCAAAAAGGTGAGCTTGGTGCTGCGGTTGAAAATAGCGATGGCCAGTTGAACCAGAGATTCCAGTGGGACCGGGTTTGATTGTACTTTTTTGCTCTACTTGCGCCCATTGCTCCCCTCAGACTCTGCAGTTTACCTACGGTGCACAGTTAGGTTTTGATGCACCCATGGAAACGTTTTACTGGATCTGAAGGCACCAGAAAATCCTAGCGTCGTGGTGGACGCCTTAGAAACAATTTTTGCTGCATGGCAGTTTATTCCCATGCGCAGTGTCATCAAGTCATGTGGAGTAATCAACATTACTTAAAGACCCATAACTTCCCTCTGGCTTTTTAACAATTGATTTTTGAACAATTGACCCACCCAGTATTCCTAACGTTTTGATTTGTGGGCCCCCAATTAATGATTGCTGGACCGGATACCTCCACTGAGTCATTACTGTAACCTGTTGACCCAAGCATAAGCAATTTCGAAGATTTGAACTGCAAAATAGTTTCCAAAAAACAGACAGGCATTCCTCAGACAAATACCCATATTATTCGTTATTTTATTTAATTCACAAACAAATATAAAATAAAAAATGGAATGGCATGGTTAGAGTTTTCTAAATTCATCCGAGGCCACCCATAGACCATATTATATTCTGTTTGGTGCACCTATACTGCTCTCATTAATCAGTCTGAGGATACAAACTACGGGCCATATTATCAAGCCCCAGCGATAATTATCGCTAAGCGCACTTAGCGCTAGGATAATTATCGCCGGATAGCGTGGATTTTCATCACTGAGATAGCGTGCTATTAGAAACTCTTATCTCAGAAGTGATAAAAATCCTCGCTCTAACTGCCAAATGAGAGCTTATCGCTGGAAAACCAACGATAATCTCTCGAAGTTTGGCGTTAGCTTGATGATAGGGGCTCACAAACTTAGCCATGATATCCACCTTCCATAGGATATCATGGCTAAGTCAGGAAAATACCAGGTGTAAAAAAGCACTGCTAACCGTGGTTAGCGCTGCTTTTTTTATCACTAGCAGGGTTAGCGATATCCTTGATAATAGGAGAAATGTCGCTTAACAACATTTCTCCTATTATTTTTCTCTGGAACGCCCCTTTTGCATCTCATAGAGATGCAAGGGGAAGCGTAGAGAAAAAGGGTGCTAACATGCTAATTTGCGTGTTAGCACCCTGTTGCTGATGGAGAGATATTTTTATCTCCGCTTTCTTGGCTTTTAAAGCCAAAACAGCAGAGATAAATCCCTTGAAAATATGCCCCTTAATTTTTAGCCTCCAGTTTTAAATGTCTTCTTATATACAGCATATTTTAAAATGTTCACTTTTACATTTTGTTTATTTATTTATATACACTTTATTAGTCTGTTAATATTTAATTTTCTAAGCAGTCACAAACTCCCTAGGTTGGCATTGCGGACCCCAAGGGTCCCCGGACTAACAGTTAAGAACAGCTGTCCTAGACAGTAGGTGCCACTAATGAATATGGGTTGATGTCAGTCTTTTTCACCATAACACGAGTTGCCAAGACCGGAAAAAACTCACAAATATTCTGGTCAGCAGCAGGATATTTCATGTCTGTATCACATGTGCACTCTTTCTCACCTACCCACTCTTTCCCCTACTAACTCACCCATTCATTCACATAACCACTTTATCATGGACCTACAATTCCTCATGCATGAACCCTCTTACCCTCTCATCAAAACACTTGCTTACTAACCTATGAAGTTTGAGAAATGTCTGCACAAGTGATATCACTTTTTAGGTCTTGCATAGAAAGCGCGTGCTCTGTTTCTTTGAGACATTTTGTTTACAGTCAGTGGGCTACAGCCGCCCATTGCTCACCATTGGTTAACTTCAGTGTCAATCTCATTTGCTTCTTTTTGATTTGTTACAGCTTGCATGCATCAGATCATCTCTTGAATGTATCCCTCACCTGGAGTATAGACCAAGACTTGTGTCCTTCTACTGCTCCCGTTTTGGAGTTACTTCTTTTTGGTTTTCAAGCACTCCATATGAGTGCTTGTGTTTTGAGGCCATCTCTCATATGTCCATGTTACTTCTTTTCCCTCCCACCCCACACCCCCATATCCCTGTCCATAGGTCATCATCCCCCCACCACCCACTGTGTCCCTGTTTCATACCCCCAACCCGGTTCCTGTTTCATCTTCCTGCACCCATCCTCATGTCTGTTTCCTCACCTCCCATCCAGTTGTGCCTGTTTCTTGCACAGAGTACATGCCCCATTTACTGGCAAGTGGCAGACATTTCAGGGCCAGCATATTGCCATGAACACACAAGTCAGGTGAGAGCTTCTGCTCCCTTGAGCCTTTGAATTGCAGTCCCATGCCGACGTGAAGACTTGAACAACACAGAAAACTTAAACATCTTTGTACAATACGTTTTGTCTCTAGCTTATTCAAGCTGATTGGAATTGTTTTTCCTAACACCGTCTAAATTGTCCTTTTTTTACTGTCTCATTTTTAGGTCGAGCCTACAGTGCTTGCGCTGCTAGATGATCTGTTGTATGTACTGTGTGGGCTCTGGAGTATTGCAGCAGCAATTGTCTGCTTACGCTTTTTTTACTTTTTGGTTTGGGACTTTTTTTCTTTTTAACAGCTGCTGCTTCACATGTGTGAAAGCTTGTTTTTAAATGTTGCCAGATAGAGTCATTTATAAGCAGAAATGCTGTTCCAGTCACATTGTGTGCCGTCTCTCCCCACTCCCTCACCGCTTGCATTTTCATTATTGCATCTTGTTTCCTACTCGTCCTGTGCCGTCTCTCCTTACCCCTTCAACCCACACCCACCACCCCTCCAAGATCGCTGCTTGTAATTTAAGTGATTTACCAAAAACCATAGGATGCGGCTTTCATTTTAACCATTGCGCCATGTTTCTTGCTTTTGGCAGCCTGCTCACCCTGTGACGTCTCTCCATATACCTTCACCCCACCCCCACCACCCCTCCAAGATCGCTTCTTGTATTTTAAGTGATTTGCCCAAAATTGCCGGACATCGCTTTAATTTTCACCATCGCGTCTTGTTTCCTGCTTGTGGCAGCTTGCTCGCCCTGTGCCATCTCCTCTTCACCCCACCCCCACCAGCCCTCCTTGATCGATCCTTGTATTTTACAAGATTTATCCCAAAATCACAGGACACCGGTTGCTCATCAGCCTGAAAGCTCAGGGGCTGCACAATATGCTGCCTTACTAAATCCTTATTAGGTCCCAAAGGCGAGACCTATTGCATTGTAAATGCTTGTTTTACTTATTTATGAGGGCCAGCCAGCTGGAAAGAATTGCTAGGCCACCTGTTTCCTTTAATGGAACTTTCTTTACCTTTTAATTTTAACATTGTACTATAGCAGCCTAAAATGTTTGAACGATAAATTAAAATGCTTAGCTTGAGGTTTTGTCACTTCTATTTTACTCTAATCTTCACTGCTGTTTCTGAACTGTTTTCTACCTGCCCATGTGCCACCAATGAATTTTACCTCTGACTACAGCACCATCATGCAAAATGCTAAAATGGGATTCCTTAGCCAGCAGCAATCGCTCAACACACTGAGCCACCCAACAATCTATATGAAGATTTTTATTTAGTTCCATGGACTATTTCAGAAAACATAGCAATACCAAAGGGGATGATGGATGGAGTGTTTGAGCAAATCAAACACTCACCCCCAATGAACTGATCTGGTTTTAATCCATCATAATTTTTTAGCTCACTCTACCAACCCAGTTCAGACATAGCCATCAGTCTGACCCTGTGCCTCATGGGAACAGTCCATCCCGAACTGCCAAGCTATGTCTTCCCTGGACCGAAAACAAGCATCCTGGGACCGGTTTCGGGTTCATAACCCTCATCAGCCAGGCTAGCTTGAATCCAGTGGCAGAGTGAGCAAGGGACCCACGTTTGGGCATACCCTGCCAACTTAGGGAGAACAAAGCGATACCAAAGGGGATGATGGACGGAGCGTTGCAGCAAATCAAACACTCACCCCAGTCAACTGATCTGGGGTTAATCCATCATCATTTTTTAGCTCACGTGGGTCCCTTGCTCACTCTGCCACTGGATTCAAGATAGCCTGGCTGATGAGGGTTATGTACCTGAAACCTGTCCCAAGATGCTTTTTCCGGTCCGGGGAAAACATGGCCTCGCAGTTCGGGCTGGACTGTTCCCATGAGGCACATGTTCAGACTTGTTTGCATATCACTGGGGTGGTAGAGTGAGCTACAAAATGATGGTTTCAAGATAGCCTGGCTGATGAGGGTTATGAACCCGAAACCTGTCCCAGGATGCTTGTTTCCCGTCCAAGGAAGACATGGCTGGGTAGTTCAGGCTGAACTGTTCCCATGAGGCATAGGGAGGGTCAGACTGATTTGCATATGGCCATGTCTGAACTGGGGCGGCGGAGTGAGCTAAAGAATGGGGATGGATTAAACCCAGATCAGTTGACTGGGGGTGAGTGTTTGATTTGCTCAAACGCTCCGTCCATCATCCCCTTTTGTATCGCTTTATTCCAGAAAACATGGCATACTGTTCTCGACTACACCTAGTGAGATATTCTTAAAGAGTAAATGCCAGCTTAAGAAGCAGAAAAGGTAAGTAGGTGAATATTTTGATAAACCAGGTAAACCGGAATCAACTAGTTAAGATTTTGGGTCTGGTGGCTTACTGGACTAAACCCCACTGTAGGGGACTGTGTCCCTCCTCACATGCACTGGTTCAAACCCTGGTGGGTCCACTCAGCCTTTCATCCTCCTGAGGTTGATAAAATGAGTACCATTGAGTCGGGTACCAATAAACGTGTTATTCAGCGCTAAGACAGAACCTTCGGTGAAGTACGCTTTACAAATACACTTTATGTTATAAAAGGGTCAAATTGACTATAGACATAGAAGGTAAAACAAAGTTGTGGAATAGTTCAAAATTGAATCAGATTAAATAGTTTACAATAATTTAAGATACAATTGAGTCAGGGAAGAAACAATTTTAAACTGCACTGATTGTGACACGAAGTAGAGAAACGACAGAATGAACACAAATTTGAGGCGAAAATGTGTGGTTTTTGTCAGAAAAGTGCAAGATTGATCTTCAATATGTCAAAATAAACTATTAGTGTCAGAAAAGAGGCACACAACGAACAGGGAGTGTTCAAGGTGTCATTAATATCCAATCACAAACCAAAACGACGAAAACTGTTCTCTGTAACGTCATGAAAAGTGGTTGACAGGTTGTGTTAAAAAAAATTAAAAAGACAGTATGAAGTGATTGGCAGAGACAAAAAAAATATGATCTGAGAGAAAAGCATTGGCTGAGCTGAGGGAGAAGTCGAATCTAAGCTGGAGGGCAGCATGCGGAGAGTGGAAAATAGAAAGACAGTGATTTACTTGTGTACAAAACGTTCCACTGCTTAAGGCTTTTCTGCAGCACACAGGGTTGTATTAGGGCCTATGACAATGATTAATTTCCACACCACTTCATACAATTGCTGATCCAAGTTTGAGAGAGAAGAAGAAAGAAGGTGCGAAGTTTTAAGTCAGACAGAATCACCTTTTCATAGGCCTGTATAAATCACCCAATCGTTTTTCAAAACTACAATCCAGTTATGAGGAAAACCTACACACACTAACCTCATACGTATTTCTGTTGCACATCCTGCTAACCAGAGACCATGCCGTGAGCACTGCATACCTGAGCAGGTAGGATCCCTGTGCCTGTGTTTAACTAACAATGTGCTGTCTAATGCCAGAAAAAGTATTTAAAAACCCTGGAGTCCTGATTGCAAGTGTGTCGAATGAGGTTAAGGACCCGGTAAATAACAACAACCCAAGGCTATTGTACTTACAGGGTTCAATAAATCCCTCCTTTTGCAATTATTCATTCTCAAGCGGGGCCTTATATGTGGATTTCTGTGCCCACCCAACCGAATTCTTCATATCTTTTTAATTATCTGGAATTTTGTGCATTTTTGACCCAGTAAATTTGGCACAATTCTCCTACCCAAACAGCTGGAGTAAAAGTGTACAGATATTAAATCTACCAGGTAATAACCGCGTTTGAAGAATACCACAAGACTCGATACCAATCTCTAAGAAAACATTTTTTAAGCAGCAATCAGAATGTTGCTCTTTATTACTAATGGAACCCTAGAAGTTGGTGCATGAGTTAAAGAGCTCACATGTATTACAAATGGGCTCCTTCTTAGTACCTCTGTGTTAGTGCACAAACTTGCTGCCTAGTGACAAGCGCAACCTATGCACCATGGTGGAGAAGTGTGTGCGTGCCTTCTTGCCTTGGCTTTGTACTGGAAGCATACCCCTCTGTAAGAGATTGGAGTATTAGTTGAGGGGGGTGAGAACCCACCTCAAATAATCATCACAATCCTTGTTAGTGTGGAGCACAAAAGTCACTTAATAAGCCCTTTGCATAACCCCATGGTAGCATGGGACAAAGAGTCAGACTTCACTTACAGACAATGGGTTCGATTAGGATGCTGTGAATCTGCATCCTCCGGGCCGGCGGAAGCCACCGCTGGTCCGGAGGATGCGGATTCACCGCTGCGTCGAATGAAAAGACCCCCGCCACATTAGAAAGGCTGGGGGGTCATCGGCAGACGGGAGGACTGTCTGCCGCTTTTCTGCCGTGGTCGGCTTCTGACCGTGGCGGAAAAGCTCTAATATGGTGGCGGTGTCTATCAGACACCGTCAGCCATATTAGGATGTCCTTCAGGACATGCCTTTCCGTGGCGGCAATGCCGCCACGGAAAGGCATACGGTCTTTTCTTTGGGGGCCCGTTGCGGGCCCCCAGGGTGAAGGGGCAGTGGGGGGTGCACATGGGGGGTACATATGGTACCCCCCTGTATTTGCATGCACAATGCGGCAGGCACTGCGCGGTGCCTGCCGCTTTGTGCATGCAAATGCACAGCATGCATATTTAACTTTGCGGCGGGTGCTGCTTAAAGCAGCACCCGCTACAATGTTAAATATACGGGAAGTGACCTCCAGGGTGGCAGTCACATCCTAATTCCACCGAAGGGACCGCCACTGACCCTGCGGACGGTCCCTCCACCTCGGGGGTGGCGGACAGACCTGCGTCCGTCCGCCATCGTAATAGGCGCCAATGTGTGAAGTATTTATGCAGTGCTCAAACAGTAACAAAGTGAAGACATAACACAAAGAAAATTTCAAACCAAGTTAGAAAAACAGAGTACATTTTAATAAATAAAAAGTCAGCAAAATTACAAAAACAATAAGTAGAACCTGATATGTCAATTTTTAGAGCGTGAATGAAAAATAGTACCAAAAACCACAAAGCACCAACCAGGGTTATTTGGTCATGCAAGACCGGGTCAGAATCAAAATTTAAGGCAAACACCAATAGAGTGCAGGTCAGATAGAAGGACCAGATTTGTTTGAGTGGAAAGTTTATCTTCGGACTTAAACATTTTTATTTGAAGAAAAATGGTTGTTGTTGAGTCGTCAGTGAGGAAAGCTGCACGCTGTGTCCAAAACGTGGCTCGACGTTTGCGTGCCGATGAAGAACAGGGTTCTGGTCAGTCTTCAAAAAAGGAAGCGAAGGTCCCAGTGAATGACTTCTTAAGTCGTTGCCAAGGAAGGCCCTCGACGATAATGCATTGCTGATCGGCACCGGCACCAGCACCTATGAAGTCTTCACCATTCTGATTTAGAAATGTTTTTAGAACTGAGCTTGCCTATATTGGGGCAAACCAGAAAGCGGAGGCAGACCAGTGATTCAATGTCAACAACTTTGACAGAGTTCCTTGTCTCTGTCGGTTCTCCAGCCATAAATTTGTCAAAAAGTTTTCAAGTCCTGGATTTTGCTGAGTGGACAGGAGTACACTATGACACCAGCCAATGTCCAAGACCTTTGGACACAGCTTGTGGATTAGGACACACTTCCCCAGAGGCCATCCAGGGCAGGTCAAGTTAGCTAGGCAATTGCAGGGAGAGAGGCCTCTGGAAGTTAGGTGATAATAGCATTTCTAACAGGAGGTCAGCTAAGTGACCGTGGACACACTTCTGGTCTCCTGGGAGTAAGACAAACTGGTCCAGTTTACCTTCAGGTATTTCAGACAGCGGGGCAGTCTTGCTTCTGATTCACTACAGCCCTAGGAGTGTTCTCAGAGAGATCCTAGGGATGCCATATTTATGCCCAGTGCCAGCCTCTGGGTAGACACAGCTCCTTGGCATTTCCCAACCAACGAGGTCAAAGTTCCCAGGGGCATTCTTAACCACTTTTGCAGCACCTACTGTGTGTTTTACTGTCAACTATCCCACGGTGTGCCTCTCTGCCCAAACCCAACATGGCAGAACATTCCTTCCCCTTTACAGAGCGCCCGGTGTTAACCCAGAAGTGTTTCTATGATAATGGGCAAACCCTCTCTTTCATCACACCAAACCAATTCTGTAGCAGCTCCCTCCTCCCACAGGGTTTGGAGCCAAGCTGTCTACCAAGACAAAAGGGAGACAGGCCTATGTGTGAGCTACATCTTCTAGTGAGAGGATGAGCATTGTTTCAATCGCAGAAGGGGACTGAGCACAGTCCCCAGGCCATCATACTCAAAGAAGAAAAACACCTTTCTACTCCGCAGCCCTTTGTCTACTGTCTGGTAGCATTCCACATCTCACCACAAGTCGGAGTTGCTCTTCTTTGGTTGTACCTCTGAGCCTGATTGGAAACCCTGGTGGCCGCAAGATATGTTTCCTCCCACTAGTTCGTCTTTGAAAGCCAAAAACTTGGGAGTTTTGATTGACAATGAGCTATCTTTTGGACCGCATATCTCATCTCTTACTGGGAAATGTTTCGGCATCCTTCGGATGCTTCGTAAATTCCTCCCTCTAGTCTCCATCCAGCACAGAAAAATCATTGTCCAGGCACTGATTGGCTCTAGGCTTGATTATGCTAATGTTTTGTTCCTGGGACTTCCCAAATATTTGGTCAGGCGTCTGCAAATCGCCCAGAATTCTGCAGCCCGAGCCATCTTTGGTCTTCTGAGAAAAGCCAGAGCCACTGATCTTCTCTCAACACTACACTGGCTTCCTATTGCTAAAAGGATTCTGTTTAAAACTTTGACCATGACTTTCAAGGCCCTACATGGCATAGGCCCCAAATATATTTCAAAACAATTGTCCTGGTATAACCCCCCCAGATCTCTTAGATCTTCGTCCCTATCTAAAATGAGTGTTCCCATTATCAAGTGTGCTAGAGCAGGAGGACGGTCTTTTCGCTACTTAGCTCCTCATGCTTGGAACGACCTCCCAATCTCTTTGAGACAGACCTCTAGCCTTCTGTCCTTCCGAAAGGCCCTTAAGACATGGCTTTTCCCTTAATTTGATGCTGCTTCCTGTTGTCTTCACGTCCCCTCAGTGTTATGTTCTCCCTTCTTCGGTTGGGTTTCCTTCAATAAAGCGCCGGGATACTCCGTGGAGTGGCCGTGCGCTATAGAAGTATAAAAATAACATAACATAACATAACACGGCTGAGCCATCAGCAGTCAGGTGACACTGGCAGAAAGGCCTTTTTTCTTAGGCAGAAAATGGCAACATTCTAAAACTTTGGTTTCCAAAATAGTAATATAAAATCCAACCTGACCATTAAGCTAGATTTTAAGTTACTATTAAAATGAGTTCTTGTACCTTTTTTCTAGCTACTCGCTTCCAGGAGTTAGCATTTATTAAATTAAAATTCAAAATTAAGGGGCCGATCAGGATCGCGGACGGACTTGCGTCCGTCCGCGACCCCAGAGCAGGAGGGAACCTCCGCATGGGCATGCGGAGTTCCCTCCTGTGCAATTAGGATGTGACCGCCACCCTGGCGGTCACATCCTCTATTTTTAACATTGCGGCGGGTGCAGCTTCAAGCTGCACCCGCGGCAATGTTAAAAATGCACGCATTGCTTTTGCATGCAGAAAGAGGCAGGCACCGTGCGGTGCCTGCCGCTTTCTGCATGCAAATGCAGGGGGGTACCATAGGTACCCCCCATGTGCACCCCCCACCCCCCCTTCACCTAGGGGGCCCGCAACGGGCCCCCGCAGTGAAGTTCCGTATGCTTTTCCACGGCGGGAAACGCGCCGCGGAAAAGCATAATTCACTGCCCATCCTAATATGGTGGACGGTGTCTGAGAGACACCGTCACCATATTAGAGCTTTTCCGCCGCGGTTGTAAGCCAACCGCGGCGGAAAAGCTGCGGACGGAAACCAGGACCCACCAGCCATCCTAATGTGGCGGTGGGTCCTTGGTCAGTCCGCTGCGGTTTTTCCGCATCCTCGGGGCCGGCGGTGGCTTCCGCCGGCCCCGAGGATGCGGAAAAACCGCTATCCTGATCGGCCCCTAAATGTGTTCATGTACATCATTGTTTGGAAACGTCCATTACAACACAGGCATTAAATCCTAATGACTTTACAACACATCTTTTACAATGCAGGTGTCATTACAATGCCTGCCATTACTACGAATGTGCAATTACAACGCATGCCATTACAATGCATGCAATTACAACGCATTGTAAGGTGAGTAATGGAGGTAAGTGTTAATTATTAAGGAGTGTATTAGAGGTACGTTTTTATTTTTGACTTTATTTTTTTTATTTGGGTATTATCCAAGTTTAAAAATTATATTAATTATAAAATATTAACTAATATGTTTATTTAAAAAAAATTATTGAAAGGGCATGGCATGGGATGCTTGGGAAACTGGGGTTTTGGGTGGGGGAATGTATTAATACTCAGGTATTAATTTTAATATTTGAGTATCAATTATTATTTAGTTTAGTTGTTTGTATTTAAAAAAAATAAGATATATAAAAAAAATAATTTAAAGGGCTTTGCACCCATCCCCAGGAATGGGATGCTTGTAAAACGAGGGTTTTGGGTGGCGGGGTGTATTAATACTAAAGTATTAATTTTAATATTTGAGTCTTAATTATTATTCAATTTAGTTGTTTGTATTTTTAAAAAATGATACCCACAAAATTAATTTAAAGAGCTTGGGATCCATTCCCTGGGATGGGATGTTTGGGAATCTGGAGTTTTCGGTGGGGGGGGGGTAGTGTATTAATACTCAGGTATTATTTGTAATACGTGAGTATTATTGATAATTTAGTTTAAGTTGTTACTTAAAGAAATATATTATATATATATATATATATATATATATATATATATATATAGATAGATAGATAGATAGATAGATAGATAGATAGATAGATAGATAGATAGATAGATAGATAGATAGATAAAGATATATATATAGACATATATATCCAAAATATAATATATCTCCCAAAAATGTATTTAAAGGGCTTGGCACCCTTCCCCTGGGACGGGATGTTTGGGAAACTGGCGATTTGGGTGCGGTCATGTATTAATACTCAGGTGTTCATTTTAATACTTGAGGATTATTCATAATGTAGTTTGGTTGTTATTTTTATAAAAAATAATGATATATATATATATATATATATATATATATATATATATATATATATATATATATATATATATATATATATATATATATATATATATATATATATATATATATATATATATATATATACCTTTGGGGGAACTTCTGCGGTTGAAACGTATCTGTAGCAGCACTGAAAAATTTGATGAGGGAGCCACTGCAATGATGGAACGTCTGAGGGCCAGGGGCTACGGTGAGTCAACCCTTTCCAAGGCATTAACTAAAACTAAGGAAAGGTCTAGAGAATCTCTCCTTATACCCAAACCCCCAGAAGCAGGGAATAATGACCAGTCTCCTAGGCTCATTATCACCATCAGCAACAACGGCAAATAAAATCCATCATCAACAGGCACTGGCCCATTTTAAAAACAGATGGTGTGTTAAGTTCGAGAATTTCCGACAAACCATTGTCACCTTCAAAAAAGCCTACTGCATGCACAGCAAACTAGTCAAGCCAAGTCCTGAGCTGGTCAGTGGCAGTGACTGGCTCACTAGGAAGGGCTTTTATAAATGTAGTTCGTGCCGTGCGTGCAAAATTGGGCAAAACACCACCCATTATGACAGTCCCTTTTCCAATACTAAAATTGCAATTAAGGGCAACTTCAACTGCTGCACGGAGTTTGCTGTATATGTCCTGACGTGCACCTGCGGTTTGTGCTATGTGGGCAGCACGAGGTCGCAGGTGCACGTCAGGATATTGCAGCATCTCTGGGCCATTGTAAACCATGACTTAGCCTACCCCGTGGCCCGGCATTTTGATTCAATACACGCCAGGGACCTGGGACAAATTAATTTGTTTCATATATTGTATTGCTTTTCATGCTGAGTTTTGACCAGTGATTATAATATGAAAAGTCGTCTGTTTTTCTCATTTGCAAGTCAACACCTGTTTCTATGCCTATGTTCACTGTCATGTGACACACTTTAGGAGGTGTGGCCCTTAGGAAGGGTCAGGGAAACTGAACATTTAAAAATAACAGGCTGACTAATTATCCGGTGTGTGAACAAGAGTACATGGTACTCGAAACACGTCGTCTGAAAGGTCTCAAATAAAGCTAACATCTTGCCTGAAGTCGTGGGGTCCGTTTCCTTCTTTCGCCACGCTGTCGGTGTGGAAGTTTGAGGATTTGCTTTATATATATATATATATATATATATATATATATATATATATATATATATATATATATTCAAAATAGGATATCCATTCATACCCCAAGGAAATCATCCGGCACTCGAATATAAAAAGAAAATGTGCTTTTCACGTATCCTCTGGGACGGGATGAATGGGAAACAGGGGTTATGGGCAGGGGAGTGTATTAATACTCAGGTATTCATTTTAATACTCGAGCTTTAATTGACATTTAGTGTTCATGTTAGAAAAGTAACAAATAATAATTCTAAAATGTATTAAAAGATGTGGCACCTATATGCTGGGACGGGATTTATGGGAAACATGTGTTTTGGGTGGGGTAGTGTATTAATGCTCAGGTATTAATTTTAATACATGAGTATTAATTTTTACTTAAATGAAAATATATTTTATTGTAAAAGTGTTAAATTAATAAATATTATTAACATTAATAAAAGAGATAGGCAGCCATAGACTGGGTGGGGGGATTGATTTAAAGTACATTAATATAGTTAAAAAAATAAAAAGATGCATATATGTGCAACATAGGTTTGCATAAATAGACATACAAAATGTTTGAAAACATAAATATAAATCAGAAAAAATTTAATATTTTACAAATCAAAAAATGGACACATTAATAGTATTGTAGGTAACTTTTTTACATTTAAAAAAATGTAACTACATTTTTATAAAATAACCCAAAAATATTTTAAAACATTTTTATTAAAGGTATTTTTTTTTTATAAATATGGATTTTTCACTGTATTGTAACACTAGCAGCCCGTCCCGACGTTGTCCGGGTATGAATTGCTGCCGGCCAGTAGTATATTGTTTTGTAGGATTTCGTTTAGATAGCATTTCTTATCTGTGACAAGCCTGTGAAATGCTCCGATTCACAGTGCACTGCTGATGCACTTAAGAATGCACGTTCAGTAGTGTGTGAACTCGAGTTTCCCTACTTTATTTTTCCTTGCAATATTATATAGCGCAAACTCGACAACATGGCATGAGCACAATTTATATTACAGAAGAACATATTCATTTGTGGTAGGCACGGGGAGACAAAGCGATTTGCCTGGAATCACAGGATGTTGAGCTGATGCCGAGATTCGAACGTAGCTCCCCAGCTCTAAAGTTCGCAATTCTAGAACTTGTGGCGGGAGGTGTGTCTAAAAATGTATGTCGGTGCTGGCCATCAATGAGAGAGACCTGTGCATTTTTCAAATGGGTGGTGAAAAAATATGAGTATGTTGTTGGAGATGTGGGCCGCCGTGCCACCAATGTACTTACCGGGGGAGGGTAAACACCCATTATTCCGCAACTTTCTTTCCGCATACCATCACTCCGCATACTTTCATTACGAAAGTACCATGACTCTGCAATGCCATTATAACGCATGGCATTACATTTTATATGCTTTTACCACGCATACATTTACAACCAAATTTGTTGTAAATGCATGAATGGTAAAAGCATGTTTTTTTAAAATGTTTGGATAAGGTAAGTATGGGTATAGGGGTATATGTTTTGGGGTACTGAGGTATATATGTTTTGGGGTGTTTGGGTATTTTAAGGGTTCAGATATAGTTTTGGGTTATGGGGTACAGGGGTAGTTTTAGGGTTTAGGGATAGGTATGGGTTTTGGAGTACAGGGGTATTTTTAGGGTTCAGGGCTAGATTTGGGTTTTGGGGTATGGGGTATTTTTAGGGTTCAGGGTTAGGTTTGGGTTTTGGGGTACAGGGGTATTTTTAGGGTTCAGGGCTAAGTTTGGGTTTTGGGGTACAGGGGTATTTTAGGGTTATGGGGTAGGTTTGGGTTTTGGGGTACAGAGTTATTTTTAGGGTTCAGGGCTAGGTTTGGGTTTTGGGGTACAGGGGTATTTTTAGGGTTATGGGGTAGGTTTGGGCTTTGGGGTACAGGGGTATTTTAGGGTTCAGGGCTAGGTTTGGGTTTTGGGGTACAGGGGTTCTTTAGGGTTCAGGGGTAGGTTTGGGGTACAGTGGTATTTTTAGGGTTCAGGGCTAGGTTTGGGTTTTGGGGTACAGGGGTATTTTTAGGGTTCAGGGGTAGGTTTGGGTTTTGAGGTACAGGGGTATTTATAGGGTTCAGGGCTAGGTTTGTGTTTTGGGGTACAGGGGTGTTTTCAGGGTTTAGGGATAGGTTTGGGTTTTGGGGTAAAGGGTATATTTATAGGGTTAAGATGGGTTAGTGTTTAAGGGTGTTGGGGTATTTTAAGGAGTAAGGGTGGGTTATGATTATGGGGTGCAGGGGTATTTAAAGGGAGACGGGTGGGATTAGCACATGATATGAGACATGGCATGAAGGGCGGAACGTACCACACGCCCCCAGCGTTTGCCACGCCCCCAGCACACGCCCACAGCACAACACAGACACGCCCACAAGGAACTACTTTGCTGGCACGGTTCTTTTACCTTTTAAATGTATATGGTGGGCGTCTGCATAGCCTATGTCCTTCTGTTGCAACTGCCCTTTCCAACGCTGTATTGGGTGTTGTGATTGGTGCTGTGGTTCTTGAGATTACCCGCCTCAAAGGTTTGGGCTCTCTCTTTATTATATTAGTATGGATATATGGATATTGTAGGTTTCCCACAGTTTCCGATTGGAATAAATCAGAGAAATTGTCCTTTTTTCCTTTTTACAAAAAGAGATGACGTTGCTGCTTGTACGCACGTTTTGTTAGTGCAAGGAACGTCGCAGCCGAGATCAGAAGCAAGGAAGAGCTGCAAACAGGTAGTAAGAACTAGGGTAGTTGTATTTTTATAGTTTTGTATGTTTTAACCGAAAACAAATTCCTACGCAGGTAGAAATTGTAGGTCCACATGGTGTTGATTGCTTTCGTAACACTTTTGGTTTAATAGAATTATTTTAAAATAA
This sequence comes from Lissotriton vulgaris, assembly GCF_964263255.1. Classification (NCBI taxonomy): domain Eukaryota; kingdom Metazoa; phylum Chordata; class Amphibia; order Caudata; family Salamandridae; genus Lissotriton; species Lissotriton vulgaris. Next base: position 1,012,253,502 of record NC_141699.1, on the reverse strand, counting down.
TGATTACCTTTTCCAATAAACCATAGTGTTATGAAAGCAAAATATCTTTATTGGACAAGTTTTGAAATTAAGGTATTGCTTTGTCACGGTTTTTCGGATAGATCAAAGGAACATGGACACAGATTATATGGATCAAAGAAATACTTATTGGGACAATTTTTAAATATGGATATATGGTATTTGAACTTATGCTGGATTTCGGTCGAGAGAGGATTGCAAAACAGGATGTTTTGTATCGAATTTTTTAAAACATTTTTTCTTTTTCTGTTTTTTTTGCTGGATTTCGGTTGAGAGAGGATTGCAACAATGGATTTCTTGTTGCGATTTTTGCCAAATGAGTTTTTTTTAATGGATTTTTTGGGGGATGTGTTTTTTGTAAGTGAGCACAGTACTGTTTTCAGCACAATTTTCACTGTATAAAACGGCTTTGCCAAACGGTGTCCGTTTTGGTTAGTTTGACTAGGGACATTAATTTGTAAAACCTAAATAAATAAGTATTGTGGCTCAAAGATTTGTCCAGAAGCCTGTAGGTGGTGTTAAAGAAATTCTGGGTGCATAGTTTCAATTTCACCACATGCTCCTTTAATTCACCACACGACACTAAGGGGCAGATTTACAAGCCCTATGCACCCCCAGTGCGTCACATATTGTGACGTACCGGTGGCGCATTTTACTGCTCCATATTTACGAGGACAGGAAAAGCCACCCTGCGTGACTTTTCCTGTCCTTGTGAATATGTCCCCTTTGCACGCAGCACTTTGCGTGAAAGGGGTGTTCAATGGATGTTGCTGTGGGTGTTCCCATGCAACACTCATGGAACCAGACACATTTCCAGATTTATGAGTTATCGTAAATCTGGAAATGCGTGTGAATGCTACGCCTCCCCAAGGGAGGCGTAGGGAGGTGCAACGAGGGGAAATGTATTCATTCCTCCTCATTTTGTTTTCCTCTTTCTATCCGTGCTGCATTCTGCAGCACACATAGAAAGAGAACATCACCTCTAATGATTGCTTATGCACAGGAAGCTGTCTCTTACTGCACATAAACAATCATTGAAACAGTGGCGTTTTTCAACATCCATGTTTGCTAATGCAGCACACATAGAAGTTGAAAAATGGCATTTCAGATTGTTTTTGTGCAGGGAAGGGAATCCTTCCTGAACAAAAACAATCTCCCCATGACGCAGGCCTCCATGCACCATGGTGCAAGGGTGCCTACGCCGGCGCATGGCAGCTGTTTGGGCGCCAGCGCAGGGGAGAGCACAGGAATGCAACATCTTATTGTAAATATATTTCATTCCTGTGCTTTGAAAGTGCTGCAGCGTGGCGCAGCCAAAGTGCTTGCGTTGCAGCGCTGCAGCACTTTCTTGTGAATCTGCCCCTCTGTGTGTCTTTATCTCACTCTCACAGGTTCTTTGCCATCCATGCTTTCTCCCTTTGTCACTGTTTTTCATTTTTCGCTTCCTCCTTCTTTCTGCTTTTGATTTTTTCTTTTGCATGCTTTGGATCAAAGTTTTTGAGGAAAAGTAAGTGCCAGTGTCCAAAAATGAGTGCTGGTGTTCCCAGCCTGCAATCACTGGCTCAAATTAAGCATTGGCCCAGTTCCACCTCAATCTCAGTAGTTCTACATCATTTACAGGACCTTCTCCACTGTGCTGTTATTTGCCTTGTTGCAACCTCTTGCTACTGTTGCTGTGATTTCACGTTGGTCACTTGACAGACACACTTGTTCTCCAAGGCTATGGACTTTAGGATCTTCAAGTTGAGTTGAATATTTAACCTCAAACGCCTTGAAACCTCCCTTGTATTGTAGTTGCCTGTTTTGTTAATTTATTTACTGACCTTTTGGCAGCTCTTGCATTTGATGAATTATCAAAACCTGATCTGGATTTTGAAAACTGGGGTCGGTGGCATAAGGAACCCAACGTATACTTATCATGAGAAAATGCAGATTTTTTTGAGGGTGAGGGACCTGAAGAATGATCAATTTGAGAAATTGCCACAGCAAATACTGTTTTTTTTTTTTAGATGAGATCATCTCGTTTGCAATTAGAAAAAGCCAAACGGGGCAGCTTAAGGGAATAAAGCATGACAAACAAAAGTAAACTTTAGCACGTCAAGAACAATTAAACCTTCACTTCGTCTTTTGTAAATTACAAAAACAATAGTTTCATTTGTTTGGTTGACATTAGGCACTGCATAAACATGGCCATTTATTCTTCATTTGCAGCAGTCCCCGGCATTATGACTGCAGTCACGAGCACAGCAGTAAGTTGAGGATGTCATTAAATTTCCATTATAATACCCATTTTTCACTCACTTACTTTGGCTCTCTCCAAATAATAATCTTCCTGGATTCTTGGATTTAAGGAACAATTTTCAGACTGATTTATTTCATTTTGTTTCAGCAAAATCCACTTGTTTTTAAATTGCCTGGATAAAAAGGATGACCCTTCACTCTTTTCTTATTCAGTTGCTCAAACACTAAACAACTTTCTTTCGCAAATGTGACAGATACAAATGCCTAGATGCATCAACCTTTTTAGGAAGTGCAAACGGTGCGAATCGCAAAAATCGGCCGTTTGCACTTCCTAAATTGGTTTCTGGGATGCATCAAGCATTTTTGGGAAATCGCTATTTTTAGCGAATTCCAAAAATGCGATTGCTTTTAAGGAATCGCAAATTTGTGATTCCTTAAATGCAATGCATCATTCTTAAAACATTTGCAATTTTACAAATTGCAAGTGCAAATTACCACGAAGTTGAACCTCGTGGTAATTTGCAAAACTGTTTAAAAATGCACAAAAATGCATTTTTTAAACTGTTAAGTTACAGACACACATGTCCTTAGGACATGTGTGTATGTAACTTACAGGTAAAAGTGCATTTCATGGGTGCAGGGGGGGGTCATTTGGACCCCCCTCTCCACCCTTGAAATGCTTTGTTGAATTCCGATTTCAAATTGCGAATTCGCAATTCCCATTCATTCCTATGGGCATATCAGCCCACAGGAATGAATGGGAATTGCGAATTCGCAATTTGAAAATCGCATTTTTTATGCGATTCGGTAAAAATTGCGATTTTTACCGAATCATAAAAAAATGCGAAAAAAATGATGCATACCATTTTGAGATTCCTAATTTGCGATTCGGTAATTTTCGCAAATTAGGAATCGCAAAAAAGTACTTTGATGCATCTGGGCAATGGTCCCTTAAAGCACTGTTTGATACTTTAGCAGTTCAAAATTGAAAGCCTACCCTCTTTTTGATAAATATAAGAGCAGGCATTGCACAATGGGCAATGGCATCTAAGCAGGGTATAACACACTGTTGGCAGCTAAACTCCTGAGTGAACACTCTGGGACACTGTTATGCCAAAGTGACAAAAATAAGCAGTCTATTTGTAAGGCCTCTGGTACACCTTTCTTCTATTACAGAAACATGTATCAAATCCCATTTAACTTCATTTTGATGGTGGTACTAAGAAGCATTAGAATCGAGTAGAATTAATTGCACCATCGAGTTAAAAAGTACATACCTAATGAAGAGCAAGCTCAGTCAAAGTTAGTATGGCTGGCCTTGGCAAGAGTTCTATTGCTCGATTATAATTTTTTTCTTAAGACTCGCAATAAGCAAATAAAATGGCAAATTTAAACAATATGCACAAATAAAGACTGTGGACTTATGATCAGGTAAATTCTCTTCAATCACAGGTCTAGACAGCCAATAGATGAAGTGAGCAGACCCATTGAGAAGGCAATATATGAATTAATGCGTGTGTGTGTGTCTGTGTGCGTGTCTGAGGAAGACGCACCGCCCTTCAAAATTAAATGGGATCCGTTTATCATGAACTATTTGGGGATGTTATGACGGCGCAGCCAGCTCGTAATTTTGGAACAGGAAATGCCACTCTGAGGCCCACTGGAGGACCGTTTTAGGTCCTTGTACAGATTGAATTACACACAACAAAATGGCGTGAGTGAAACCACAAGTTCCAGTGTGCACCATAATGACATTCACTAAGAAAGGCACACTGGAGGCCTATAAAAATGCAGAAGCACGCAGGGAACTGTGGGAGCCTGAATAATGTGTGTTTTCAAATGCCTCTGAAGAAAGAGCACGATGCTCTGAAACGGGTCAGGCAGGAGGACAGCAATTATCGGAGTAACAGTTCAGGCTCTGTTTGAAAATAAAGGTTTGGAAATATCACTGGCTGGAGGAGTGCATTCCTAAATGGAGGGCATTTGTGGGGAATATATATATATATATATATATATATATATATATATATATATATATATATATATATATATATATATATATATATATATATATATATATATATATATATATATATATATATATATATATATATATATATATATATATATATATATATATATATATATATATATATATCCATACAGATACTCTCGGCAGCCGCCGAGAACGCCATGTCTCCGCCACAAACAACGGCGGGTCTGGTAAAGGGGGCGAACCTCAAAATTCTCCAAAGACACAGCAGCACTTTCACGGGGATTCACACCCGAAAAACACAGCTCCCACAAACTCTTTTGCAGTAAAGCAGTATTTTATTTTAGCAAAAACAGCAATTCCACTCAACGTGTTTCGAGACCACGTCTCTTGGTCACGAGTGCTGTTGGTGGTGTGACATTGGTCTAAATAAACATGTGACGTGCTCTAAACAATAGACACTCTAAACAGACTTCCATTATTAAACACAATCGTGAATGTGAACCGTAAATTCATTTGAGTAACATAATAACATAATCCATCATTGGTGCATTGATTATCATAATCATTTATCTTGCACAGAAGGAGAAAATACTTCAAATTAAACAAATTTGTGTTTCTCTCGTTCTTAAACATGAGCCATGGGTGAAATAAAGTATTTTCTGCTTGCTGGCATAGTCATTAATAAAGACAAATCCCGCTCCTGAAAGGGAATACGGGTGCTGTTAAGAATGCAGCCCAAGTGGGCTATTGTTCCAATTTGACAAAACTTTATTAGTCGAACTTCGCCAAACACGGCAACAACGTCCTTTCCTCTTTAAAGAGCAGGATATGCTATCAGTCAATCATGATGCCGGGACCCAAATCACAAATAACATTATTTCTTTATTACCTTTGCTAAGAAATATGATAAATTAAGGGGCCAGAATACAACAACAGTGAATACATCAAAACCTGAATTAAATACTGGTGAGACAGAAGGGCAACAAACCAGTGAAAATCAGACAGAGGGAAGTCAGACAAGCGGCAGTGATTTTTCTGATAGATCTGATGGATGCTTGGAATGCATGCTTGCATTGTAAAGTATACGAATGCGACCGAACCCTGTACGCATCGTATTAACAGGACTGTAACTGACGACAGCAGGTTGGTCGGTTACAGCTCCTGGCCAATGTCGGACGGACTCAGGTCCGTCCGACATCGGAATAGACCCCTTAGAGGAGTAGGGATGCCCTGACGTGGGTCCTGTGCACACTCTGCCACTGGAACTAAGCTATTCCTGACGTATGAGCCATAATAAGATTAAACCAGTTTAGATTTGCTTGTGTTCTGGTTCAGGGAGGATCTGACCTGGCAGTTCGGGCTGAACTGTTCCCATTAGAGCAGGTTCATCTCTAAGGTGCCGATTCCGATCTGGGTCGGAAAGCACTCCGACCGAGCTGGATCCGGGGTGTTTTCCGACCAAACCGGACTCCTGCAGTCTGACCGAGCAAGTACGATGCAGTCGTATGCTGTCGGACTCGGTTCGGTCGGAGGCGGTCGTACGATGCATACATGGGCTCCCTTGACTGAATGGGAAAGTTGGGGACAAGTGCGCCCCCTACAGTGGGTACACATTGGTGCCATCCGCACCTTACATGCCTGTGTTGGGGAGACTCATGGTTCTCCCCCTTTGTCTGAGACATAAGGCTGTGGGTAACGGGGGTCTGATATGGACCCCCAAAGTCCAACTCTGGGAGCTATTGTGAGCCGAAAGCTCCGACTTCATACGGCGGTTCGATTCGAGCTCCATACAAGGTCGGTCGTGAAACGTCTCTATTGCATGCCATGGTTTGCTTGTGACCGGGTCGTACGGAGCGGTTCGGACCCGGAAATGATTCAGTTGGAGGTTTCGCGCTTGTTCGCATTGTACTTCGATGTCCGGACCCGTGTACGACTTGGACGGAAATTCAGCCTCTGGATCGGATCCGCTACTGCCGAACCCGATTCGGTGCCCTCCCAACCGAGATCGGAATCGGCCCCTTAGTTGCATATGGCTCAGTCTGTACTGATGTGGCATAGGGTGCAAAATAATTGTGGACAGAGATGTGGCCCTGAGAAATTACCATTGGCTAAGATTAATCAAGTATTCAATCAACATTTTTTTGTATACTTCACATTATGTGGTATAGCTGGATCCAAAGTGAAGCTGCATGATGTGCAAAATAAATATGGTCTGGCATGCAATCCAAATAAATATCAGTGACTGTGGTTAATTCAAGCAATCCAGCTATCCCTTTTTCGTATACTTCATGTTGACACCATTAATGGGACGAAAATGACCTTACATGGATCCCTTGTATACTGTGCCATTTGAACGCACCCATACGAGACTGATAAGCCCTACCAGAGGCAAAACTGGTCTTGGGTTGCTTGGGTTCTGGTTCATGGAGGTCCTGGCCTGCCAGTGTGAACTAGACTGTTTCTGTTAGATTGTGGTCAAGTCTGATTTGCATTTGGCTGGATCCAAACCGAGGTGGTATGGGATGCCACCTGAGTAGCTACCTGTAGATGAGATAACTTCAAGCAATCCATCCATCACTTTTTTTATACTTCAGTGTCATACACTAAGAGGGATGGGTATGCCGTGACGTGGGTCCAGCTCACACTGTGCCACTGGAACCAAGCAACACCAGACTGATGTACACTGGAGAAATCAGTCTCAGGCTGCTTGTTTTCTGGTTCAGGAAGTACCTGACCTGGCATTTCAGGTTGGGCTATTCCCATTGAAGTCTGATTTTCATATGGCTGGGTTCAAAGTTAAGTGGCAATTCCTTGTCAGGGAAGGTAAGCGCTATATAAATGCAACTTAACTGCATGATGTGCAGAATAACAATGGACCAGTGGCTGAGATTTTATCAAGCATTCTCGCTATCACTTTTTTGTATACTTCAGTGTGATACCCCAAAGATTAAGGTAGAGCCAAGGAAAATTGCATCATGTGATGTCAAATAAGAAAATGAATACCATACAAAATGAAACTCATTCTATAAAAGACTGGGACCATGCAGGAGCCCTGCATTTATTATTGTAGCAGGGAAGTATTCAATTCAAAATTTCTTTATTCGACTGAAGGTAAAATCAGTCATAAAAGTACATAGAGAAAACAGTTCATCATTTAAAAACAGTTAGATATAAAACAGTAAATTGCGATATACCCTATCACAGCTCATGCAAGAGCGGCAGTACAATTCATTAAGATACTTATTAACCTTCCATACTTTTCCTAAATCTCAGGGCTGTCTTTAAAAAATTGATTACGTATAAAGTGCTTTCACAGTGCAACATTTTAAGATAAATTAGTGCGGGCCTTATTTGCACGAAATTCAATTTTTTAAGAAGAGGTTTTAAAAACATTTTTCGAGGTACGGTATAGTATGGGCATATAAATAAAAAGTGCGCCAGATCTTGCGGAGACTTATTGTCGCAGCCGCAAGCTGGCAGCACTTGCCCCCTATGGGCTCCTACAGATGAAAAAGGTCAAAACGAAATCTAGTCATTAAAAAGCGCTCATATCTGGAGATGGCCCAGGATAAATATGGTTCTATTTGGATGCATGTTTTGGATAAAGTGTGGTTCAACACACTGCCCTTCTTCAGTTCAGTCTCTTCCCTCGCCAACTGAAGGGTCATTAGAAAAGTAGTCTTTATAGATGTTGCATCATACTTTGTTACTGACTGTGGTGCTAAGAAGAGGTCCAACCTGCCCAGATTTTGAAGACAGTCTCGAATGTACTTTATCCAGGGTATCTTTAGTTTCCCATCCCATGTGAGTGCTTCAGATAAAATGTTCTGAGTGAAAGGTATTTCGTTGTTCATCCAACTATTTAGCCAGCACAAGAGGGGGTTTACTGCAATTTTATCCTCTAAATGTGGCATGCCCAGTTCCTCGTGAACGGAGAAGTTGGCCGTACTTTTCGGTAAACATAAGATTTGTTTTAAAAAGTTATTTTCTGTGATTATTAGGTCAGGCACTGGTAAAAACCCCCAGAGGTCACTCCCATAGCAGGCAACTGATATGCTCTTGGCTTGGTATAATTTCATTAACGCAGCCACGGGTGTGTTGCCCATTTTGCGAGCAAAGTCAGTTATTGCCGCGTTGGTCCTTATTAAATCTCCTCTCTTTTTCTTTAGCGCTGGTCCCCATGTAAGTTTACTGTCGAACAGTACGCCAAGGTAGGAAAAAGATGTTGTGTAGGGAATTTTTTCCCCATTAACGGATAAAGGGTAAGTCTTCTTGGGCCCATGTCCTACCTTCATGATGAATGATTTGGCGTTGTTAATACACAGGCCTCGAGAGTTCATAAAATGAAAAAAAGAATCCAGTAAAATTTGGAGGCCAAGTGCAGTTCTTGAGATAAGGACGGCGTCGTCAGCATAGAGAAGGACGGGGACGCCCCTTTTACCTATGTATGGGTAATCCGTGTTTGTTCTTAAAAGATGCTCCTCTAAATCATTGATGTATAAATTAAAAAGAAAAGGCGCTAAAATACAGCCCTGTCTGACCCCCCGATTTATTTTAAAGTCTTTGGTCACTTTTAGGTCTTTAGTGTATCGCACATTCGCTTGTGTGTCGCTGTGAAGATCGGCCAAGAAATTGATTAGGTTTTTTTCAACCCCCATTTTCAGCAAGACTTCCCAAAGTTTATTTCTGTCGACACAGTCAAATGCCGATGAAAGGTCCATAAAGGCCATATTAAGTATACAGTTTCTGGCCAGTGTATATTTGCCACTAATTAGGTATAGGTTCAGGCATTGTGTTATAGTAGAATGACCTGGTCTGAAGCCATATTGTGCTGGCGACATAACATTGTTGTGTTTGGCCCAGGTAGATAACCTATTTAGGATGATCCCACCAACAACCTTGGCGACAGAGTTAATCAGTGAAATTGGCCTTGAGCAAGCTGCGTTACTTCTGTCTCCTTTTTTGTACACAGGTACAATAGCTGAGGCTCCCCAGGACTTAGGGGCCTTGGTAGCGGCTCCAGCGTTAACCACTGCCGTGAGGATTGGAGCCCAGAAGGCGACGTTGGCTTTAAATAGGTCTGGGGGGAGGCCATCTGGGCCCGGGGCCTTGTTGCTGGTCAGACAGCGAATCCCTCTTTCCACTTCTTTGTCTGTGAATAACAACGGGGCTTCTACAGGGAGATTTGGGGCTTGCGTTTGCTGTGTATCGTCGCTTTTAAAAATTGCACTAAAGTGAGAGACCCAGTCACTTTCGGGTATGGAGGTTCCAATTGTAACAGCATTCGGATCGTCAAACATTGGTTTGTTGATTAGGCTCCCAAACTTGGAACTGTTGCCCAGGATGGATGGATCGAGTAAGGATTCCCAGATGCTCATCTTAATAGCTTTTTTGCGTGATGCCAAAGCAGATCTATAATCAGAGCGTAATATTTTGATTAAAGTGGGATCCCTTGGTTTGTTCTTTAGAGCCATTTTTAGTTGCCGACCGGCTCTTGAGCAGGTATGATCGAACCATCGTGGCTGTTGGTTGTCTTGACTCTTCATTGGTACAGAGAGCAGTTTATCCACTCTTTTGGTCAATTCAGCAAAGGCAGATAGTATAAGATCCGGGGGAGTGGTGTTAGAGGAGCAGATGGTAAGTTCTTGAACACAACTCGTTTTAACTGATTCAAGTAAAGCTTCACTGTTTATTGAAGACCACTTTAGTCGTCGGTTGCCATTAATTAATTTTAGAACACCTGGGTCTTTGCGATTTTTGTTGAGTTCAAACAGTCCACTTTTAATTTCCACTGAGATCGGATTATGGTCACTATGGATATTTTCATGGATGTTAAAGTTTGAAGCTGTAATTGCCATATCAACGGAGAGCAATATATGATCAATAAAGGAGCCTTGTTCTGAACCTTTATAGGTTGGGGTTTTGTAGATAAAGGAGTCCTCTTTCAGGGTCATCGCATTTCTCAAGTCTAGGCCGTCTATTAGGTTATTCATATTAGAGCCACGTGGGCAGTGCACAAAATGAAGGCCTGATCTGTTTCCACAACCCATGGAACCCAGGGATGACAATGTCGGGTGACCACAGATATGCACATTAAAATCACCTACAATTATTTTGTTCCGTGGTAGAACTGCCAGGTTATCGTGAAGGTACTCGTGGAGTTTGACGATATTGCAATCACCTAAAAGCGATATGGCATTATAGAAGTTAACCAAAGTTAGTACTTTTTTGCCTTTTCTAAGCTCCAGGACCTGTATGTTGATATTGTCTTGACGTTTGTTTTTTATCTGTATCACTAGCGAGAGGCTAATGAATATTGCCAGCCCCCCCTTTGCCCTACCACTGGGTGAAGAAAGGCCGGGAACGAAGAAGCTTTGGAAACCTTCAATGAAAACATTATTATTGGTGAGCCAAGTTTCCTGAAAGCACAATATAGTAAAATTTTTAACAAAGGCTATCAGGAATGATCTTTGATTTTTGAGGCCAAACCTGCAATGTTCCATGATAAAATTTTGATGGAGCTAAGGTTATTATGTGGATTCCCCATCTCAGCTGTCATGTGTGGCGATGAGGGCAGGTGCAGGTCAACATGCCTTTCGATATCTGTCTGGGAGCTGCTATCGCTATGTAAATGGTTTAGGTGTGTATTAATATTAGGGAGGCCGGTGTCAACGGGGAGAGGGGCAGGTGCACCTTGAGGAGATAAACTTTCAGAACTAGATATTATCATCTCTGTATTGAGAGTATCTGTATGTGCACTGGAGGTAGTGTGGATGTTTTCAATGACAGCAGGTTTTATTATATTGGAGGGGACAGCGAATTTTATCTGGTTACTTAAAGGACTGAGAGATGAGACAGATACCAGTCAATCTACCTCATCAAGGTAGTCGCTGTCATAGTTATAAAGAGCTTCATATCTATTTGAGGTTGGGATCTGGTATAAATTATGAGTTGGGTGCGATCTTGTATATGGATAGTAGACAGGTTCTAGATTCTCGTACAAAGGATATGTTGGATAGTTATAAGTTCTATTTTCCCAAGAATGAGCATGTCGATGTGCTTCTAAGTTCCTGGTTCTCTCCTGACTGCGGGATAGGGCAGGGGGCCGTGTTTGGGGGTAGGTATCAGCCGCCGGAGGCCCATCATATCCATGGGGACGTTTGGTGTTATATCTAAGGCCATCGGGGTTATGTGGATAGAAATAACTTAAACCCATTGTACGAATCAGGCTGTTTGTAGAGGAGCTCCTCCAGTTGGCAATAAATTTAGCAGCTCCCCTGTCTTTGAAGTTGATGACAATACAATCTCCCTCAGTTGATTTATATCTAGTACCCACCCAATCTACTCTCCTAACTTGGGAAATTGTCCCTGTTATGTGAGAGGGAAGTGGTCTATGAATGGTTAACCACTGCATAACCTTATTCTTAAGTTCAGTGTTAGTTTCCCTCGTGTTTTCAGCTAACTTGGGTACCCCAATCATAACTATTGTGTGGGCGTTAGATTTGGGGGGAAGATTTATGTGTGTAGACGTTCTTGTCAGTCTTGGTGTGGGTTGGTTTGTCCCTGATACATTAGTGGGATTATTTCTGGGTGGGATGCTAAGGTGCTTAGATGTTTCGTTATTGAGTCTAGTTGTGGCTATGGGAGAACTCTCCGCTGCCCATTCACTATCTTCGGCTTCCACAGGAACGAGAGTACACTGCACATTATTTGTAGGCGCTATCTGGGCTGGCGTTTGGGTTACTTGTTGTGCTATGGGCAAAGTATTTACAGTTGGCGGGCCCTGTTTCTGTATTGTAGCCTGTTTAGCAGGGCTGGCCGCTGAGTTACTATCATTGGAATTTTTGGGTTTCGGGTTGCTGATGTTGAGATTTTTGCTCACTGGCACAAAGGTAGAGGTCGTGATGGGTGCTTTGAGCATCTTGAGAATTTTAGATGAAACTTCATTTTGTGCTCTTTCAAATTTCCCTAGAGCCTTCTCTATATTAGCTATCCGATTGTTGATGGGGTGTAAAAGAGATTTGATCAAAGTTTCAATATCGGATAGGGATGGCGTAGTCAGTGTGGGTGCTTCGGTTATGTGACCAGTCTGCTCGTTGACCTGAATGGTCTCTGGTTTGTTATTGCGATTGCAAGTAAAGACCGAATCTAGAGAGAGAATAGGGGGGGACCCTGTTGAGATATTGTCAGTAGGTTTCTCCCGGGTGAGTTTCTGCCATAAGTCTTTGATTGATCGCTTAGGCTTGCCTACAGGATGATGGATATTTTTCATGGGATGTTTGGTCTTACGCTTTTTCTTTGCGCACTTCTTCTTGTGGGGTGATTGATCAAGTGCAGGCATCGGGGCAATTTGACTTGCTGTTAACTGGCTCTCTATTAGCTGGACCTCGGGGTCTGGAGAAGATGTATGCAAGTGGTTTGTGTTATTTCCAGTATTGCTTAGGATTGGGGGGCTGCTCTCATTTGCGATCGTTGTTGAGCGCGTAAATAAGGGTTTTGATGTTGTATCCTTCTTGTGCGAATTTGGTAGGTCTGAAAACGATTGCATCAGTAGAGATTCTTGTGAGTTAGAACTATTATCCATAATGCATGTATTATTAGTGGTGTGTAAAGATAGATTTGGAAAACGCATATCTGGGGTCAAAGAGAGACGTCTCTCTGTGTACTGGATAGCGTCCGCCACTACACTAATAGTTTTTTGCAGCATTTTGTCAATAGCAGTTATAGTTGGTAGTGGGGTACTCACAGGTTTCAGTCTCGTAGTTGATCTGGTGGCCATTGGAGTTTTTGGCACTTTCGTCATCCTCTAGAAGTGGATGTATAGCCTCCCAGTGTCGACTTGTTTAGAGCCTTTTGGACGAGATGTTTCCAGTGCGGTTGTTAGGGGGGTGGGCCGTCCCGTCTCCTTTGGTCCCCTGAGGGCCACAGAGGGCCCGCCCTTTGCCCGGGCTTAGCCCTGCGCGGCCCCGCGCGCTCCCGCGACGCGGGAGATGATTGCCGTTTTTATGCGCCTCCTGGCGCGCTCCGCCTCAACGCGACTTCCGGTCGCGGAGGCCGCTGGGAGATGTAGTTTCTCTCCCCCACACTGCGGCAACGCTGATGGAGGAAGGCTGCGGCGGGTAGAGATAGCAGGCAGCGGTGGAGCGGCGGCAAAGGCAGCAGTGTCAGCGTCTGGCCAAGGGCTCTCTATCACGTTTGAAGGCTGCAGGCAGGAAAGATTAGACAAGCACCCGCTCCTCTGCAGGTGATTGCCGTTTTTATGCGCCTCCTGGCGCGCTCCGCCTCAACGCGACTTCCGGTCACGGAGGCCGCTGGGAGATGTAGTTTCTCTCCCCCACACTGCGGCAGCGCTGATGGAGGAAGGCAGCGGCGGGGGGAGATAGCAGGCAGCGGTGGAGCAGCGGCAAAGGCAGCAGTGTCAGCGTCTGGCCAAGGGCTCTCTATCACGTTTGAAGGCTGCAAGCAGGAAAGATTAGACAAGCACCCGCTCCTCTGCAGGTGATTGCCGTTTTTATGCGCCTCCTGGCGCGCTCCGCCTCAACGCGACTTCCGGTCGCGGAGGCCGCTGGGAGATGTAGTTTCTCTCCCCCACACTGCGGCAGCGCTGATGGAGGAAGGCTGCGGCGGGGGGAGATAGCAGGCAGCGGTGGAGCGGCGGCAAAGGCAGCGGTGTCAGCGTCTGGCCAAGGGCTCTCTATCACGTTTGAAGGCTGCAGGCAGGAAAGATTAGACAAGCACCCGCTCCTCTGCAGGTGATTGCCGTTTTTATGCGCCTCCTGGCGCGCTCCGCCTCAACGCGACTTCCGGTCGCGGAGGCCGCTGGGAGATGTAGTTTCTCTCCCCCACACTGCGGCAGCGCTGATGGAGGAAGGCTGCGGCGGGGGGAGATAGCAGGCAGCGGTGGAGCGGCGGCAAAGGCAGCAGTGTCAGCGTCTGGCCAAGGGCTCTCTATCACGTTTAAAGGCTGCAGGCAGGAAAGATTAGACAAGCAGGGAAGTAACTGGCCAAGAGCATCCCAATTATGGCTGTCTTTTACCATACAAGCCAGCATTTAGGGGCATATATCTGGCTTTCATTAATTGTCCATGCCTCACCTGCTACACCGTGGAGGTCAAAAACCTTTTCGTAAGACTATGCTCTGAGCCAACACCTATCAGCATTTTCATGACACCATTAATCCTCCCCTAAAGTTAGGTGTGTTGTTAGGTGCTACACTGTTTGATTTTGCCACCATACCAATATAGTACCAACACTACCTAAAAATATAATTTTGATGCTTGCAAGCACAAACAAGTATATGGAAAGATCACTGCAGCAAACTTGACAAGTTGCAAATACTTAAGAGGACATCCGGTGGATGGCATCACAGTAAATCTCAAAACCCCAGATTACATCATCAAACAAAACAACATTCTGAAATGATTATTGCTGGTGTTTGTTTGAGATGCAGGACTGGGTTTAGAGAATTGTTTTTTTCCTTGCACTTCATGACCATTTCAAACACACAAAATTATATTGTTTCCTATATTAAATAATGCAATGCTATGTTGTTGTATTATGCTGTATGTTATGTTTGGTTGTTTTGTGAGGTTGCATTCCAATATTTCATGTGATGTCATTTTGTTAGTTTTATATCATGATTTTGATAGTACACATGCCACCATCAGTACAGGCTTACTGTGCTAACTTTGTTTGTCTAACTTCCAATCTTGATTTCTGGGATTCAATTTCAGACACATTTGACTTGTGACACCCTGTCATTGGGTGTGTATTTGTGCTTCTTTTACTGATTTCATTCAATGTTCTATCACCATTAATTTGTCAGTGTCATGAAACTGATAATATTACTTTTTGTCTCATTACATGACCAACATTTTACAAGAGGATCATTGTTTAACTGTGCTGAGTATATAAGAGTAATTAATAAACAATTAGATATAAAGTAAAGTGTTTGTTTAGTATTAGCTGCTTGGGATGAATGTAAAGTTTTTATTCATATCTTGTTCCAAGAATATATAGACCAAAAACATTCAAATCTATTTTTTATTGGAATGTAGTTTAGGTTTATTGATATTAGGTACATTGACAGATGTATAGTTTGCGAAAGCTTTTGCATTCAAATTCAGTAACTGGAGAATCACCTAATTATATTAATGAAGGAGGAAGTCATAAAATAAGTAGTGGATATAGTATCTGCAAGTGGGTTGTATTTTTTCATATGTTTTTGGTTATTGAAAAGCTCTTTGAATGTGAAGATGGTATATGCTATTAACTGAAAACGCCTCATGAGTTCTTTATCTATCCAAGATTTCTAAAAGAGCAGTTTGTGGGCATGACCACTGTAGCCCGGAAAAAAATATTTGTCCTCTTAAATACCAGACTGACGACTTTTGTGCATGAAGATATGCAAGAAAGGGACTTCTGTTTACAGTACAATATTGGAGCCTGCAGCTTACAGATGTCCCCTGTTTGCAGCACTATGCTGCCATCATGTTGACTGTGTACCCTAGAAGTCCACCTTGCATTGGGCTTTACCTGGCATGCAGGCCTCTGTCTCACAAAACCATATGCTACTATTTTATATTCTGCAGACAAAGCCAGTTGGAAACTGTCTGAAAAATCCTTTATTCATTAGTGCAACTGATGGTAAATGTAGCCAATTGGTCAAAGTTAACCGCCTGCAGTAATTTCAGCTATACATCTTTTACTGTCTTGCGACTATCTTATCTGATTCATTAGCCAATACCTATGGTAGTTCCAATTAGTTAGCATGTGATACCTATTGTGTGATATGTTCAACTCACATTTTGATACTAATAGGTGTTGCTGTACTCCTTTAACTACAGAAAGCATGTGTTAGCATGAAGAACTTCCATCATATGACTGTACTAGGCTGTAGTAGCATTGTGCACATTCTACTGGGCTATGGAATAATCTGATTGTAATATGTGATTTAAAGAAAGATGTTATGGGCATCTTGGAGTGGCAAACCCTGTGATTTTGCAAATCAGTAAATCCTTTCTAACACACAATATGCATTTGCCATCCTATTCCATATCGTGAATAGGAACAGGCATAAAACGAGTGTTTGTTCCTAATTGCAATTCACAATGGTCTGTTACCACATCTGCAGCCACATATCTTTGACTAGCTACCAACTCTTCAAATAGGTGGTGTTGGAACTGGGGTAGCCTGGCCTAGGGCAAGACTAACATTTCAGAGGCACAGTGTAAAGGTTGCAGACCACCCAACAGTAAAACCACGCAATAGCACTCAGAAAGAAAACGCTACACCAAAAATGTGGAAAAATAAGTACTGCTTTATAAAAATAATATACTCTTCGGTTTCAAATTATACAGTGTAAGACATTTCAGTTCTTCTCAGAATAACAATTATACCTTTGATCTAGAGAAGTAAATAACACTCTTCTTGCTGTGGAAAAATTACAGTTCAAAACATTCAGTTGTCATGAGTTCAGAAATGCTTACTTTTGGAATTGAAATTATCTCAATAGGATTACGCTAAGCAGTGTCACTTTGCATTAGTAATCAATGACATTAATATATTTCATCACTTTAACCTGCCAAATCACTGGCTACAGTGTTAAGATCTCTCTCCCCTTATCTGCGCCTTAATACAGCGCTAGAATGCACACTAGAGTGGTCTGCAGGAATCTCACAGGTTCACTGTACTCAACAACAATTACTATAAGTGCCTGAAGGGAGTTCCCCCGTTGACAAGTACTGTCAGCGCTCTCTGACAATAGTTTAGGAATATATATGACAGGAAGTCAGGGCACCTTGTTAGATGCTAAATCTTGTGAATAATATCATTAATCACGAGGGCACAACACCTTCCTTCCTCTCCCCCACTCTCCTTACTGTCTCAGTGGCAGTTCGGCCACAGTCCTCCTCTTTTGACTGACAATCGGCCTCCAAGGGTTCTGACCAGCTTCCCCGACCAGCTTCTTAGCTTGCGCTGGGGCATGGGGAAGTCGATGCCACAAATGTGGGGACTTTCCTGGTTGTCTCCCCTTCCCTACTGCTCAGCGCGGATCTTCTCTGTGTCGCGCTGCTGCAGGGACAAGGAGGGGTAGCTGATGCGAGGAAGCGCTAAAGCCGGCTTCCTCGCCGATCGTTTCCTCGGCGGTCTGGGCGTCTCCTACGCACTCCGGTTCCTCCGCGCAGAAGCGGGGGAGTAGTGTGCTGGCTGGGAGTCGGCGCTGATCACCTGACGCTAGAAGCGTCTTCCGCGAAGGCCTGCCCACTTCACCCTTCGCCTCGCACGATGGAGCATGCGCTGTACTGCCGCCGGTAGCGTCTCCTGCAGGGGCCTGCCCGTTTTCCACTTCGCCTCACAAGGAAACGAAGAGCAAGTCAGCGCGGGCGCGAGGGACCAGTGTTCCCGCTTGGCGCCGCGCTATCTCCGCTTCCTCTCTCACAGTCTCTCCCCTCACCTGGCTCCAGGGACATGCTGAATAGAGCGTTACGCTCGCTCAACAGGGCCACACAGGCTCAGTAGCCACTCGCCTTCCCTCTAAGCCTCGGGGACAACACTGGGCTCAACACTGGGCTAGAGCTGTCTTCTTCACAACGCTGGTAAGTGAAGCACGGCCAGGGGGAAGTCAGGGAAATCCTTAAGCAGAGCGTCCCGACAGGGGTCAATGGGGCTCAAGTGCAGAGGGGGG
The DNA here is from genome assembly GCF_964263255.1 of Lissotriton vulgaris. Taxonomy (NCBI): domain Eukaryota; kingdom Metazoa; phylum Chordata; class Amphibia; order Caudata; family Salamandridae; genus Lissotriton; species Lissotriton vulgaris. Next base: position 1,012,235,560 of record NC_141699.1, on the reverse strand, counting down.
CTTCCACCTCAGATGGGACAATCTCTTCAGTAGAAGAAGGTGGTTGGGAGGGATTGGTCAGGGGTAGAAGGGGGAACGTCTCCCTGTAGTGGCTGTCTGTCACAGGGACAAACTAACTGCTCCCAGTGCGTCCTCCTCCTTTCACCACTGCCTCACTCCTCCACTCTCTGGGCAACACAAAATGGCTTCCCAACCTCTGCCCTTATATAGACAACCCCCACAGGGTCCAGAAGGTTCTGGAAGGCCTAAGGTTATCCTATGGGGCTGTCTAGGATGTGGCAGTTGGAAACAGTTAGGGCCCTCCATTTTGTGATTTACAGGAGTTTCCTGACAGAATATGCCTCTGGGCCTGAGGTAAAAAACTATGAGGGACAAAAGAACACCTATCCCCTTGGCCAACACCTATAAAAAGTCAGTGGACAAAAATTATCAAGGGTATGGGGGGCAAAAAGGGGACAAAATAAATAATAAATAGGAGGGACTACGCCAAAAAGCCAGACAGGTCTAACAGGTGGTCAGTGTAACATTCTCTTATTACTATATCTCTCTTCTTTCTTCTATTTCTATTCTACTCTTTTAGTTCTTCTATTCTAGAACTCTGATGATTCATTCTTCTCTGCTCTTTCACTGAGACGTGCTACTCTTCTGTGGGTCCGTTACATTAAATACTTAAAGACTTTAAATAAAGTCCCAACTTTGTACAAGACATCCTGTTTCCAGCCTCTCATTCCTCAGTACAGTCAGCCATTCACAAAGAGGAAGTTGTCCCGTTGAACACCTTTGCCTTTTGGAATTGTGTTAATGACTGCCTGTTCCCCTGAGGTATCACCAAATAGGAACTTTTTTTACCATTTTCTTTAAGATATACGGGCTGCTTTAAGAAAAAAGAGTTTCCCAATTGGGAGTGCAAATGAAGGTATGGTGGTCTGCTATTGCGTGCTGGCTTCCATCCCTGTGTTTGCAACCAATCTGTGACCCCCCTGAGACTGGACATTTTGGGATGTGTCCTATCAGTACATATATCTTCCCTCAGCATATGCAAAATGAAGTCTAAACACTACCTGCTGCTGTGCAATACATAGCACAATGAAACTTGGGTGAAAAGGATATCCTTAGGACCCAATTCGCAAAGTTAACTTACATCTGAAGTCCAAGATACCTGAAGTCTTAGTTTAGACCTGAAGTCTAAGTTTAGACCTATTAAACTTAGACTATAGGTCAAAAGATAGACTTCAGATCTAAACTTAGATTTCAAGTCTAAAGTTAGTCTTTAGCTCTAAACTTAGGGCCTCATTTATGAGGCTGTGCGTCACTTTTAAGCCGCCGATGCGTCACTTTTTGTGACGCACCAGTGGCATAAAAAATGTGCCTTGTTGCGCCATATTTACAAAGTTAAGCATCTAGGTAGATTCGTCACTTTGTAAACCCCTGTGCCACATTATACCTGGGCCAGGTATAATGTATGCAAGGGGGGGTGTTTTGACGCAAGAAAGGGTCATGGAAGTGACGCAGTGAAATCTATATGATTTCACTGCGCCATTTCTTGGCCGCTAATGCGTCAAAATTTTACGCCTGCTTCATGGCAGGCATTAGACTGACGCAGGCACTAACAACATGGGACTTGCCCATGTGAAAGTACACATTGCTGGAGTTGCGTCACTTTTGTGACACACTCCAGCAATGCATCACTTTTGCGCCTACAGATACGTCAAAAATACTGACGTATCTGTAACTCCTTGCGCCATGATGCATCATATTATAAATATGACGCATCAATCATGACGCAAGGAGTGCGCACTGAGAAGTGACGCATCGCTGCTTTCACGCAGCGATGCGTCATTTCTCATAAATGAGGCCCTTAGGCTCTAGGTCTAAACTTAGACTTCAGGTCTAAACTTAAACTTCAGGTTTACGTTTACTTTTGTGAATTGGGCCCCAGTTTTTCTTAAATTTGAATCCTGGCACAAGCATCCCTTTGTTTCTTATCTATGCTACCCATGCACTGCTATCATTCTCCGTGCTGCTACAAGCAAACTTTACAGTGGGTTCTCTAAGCAGAGGGGCTGCATGACAGGAAGGGATGCAAATGAATTAGATAACGCAGGCTGATTCTGTTTTCCTGAACAAGGGCATTGTTTTAATTGTTTGTGAGCTTTTTATCATTTGTGATGTGTAATCTATGGTTTTAATTACCTGAAATAAACATGGTTTGCAATCTGCGACTGACTCCAAGATGGCGGCAGAGCAACATCGAACCGGAGGAGCTCCGCTAACCGTGGCCGAAGAACAGTGCTTTCCACTGCGTGTAGGACCACCGGAGGATGGTCGGGGTGCTGGAGCCCTGTGCCAGTCGTGACCTCTCCTGGGATGCCGCAGGTCTGAGTCAGCTGGCCCGGCGTTGTGGCGTGATCAGGCCGGCCGGCACCCACGAGGTGCCCGCAGATGGTGTGACCTCTCCTGCAACGGCGCGGGTCTGAGTCAGCTGCGCAGATGGTGTGACCTCTCCTGCAACGGCGCGGGTTTGAGTCAGCTGGCCAGGCATTGCTGCATCATCGGGCCACCCATGAGGTGTGAGAGGATGCCAGGTGACACGGAGGCCCAACCTGGCTGCCAGATGCACCCTCATGGCTGGGGAGTAGTGAGGTTTCAGTTCCATAGAGGTAGCCTGGTGGTACGCTTGAGAGTGTGTAAGAGGCCTAGCGCAGGAGGGCCGGCCGCTCTGCCCTCATTGAAGTGGTCCTATTCCCTCAAATGAGTTTTGTGGAACAGCAGAGGAGGTGACAGGTCCTTCCAGACTCTGGACTGGGACAGATTGCCGGAGCAGGCGGCTGAGGCAGCACTCGAGGCGGGAGCTGCACCGATTAGGATTGGGCACATGGCCTACCTGGCAGAGGATCACCAGGCCTAGCCAGGCGCCCAGGACAAGGTAAAGGCTTGTGAGCCCTATAAGCATTTGCCTTCTTACTGCCCCGGGGGACACACACGCAAGCACACTAGCCAGCAGCCAGCAGGCCCGGTGAGCCAGCAGCACAGCTGGCAGTGGGACTCTGTCTCCCAGCAGGCCCCGTTGAGCATTCGGTGTGGGAGGTGGAGTTATCTTCTATGCGCTCAAAGCACTCCAGGCACTACTGCAGCGCGTCTGAGCCCATCAGAGGCCGGCTGGGCCAGGCTATTATCCTTAACATTCACAGGACAGGTCTGCTTGCGACTAAAGGACATTTGCTGAACTTGATTCGAACTGTGCTTGCAAAGTATTGGGTCTGAATTATGTCATAGGCAGAAAAGAGGCCGGGCTGGGCTATACTGAATTACTGTCTGAATGTGATTATTAGGTAACCAGCCCTGAACACTGAAGGTTTTACCTGATAATATTTCTTATTTAACTGTCACTATCTTGTGTTATAAGGCAGGGTTTTAATCAGACATGACAAAACCTAAGACTGGTCAAAGGGTAGTAGGTACACTAGATGCCTTCTTATCAAGGGCTGAATCTGCTCTCATGCATAAAATTGAATTAACAGAGCACAGATTATCCCTGGATCCTCAAGTGCTATCTAGTCATCATACTCTCAGCACTTTAAGCTCACAAACGAACCCGGTTGACGGAGGTCACCCTCCCTAAGCCCTGAGCGTGCTAATGTTCAGGAGATAACCGACTCCCAGGTTACTCCAGTTATGCCAAACGTAGTTACGAGGGCACAGAAATCTAAATTAAAAGGTGGAGATTTCTCTGCACCCCCGCCAAAGAAAAAGAAAAGGCAGGTAGTAACTAAGTCGTACAAACAAAGCCACCTCACAACTAAATGATCTGGTGGTAGGAGCAACCAAGTGGATAGGGAGTCTACACCTGAAGCCAATCAAGTTATAGCTCCAGTTGAGGTGGTTCCCGAGCCGACTTTAATTCACAAGTTGGAGGAGGGTTTTTGGGATATATTGGAAACTGTAATTACAGCGCACTTAAATCCAATCCTTCAAAAATTAACGGATATCGAGAGCAGGTAATCATGTTTAGAAAAACATCATCTAGCGTTCCCACATTGTCTATAGAGCACAGACCTAGGCTGAATAAGACCATGGGTGGAGCTAATAGAGAGGGTGTTTACAACCCGGAGCCTTCTCAGAGAAATATGACACAAGAAGGGTCTCACCAAGGGAGACAGGAAAGTAACTGTCCACAAGTCACTGTGTCTTCATTTCAGACAGAAGGATTCTCCCAAAGTAATTGTCAGTTTGTAAATCAAGTTTGAAGTGAATAAGGCATATAACAATGTTGAGGAAAGTCCCCAAAGCTCACATACCCCCCTGTAGATCATCACTCAGGTCATTCACTTATCAGTGGCACTAATTCGAACTTACATCTGCCTCCAGAAACAACACCCTATATTGTTGTTTTAGCCAATGTTCCCCCATTGTTGCCTGGTGACAGGGAAGACTGGCCATCTCTGAGGAATAAACCTTTGCATACTGTAAACGCAAAGAAAGGTACAAATAATAATCCACTATTCTCTGAGCTGAAGATGGCACACAGGGTTAGGTGGTTAGGCCCAAACGGATCACTGAAATAATATCGAGGGTCAAAATATCGACTAGCAAAAATATCGTGGACAAAATATCGACAGTCAAAATATCGAGTTTGTATCTACAAACAGGTAAGTACAAAAATATCGAGTACAAAATATCGTTTACAATAATATAGTTGTAAAAAATATCGACTTTATAAAAAACAGTGTTAAATAAATTAATATTAAAATGTAATTACTAAAATATACTTAAAAATACTTACATTAACTTATAATAATTAAATAATAAATGAAAGTAATAAAAAAATCCAATATTATTTGTTAAAACATATATATATAGTAACATACTATAATTAAATAAGATACTGAAAACTGACCCTGAACCCTAAAAATACCCCTTTACCCAAATACCCAAAACTGACCCTAAACCCTAAAAATACCCCTTTACCCAAAAACCCAAAACTGACCCTGAACCCTAAAAATACCCCTTTACCCAAAAACTAAAAACTGACCCTAAACCCTAAAAATACCCCTTTACCCAAAAACTGAAAACTGACCCTGACCCCTAAAAATACCCCTTTACCCTAAAACTGAAAACTGACCCTGAACCCTAAAAATACCCCTTTACCCTAAAACTGAAAACTGACCCTGAACCCTAAAAATACCCCTTTACCCAAAAACTGAAAACTGACCCTGAACCCTAAAAATACCCCTTTACCCAAAAACTGAAAACTGACCCTGAACCCTAAAAATACTCCTTTACCCAAAATTAATCAATATTATTTAATTACCAATGAATTATTAATTAACAATAACAATAAAGTAAATATATTAGCACATTAGCTGTAATTAATTTAATAATTAATATTATTTTACCCCAATTAATTACTTTACAATAACACAAAATTATATATATTTAAAATGTACTCTAATTAATGTAATTAACTAATTACAATTAATTATTTACCACTTAATTACTAATAAAAAATATGTACTAAATTACATTAATTAATTAACTAATTAATATTAATTAATTATCAATTAATTATTAATTAAAAATATTTACAAACATATATTAATTAATTAACTATTATTAAATTACTTCCCACCCTATTCCCCTATAAACCCACAACCCGCTACAGAATTACATTACGCAATTATTATAAAAACAAAATTCATTTAATAAAATATTTTATAACATTAATACACACTTTTCACACATATTATTACATAAAAATACACTATAAAGTATTATATATTATTAAAAATTCGATATTTTTGCTATCTATATTTTATACAGTCGATATTACTTCACTTACCTTAAAAACGATATTTTTGTAGTCGATATTCTGTCCAGTCGATATTTTGTCCAGTCTATATTTAAAAGTCGATATTATGTCCAGTCGATATTTTGGAGTCGATATTTTGTCTGTTCACCGGCCCAAACACATCTAAAAAACATAATTTTGTAGTAAATGATATTGCCATTGACAAAGTGCCAAATTTAACTTACTTGGGAACCTTTTTAATTATAAACTATGTTGGGACCATTTGATTATGACCAGGCTACAAGAAACTAGTAGAACCATAGAGGGGTTTTTTCAATTTGCCAGCAAACTTGGTTATAAGCCAATAGCTGAATTGAAAACATTGTATAAAACCAAATGTCTGTCAGTGGCCACTTATGAGGCAGGAGTATGGGGATCTCATAAAAGTGCACAGATTCAAATATTAGAGAACACATTTAAAAAAAGACTTACTTATCCCCAGTAGTTCCCCCACTCAATGTTGTCATTCTGAGGTGGGTATTGATTATGTGACTGGCAGAATTCATATTGCCTCCTTGCTTCTATGGGGAAAAATGTGGACCTCTTAGGACCTATTATTTTCAAGAGATATCCTAAGAGACTGTATGAACTTTGACAATGCAATGGCGGTCCCCTGCTTACGTTATGTTAAAGAACCATTCTATAAGATAGGCCTTGAAGATTTTTACGATAACCCGGAGTCTATTCAACCCAATATTAAAATGGGCATTAAAAACGCACATCATATTGTTCTAAGCTTGTCTAACCAGGTCAGTGACACAGTGGATCGTGCACTTTTAAATCAGCAACAATTTTATTTGTCTTTTACCACCCAGGTCCATTCACGTTTTCTAATGACTAGATTTTGTTTACGCACACTGCACTTTCTTGTGGCTTTTCCAAAACAGGGGGTTGGTATGAGAGACTTCCCCGTCCATGTAACAATGTAGCCCAACAGAGCACAATGCACCTTGTGCTTTTTTGCACCCTATATAAAGACCCAAGAGCTTGTTTTATTAAGCCTATTTTAAGGAACATTCGTCCCTGTTCTTAGAAAGAGGATTTTAACTATTTGAGGTCGCTATCAACTGTTACTATCTGCACCTCTGTGCTTAGTTTTATCAAAACTGTTTTTCTAATTAGGAAACGTTATGAATTGCAAATTGCTTTTACTGAATTTACCTAACCTGGTTTTATTTTGTGCATTGTTTTTAAACTATGTGTAGACATTTTATTTTAAATGAATGCATGATTTTCTGTAAACTTGTATGATTCATTTGAATTGAATAAAGATATTTGACTGACTGACTTCAAATCACCCAATAGCCAAGTATGCATATTAACTCTTTCAATACACCTGAAAAAGCTGTGGGATTTTCAAAAACAAGAGATTGGCATTATGAGGTGAGATTAATCTTGTAATTTTCAAAGGAAAATGAAACGTGTCCATATGTTACATTATGTTATGTTACTATATATAATGCTATGTTGCTATGTTATACTATGTTAGAGTATGTAATGTCCTGTCATTATGTTAGGTCACATTATAATATTTTATGGGTTGTAAGTTTAATATTGTGATTAATATAGAACACATTCTGCCATTAGCATGAGCTCGGAGAGTAACTTAGTCTAAGTAAATGCCCATCTTGATTTCCATGATTCCACTGCAAAGTGATTTGACTTGTGAAGCTCTGTCATCAGTTTTGGACTTGTAGTACCTTTACTGATTCTATTTATCATGCTAGTATCATTGACATTCCATTGTCTCAGAATTGAAAATATCCCTGTCATTTGTCATACTTACTATTGTACAAGTGGTCCAGATATAAACAAAATAAAATGTGTACACATGATTCAGTCCAAGAACATGATGTCAAGCAACAGAGGTTCACCAGAATACAAAAAAGTAGAAAAGCAGAAGAAAAGTATGCATGAACATAGAACAATGACAAAAGGCAGTTCATGTGCTATATAATTTCTATAATTTCTCTGCAGGGATCCTTGCCTTTGTTCTATTGTATTTGGTTGAATTCTTTAATTGCAGCATTTTCACATAATATGCTTCTTCTAATAAACACATTGTTGACTGAAACTTCAGAGTCAGAACAGGGGAAATTGATTATCTTATACACACAGTAGAGCCTCTCAGTGGCAACTTGACACACCAACTTTGTGAAAGAAATCATATGTGTTTTTTATTGTGTATTTGTGTTTATGAAATGTGATTTTATTCTGTATTGAAATATATGCAATTTTATATTATTTTTTTTGTCTAAAAATAAACTTTATTTAGTATACATAACAATAGTACAAATCTTATTGGAAACTGCGGCGGCCACCATTTTCCCTTTGTTTGTCCTGTGACCATTGTGTAGGCAATTTAAGATCTCCGCCTAGGTTGTTCTTTCCATTATGAGCCTCTCAGTGGACACAAACAGTTTCATCACAAAATTATAAAAATGTATATAAAGATATAATCATGGTTTACAAATGATATGTTCTCATGCAATAGAAACAACCATTACATATTAACATCAGTTATCGAAAAGTATTGAAATAATAGAAGAGTAAACCAGAAGAGGAGTTATATAATAATAAATAAGGACTTAAGGAGAGAGAAAAGGGAAAAGGCATAAGGGGAGGGGTGTAACAAGTGAGTATTCTGATACTAAATGTATTAGTTAATATGTAGCAGTACATTGATAGAAAATTATTTTTGAGTGGACCCCATTTTAGAATCTTCTAGAATATAAAATCAGAAGAGAGATATGAGAAGCACAGAATTACAGAGGTTTATCACTTTTTTCAGAAGGAACATTTGTATGGAGATGTATCGTGAACAGAAAGGAACAAATGTTGTCTTTTATCACCAAGCAATAGGGCATTACATGTGCATTGTCTACTCTACGGTTAAAACATACAGCAGACCACCAAGATTTGAAATGTACATTAGTTGTAGCCTTCCAGTCTGCAGTTATTTTATGAAATGCAAATGGCAATAACAACACAACTAGTTTATTCCCGTGGGAATGACAAACCCATGTATGACAATGTGCACTTACGATTGTATGGATTTTGAGATAGGAACTGTTTATATTTGCTTTTATGATTTTAAATAATCGAATAAAGTATTTTTGATTGACTGACAAACCCAGTCAATGGATAACTAAAAAATGTTTAAAAGTTAGAAAGGAATATATATATATATATATATATATATATATATATATATATATATATATATATATATATATATATATATATATATATATATATATATATATACACACACATATATACACAAACACATATATATATATAAATAAGTGTCTTAATGGATGTTTTAAAAAAAAATTGATTGGTTAACTGGCTTATTAAGTGTATCTTGGTGAATACATATATTAGCGAGTATTGTTTAAATATTTAAATGTTTGTATCAGTGTTTCACTTTGTGTATAAGTGGCTGCATGGGTTGGTGAGTAGCTACATGTGTGTGTATATGGGTTATTATTTTTTTTGTATCTTTATAATTGTCTGTTTGATTTGGTGGGGGTGTTACTTAGCACATAGATGCATCAATGACTGACTCACTGTTTGTATGTGTTTTGAAGACAGCATATGTGCCAGACTGTATGGGTGAATGAGTGTGTATATGTATGTGTTAGTAAGTTAATGACTGTCTCACTAGTGTATTTATCAGTGACTACATATATTTTAATCTAGTATATGTGAGTATTGATGTATATAAGTGAGTATATGTGAGAGTGAGAGATTGAAAGAGTTCTTGTTTTAATAAGTACGTGTTTCTATAAGTGATTGTTTAAGAGAGTAAGTATGTGTAAGTTTCCTTAGAAGTAAGGTGGTAGTGTGTGTATAGCTGTATATGCAAAAAAATGGATGTTCAATAGTTTATTTGCATGTGTGAGTATGTGTGTGAGCAACTTTTGGAAGACTGTCGGTGTGTTAACGGATGTAAAGGTGTCTCACTACATATGATAAGTGAGTATATGTATGAATGACTATATAGAACTGTTGGTGAATGAGTGGATGTGTATATAAATGGTGGAATTACTGAATTCGTTGTTGTAACTGGTATAGGTATCTCCACTTTTTTGTAAATGTTAGTTTCTATTTTTGAATATGTGTTTCAAGGGTTACTTTACAGTGAAAGGAGGTCAGTCACTCTGTCACAAGGATGGTGTCATCAGTGATGTCATGAGTGATGTCACTGACCATGTCATGAGTGATGTAATATGTGATGTCATCAGCAGTGCATTACACGCACAAGTTATAGTGAGTCCAACTAACTATAACGTGGGAATTTCATTGGTTTTATGTCAGTAAAATTTCCAGCTAACTATAACTGGTGTGAAACCTATGGTTTTTTCAGTGAATTTAATAGGTTTTTTAAATGCTAATTCCTAACTATAACTGGTGTGAAACCTATGGTTTTTTCAGTGAATTTCAAAGGTTTTTTTAATGCTAATTCCTAACTAAAGTCTCACTTTATAAGTAAGACTGTTACCGCTCCAGTTGTTCTTTAGAACACTCTAGTACATACTATCATTCGGCAATAGTTGCGCTACATCTGGCTGACATTTGGGCTACATTTGTACTTTTTTGTCTCTGGTGGCCATCTTTGGGCTACATTGGGCTACATTGGGCTACATTTGGTCTACATTTGGGCTACATGTGGGCTCTAACATATATAAAGCCCAAATATAGGCCAATATATATTTTTTAAAAGTTAAGTTTCTTAAAAACAACTGGAGCATATATCTTGAGACATAGCTATCAGTCCTTACAATTTTTCATTTTTTTAAAATAAATATTTTTTTTAATTTTGTTAATTTTTTTTTTGTCTTGGAGCGCTTCCGGTGCGCGCCCCGGTGAGCGCCCCAGAAAGCTTACTATTTTGAAGCGCCCCGGTGCGCGAACCGGGAAGCGTCCCGTTAGCGCCAATGTCGCGATCGAAAACAACATCGTGACGCGTCGCGTAAGCGTGACGTATCGCGTAGCCGCATGATGCGTCTTATGATGCGCTGCATAAACGCACCCGGAAGCGCTCCGCGGCGCGGCCCGGAGCGCGTAACGTAAGCATGCCGGAGCGCGTAACGTAAGCGCATCGGGTCATGTGACCTGAAAATAACACTTTTCATTGGTTTAGAACATTTTTTTTCCCAAATGATGAAAGCCCCCACCTTTTTTCCTCACTCTCATCTCATCTTTGTGAGAGGAAGACCTGTTTCTGCTTGTTCAGTCATGGCATCTGTAGTAGCTGCAGCTGGTGGACCCCCACCACCACCACAACCACCTAGGAAGTAAGGACCACCTGCACAGTTCCTTCCAAACCCAGAGGAAGAGGAAGAAGAAGAGGAAGAGGAGGTAGAGCCGAGGCAGTTCATGTGTGAAGAGCCCCGGCAATCCCACCGCTTAGACCACTTTATATGGCAATTTTTTTCTTACCCTCGAGGGCAAAAAAAGGTCAATGCCCGGCTGGTGACATGCCTCATTTGCAATGCAGTTCTGTCCCGAGGCACAGACAAAAAGTATAGTTTTGGAAACTATACTATGCAACGCCACATGCAGAGGTGGCATCCAATCAATTATAGCGTTGCTGAGGTGCGTCACTTCCAGGATAACCCACCAAATCCTGTGGCCAGTACATCGTCACAGGAAACTCTATCGGGACCAGAAGCGAGGGAGACGGTCCCAAATATTCAAAACAATTTTTCGCACATGAAGCTAGTGTGCATTTATTGTGGTGCACTAATTTGTTATGGGGAGATGAGTATCATTTTAATTAATAGAGCATTTGAAAAACACAAGTGCTCGAAACGCCCCAAGAAGTAATTTTTTTTTTGCTCCTGTTGAGCCCTTTCTAATGCCTGTTTTTCGTTGTTCCCCCCCAAAAAAACAAAAAAAATATAAAATTGTTCAAAAAATACAAAAAAATAAAAAAATGTTCAGAAAAATAATAAAAAAATATAAAACAACAAAAAGAATTTAAAAAAAGTTCTTTTCAGAACTACCTCCCATTTATAAAATATTGCCAAAAATTTTTAAACTCTGGCATTCTTTTTTCTCTGTTGTGCGCTTCCCGGTGTGCTCCCCGGTGCGCGTACCGGTCACACCCCACGCAAAAATCGGAAAAATGTTTTATTTTTTTTTGCCCCGCGGGGCCCTTTTAAAGCCCCCACATCAAACCTAGGGGGTCAGGGAGGGTCTACTCTGCCCCCTTATGGGCAATTCCCCCTTTGTTTTGGCCACCTCTTGTGTCTCCATCCTACCGAGACACAAGATGGCGGCCGCTCCGGACTGTTTCGAATGTTTACAGACAACCAAGAACCAATCAGCTTTCCGTGTGCAAGTCGCGTGGCGCGGCCGGTGCGCTCCCCGGTGCGCGTACCGGGGCGCTGTCATAGATATATATATTTTTTTGTACCTAAATTACTCAAAATCCACTGGAGCACATATCTTGAGACATAGCAAAGGCACATCGGGCTACCAGTCCCTACAATTTTGCCAAGTTTGGTGTAAATCCATTCAGCCGTTCGGGCCAAAAGTGAGGTCGACCGCCCTATGGAAATTAACATGGGGAAAACGCGTTTTGGGACCCCCCTTTTATCTCGGCCCCCACTTGATGCATCCCCCCCAAACTTTCAGGGAAGGACCGGAGCTTGACGAGGCCATTTTGAGGAAATTTTCAGGCAGATTCGTCATTCGGCGCCAAAGTTATTCCAAATAGAATTTTGAGATTTAACATTGAAAAAAATCCTAACTATAACTACCTACTGGCGACCGCCAGTAGGTAATATATATATGTGTGTGTGTTGGCATATTTGGTTTACTGGTAAGTCCCTTAAAGTGCACTGAGTTTACCAAGGCCTGCAAATCAAATGCATCTAGTGGGCTTGCAGCACTGGTTCTGCCACCCACATGAGTAGCCCTGTAAATATGTCTCAGACCTGGCAAGGCAGTGGCTGTGCACCCCATATCGACCTGGCAAGTGCACCCACTTGCTAGGCCCTAACCTTCCCTTTTCGTACATGTAAGTCACACCTCAGGTAGGCCTAAGGTAGCCCTGTGGGCAGGGTGCAGTGAATTGTAATGGTAGGACATGTACTGGTGTGTGTTACATGTCCTGATATGGAAATATTTTGCATCTCATTTTTCACTTTTGAAAGGCTGTCCCTGTCTGTCCCATAGGTTAACATGAGAGCTGCCTTGTAACATCTTCCAAGGGTAAGTTCCCCTAGGGACAAGATAGAGAAATGAAGTTTAGGCTCTCTAAACTCAGACTTTAATAACATACCTTTTAGTAAAGGTGTTTTTTAAAATATGTGTTTGAAAATGCCACTTTTTGAAAGTAGGCTTTTTCTTGCTTTAGCATTCTGGTGCAACTGCCTGTTTGTTTATTCATTTTCTGGTTTTGGAGTGTCAGGGGCTGGGGGTCTGTATTCACTCTAGATATTCACAAGGGGAGTTTGGGTGTGTTCTGCCTTTCCTGGGTGGCTCATAGCCAGGCTGAAAAGTCCTTTCTGCATTTAGAGTGGTGGGAAGAGATTTCACAAGCACCTGAATCGGCTGTTTGCTCTGAACAATGCTCCACCTCCGGTTGTTAAGGGAGAACAGAACTGGTTTTGCTGAGCTCCGAGACTCTTGAAATAAAGACTACAAAGAGAAAATGAGGATTAAGCAGTAGACCTTAAACCCCAGTACTTTAGATCACTTCTGGAATCAAGAGGAACCTCTGCCAAAGAGGAAGAGTTGTAAGGAGGAGTACTGCCCCGTTGCTGTGTGTTACTTTGCTGTGTTGGCCTGCAGTTGGTGCTTCTGCCAAGAAGAGGACAAATACAATAAATATAATCCATGGTCTACAGAAAAAGGAAAATAAATGTGCTTCTAGATACAATTCTGAAGACACTAACAGCCTATAGTGCTGATATCCTTATTGCTAGAAAAGGATAGGAAAGGGAGAAACGAGATGCAGAAAAGATGATTCATCTACAGAATGAAGAGGGTTAACGAGAACCACCTCAGGATTAATGGTATCACATCATTACACTTTAAAGTGCCCAGTGTCATCATCGCCCAGTGTCATCATCTGGGGTTCCAAACAACTCTTTCACGTCCTTCCTCGATCCAGGAGGAGAACAGAAAAAATGAGTTGTATCCTCTTGTGGGGTTCTCAAGTCGGAAAAAGATATAGAGGGAACTCTTTCTTTTCCTATATAGAGTCTTCATAAGTGCAGTGCAAGAAAAAGAAAAACATATTGGGTGATTTAAAATAGGATAGACAACAGAGACATAGCATAATATTATTCCTCTTGTTTTCAATCTCTGAATTGGTTTCTTGCTTAAAAACAGTGCAAAATGGACAGAAGCAGTTATAAACTAATCACTGCTTGTGAGAAGTTGGCCTGGTATATGATGACCACTAATTCTAGTGAGCACCTTGTACCAGTCCAAACGACCCTTATGGTGATTGGTTGTAAGTCAACCTTATAGACCAGCTATCCTAATGGTAGCGTGGACAAAGCAGTCTTAGGCTAAACTCAAGAGGGCATGTGAAGTCAACTGTTTTACCATATGCAATCCTTTTAATACCAAATGAAAGGACACCACACAAGTTATATATTATAAAAATATATGTATTTATTACTAGAATAATCCTCTATACTCTTTATGAGCACAGAAGCACAAGCGTTAAACAAAGAACACAGTATAACATACAATAAGCTGCACAATTATGGATAGGCCGAGTAGCCACTCAAACCATATGTTAAGAAAGTGGTATAAGAACCACGTCACAAACAATGAACAGGCCTAGGGCCTTGGGAATCGCTGGGCCTACACTGGACTAACGAAAGTTAGGACATAGGAGGCCCACAGGATACGGGTGCAGTGTCTATAGGCAACCGTGTTTACCATACAAATCAATTGTGAGTAAAAATCTGAAAGTTATAGGTTTAGGAGTCTTCTGACTGCACTAGAACTTAGCCACTTAAAACTACGACACTAGAGGTGTAGTCCACTATAGGAGCACCGGAATTAACTCGTTACCTCACCCACAGCAAGCGGGTGCATAGGTGCCAAAGTGTGTCGGGTTTCGTCGTGAAGTTCTATGGAGCCTTAAGGCGAAGATGCTGCAGGCGGCCAGAAGAGAAGAGTCCGGTTGGATCCAAGGGTGGATCGAAGATGTTGAGTACCTGAAAGCAGAGGGGACAGAGCTCAGGTCACTAGCCAGTGACCAGCGAGGAACCAGGAAGGAACCAGGCGAAGTCGGGTTGCAATCAGGTGATGTTGAGGTGTTTGTCTCCGCTGCCACGTGGACCAGGAAGGATCGAGGACATCTAGAAGGTAGTCACAGGCTGTCCCACAAACGCTCTCACTGTCAACGGTGTCGGTACTCGAATCGGAGTCACCAAGCCTTGGGAAATGCAACCCACGCAGGAATCAAAGATGTTTTCTGGATCAGACCGGGATGGTCAGATCGGTGGCTCCTTTTCAGGGGAGCTGGGGCCAGTCTGAAGCAACCAGACCAGTAGTGTAGTTTTGATGGATCGTTGTCACAGAGGCCACTAGCCAACGGGCAAGTGACCGGACAATGCATCGAGCAGGAGAAGTGCAAAAGGGCCCCATGCAGCACTCCGTGAGAGTGGAGAGGTGATCTTTGAAGCACAGGCTGCTCGGGGCTGGGGCTTCTCAAACCCCAAAGCACAGCATCGAGGGTGCCTTGGGAGCTGCACAGGAAGCACTTCGTCGACTTTTCAAGATGGCCGGTCCCACGTCTCACGTCGCCTCCACGGGTCTAAGCTTTGCTAGGACTGTGGATCGGGCTGTTGGAAGTCTGGGAATCCAGGCCTTGTCAGTCTCTGTCGTTCGAGCTTTAGCGGGAGCAAGAGCAAAGAAAATCTTGATGCACTGATGGTGCCTGTTTGCACAGGGTGGCCACCCCTTGACCACAAGGGAGATTCTTTAGTCTTCTACGTTGAGTAGGATGCTGAAGGGTCCAGAGTTTCATTTCAAAGTTTCAGTCAGGATGATCTGGTTTGCATTGGCACAGCTCCTACCTTTATTCCAAATCAAGGGGCTGGATCACCTGCTAGGTCCTCCTATGGGTGGGACCCAGGAAGGGGGTGGTTACACCCCTTTCCCTTTGTCCAGTTTCACGCCAGAGCTGGGCCTGGAGTGCCCCAGCACCGGTTTGAACAGGGCTTTGCATGGGACACCTTGTGTGCCCCAGGCAGTGTCTAGTTTCATTCAACCCTCCCTGCTACAATCCACTATCTCCTGTCTGGGGTGGTGTAACACCTCCCTGTGACAGGAAATCTATTGTCCAGGCTTCCCCTGCCGGAGTTTCGGTCAGCAGCAGGAGGCCAGACTCGTGTCTGTGGCAGCAGCATCCATTTTGTGATGCTGTGGCTCTGGTTAGATTTAACCGCGTTTAAGCAAAGTAACATGTCTTCTCCCTCTAGAAGAGTAGAATGCTACCCCCGTCGCCAGGACTGGCGAGGGGGTAGTATTACAAAGTGCATGACACCTTACACGACATGTTATGATAAAGCCAAACCAAACTTAGCAAGTAGCCGCAAGGATTATAATGCACTTAAGAGTATATGGTATGGCAATATCCCAGAACAGCTAAGGAACTTGGTTCCGAAAGCTGCAGACAGGCTCAGCTCATGATAGAGCACCATCTCACATAAAACCAAGCACTCTGCCTCAAGGATTGTTAAGGCCTACCAAAGGAGTGACATATAGGAATATATGTGTCCAGATATAGGTTTAGGTATAGGTATACTATATCTAAGCAAGGGGTGGTTACATGGCCTTGCCCCAGCTGAGTGATCAGCCAGTTGTGTCAGCTTGGATGGCCAGCCAGGGGTGGCTAAAGATATGCTGCAGCCCCTGGTAGGCCTTGGATAAACCTATGCCCTGAGTACCTATGGTACACCCTACAGGGGCTGATAAGGTGACCCAATACCCAATTGGTGATGTACCTGAAGTACATGGTTATGAATTTAGAGAGAGAACAGCAGGCTGTGGGTCTGATTAGCAGGCCCACAGCCACATTAAGTCGAAAACCAGTGAAGCAAAAAGCAAAAAAATTGGGTGGCCATCGGAAAGCAGACCCTACTCTCCTACACTGCTTATATGGTCGACATGTTTCAGCCACTAGGATACCTTTTACTGGCTTTCTTCAGGACCTCAAATCACACATCTTTTACACTGCAATTTGTAAAGTTTCATACATACTGTTTAGACTTAACTATACCAGTATTCAAGCATGATGTTTTGCGATATCTGAAAAACAAGTTAGGATACTACAAATAAAACTGCGTCTCGTAACTTTAAAACCTTTGTGGCCCACATTTACTTAAAAAATGCAGTGATAGAGAAAAGTGAAAGATGCTTACCAGTGCATGTCGAGAACTAGACCTCACCTCTCTCAGCACCAGCTCAAGATAAAGAGGCCCCGCCCTGTGGGATAATCATAATCCAACAAAACTAGTTGCAGTGAAAAACAAATTATACATACACGGTTGTAGCTACATATTGTGCCATCGAACCATTTGTTGCTGCTGTAAGCGCACTGTTCCAATGCCATAACATGGGTCATGGCAAATCCCCGGCATAGCATATGAACCAGGTATTTCTTTAAATCTTAGTTATTCCTAATCACTTCTAAAACTTTTTCTTACTTCCCAGAACTAAGGAAGGGAAAGTTTCTTCGTTTGTTTAATCTTTCTTCGTTCAAGTGGAAAAGTGTCACATTTGTGGTAAAACTGTATCTGTAAACTTAGTATAGCAAATCAAGTAGCTACTCGAACTTTTACAGAGTGTGCCAATCTTTATTTGTAAAGTGTCTCCATTGAACAAATATTTAAGTATTCAACAACAAAAACAATCCCTAGCTGGGTCCTCAATTTTCCGTATGTATATTCCATCTGAGACGTGGACCATTAATGTCGTCTCATTGAGTCCTAGTTGTCGGGTCTACTGGGGCGCCTGTTCTAAAAAATGGTTCATTCTAACAGATAGATACCAAACGTGGGAGAGACTATCCACGAAAAAAAACGGCAAGCATGACGTACATTTCTCGCACATAAGGTCCTTACCTGTCCGTCAGTATCTCCGGCTTGAGACTTTGCTGAGATGGAGGTACCAGACTTGTAGGCAGGCCATCCTTTTATTTAGGAAAAGTCAGGTGTTGGAAATCAGTACGCCAAGGGCGCATGTTAGTTACGTCACTAAAACCTAAAAACTGCGTCATTGACGCAGGGAGATGTAGTTTTGTGTTAAGGATATTTTCTTTTCAGGGTGAAAGATAAATTTGTTATTAGAAATTGTATTGGCAGTGCGACACATTAAGTAAGATGTGACATGTTTCTATTCACGCATCCCACTGACATTTACCTCGGTTTCTGCTTTACCTGCAGAAACAAAAATTTCACGTCATACCGCTGGTAGTTGTAGTTCACACATAGCATCGTCGATGCTGGGAAATAGGATGTGTATTCAGGATGTAATTCTAATCTTTATAGTATATTTGTGTTATTTATTCTGAAAGGAATGGCAACGTGACCTATTATTGAATGTGATCCAGCAGGTCTAAAGAAATTCAGTCTCATGTATAATCTCTACACCAAGATACTCACCATTATTCATGAAACTATCACTAGGCCCATTCTTAGCAAAGATTTGTATTTTTGACCTACTGAATCATATGACCTAATTATTTAAATCTAACATATACATTAATTAAGTCACAATAAAGGCAATGGATTAAATAATGGTAACGCAAAGAAACAATCAAGACCTGCTTGTCATTTCAAAATTCATTTTATTAAGTTTATTTCATAAAGAAAGCTTAACTCTTTATTAGCAATTTTATTTCAATCTTTAATTCATTAGTGGCACAAAAGTTTAGCAAATCATAGAACCAACATCAGCATGAGAAAAGCTCAAACAGATATTTGTTTAATTCTCCATAGCCTATTTCCCTAATTTAGCTAAAGGAAAAAACCTGTAAGTTAAGCAAAATTCTTAAGTCTTACGTGAGAAGGAAAACTGGCAGCGTCTCTGGAGCACAGGATCGATCGAACAGTGCTCTTAGCAAGGGGGCAATTCTTATAGTATTTTCCTATCTAAAACTAACTTAAAGAATACAAATATTCGAGCAGAACTGAATTTCATTGGCTGTTAAATGTCTTTCGATGCGGTCATCATCCATCTCTCACATAGCCAGAGTCACTTTCAAAAGTACTATTGTTCACGAGTATGACACCGGCAGCTTCCGAAGAAAGTAACATTTAACTAAGGCAAAAACTTCCTTCGTCCGCTCATGCTTTTCCGTCTTTCCGCTGCCGAACGACAAGTACGGCCTTGACCAAGGAACAAATTGAATTAAATGTCCTAAGCTTCCACACAGCCTTTGTTTGCAAGCCTCTCTCCAAGAATTAATGTAGAAAGATATAATTTTTTTCATTCCTGCGCAGCTGTGCAAGGCTCACTCTGGTCAGGCTTTTGTGTCAACCATTATAGAAGTAGGCCTCAAGCCTTTTTGCATGCAATGCAATGAGGGTGTCTAGTATGCAAAGAAACACAAGACAATAATTAATTCAAGAAATGATAATTATTCTGTTACCCACCGTCTCCACTAAGATTAACCCATTAGCTATGTTACCTAGTTTTGCATACAAACAAATAAACAAACACATACACATGAGACGACAATACGTAAACAAAAGCACATTTAAAGAATGCACATGCTATTATTTCCAAAACGGCTGCAGTTAGAAAATAACAAACAAGAGACAAAGTAAATGTATTATTCAAAGCAAAACGACAAACATAACAAGAGCACAAATGATTAAACCCACGTGTTCATGATGGTGTATATTAATCTAGGTTGAGTCAGTAAACATACAAATCATGCAACACACATTAGTAAAAATAAAAATCACGAGAGTTTCATTTGTCACGAACCTTTTAGAAATAAATCTGAAAGTCCGCTCCATCAAATGTAAAATAAGATGTGACAGCTGCATTAAGCATTTAAATAGCCCTCCAAAGTTTTGGCTCCATATCTGGTCTACCTGCGGCAACTACAAATTTACACCATATTGCTGGAAGTTGTAGTTCACATTATTATTAGTGATGTTAGCAATTACCGTGCACTGAACGTCAGATCCTCTTTAGACACCTGTGCGTACACAGTGTGTGTAAACTACACCGAATCAGGTGTCCCACAATTCCCAGAACAAAAAATAGATATAAAATATGTAGGGAGTCATTAGAATGATGATCGATCTCTGAGATTACAAAATTACCCTCGTATGTTTACTTTATCAAAAAACATCATGGAACAAGGGAGATCTCTATCTAGTACCTATGCTTTGGTCGATGTTCAAATTGTATGGAAATGTATGTAGGTCTCAAACCCTATGCTTATATGCAAATAATTGTCAAATACCCATTAAACAGCATGTCATATGGATATATATATATATTTAGGTGTTGAGCCGTAACATTTTCTACAAGTGAATATCTGTGACTAACCATACAAACTTGACTACCTCAGACTTGTGCTCATTCTGAAAGTGGTCTTCATTTCTTAGAAAGCGACACCCAAGGTATAGAATCATTTAAGCCTGTGATATTACTCAACAGTTTAAAACCCCATTGTTGCTCCCGTAAAAACAGGTAGTTAGAAATATCACTAATGTGTGGGGGAACATAAGGTTTCTCCAATACTGTCCATACAAAGTCTTCTGTCTTATGATCTTTTTCAACAAAATGTCTTGTCAGTTTAGTCATGGTCTTCTTGCACTTGAATGTGCTTTTGTGCTCCATCATATGGAGTTTGACTTTTCTTGTAGTCATGCCTACATATTGGGAATTTCATGGGCACGTAATTAGATATATAAGGTTCTCACTATTGCAATTAGTGAAACTTTTCTGTATCCAAGGTCTCAAACTACCTTTATCTATGGATTTGGATTGCCTCGTCTGTGGGCATTCGGCACAAGACCCACAGGGATAGTGGCCTTGGACCTTTAGGAGGTCCCACAATGTTGCATCTTTTTGTTGCTTAGGGCCTTGCGGTCGGGTGTGGGCAAATTTGTCTAACAGGTTAGTGCTTCTTTTCAGAGAAAACAGAGATAGAGATATTTTATCCGAGCAACTGTTTAAGATGCACCAGTGTTTTCTGACGCTCTTCTGGATATTGTTGGTAAGTGCGCTGAAGGTATGCACGAAAGTTAGGCGGCATAGGAGAGGTTTTGCTATTCAATCAAGGCCTCCCTTGTTTGAACAGTTTTCTGGGAGATTTATTTTCTTCCAGTTGTTTTGTGAGGTTTCTTGAGTGTTTCTCATATTTGTCCATCGGAGAACAATTTCTCCGGACCCGTAAAAACTGCATATATAGCAAGTTTTTACGGAGAAATTTGGGATGTTGACTGTCAAACCGCAGCAAAGAATTTCGTGCCAAGGGCTTTCGATATAGTTCACTTTGTAGGCCCCCTGGTGTATAGAAAATAGACAAATCATGGTAAGCAATCCTTTCTTTCCCAGCCTCTAATGTAAATTTCAAGAAGTTGTTTCTAGTATTGAGCCACTCTTTAAATCTTGCAATCGATTTCAGATTACCAGGCCATACGACTAACACGTCATCGATATACCGCTTCCATAAGCGGATTGACTCAAAAAACGTATTAGATGTCGTCAAAACGTGTTGATATTCAAATGTATGGATGTATACATTTGCCAAACTTGGTACACAAATGCTGCCCATACGTGTACCAGACACTTGAATATAAATAGTTTCTTCATGCTTGAAAAAATTGTTCTTCATGTCTAGTTGGGCTAGCGACATTATGAACGGGACTGGTGTTAGAGAGTCCAGCGTGGTATTTGTTAATATCTTCACGATAGTATCCAGAGTCTCGTCCTGTGGTATCGACTATTCAGCGATTTGACGTCGAATGATACTAGATAGTCTAATTCTAGGTCAAATTCGATGTCGGGTAAAAGACGTAATAAGTCTTTCGTATCCTGTAAATAAGTAGGCATGGTCTTTACTATGGGTCGCAAAAAATAGTCCACAAAGGTGGACAGAGGCTCCAGTAGCGATCCAATGCATGATATTATAGGCCTACCTATCGTTGAATTTTATGTACCTTAGGAAAGCAATAAAAGTAGGGCATGACTGGATGACTTGTCTGTAAAAATGAGGCTTCTTGTGCTGTGATCCATCCAGCTGGGAGACCTTCATCCACAAGAGTTCCAATTGTTTTTTTAAGCCGCTCTGTAGGGTCTTCTTTTAGCGGTCAGTAGAACTTTCTGTCTGACAACTGGCGCAAACACGCCTCCCTGTACGTCGCAGTGTCTTGAATTACGACTGCGCCACCTTTGTCCGCGGGCTTGATTATTATCGTTCGGTCTTCCGCTAGGGTGCATATGGCCAATTGTTCTTTTTTGGGGAGGTTACAAAACTGAGCTTTCTTATTTTTGCAGAGGATAGCTACTTCCTCCTGGGCAGCCTTCCCAATGTCAGAACCTTTGGAGGCACGCTTGTTATGGGGGGATTAAAGGTATAACACTTTTTGAGGCCTGTATTTTTATCTTGTGTTTGGCCTGGTACAGGTTCTTTGTAAGCATGGGCGAATTTTGCGAATTCGCGATCCGCGAATTTGCGAATTCGCGATCCGCAAAATTCGCGAATTAGTGCGAATTTGCGGATTTTTGTTTTTTGCGTGTTCGCGAGGTTTTTTGCGTGTTCGCGGCGCTTTTTGCGTCTTTGCGAGCCGCTTGCATAGCGAAGTTACCCATGCAGTCGTTTATGGGAGAGGCAGAGAGAGATATATAGATAGATAGATAGATAGAAAGAGAGAGGAAGAGAGGGAAAGAGAGAGGGAGAGAGAGAACGAGAGAAAGAAAGAGAGGCCAGATCTCTGAAGGGCCAGATTCCTGAGTTGCCCCTACAGAACATACAGCTTTTTATTTTTAGCAAAATGCATATGAAAATTGTGCTGTAAAGGTCTCTTTTAGTTTAACCCCTCCTGACAACTCAAAATGTAATGTAAATGTAAATGTATTGGCATTTATATAGCGCACTACTTACCCATAGGGTCCCAAGGCGCTTCGACCGCTGCGAAACCCTTCCTGGCTTCCCTGAGAGATGGTCCCTTAATGGGTATCTCCAGGGTGAGACCAGGCATCCCCGGCGGTCTGGTGGGGCCGTTAGTGAAGATGAGGCAAGCTAATGCCCAGAGTTGCCGAGTGTGATCGCTGATCAGAGTCGGCACCGAGGCGAGAGAATCATCGAGTCCGCTGACCCTGGTCCAGAAACCTGCCGCGCCGGGAATCGAACCCTGGTCCCGGGCCGTCCTCTGCTCTCGGGTCTGCCGCCTCTAACCAGTGAGCCACACTACTTCAATGGGTGTATTTGCCATCCTCTCCCTTCTTCCTGTCTTTTATATCTGTAAGTGCTTCCTGATGAGGTTTAATTCCTTGGATAGGTGCCTCGTTGCCTACTTGTAACTATTCTCTGACCCTGCTTAAAGGGTCAGAGCAGGGTCAGAAAATAGTTGCAAGTAGGCAACGAGGCGCCAGGAAGCAATTAGCAGCAGGTGTCCAAGTTGAAGTTAATTTGTTTGTAACCCTTTTGTAAAAGGTTACAAAGAAATTAGGTTCAACTTTTGCACCTGCTGCTGTAACCCTTGCTTGGCTGAAAATTCGTCCCCGCTGATTCGCGGATTTTACCGCGATTTCGCGAGATTCGCGGATCGTGAAATCGCGGAAAATCCGCAAATTCGCCCGCGAAACGGATTTTACGCCCACCCTTAGTTCTTTGTCGCAGAATAAATAGTGTAAGCGAATCTTCAAAAAAATTGGGCCAATTCGCAGTTAACCTGTAAGGTATCTCCAGGATTAGTCTCCACAAAGCCTAGGCCTCGATTGAGAACTCGAGTTTCATCTTCTGTTAACTGTCTTTGGCTCAGATTCAGACTCATACCGCACTGATTCCTCTCATTTACGTACCCTGATTCATGGGGCAATCATGACAGAATATCTGAGGGGCACTTGTGCTTCCTCTGGCCTGATTGTAACGAATACCTCACGCCTCTTTCTCCAGGACAAAACCTTTTTAAGAGACTGCTCATTGATAGCGTGGCGGTGTGCACGCGAATGGTTAATTCTAATAATAAGCACGGCGAAATGGATAGCAGATACAATACTTATAGAAATTCAAGTGTTAGAGTCCCAGATCAAAGCGACCATCACTAAAAAAATCAAGATGAGTCGAGCAAAATAAACAAAGATTTCAAAGATAACATACTAATGACAAAGATTGAGAAATTAAAAATTTGGCACACTTCAAGCACAATGTTGTGTACCCTTACACTAGTGACAACTATTCCCCCCCTGAATTCCTCACAGAGACCTGGATGAACGCCTCTTGAGCTCCCGACATCGCCATCGCTATCCCAGAGCGCTACAAGATCGTCCGGAGGGACCGCAACACCAACCAGATGGGAGGAGGAATCGCCATCATCCACAGGAACACCATCCGTCTCACGACCAGCACCGACAACACCCTGACCACCGCCGAACACCTGCATTTCCAGATCCACACCAACCTGAACACCACCCTCAGAGGCACCCTGATCTACCGACCTCCGGGACCACGCACCCAATTCAGCGAGGACATCGCCGACTTCATCATCCCGCATGCCCTCCCCTCCGCTGACTACATCCTCCTGGGGGACCTCAACTTCCACCTGGAGAACAACAACGATCGCAACACCAGCACCCTGCTTGACAACCTCGCCAATCTCGGACTCAAGCAGCTGGTTTCCACTCCCACCCACCTCGCCGGACACACACTCGACGCAGTCTTCTCATCCAGCACAGACATCGACTTCAGCCACGCCACAGAGCTCCTATGGATGGACCACAGCTGCGTCCACTTCACCTTCAAGAGAACGACGACCCACCACCACCAGCAACAGGGCGCCCGCAGAAGCTGGAACAAGATCACAGCAGACCAGCTCGCCACCTCCCTGAGCCAGCACCCTCCTGCCAGCTCAGCAAACCCCAGCCAGGCCGCCGACAACTTCACGAAGTGGATCAGCAGCTGCGCGGACGAACTCGCCCCGCTGAGGACCCCGCCCTGCAGACCCGGCAGCAAGAAAGCCCCGTGGTTCACCGACGTACTCAAGAGCTCCAAGAAGAACTGCCGAGCCCTCGAGAAAGTCTGGAGAAGGGAGCCAACACCGGACAACAGGACCACCTTCAAGCTGGCCACCCGGAAGCACCACCAGCTGATCCGCGCCGCCAAGAAAACTGCTTTCAAGGACCAGCTGGACAACAACGCACACAACTGCAAGGAACTCTTCAACATCGTGAAAGAGCTATCCAACCCCAGCGCAGGAAACAACGACATCACCCCATCGCAAGACCTCTGCAACTCCCTCGCTTCATACTTCCACAACAAGATCGCGGACATACACAACAGCTTCAACAACCAACCAACGCACACCAAGACCGAACAACCACCCACCACCACCACCCTCCACGCCTGGACCCCGATCAGCACCGAAGACACCATCCGCACGATGAACTCCATACACTCCGGATCACCGACCGACCCCTGCCCTCACCACGTCTTCAACAAGGCTGACGCTGTCATCGCACCCCACCTGCGAGACATCATCAACACATCCTTCGACACCGCCACCTTCCCGGAGAGCTGGAAGCACGCCGAACTCAGCGCTCTACTCAAGAAACCCACAGCGGACCCCACCGAACTCAAGAATTACCGTCCCATCTCGCTCCTCCCGTTCCCAGCCAAAGTCATCGAGAAGACCGTCAACAAGCAGATGGCCGCCTTCCTCGAGACGAATGGATCCCTCGACCCCTCACAGTCCGGCTTCCGAGCAAATCACAGCACCGAGACCGCCCTCATCGCCGCCACCGATGACATCCGAGCCCTGATGGACAACGGAGAAACAGCGGCCCTCATCCTCCTAGACCTCTCCGCGGCATTCGACACTGTCTGCCACCGCACCCTAGTACAGCGACTCAGCAACGTCGGAATCCGGGACAAGGCGCTGGAATGGATCATCTCCTTCCTCGACGGAAGAACACAGAGAGTCCGCCTACCACCGTACAAGTCAGAGGCCACCGAAGTCATCTGCGGCGTCCCTCAAGGATCCTCTCTGAGCCCCACCCTCTTCAACGTCTACATGAGCCCCCTCGCGGCCATCGCACGCCAACACAACCTCAACATAATTTCCTACGCCGACGACACCCAGCTGATCCTCTCCCTGACCAACGACCCCGCCGCCGCCAGAGCCAACCTGCTCGAAGGGATGAAAGAGGTAGCCGAGTGGATGACGACCAGCCGCCTGAAACTGAACTCGGACAAGACGGAGGTCCTCATCCTGGGCTCCTCACCCTCCGCCTGGGACGACTCCTGGTGGCCTCCCGCCCTGGGCACCGCACCCAAACCGACAGACCACGCACGCAACCTGGGCTTCATCCTGGACTCCTCCCTCTCCATGACCAGGCAAGTCAACAGCGTCTCCTCGGCGTGCTTCAACATCCTACGCATGCTACGGAAGATCTTCTGGTGGATCCCCACCGAGACCAGGAAGACCGTCACCCAGGCCCTCGTCACTAGCCGACTGGACTACGGCAACGCCCTCTACGCCCGCACCACCGCCAAGCTCCAGAAGAGACTCCAGCGGATCCAGAACGCCTCAGCCAGACTCATCCTCGACATCCCACGAACCAGTCACATCTCCGGACATCTGAGAGACCTGCACTGGCTCCCCGTCAACAAAAGAATCACCTTCCGCCTCCTCACCCATGCACACAAAGCCCTACACGACCAAGGCCCGAGCTACCTCAACAGCCAAATCAACTTCTACGCTCCCAAACGCCACCTCCGATCAGCCAACCACGCCCTCGCCGCCGTACCCCGCATCCGAAGAGCGACTACAGGAGGAAGGTCCTTCTCCTACCTGGCCGCCAAGACCTGGAACTCCCTCCCGACCGACCTGCGCCTGACCCAAGACCACCTCTCCTTCAGGAAGAAGCTGAAGACCTGGCTGTTCGAGCAGTAGCGGCACCCCCCCACCCCCAGCGCCTTGAGACCCCACGGGTATGTAGCGCGCTCTATAAATGTCATTGATTGATTGAATTCAATCAGAAGGGGAGATGTTATGGCTCCTACTATTCAGGGTCTAGTTCAGGGGAAAGTTCTGATGAGGAGAAGCTACCTCTGACAATAGGCAACAGTTTAGAGGCAGGGGCCGGGGAAGGTATCACAGGGCCAGTTGGCGAGGTGGACCACTGACACCACAATTCCAACAGTGGTTGCCACCAACACCTTGGGGTTTCCCTCCTCCACATTTCCAGTCCCCTGTGCCGCAATTTCAAGCACATTCACAACATTTTCCCGACCAGCGTTTTTTAGGATCTGGCCCGGGCAGGCCAAGAGGCAAACGAAGGAAAGCTCAATTCCAAGTACATTGGAACCAACCGACAACAACATATATGGGGACCAGGAGCCAAACGAAGATGAGCGGTCAAGCAGGAACCAGTGCGGAATGAGTCTGATAGTGAATCTGAGCCAAAGATAGTTAACATAAGATGGAACTTGAGTTCTCAACCAAGGCCTTGGCTTTGTGGAGACTAATCCTGGAGATACCTTCCAGGTTAACGGCAAATTGGCCCAATTTTTTCGGAAGATTCGCTTACACTATTTTTTCCATGATAAAGAACCTTTACCAGGTCAAACACAAGATAAAAATACAGGCCTCAAAAAGTGTTCTACCTTTAATCCCCCCATCACAAGCGTGCCTCTAAAGGTTCAGAAAGGACCCTATATGCTAGGGATTCTTTTTTTTAGGCCCGGGGTGGCAGCTGCCCAGAATGGACATGCCTATGCCCCCACCCTACCACCCCTGAAACATGCTAGTCTTTCTGCCCCCCGGGAGGCAGGTGGGGCAATAACCCCTTTTTTGCCCCACAGGGGGCAAAAAGGCCATTAGGCGCCAGTGATTTTTTTCTACAATGTTTGGGGTGGGAGCTGTCTAGAATGGGCTTTCCAATGCCCGGACCCCCCCAAAATAAATGCCACAGTATTTCTGGCCCCCCAGGAGGATTTCTGAAAACTGCAGGGGATTCTGGGTAGGGAAACGTTGGAGGATCTACACAAGCCATACCTCACTGGACTCCCCAGGGTGTTTAGTTTTCAGACATGTGTGGGTTTGGTAGGTTTCCCTAGTTGGCTGCTGAGCCCAGGCCAAAAACCGAGGTACCCCCTTGCAAAACCAGGTCGTTTTGTGAGAGGTAATTTTGATGTCTCCACAATAAGTTGTGGGCCTTTGACTGTCGCGGGTACTTGACCCACCCACACAAGTGACATACCATGTTTATGGGGAGCTTTGCAGAATGCGGGGTGTGTGGACTTTTGTGGATCCACGCAGATTCCAGAACTTTCCATCACAGAAATGTGAGGAAAATGTTTTTGTTTTTTTACAAAGTTTGAGGTTTGCAAGGGATTACTGGTAACAGAACCTGGTGAGAGTTACACAAGTCATCCCATCTTGGATTCCCCTGGGTGTCTAGTTTAAAAAAATGCATAGGTTTGCTAGGTTTCCCTAGGTGCCGGCAGAGCTAGGGTTCAAAATCCACAGCTAGGCACTTTGAAAAAAGGGTTGGTTTTCACTGCAAAAATGTGGTGTGTCAATGTTGCGTTTTGGGCCGTTTCCTGTCACGGGCACTAGGCCTACCCACACAAGTGAGATACTGTTTTTCTCGGAAGACTTTGGGGAACACATATTTGTAGAGCAACTGTATTACCTATTGACTTTCGATGCATTTCTGCCTTCCAAATGTAAGACGACGTGTAAACTCTATATTTTGTTCCCATTTCAGAAATAGATAGGTGTCTTTCATACCGATTTTTCACTGTTTTTGTTTTCCCAAATGAATTGCGATATACCCAGTACACAATGAAAAACACTGCAAGAAGCTTCTCAGTTATTTGCTCTGGGTTCCTCAGGTTCTTGATGAACCTACAAGTCTTATATATCCCCACAACCAAAGGGGTCCAGCAGATGTAACGGTATACCGCTTTCAAACATCTGTCATACTTACAGGTGAAAACGTTGACACAAATGACTGTTTTTTTCAAATCATTTTCAATTTTTTCTATTTACAGCTGTTCATTTCTATTAAAAAAATTACCTTGAAGGAACTACACAATGACCCCTTGCTGAATTCAGAGTTTTGTCTACTTTTCTGAAATGTATAGCTTTCCAGGATCCATCATTTTTTCCATACCCATTTCTACCATTAACTAGAAGGAGGTTGAAAGCAAAAAAATTGCAAAAATAGGCTATGTCCCGTATAATGCCAAAACCGTGTAAAAAAGTGATTTTCTGACAAGTCTGTCAGTCCCTGAAAGATGTAAATATGGTGATTTCAGCACCACAAACCCTTTGTTGATACCATTTGCAGGGGAAAAACAGACGATTTCTTCTGCAGCACTTTTTTTCCCATTTTCGAAAATCCATAACAAAATATAGCTGTATTTTGGCTAATATCTGGTCCACTACAGGGGAATCAAGAAACGCTGGGTACCTTTAAAATCCCCATGATGTTGTAAGAAAAGGATGCAAATTTTGTATAACTTATGTGGTCCAAATGTTACAGAGGCCTAAACGCTAACTACCCCAAATAGCCTAAAAAAGGATTAGCACGGGGGAGGGGAGAGGCCTAGCAGCAAAGTGGTTGATGATATTAGACACATTGGGTGTATAGATACTGAAGTATTTGAATAAAAAGACAACTGGAGAATCATCTACTTATTCTGATTATTTGTGGAGGAAGTCATAGAATAAGTATTAGATATAGTCTCAACAAGTGAGTTTGTTTTATTTTCAATTGATTTTGTTAATTGCAACGCTCATTGAATGTGAACAAGGTAAAACAATGTTGTCATTTGCTGTTAACTGAAAACACCACATAATTCCTTATCTTTCCAAGACTTCCAAAAGAGTGGTCTGTGGACATGAACATTCTGTAGCTCTGAAGACATATGTGTCTGCTTAAATAACTGGGACTTGTAGTTCAAAGAAAGAATACCCTATGCACACACATCTTAATCAAAAACAACGTATACAGATAAATATACACAGAGTAGCAAATAAGGCTGCAGAAATTCAGGGATCTCCTGTACAATATTAATTCATATGGGTTCTTTAATTTCCTTTCACAAGAAAGCAGCCAGCCGACACGTGTTTCATCGCTTCTGAGAATCCTCAGGGCTCCAATCGGCTGTGTCTAAGAAAAAAGGTCGCTCCGCCGGTGATACTTCCGACCCGGTAGGGCCCGTGACCAGTTCAACAGCAAGCAAGGAAGTAGAGACGGCACCCTTTATGGTGGAAATTCCTGTGTCGTAGAGTTGTGTCACAAAACCTATATGTTATGGTCGGATGATGACGTATATCATCATCTCAGAGTCTGCGAATGAATAAACTCGGGCAGGAAGCACAGGAACTATAAGAGACCTCAAAAATTTTATTATTTATGATGTATTATGCTCCCAGTTTTTCGTTCTTACTAATTTGCACAGATAAATGCATACAGAAAACAATGTGTTTTCTGACTGCATTTATTTTTAGAAGCGGAAAAATACAGAAAACTGGGCTTCTTTTATGAGGCTCGCCATGTTATCTTTCACGAATACCATGGCAATAGCTGAGCAAAGAGAGAATGGAGAGTTAAAAAACACAGGCAACAGTTTAATTAAATACTGTCATAAGTCAACATATCAACATCTATTTATAGAATAATGCTAATATTTAGCTGTGGGTGTATTTGTATTATTATGTTCGTAATTCAAAAATGTTATTCACATTTAATTAAATGCACAAAAGTACATAAATAAAACAGTTCATGTAATGCAGGCTGCGATCCACATGGTACAAATACAGTGCAAATCAGAATAAAATGTAAATTAAAATTATGCTGCAAATGGATAAAACTTTGAAGAATCCCTTGTAGTAAGTCGATAAAATTAGATGCAAGAAAGTGAAGGGTAAAACAAAATTAAAAACGGAATTCATTGCCCCCAATATCAGTTAATACATTCATACGAAGAAGGTATAACTGTACAAATCTAACCAACATAAGGAACTTAACACAATGGCCAATAAACATTTGATAAAATCATAAATGCTAGATATAACTGTGCAAATCTAGCCGACATTAAAGACTTGATACCATGGACAGTTAAAATCAGAGTCTGCCCAGGGTGTAAATTCATTAAGATAAAAAGAGCAGGCCATTGGAAGCCTTACGGGTTTTCAATGTGGCGAGTAGAAAAGAGGCCATTATGAAACAAACATACGGGGTTTCTACATTTTGTAACAAAGCAAGGGCCAATGTTGCGGAGCGAAAACTAAATTTTTGCAGCAGGGGAATGATATATTGTTTCCTCTATTTAACATAAAAAGTGCGAAAGAACAATATGGGCAAAGCCGATTGAATTTGCTTGTTATTACATGTGCAGGGAGGGAGTTAAGAAATTTAAAATGCATTCATTGGATACCCCATCATGATCGGGATGTAATTTAGTCGGAATCTGATCAAGATGTACCAGTGCTGGGTATCATCTGCAAAGGAAAGATATGAAAAGGCCCCTTGCTGTGACTGTGATAATCCATGATAGAATGAAACTGAAGTTTTCCCCCTACATCTATCCCACCAATCAGAAGCAGTTTTCGTAATAAATTGTTCCTTTAGCCTAGATTTGGGGAAGCCTTCACAAGGCTAAGAGTGTCATAAAGATCCGATAGCCCCAGTGAAGCAAAAGTATGTTTCACGTAGAATAGCAATAGGATTTTATGGTCATGGTCTAAGGACATAGGGGCCCATTAGGATGGCGGGCGGATTTTCCCCGCCAGGCTGGCGGTAGCCACCGCCATCCTGGCGGGGGGACCGCAGCGGACGGAAAGACCGGCCGCCGCTTTTCCGCCCTAGTCGCCTTGCGACCGGGGCAGGAAAGGTCCAATATGGTGGCGGTGTCTAATACACACCGCCAGCCATATTAACATGGGCTTTTTCAGATGCCTTTGCGTGGTGGCGATGCCTCCACAGAAAGGCATGCGGTCTTTACTTTGGGGGCCCCCTGTGGGCCCCCAGAGTGAAGGAGAGGTGGGGGTGCACACGGGGGGGTACCTGTGGTACTCCCCTGCATGTGCATAAACAAAGCAGCAGGCATGGCGCGGTGCCTGCCGCTTTGTTTATGCAAATGCATACGTGCATTTTTAGCATTGTGGCAGGCGGTGCTGAGAGCACCGCCCCCCACAATGCTAAA
Source organism: Lissotriton vulgaris (assembly GCF_964263255.1). Classification (NCBI taxonomy): domain Eukaryota; kingdom Metazoa; phylum Chordata; class Amphibia; order Caudata; family Salamandridae; genus Lissotriton; species Lissotriton vulgaris. Next base: position 1,012,203,323 of record NC_141699.1, on the reverse strand, counting down.
AATGCAGTGGCGCATCCTAATACCCCCTACGGGACCTCCGCCCTTATGCGGGCAGTCCTATTAACCAATAGGATGGCGGGCAGACTAAGTCCACCCGCCATCCTAATGACCCCCATAGTATCTTTCAGGATCATTTAGTTCAAGTTTACACTGTTCCTTTTCCATAGTGATAGTCACAGGGATAACAGGTGAGTTTAGTAACATCACTGATGTCAGGCAAATCAGCTTCCCTGTAAGCAATAACATTATTACAAGCTGTTGGGACTGATAACAGTCGCTTAACAAAATTGTCTCCCACCACTTGCAAATCTGCAATATTCGCTATCCCCAGATCGCTGCCCCATTAGTGGCGATAGATCTCGATTTAGCTAAATAGATTTTAATAATTTCCAGTAGTGGCTTACTGCCCAATGTGTTTGAGAAGCGGAAAATTGCAGCTATGCTCTTGCCCATATGGTCTGCCCTATTCTGTACCATCAACTTCCAGGACATTTTGGAATCGAAGACTACCCCTAAGTAATTAAAGCTTGAGACCTGCTCTACTTTTACCCCATTGAGATAAAATCTCTGCTTTTTCTTCTTAGCACCCCCATGGCCAAAGTAAAGGTCTTAGTTTTATTTACGTGGAGGTCCAGGCCGGACATGAAGGCTGTGTAATCAGCAGTGAGATCCTGAAGTGCTATGGGGGTTCTGGCCAACAGAGCAGCATCATCTGCATATAACAGAATGGGGAGAGGAGTTTTCTGTGCTTGGGGTGTCTTTCAATGATTTAACTAGAACTTCATTCAAATTATTAGTGTAGAGGGCAAATAGAATTATAATATCATGTTATATTTGACTGCTTAATTTGCTAAAACACAACTTTCATCAAAGTGTGAGTGCTCATTTATCCGTTAAATAAATGCGGAAATATACCATTTTGCGACTAAGGTGCCTAGTCCAATGTCGGACGGACCTGAGTCCGTCCGACATCGGTCAGGAGCCATAACTGACCGACCTGCTGTCGTCAGTTGCGGCCCTGTTAGTACAAAGGGACCGAACAGGGTTCGGTCGCACTCGTATACTTTACAATGCAAGCATGCATTCCGAGCGGAAAGCATGCTTGCAATGTGAAAAGCAGGGGTGCAGTTCATCCCTGCATCCCGTGGCCGGCACCCCAAGATGCCTGCCACAGGGTGTAGGGATCCACAGAGGAAGCACCTTAGGTGCCCCCAGGCTGCCATATGGCAGCCTTGCACCCATGGGGGCACTACTGGGGGCCCTCAAAGACAGTTTCCGATTGCCTTTTCGTGCCGGAAAAACCAACACAAAAAGGCAGTGAAAACTGCCATCGTACTCCCTCGGTCGCAAAGAGGTTGCCGGGGGAGTACTGAGGGATTTCCGGACGGTGGACAGGCTCTACGAGCCTATTGTCCGCAATTCGGAAATCCGAGTTGGATTCCTTTCTGACCAAGCCCATCTGAATGGCTCGGTCGGAAAGGAATCCGGCCGACACGTTCCGATTCGGTCGGTAGGGCTCCAAACCTGGTTTGGAGCACTTCCGACAGGAATCAGCCTCTTAATTTATTCACAAATTACTAAATAAATACAGGTAAAGACTGATAAGATGGCCAAAAAATAAATATGGATAAATACAGACGGAAATGTAATATAGTTAAATACCATAAAACCAGGACCCATAGCTATGTATCAGCTGTCTCACTACATTTCTACTGTTTAAAATTGATCAGACACCTTTTCATACTTTGACCACTCAGGCCAGCTAGCATTCATCATGTCTTTTTTTTATCATCATGACCATCAAATTTCCACCTTGTAGACTTGTATGCATTCATTCCTGTTTCAAAATCAGTTTAAGTAGTCTGCTATCTTTCAAATTTGTTAGTCTCCCGGGCAAATGACTCTCTGACTCCATAATCTCTGACTCCTTGGTACCAACTATTTCACTTAAGGTTGACTGATAATTTACTGTAATTACCTACCTGATTATATTTTCAGGCTGCACTGTTGTATATTGCCCTAAATTGTTCTTTATCAGTAGGTTGAAATGGCATGACATGGTATAAACCAGATACTCTTCTTTAGTTATCAAATTTAAAATGTACATGCTAGAGAAGGTGAGGTCTATCCTGCTGATGGTATTGTATGTTGTTTAATGGAAAGAGTTTTATTTAAGTTGTTGTAATTTTATCTATATTTGGTGAACAACCCAAAAATCATTACAAACATTTAAAAATCAACATAGAAAAAAATGAATTAAAGATGAGGTACTACATTATTTATTACACGGCAGGCAGAAAATGACTCACTGAAAAAACATATTAAAGGGCAATCAAGCATCTGTCAATAAAGACAATTTGGCCTATGTGGAAAAAAATTGCACATTTAAGACTAGGACATAAAAACCACATTGAGGAGTCAAATACAATCTACAAAAAATATAAAGTGCACACATTGTGAAATATTTTGCAAATAGCTTTAATAACTCTAACGATTCTCTTTTTTGTCTTCTAAACTGGTAGAAAGTGGTCTTGTGTGGAATGTTGTCCCTTTTTGGTACGGTTTCAGGGTGCATAAAGACATCTAGCCTGCTAGATTCTAGCCATAAAGATTTCATGGCTCAAACATTTTGAGTAGTGGCTGTAGTCTAACGATAAACAGTCATTTATGATCTTCCTATTTGAGGTCAAATGGGGTTTACACCATTTAGAAATCCATAACAGGAGTTGAGAAGGGTGTATCCTCTAGGTATTTTATCCTCTAGATAGGAATAGCCTATCTGTCATGCACAGAAATTGTGGACTCTCTGGGGGGAAAGATTGAAGGCAAAAACAAAATCAATTTTCTTCAGTGTGTAAAGAATGAGAATCAACATAATCCCAAACTGCAGCACCATAAAATGCTAAACAAACAATCTTGCTGTTATATTGAGTTATCATATGGGCTACTGACTTCCTATTCAGTCTGGAAGCAAAGCTAAACATACACACCAGGGACTGGGCAGAAGGTTTCCTTGTGGACGAAAGTTGGTTCAACAGACGAGTGGTACTATAAAAGGTGACACCCATAATATAAAGGGGCCTGTACCTTATGTAGGGCATGGCCAGTAATTGAAATGTTATGGATTTGATGTTTTTAGATCCCAGAATAATAAGAAAGAGCTTTGCATAGTAGTTACTACGATCCTGTCAGTCCATAAAAGACATGAATCCATCAAGGAGTTTATTAAAGTCATTAGCTGTTTCAGCCAGTGATACTGCATCATCAGCATGAAACAATGTGGAAATAAATGTTACTACTCGCAGAGCATCCTGGCTCCATTCTGTCAAAGAGGATTCTAGAGAGTTGATGTACAAATAAGATGGCAGCCAGCATGCACCCCCAATGAACACCCTTAGCTATCTTCAAGTACTTCGTACATTCTCCGTTAGCTCCAAAGTGTACCCTTGCAGATAAATCTACAGAGATGTTGTAAAAAGGAAATGATAACCTTATCTACTCTCATTAAAACCAGAAGTGTTCATAATTGGTCATGTTTACTGGGTCAACATCTGGACTCAGGTCCATAGAAGCTAAATGCAAAGAGCTCTTTTTGATAGTAGTACATTTATCAATAAGGAGATAAAGATTAAGGCTTTACTCTATTGTACTGAGACCAGCCGTGAAACCATACTAGAGCTCAGAGAAAATATGTTTATCCTGGCCCAACACCATATCCTTTCCATAATCCCTTTCACAGCTATATTTACCACAAAACACATTTAAAAATATTGGGCGGTAAGAACGGAGGGGCATATTACCAAGGGGGGGGCGATAAGCAATTATCGCCGGATTAGCAGCCGTTTTCAGCCGCTAAGCGGCGATAATTCTATCGCTCTATTAGCAAGCTGTCTCTAACTGATGTTAGCGACAGCTTTTAGGCGATAGCGAGTGGTTTGGGGCCCACTTTGCATGTCAGCGATATTTATCGCTAATGACATGCAAAGTGGACGTACCCAACCTGTTAGCTACTGAAAGCAGTTGCTAACGTCGCTAGCGCCTATTAGCAAGGCAGGCGTAGCGATGGAAATATTCCCAGTATCCCCAAAAACTAACACCTGCTCAGACCAGTTCTTAGCCATGTTATCCAATGGGAGGTGGATAACATGGCTAAGAGCATTTCGTTGCTAATGCGTCGTGAATATCACTGTATTCTCAGCGATATTCACGCATTTCGCCGCTATCGCTGGATATTTTAGCACAATGGAGAAAAACGTTACTAATAGCATGTTTTCTGCGCTAACAAATCCAGCGATAGGCAGCGATAAAAAAATCGTCGCTAAGCCTGTTTAGCGATAAATATCGCTACTTGTTGGTAATATGAATCAGTTACCAACAAGGAGCTTAGAGGGAAAAGTGGTCATAGGTCGCCCTCCACTCAATTATACATTCACAAAACAAGACCTAGACCAAATAGGCATATAACATTCAATCAATTAATGGTGTACCATCAAGTGCAAAACCTTTTTGCCCAATACTCCTCTCTTTTAATTGCTGAGGTAGGAGGTACATCCAAATTATGCCATAGTTTAAGGAAAAAATGCCCAAACCCTTGAAAAACATAAACCAGTTGTGAGACAACAGATAACACACACCTTAGTGCCTCGATAGGTAAATGAAGAGAATTTAGAAAAAAGTGTGTGTGAGCGAGAGGGCACCTCAAGGGCGAACCACCAACGGGAACCTGGCAGGTACTCACCAGGATTGCCCTGATATCATCATCGGCGCCATCAAGTTGAAAAGAAAAGTAGGTGTCCACAAAACAAACAGGAACGGTGTTTGTGAGGGAATGCAGTGTGTAGGGGTAACAAACAACACAATACGTGTCACACAACAAATACGTAAAAGACCACGAACAACACGGAACTTAGCTTTATTCTGTCACATTCGTGTTGGTCGCTGGGTGTTAAAAAAGTGTGAGTGGCTAATACCTATCTAGCCATACTCCACTTGCCGACATGTTTCATTGCCACTTCGAATTAGGGCAATTTCTTCAGGGCGTTACAAATTTTTAAGCCACTGCACAAGGACAATCGTTGTCTTCACAACCTCAATCGACCACGATGGCGCATACCAGTCGAGAGGTCCAAACCAGAAAAATGTTTCACGATGACTCCAAAAGTGAGTCCCTCTTCTTTCCGCAACTTTGCGGTAAAGAAGAAAGCGCCGGTGTTCACTCAGCACATTCCAAAAAATTTGAATGTGCTGAGTGAACACCGGCGCTTTCTCAAGGACAAAAGGGGACTTGTAAAAGTAACCCAGTGGGACTACTTTAATAGTGATATCAAGACACCAACAGGATTCGAAGGCTTTAGACAATGAATTCACAAAACAAGAAGTTCTAAAATTCACAACACACTCACCAGTGCTCTCTTGATAAACATGTCTTAGCCAGAATACATGCCTGGAAAAACGAATGTAATTAAATATTGGTGGAAAACCCTCACCAGAATGCAAATCCAATGCCCAATGTTGTTTTACGCTGAAAGCTTGTTGCTTTTTTTCCCAAAGGAGCAATATCAGTCAAGATCATAACAAAGAAGGACACTGCAGGAGGCAAATTAAGAGTAAGCAAGTTAGACATATTTTCCCTAGGAACATGTGGTAAGACATTCACAGGGTCTGCAGACAATATGTCCTTGGGAGCAGAAACAGATAGAGAGTGCATAGTAGACAACCTTGGGGGCTCATTTGCAGTGTTCAAATAATTATAAGACTGCATCATGGCATGGCACTCCATAGGTGAGGATTTTTGAGAGACACAACAATAAACGGAGTCCATAGCTGATCTCGATGTTCAAACTGATTTTAAATGTCCTTCACTCTCATTTCAATCAGCAATAGTCGTGCATGAATACATTCAAAAGAAGGGTCAAATGCAGTAATAAAACAAGGTCAAAACGCTATAAAAATGTGACATAGAAATACCATATCTTGAAAGGCCGTAAATGCGAAGAAAAAGAACTAGGCATTATCTTCACCAAGTACCATTTAAATAATACATAAATACGTAAAGAAGTTTCTCAATATCTTGATCCTCTCATTAAAAGCCTCCACTGCTCGAGCAAAACATTTATTGTTGGACTTTGCCCTCTATGGAGGGTCATCCTCAAACTTTTTGCCTTAACCCTCCTGTTTTCTGCCTAAGGGAATGCTGTGACAAAGTCTAGAAGGCTAAATTCAATGTATGGGGGAGTACACTGTCAATAATGCTGGAATTTCAAACAGATCAGAAAAATAGACCTCTTGCTAGGCCTAAAACAATTGTTTTATTATATATAAGTCACCTTTAATGTGGGCCCTAAACAGCCCATAGGTCAGAGGCCATTGTAATTCAAAATCTGGACATGCACTTTTAAGTGAAAAACTCACAACCTAATTTTTCAGTACTGTGAAGTCTGCCTCTCCCATAGGATAACATTAAGTTACCTTAATACATGTAATGAGTAATAACTTTTGTTTGGGAGGAGATAGAAATCTCATGTTTGGTGTCTAGAGAATTGTACGTTGAATTTGAAGTCAGAAATGTAAAAATTACACTTTAAGCAAGTTTCCTTGCAGGGCTGCTCCGCTGCTTGAGGACTGCCTTTCTGCTTGAACCTAGGACTTCCAGATCGACCCCACGGGCTAGTTGGCAGTCCTCCTGATTAGAGTCTCAAGGACAGAAAAGACTCCAACCATCTTCAGCCCGTACCTGGACCTAGCCTGAGTGAACCCTGGCGCTCTAAGTTCACCCCTCCAGTCTTGGATCTTTGAAACTAGTGCTAGTGGTGCCCAGATTGTCCAAATCCCAAACTTGTTCTGCCAGAAAGTGCTCTGAGAAACAAGAGGAGACCAGGACCTGCCTACTTACGGATCCGCCCATGGTACAATATCTGTCATCCTGACTTTTCAGCAACTCTTGTTGGTTTCTTCACTCCAGCAGCAAATCTTGTTTAGTGGCTCCTCACAAAAGGACTATCCGACTTCCTAGGAACTTTCTTCCTCTCCAGCTTGCAGCTTCGACCTGCTGGAAATTATCAACTTCCACAAAATTGACTAAGTCCCAAGAAAAAAATATTCACTGTGACTATGTCCAGCGGCCCCTGACAACAATGCCGCCTCCTCCTCTGGCACCACCAACTGCCCTGCCCTACTGAACTTTACCTTCTCAGATATTTTTTATTAAAATTTCTTCTTCGTCCAAAGGTGAGCACAGGCTGGGCCCAATCCATTTTGTTTATATGAACTGCGCTCCACTCCAGCTGGCCATAACATTCAATCTTGGCCAAGTCTCGTGCGACAAGATGTTCATGGTGGGAAGTTTGATCATTAAGCTGCTATTTTTCATGTTAAAAGGTAAAAGTGAATATCTCCGGTCCTATTGATTGGATCTTTTTAATTGGACATCAAAAAATTTACTAAAATGTAATATGTTCTTTTTAATTGGTGTGGGATTTTCCTTGTGCTGTGTTTTTACTTTAAGGCTGGTTAAGTGCAACGTAAATACTTTGCACATTGTCACTAAGTGAAGCCTCACTGCTTTTGTGCCAAATACCAGAGGGTTAAGCACAGGTTAGTTTAGTGAATTTTTGAGGTTTGCCCTGCAAAAGATTGTGGATGTTGCTTGAGGAGGGCTCACTCCCAACTCAACCAACAACCTAATTTTGTACATGAAGAATTTAGGAAGGGGCAGAAAACTTCTTCTTGCAAGAAATTTGCCAATGATTATTTAAGATAAGGAGAATCCGAGAGGGGTGGCCCAGTCCACCCTCCTCTGGCTCTAGGGTGCAGGTCCAGCCTTGGCCTTCACCCAGGTGGAGCTGCGCATGTCCCACTCAGTGGGAAACGCAATACACTATAAAGTGTCTCCATCTCATCCTTCCCCAGCAGTCATCAAGAGCAGAGTGGAATTGGAGTCTGGGAAGTGGATTCATTGTGGGGGAAATCTGTTACTCATCCATGAGAAATCAGCTATTTTGCTCCTACACCAGTACTCATGCACTGAGGTAGCATCGAAAGCATCAACATTATGGGTAATCTGGGAAACCCATAGACTAAGAGAGTGCCCTCCAGGGACTCCAGCTTTGAAAAACAGCAGAAATGTCTGGAAATAAAATGTGGCAATGAATGAGGAGTAACATGAAAAATAAATTGGGTAGATCTGCTGCCCTTAGTTACTTTCCATTTTTGTAGTGGACCCTCAGTCCACCTCATTGTGGCATGTTTTATATGGACCATGAACTTACCCTACCAGCCTGCAGGGGCAACTCTTAGTGACAGAATTAATGATGTTCTTAATCATGTGCCTAATTAAAGTAGCTATTTTTCAATATATCACTGCCTGGTAATAAACAAAATTCATCAGTTTTTCACCTATTGCATTAGTTTGTGTTTTTGTTTCACTGATTCCTCTCGGGTAGTTATACAATTGTTGCAGAAAGATTTCTTGAAAAAAATAAAGTTATTTGCAGGGTGGAGAAATGTTTCAGCATATATTTTCCCTGAAAAAATCAAAAACATTTTTTATCATCAAAACTGCAGCTACAAATGTTTTATCCATCAATTTAGCTTTTTGATGACAGTTTCGTGATACCATTTAGCCAAAAACAATTAAATTCTGCTAATTTGTTTCTGTAATTTTAAAAATAGTTTGGACATTTTATGTTATATGCTATGAAATACGCCTCTTGCCAGCGCTGTATTCTAGAAGATTCACATAAATGAAATCCCACACCTTCACACAACATTAACCTACATCCTTTCATTCAGAATCTAGGACCATTTCCCCACGTCCCTAATAACATCTTCAAATCCCTTCATGGTACACAGTGAGTATTTAATTAATCTACAATTAAAACAGCTACTGTAAATGTTCTATGATAATATGGCTGATTTATCAGCTACAGATTCACCTTGTGTAATACTTAACTCTGAAAAAGAGAGCTTCCAGAATCTTTCAGGGGTTTTCTTCTAAGACCCTATTACCCCAGTTGAAGTCAAAAACTGAAGCAAAGCCAAGTAACTCTGCTATGGGTCTTTCCTGTTCCAAAGACCCTACAAAGGCTGAGGAATAAATACACTAACTTAAATTATTGGGATAAACTTTTGATTACTACTATGGGAACATGGATATCTACCACCAGCCACTTGCAATTCAGAACCAGGGGGTATTCATTAGATGATGTCCCTCTAGAGAGAGAAACAAGTGGTGGACAGCAGTATTCACTCAATAACAGGTGTACCTTATCATATTTTCTTTGCTCATCCTGAATGTATATTTCAGAGATCATATAAAATTAGGCATTGTTGCCACTGGATAGAATACTACTTATTTTCCTGCTTTATGTCCACTTTAACATTACATGTTTGTAGTTGGATGATTCACAGGCAGGGTTGATATTGAAGGCTGCCACTGGGCATGTGTTTCTATGCTCTATCAAACTTAATATCCTGTAATACATTAGGCATCAGGGTCATCACACAATAAGGGAAGCAAACTCTCCAGGAGTGTCTCCACGTTTCCTATTTCAGTTCCACAAATAATACAGTATGTGTGTGTTATTTGAATATGAATGGCCTTTAGATATCACAGCTTGCCAGCTATCTTCTTAACCATATTTAGAAGGGCACTGATGTGGCTTGCATGTTCAATGGCTTCATCTTCCACTCTAGGGCCCATGCACATTTTATTGCAATGTATCAATGACCTGATTGTGCTGATCAGTTGTGAAGCATAGGACGTCAACCTTTTCATTGGAATTCCCATCCAAAATCAATTGTTTTATCCCAACCTTGAGGTATCTAATCCACCTCAAACATCTCTGCTAAATGTTGCTTTATGAATGGACCTCAGAAAAAGCCATGTTATAAAACTGCACTTAGCCTTGTACATAGATCTGCCTCATATTTGATTGTATGCCTTTGTCAGGCAGTCAATTATAGATTAAGGATCTAACCTTGATTGTTGTATATTGGAAGGTGTTTTCACTCTCATTTGTTCCTTTCTTTTGATCTTGTATTCTGGATTGCACTTTCTAGGGGTCACATACATCTCCTCTACAGGGCATAACAATTGCATACATTATCTAGAAATCTTAAAGCAAAAAACAAGTTGCAAGCTTCTGGGAGAATCTCCTATAGGGATGCCAGCAGCACAACCAGATTTCTTTTTTTGACAGCCAGGGAAATCTGTATGCATTTGCGTAGTAACATGGCTGCTAAGATCTTTCACATTCTGCTCCGGGTATCTGGAGAGCACATTAGATTCTGGGCCTCATTTCTATTAAGTTAGACCTTTTATGTCTGATGTCCTTAGGTCTACTATCAGAACCAAAACGTAGCACGAAGTGCACCATTTTAGCACTTCATTCTCAGTATGGCGAAAGAGAGTGATCTAAGGTCTACAACAATAATGGACAATAAACTGATGTCCAATTTGCTCTTTATTTTTAGAAAGTGAAAGCATCTTTTTCTAAGTATAAATACAACGCTATGGGTACAATCAAAATTAGTTATAAACAATAGATTTCGAGAGTCCCTGCCTTTAGTAAACAAATTCCTTTTCCCACACAGTCTCTTTGCACCACTGGCGTAATGAAACCTGAGGGGGCCCCCCTGCAAGGCACGTGGAGGGGCCCCCTCCGGACTCAATATGGAGCTCTCCGGCCAGAGTACTGTGCTCAGGGGGCCCCCTGGAGGTTGGGGGGCTGTGGGGGCCTGTGTTACGCCACTGCTTTGCACATGTTCTGAAGGCTACCTGGTGCATCAGGGGAATTCGTAATTCACGTACCACTCCCTACTTAGGGAAAGAGGGAAATATCTCCCATCCTCATTTCTTGCACCTGAAAGTATCCACATCAAAAGTGCCTTGTATCTGTAAATATGTGCATTATTTCCTGATTTCCCATTTGCAACCACAAAAAATGGTTGTATATCTGGTCCTAAATCACCTTGTAGACTTGTCCTTGAGTGTAAAGTTAGGAGGAGGGATTCTAAATTATAATTGGTCCTCTCCCTTGGAAAACAAAATAATGGTGGATTTGTACAAAAGACAATTAAAAAGACTTCAATACTTCTAAATTGTTGATGTGTGGTCCAATTCTTGATCTGTTTTTAAACGTATATAGTGAGTCCTCTAACAATTCTACATCTACTGCAGCTCTCTAAAACTTCTACTTAGACTTGACCACAAATCTGTCTTCTGGTGATGGGTCTTTATATTATTTTACTGTTGAATATGTTCACTGATGTTTGAAAAGCAATTAAATACCAGACTGTTTAGAACCAGAATTTTGAACAAACTTTTCAGTCTGCTTCCATATTTACTTATAAAATATGAATGTAATTGATTAGCTAAGAAACAGCGAAATTATTATTTATGTGCTGCAATCAGACCCATCCTGCCTGTAGCTTATGAGCATGTGAAGGTATAGGATTGGAGGTACCTTCTTTGAGAAATTGGGTTGTTGGTTGACTGGGGTGTGCCCTGGTCAAGCAACAGTCACAATCCCATGCAGGGGAACAACAAAAGTTACTAAATTAACCTGTCCTTAAACCTGGATAGCTTTGCACAAAAAGTGGTCAGGTTTTACTTAGAGTCACTTACACTGCCAGCTGCATGTCCGACGTCCTCCTCAGTCAGTCCTTTGTCGGCTCCATGGGCTCCAGTCTCCAGGGAATTCCACTATCCAAACCTGGCGCTACTCTCACCAGCATGAGAGCAGAACCAGGATTGGATGGAGCATCCAGGCTGGATGGATGCTCCTTCAGTCCTGGTAGGCCTGTGCTTGGTCTCCATCCAGCTGTATGAGACAGCTTAGTAGAGAGCTGCAAAGTGCGTTTGTCACTTTGGCTAGCTCAAGAGAGCTTTAGAGGGTCTATCTTGCTTCTCCAGTCCTCTATGCTGTCAATCGGCAGCAGAGCAGGACAACCCCCATTTAACCTGCTGGGGGCTGCTACTGTGCCATAAACATGAAAAATAAAATTGCAATGAAATCATTTGATTGCCATTTTATTGTTCACGTTTAGCACCACTGCAACAGGCGTGGGGGCGACACCCATTCACCCTCATGAAGAAACTGATGCTGGTGTCTGTCCGATTTCACCTGGGATTCTCTCAGACAAAAAAACACAAACACAAACCCTCTTTCTCTCTCTCTCCCTCTCTCTCTCTCCATATATATATATATATATATATATATATATATATATATATATATATATATATATATATATATATATATATATATATATATATATATATATATATATATATATATATATATATATATATATATATTCAATGAAAAAACCATAGGTTTCACACCAGTTATAGTTAGGAATTAGCATTTAAAAAACCTAACAAATTCACTGAAAAAACCATAGGTTTCACACCAGTTATAGTTAGCTGGAAATTTTACTGACATAAAACCATTGAAATTCCCCCGTTATAGTTAGTTGGACTCACTATAACTTGCGTGCCTGCAATGCACTGCTAATGACGTCACATATTACATCACTGATGACATGGTCAGTGACATCACTCATGACATCACTGATGACACCATCCAGTGAATGTGTGTCTTTTTTAAAAATAAATATGTTTTATATATGTATATGTAAAAGGATTTTTTTTTTAATGATTGGTTAACTGGCTTATTAAGTGTATCTTAGTGAAAACATATATTAGCGAGTAACTTTTAAATATTGAAATATATGTATCAGTGTTTCACTTTGTGTATAAGTGGCTGCATGGGTTGGTGGCTGACTCACTGTTTGTATGTGTTTTGAAGACAGCATATGTGCAGGACTGTATGGGTGGATGAGTGTGTATATGTGTGTGTTACTGAGTGAATGACTGTCTCACTAGTGTCTTTATCAGTAACGACATATGTTTTAATCTAGTATATGTGAGTATTGATGTATATAAGTGAGTATATGTGAGAGTGACAGATTGTAAGAGTTCCTGTTTAAATAATTATGTGTTTCTATAAGTGATTGTTTAAGAGAGTAAGTATGTGTAACTTTCCTTGGAAGTAAGGTGGTAGTGTGTGTATAGCTGTATATACAAATAAATGGATGTTCAATAGTTTATTTGCATGTGTGAGTATGTGTGTGTGAGTAACTTTTAGATGACCGTGGGTCTGTAACAGGATGTATAGTTGTATCACTACATATGATGAGTGAGTATATGTATGAGTGACTATATAGAACTGTTGGTGAATGAGTGGATGTGTATATAGATGGTGGAATTACTGAATTGGTTGTTGTAACTGGTATGGGTATCTCTATTTTTTTGAAAATGTTAGTTTCTATTTTTGAATATGTGTTTCAAAGGTTACATTACACTGAAAGGAGGTCTGTCAGTCAGTCACAAGGACGGTGTCATCAGTGATGTCATGAGTGATGTCACTGACCATGTCATGAGTGATGTAATATGTGACGTCATCAGCAGTGCATTGCAGGCGCGCAAGTTATAGTGAGTCCAACTAATTATAACGTGGGAATTTCAAGGGTTTTATGTCAGTAAAATTTCCAGCTAACTATAACTGGTGTGAAACCTATGTTTTTTTCAGTGAATTTAATAGGTTTTTTAAATGCTAATTCCTAACTATAACTGGTGTGAAACTAATGGCTTTTTCATTGAATTTCATAGGTTTTTAAAATGGTAATTCCTTACTATAACTGGTGTGAAACCTACGTTTTTTTCAGTGAATTTACTAGGTTTTTTATATGCTAATTCCTAACTATAACGTGGCTGAAACCTATGGTTTTTTCAGTGAATTTCATAGGTTTTTTAAATGCTAATTCCTTTTTATATCGAGTTTGTAACCTACTATTTTTTTTAATTTGCTGTTTTGTGTGAGTATTAATTAGTATTATTTTTTTTAATAATATTATTTAAAAAAAAAAAAAAATTATAATTTTTTCCTGGGGCGCTCTGGGTGCGCGCACCGGTAAGCTCTCTGGAAAGCGCACCCAGAGCGCAACTTGCGTTCGTGTAAAAAAATATGAATGAAAAGTAAATAATAATGCAAGATATTTAGTACCATACATATAAAAGCAGTTTTTTTGAATAAGGAAATGAAAATAATTTTGCATTTCCGTGAAACTATCAAAACGTCACTTAGGCGCGCCGCGTAAGCGCCCCCGGAAGCGCCTACGTTCGCGCCGCGTATGCGCCCCCGGAAGCGCCTACGTTCGCGCCGCGTATGCGCCCTCAGTAGCGCTCCGGCGCGCGCAGCGTCAGCGCGTCAAGTCATGTGACCTTAAAATAACACTTTTTATTTGTTGCTAACAGTTTTTTTTTTACAAAGAATGAAATCCCCACCCATTTCCTTCACTTCTTCTTTCACTTTTGTGACCGAAAGACCTGCCTTTTTTCTCTCGGTTCTTTGTAAGATATCTTGGATAATCATGGCTGCCAGACCATCCAGCAGTGAAGATGACTCTGAATTCATTGATGAAGAGCCTCCTCAGCCGAAGGTCAAAGAGCATTTCATCTGGAATTCTTTTTCCATACCTGATGACCAGAAGAAGGTCAATGCTCCAAAAGTGGAGTGCAGGATCTGTCACACAGTCCTGTCACGGGGTGACCCCACTAAGAAATATTCTTTTGGGACTTCCACAATGCTTCGCCATGTGGAGAGGAGGCACCCCCAGAATTTTGCCCGGGAAAGTGTCAGGGCTCTGGCACAAGAGGTTCCCAGTGATGGGGCCTCTACATCAACCGGAGGAGCAACTACTTCAGTGAGGGGGCAATCGCAAGAAATGGTTCCAAACATTCAGCCTGCATTTAACAAAGGCGTCCTGAAATGCAGAAACTGTGATCAGCTACTTACCTTTGGGGAGCAAAGTGTTCTGCTCATGGTTCGAGCATTGGAGAACCATCGCTGCGGTTCCCAGCCCTAATTTTTTTTGTTTTTTTTGCTCCTGTTGAGCAGTTTCCATTCCCTGTTTTTGTTTTTGTTCTAAAAAAGGAAAAAAGAAGAAAAAAATAGTTATTTTCTGAACTATCTCCAATTCTCATCAAAGAGCTATATTCTTAAAAAAATGAAAAAGAGTAAGTGAAGTGGAGTGCATTGATAATGGAAAGGAAAATGAGTAAGAAAGAACAGAAAGGTATGAGAGGAGAAAAGAAGTGAAGTAGGGGGATTGAAAGAAGGTGAGTGTTGGGAAGGAAAGTAAGGAGAAGGAGAGTGAACATGGGGAATGTGGATATTCGAAGAAAATGTTGAAAAGGAACGGGGGTGTGGAAGGGTAAGAAAAGATGCATTGCTGGAGTTGCATCATTTTTGTGACACACTCCAGCAATGCATCACTTTTGCGCTTAGAGATACGTCTGAAATACTGACGTATCTGTAAGTACTTCCGACATAATACGTCATATATTTAATATGACGCATGACTAGAAGACTGAAGGCCTCGTTTATGAGGCCATGCGTCACTTTAACGCCACCGGTGCGTCACTTTTTGTGACGCACCAGTGCTGTAAAAAATGCACCTTATTCAGTCATATTTACAAAGTGACGCATTTAGGTAGATGCGTCACTTTGTAAGCCCCTGCGCCACATTATACCTACGTCAGGTGTAATGTATGCAGAAGGGACGTATTAACGCAAGAAAGGGTCGTAGAGGTGACGCAGTGAAATCTATGAGATATCACTGCGTCACTTTTATGACGCTGTTGCGTCCAAATCTTGCGCCTGTTTCACAGCAGGCGTAAGACTGATGCAGGCCCTTTCACATGGGGCCTGGCCCCATGTGAAAGGATGCATTGCTGGAGTTGCATCATTTTTGTGACACACTCCAGCAATGCATCACTTCGTTCATATCCAGGTTGCTGGAATTGCCAAGGCCCACCTCCAGGCACGGGAGGAGAGGAAGAGGTGTGTGCGGTCATTGACTGCACTTTGGCGAGGTGTATTCACATACTTGCCCACGCTGAATGGATCCCTGTTTGTCTGGAGGGTGCTGCAGCTTGGGGACCAGAGGAGAAAGCAGAATTCACAATCACACGGACTGCGGAGTTTTGTGCCTAACTACGATGCTGTTCCACCCCCACAATACCCACTCGTCAAGAATAAAGCATTCTGGGACTTGTAGGTGCCACCCATTGGACGGCCCACATAAGGTACCAACACATGTGACTCACCTTGTGGGGGGGAGGAGCATCTCAACACCTATCAGGATGGGGCTGGGTATTTTAAACCTGTGACATGCACCTACATCCTGATCACACTCCTGGCGCTGAAGAAGGCTATGACTCCGAAATGCATCCGCCATTCTGTGTGACCTCCGAATAAAGCTGGCTCCGAAACTTCCCCTGTGTTGCCTCTTCTCTTTCCTCGAGGGAGTTTGTTTTTGACATAGATATATATATATCTATATATATTTCTCTTGTCTGTTTTAGGTTGTATTAAAACATGGTTATTACACAAAATACTGTGTTTTAAGTACCTCCTCACAATCCACACTACTTTCCATTTCCACTGACCCTCAAGCCCCCCTCATGCGCTGCTTCTTATATAATGATAAACATGCTATGCCAGCATGAATTTTGGAAAATATGAAGCTCACACACCTCCTGTCTTACTGACCAAGCTACGCTCCTGTCCAGTCCTGATTTTGAGCCAGTGGTTAGGGTGTGACTTACCAGCATTCATTCTTGGAGGACAGGACTTATTTTTTATGACTGAACTTTGTCCCAGAACAATAGTGAGAAAGGGATTAAGAAGGAGGAAGAGAAAGACAGACAAGCAATGACAGAGGAAAAATAACTTGCAAGAGTGATTTAAAGGTGCAGGGTGTGCTTGGTGGGTAAGGTAACGGTCCATTGTTTAGCTGTTCAGATGAGCTTCTGATTGTCAGCTTATAGCCTACTTTAAATATATTAATTTATAAGAATGAATAATGTATGCAAGTTTTGCCTGTTTTTGCAAATGTTCATTGCTTGATACACTGCCATTTGTTCCATGTTCTCTTTGATCTGCATTTATTTTGCTCAATGTGTTCCCTATGATTTAGAGTATAATTGTATTTGTTAATATGAATTTAAGTTGTATTGATTGCTGAAAATCAGTTTATTTGAAAACTTTTTCTGCCAAAGACCTGCAAATGGTCTTGGTTGAACTAAAAAATTAATAGCCTGTCAAAGTTTAACACAATTTAATGAAACCACTTAGAAACGTAAAATGAAGTTTAGAAAATGAGTTTTGGTTGAATTAAAAAAACTATTATAGATTTATCGGTTGTTCTATGCTAAAGGCAATTATTGAAGAGAATGCGGAGCACCTGTTTGGTACCTTCACGTGGGTGTCTTATTTTCTATACCTGACATTTTGCATATCTCATATTACCAAGCTTGAAGTATTCAAGATAGTTCTGAAGATATATAAACCTCCTAAAGGGTTCACTGATACACCTGGTCCTTTTAACCAACAAAGAAGAGAATGGCACAGAAGCTGTAATATAAAAATAATGCATTTATTAACCTCAGATGAGGGAGACTGCATCATACGGTACCCTCAGGCCACTGTAGGAGGCATTCTAAGGAGTACAGAAAACAGGAGACTTATATGTGCATAGGTTTAATCAGTCAGTATAAAAACAAGGGGAGGTCCTGGCGAATATCAGCGTGCAAATTGACCAATATGGGTATACAAAATTTGCTTGCTCAACAAAGTAGGAGGGGAGACTAAACTGAGCACATCAGTAAGAATAGCCTGACAGTTCTATACTAGGAGCAGGTGCATTCTATCAGCTTGGCCTTTCTGAGCATGTGCAAGGCTCTGGAAAAGGGTTAAAGCACATGGTAAGCAGATGGCTAACTAAGATGGCTGCCAAGTACAACATGGCTTTCAGCTCATGGTAACAGCGATTCCTGCAATCTTTAACAGTTCAAGACAAAAAAACAAGGCGGGAAATATAAGGGGAAAGGAATTTAAATAAAAAGACCATTGAGTAGAGTGAACATTTAGGAACATTGCTTTCTTCTCTCCGCAAGACTGGTCCTCAACCTGCCAAAACACTGCCACATCTCCCAGCACATGCGCACACTTCACTGGCTCCCCATCGAGGTAAAAGTCACCTTCAATATGCTCACCCACTCACAAAAGGCCCTCCACGACACCGGACCAGCATACCTTAACAGCCAACTCAAATTCCAGCACTTCAAAGGACCCTACGATCAGCCCAGCTCTCCTACGCCGTTGTCCCACGTACCAGAAAACCCAGATCGGGAGGCCGCTCCTTCTCCTTCCTCACGGCCAAGGCCTTGAATGCCCTTCTGCTCCACCTCGGACAGACAACATCACTGTCCATCTTCGTAAGAGACCTCAAGACCTGGATCTTCGACAGACCCCCTCCTTGATGTATGTATGTATGTATGTGTGTTCTTATATATCGCTCAATTTTACCCTTGGGCATCTCGGCGCTTGCCTTGGGAACCCGTCCTGGTTTTTCCCTGTGAGATCACCCGTGCTGGGCATCCCCAAGGTGAAAGCCAGGCATCCCGCCACGGCGGGGGCCGTTGTGGAGATTAAGCAAGCTTGTTGCCCAGAGCTGCATTGTGTGAACTCGTGCTTGGAGTGGGCACCGAAGCAAGAATTATCGAGGCCGTGGATAATTGGGTTCAGGACCCTGCCACGTCGGGAATCGAACCCTGGTCCCGGGTCTGACCTCAGCCTCAGGGTATTCCTCCTCTAACTAGTGAGCCACACTTCTCCATGATGGAAGGGAACCTGCACCCCCGCCCACGCCTAGCGCCTTGAGATCCTTAAGTGTGAGTAGTTGCGCTTAACAAACGCTTGATTGATTGATTGATCCCCTAAATTACATAAGTTTTCTTTTTAGCCGAAAAGACATCTCAGACATGAAACCTGTAGGGTTACCCCTGACCCGAGTACATGCAAAAGATCACACCACATACGAGCTTGAGAGAAATGAAAGGACTGTGAGGTGTAAGGTGATTACTCACTGTAATGAAGAATACTGGTAAGTATAATTTCCTTCAGTGTAATGTGGGAAAAACAGAGATTATGCTCTTCGGAGAGGTCCCACTTCTACGGACACCAGATTGGTGGCCGACCGACCTAGGCCCCCATCCCGCCCCCAAGTTTACAGTAAAAAATCTGGGTATCCGTGTGGATCAAGCTCTTATTCTGAAGGAGCATGCTGCTCAGACAGCAGGTTCCTGTTTCAATATAATAGGCCTGCTCCGTCAAGTCTTCCCTTTGCTCCCTGACTCTACCCGGAAAACTTTAGTCCAGGCGCTGGTACTAAGTTGTCTGGACTACTGTAACAGCCTGCTGATTTCCGCTAACAATGCCTCACTCAGCAGACTGCAGGTAGTCCAGAATACTGCGGCATGATTTGTCCTTAATGCTCCCTCCAGTACCCCCTCTCACCCTCTTCTTATGAAGCTTCACTGGCTCCCTATCCGCCAACGGGTCAGATTTAAAATCTGCTGCACCATTCATAAGTCATTCTTAATTTGGGTCCTTCCTATCTCTCAGAGAAATTCAAGCCATATGTACCGTTGAGATCCCTCCGCTCAAGTGCCAAACACCTTCTTGTGGTGCCTCGAGTAAGAAAGGCAAGATTAGGAGGAAGAGCTCTTTCCCGTCTTGGTCCTTGATACTGGAATGAGCTTCCTTTATTCTTGAGATAGTGCTTGGATCATCTACAATTAAGGAAGCTGCTTAAGACCACTCTTTTCTGCACCTGATCTTGCTGTAGCTGCAGCACACCCTCACCGTCCATCCTAAGCGCGGAGATACCCCTTCGGGGGTCGATTCAAGCACTATATAAGAAAATAAATAAATAAAATAAATAAATAATCAGAGTATTACCACTGTATCTACATTCCTCACCATAGTCTTTATGTCATGGGGAATACAGAAGCAAAGTAAGGTCTGTCTCCATTTAATCAGACAACAAACCACAGACTTGAAAAATGCAGTTACCCCCATGAAATGTATTGGAGGTGCAATAGTACAAGCAATGACATCGGAAAGAGCACTTTCAAGGATGAGACTACAATGGTGACATAACTCATGAGGGACAAAAGCTACTTGTCAATGAAGAACAGCAAGAAGAAATCAGTGGCTCGACATTGGCATAGTAATTTTTGTGGCCTGCTGTGAAAGAAACTACCAGATTTGAAAGAAAGATTGCAGTTGGTGCTAAGAAGATATGAATGTTTCTGTAAACATTTGGATGTGCGTGTGGTTACCTTTCAGAATTGCATAGAGGAACATTAAAAGAGAAGAACAATATCTTTATTGGCACAAAACTCGGATATAACTTACAGTCAATGTAGCCTAATGGTTAAGGGTGTGGATTCTCAATGTGAAGATTGAAGGTTCGAATTCCAATTGTTCGCTTGGTGCTGAGTCTTATTTTACTGTACATCCCACTAGTGAGTCAGTAGGTCATGCAATTGGAAACTCTACTGATATCATACATGAAGTATATATAGTTCACTGGCTAAGCTGCCGGCTTTGGACCCTGGCAGCTTGGCTTCAAATCCCAGTATTAGTACTGAACGATAATTGTCTGATTCTGCGTAAATCTCTTAGGGAGAGATTTAGAGTTTGGTGGAAAGTAGACTTCTTTGCAAATGTGAAGGAGTACTCTACCTGCCAAACCCTCGGTTTGCCCCACACATTTAGAGACCGATGGACAATAAGTATGCTGTAGATGTAATCCTCATGGGCTCCCTCAATGGTATACTTCCTCTGATGGCCCAACAGAGTAGGGCCAAATGAAGGTGCAACATTACACCATCCACCCTATTTCAGGTGGATGGTGTAAAGCCTTTTTCTTTTGTCCGCCACCAGCAACAAACAAAAACGTAATGATCCCCACATCCTGGAGAAACCCCCATGATAAGGGGGTCATTACTTTTTTGCTTTTTGTTTTTCAAAAATAAACTCCCACTTTGTAAAAGAAAAACATTTTACTAGTTTGGTGTACAGCTGTTAAAACTGATGGCCGCCATACATTATAATATTAGTACACTGAAAGGAACTGTTGTGACACCAGTTCCTTTCACTGTTCAGAGATGAAGACAGGGCAGTTGAACTCTCTGGATTTGAAGGGTGGAGTAGCCTTATATTCTTTGCAATTCTAGCAGACACCAATCGATGAGCTAGTAATGAAGGCAAGCTTTAAATCCCCCTGTGCTAAAATGTAATTGTGTGAAATTCAAGTGTAAATATGTGAAATGTGCTTTCAAGATATTTTTTTCCAACGTCCCCACAATGTACATTAGTCTGTGGCTCCCCAGCTAGGTTTGTGTCATGATTAAATGAAGGTCAATACAATCAGAAAATCCACTTTGGTTGACAACCAGGGCAAAATGTCTACAAATGACGTGAACATAAATCCTCCAATATCTGAAACATAAGGGGGATATCGAAGCCCCAATCACCGGGCTCCTCCAGGTGCCATCAAAAAGAAAATGCCCCCTTCATTGAAACGGTCCACTCAGTTAAAGAGGCACCGGTAATGTACCTAGTTCTCGCTCCTCAGGCAGCCCCACTCACCGGGCCTTCCTGGATCTCTTCTCGTCTTCAGGCGGCATGCAGGGCTCCCACAACTCAAGGGGGCCCCCTCAGGAGCACACCGACCTCTGGACTGGTAGGCACTAGGGGATCCTGCAACATGGAACAGGATCTCCGTCGAGCCAGGCCTCTCATCACGCCTCTTCTGGCCAGCACTTCCTGTTGCTTGCCCCGCCCACAACCAGGCAGATTGCCTGGCTTCCCGGCCGCGGCAGTTACTCTTGACACAGTGCAAGGTGGGCAGCCGCTTCAGATAAAAGCCATTGCGGGGTGGGCATCCGCTTTTCCCCTGAAATGCAGGGTAGGCTCCCAAGGCAAATAAAGGTAATTCCGTGGTGGGCACCTGCTCCAGAGGCACCAATGCGGCACGGGCTCCTGCTCGGTCTCCAAGCATAAATCAGCAGGGCAGGCTCAGGCAAACAGCATGAAGGCGGGGTGGGCACCCACCTCCAAATCATGCAGAAAGTAGGGTGGACACACGCTCTAAAGGCACCAAAAGGCGTGGTGGGAACCTGCTTCAAAAGTAGCACCGGGGGGAATTCCACATGCCGGGATTCCCTTGCAGCCTCACCCTGCTGACACAAGCTCTTCTCCTCTGCTGGCAATTTGGATATAAAGTGCTCCCCTGGCGCAGGAGTCCTTCAGGATTCAAGGGGCATAGCTGGGCCCAGGGAGGCCAGCACACAGAGCCCTCCAACAGGGAGACAAGCCCCCATGGCAGTTCCTCCTGGGCCCCAACAGCAGCAAGTCCAGAACAGCACAAACTCATGGGGTTACAGCCCCTATATTTATATTAGGCATTCCTTTGTCTGCCCTGGCATAGGGCTTGGGGGAACCAGCCTAAACTGGTTCAGGGGGGGATTGGAGCACTTTGTTAACCAGGCTCCTCTTCCCCTTTGTCAGGTATGGGCTCGGTGATAAGACACACCGCAGGGGGCGGAGCCAGCATTGACTAGGGCAGGCACAATCCTATTCAGGAACCAGGGACTTCTCCTCCCACTACTCCAAATGTAGATGTCACATTCAGCCTAGCGCTGACTCACCCTGCCTCTCTTGGAGCCACACACACCTCACCAGCCCCTGACACTAAAAAGCCAGAAATGCAATTCACATCAGGCAGGCAGACACATAGCACACAGACATGTCAACTTCTAGAAGTGGCATTTCTGAAATAGTCATAATAAATCTGCGCACACCATTGCGTAGCATTTATTATTACTATTTCAAACATATCAAACTTGGCCACGCTGCTCCTCTCATATCAGGATTTACCACTGAAACACTTATCAGGGAATCCCCAATGCATTCCTATGGGAGGACAGCCCCACAGTAGTGAAAAACCAAAATGGCTGTTTGTCACTGCCAGGACATGTCACATACTTAAGGTACATTGCACAATTAGTGCTGCAAGCCCACCAGTAGCATTTAATTTACCAGCCCTGGGTATGAAATACCACTTTACAAGGAACTGGCAGGTACAAGATCCCAGGCACACTACAAAAGGAACTCCTCACAAGGTTATATAAAAATAACTTTTGTATTCTTAAAACACATCAGATAGTAATCACACAATATACATTGTGCCAACTGGCATGGGCAATATTCACAAGGGATTATTTACACAGGACAGGGCCACGTGGACCACTGTCAGGATCAGCACTTAGTAGAAATAGCACTTATAGTAACTGTAGCACCAAATAACAGTTATAGAAGACAACCAGTAACCACTGGTAAAAGGTAGGTATAAACTATACTAGGGAAAACAACCTCCTAAGCATGAAAACACATTTAGAGGTATCACAGGCATAAAGGCATTACACATTACGCATAAATCACATTAGGCCTAACCAGTATAAATACAGTAGGCAATCTCCTCACTAGTCTAAACACATTAGACCCTACCTCCTAAGTATAACTCACATTTAGGGGCATAAATCACAGTGAAGTACATTCTCACTAACACAAACCTCCATAGGTAAAACCATCTCAGGATGTAGCAATACAGGGTGCGTAAAACATACTAGATGCATTACATTTCCTAGAACCACATTTAAAGCACAAATCAATCACATTAGGGCCTTGCGGCCTATACCTCTACCAGTCCCCCTGGCCAACTGGCCATCAAGAAGGGGCTCAAATGCCCTGTGCCCAGAATGTCAGGGTGCGCTGCCAACGCAGCGCCGGTCAGGGGTACACCACCAGCACAAACCTAAACATTGCAGCTGCCCACTACTTGCTGGGCAGCTGAGAACAATAACAGGGCCTTAACGCTGCAGCTGGCACTCAGTGCTGTGCAGCTGTGGAAGGCCTGGCACCATTGTGCCCCTTCTGTCCCTCCCAGGGATTCTTTCTCAAATGGTGCCTAAACGGTGCAGCTGCCCACTACTTGCTGGGCAGCTGTGAAAGTCACAAGTATGGCATGGGCTCTCAGTAGCCCTTTTAGAACAAAACTGCACCAAACTGAGCCATCTGGCTCTGAAAACAAACATGTGTCCCCTAATTTACTGTAGGGGGAAAGGACATGGGCCTTTAAAATAGATATGACCGACGTTGGAGCCACCTAGGCTCTAAAAGTAATGTGTCCGCAGGAGCCATCTAGGCTCTTAAAATAATGGGCATTTCGTTGGAGCCCTCGGGCTCGGGGAAGGACTCGTAGAATGTTGGGGCGGCCTAATGCCATCCGGGGCTGCTCTAAATGCCCTCTGACACTGTGCAAACTGTTGGAGCGGCCCGCTGCCAGACGGGGCCGCTCTGAATGTCACCACTAGACTGTGCCTCACGCTGGCACTGCACTGACTCCCCCTAGAGCCCCCACTCACCGGGACTCGCTGTGGGGCCGGTCTCCTCCTCCTCCTGGGCTGCGGGACCGGCAGCACTTCTCTTGCGGCGCAGGAATTACCTTTCAATCATGGGAACCCCGCGCTGCCATCGCCTTCCTACTTCACCCCTTACCGGCACTCGAGGAGGCAGGGTGGGCTCTGGACCTCCTCCCTCGAAGCCTTCCTCTTCTGCCGGGGCGTGTGCAGGACTTCCTGTGAAACCGGAAGTCCCGTCCGCCGCCAGGCAGAGAGCTGCCTGACTTCCTGTTTTTGGCCGAACAGGGCCGCGGCTGTGACTTAGACATCAAAAAATGAGGGGTGGGCACCCTCGAGATTAAAAATAAATGTAGAGGTGGGGTGGGCACCCACCAAGGTTCCCAGAAACGGGGTGGCACCCCTAATAAAAATAATCAACCAAGCGGGGTGGGCACCCGCCGTGGAGCTATTTCTGGGGGGGGTCCCTACACCAGGGATTCCCCTCAGGGAAAGGGGTAGCTCAGCGCAGCCAAGCCATAACAAAGCGCTCCAAGAGAAAAAGGGTAGCGCATGGAGATCTAGGGGCATCCATAGAATGGAAGCCAGCACTTCCAATGTGTTGGGGCAGCCCCAAAGTCCCTTCCAGGTCCAGGAAACAATCAAGCAATAGCACAGGGTCCAAATAAGAGGTCCTGGAGGCAAGGTGGAGCAAGCAGCTCCCAAAAAGGAAATTCCTCCAGCATCCAGGGGCTGGGCAGGGCCCAGGGAGGCAAGCCTTCCCCTGGGCCCCTGCAGCAGCACGCCCCTGGTAGATTTGAGTACAGAACAAGAACACCTTTCATGGGGTCACAGCCCCTTTTTATACACACACTCCCTTTGTTTAACAGGGTACAGGCAATGGGAGAACCAGCTACAACTGGTTCAGGGGAACTCCTGAGCACGTTGTTTTGCTCATCCCCTCTCTCCCTTTCACTGGCCAGGCTAGGGACATCAGCCGCACCACAGGGGGTAGAGCCAGCATTGTGGAGGGAAGGCCCAGCCCTATTCAGGTCCCAGGTGCACTCCTCCCTCCTATCAACATGCAGATCTCTCCATTCACCACAGTGGTAGACCTATCCTGACTCCTGGAGCCAGGCACACCAGCCAGCTCCAGCCAATCACAAGCCAGACTGCCAATTCACATTCACTGCACAGACATGCCAACTTCTAGAAGTTTAAATAACAAAAACGGGTCTTGACTCAAAACTCAGCAAGGCTGAGTCAACAATAACTGAGAAAACAGTACACCTGCCTGTGCTGAGAGACTATTTCTTAGGACACAACCGTTAATAAAGCATACATGAAAAAATAGCATGAACACTTGCTTTTAGAATTGCAACTTTTACTTTAATTCTTAGCTGAAGACTGTTATTATTTTTAGTCTTTTATTTTTTGTTTTTTAGTGCATGAGAATACAAACAACATGAATAATATTATACATTTAGATACAAACAAGAAACACAAATTGGTATGTACATAGTTCCAACAAACTCACACTCAACACATTCTTGGCCATCCAATCATACAAAAACATTCATACTGGTCCCAATGCCATGAAAGCAATTGTGTAAAATGAAAAACAATCCAATTTGATGATTTTTACACATAAATCAAAATTTTCAAATTTTTGAAAAAAGCGATATTTCAATCAATTAGTGCATTCCATGTAGAACAAATGACAAGGGACCGGGTCAGGTCGACGCGTTTCGAACCCTACAATTCTGGGGGTTCTCTTCAGGACCACAGTCTAACTAGAAAAAAGAGGAAAGAATCATCACTAACCAAAATCTGCGGAATCAACTTCTCAACCAAAGCAAAGCTTCCCTCAGCCTACCTTGACAAGTGGGACGAGTCTCCACAGAAAACGAGAGGAAATAAATGTATTCCCAATGAAAAGGGGAGCGAGAGGTGCTGCAAGAAAAATAAGGTGCTTTCAATCTCACTGCGCGTCTCAAACATGACTGTGCCTAGGCTGGTTGTAGTGGGTCTATGCGCTTACCTTTGCGTAGCGCGTGTGTGCTCAAAAAGATGCTTCACAGTCTAAACGTTCGCGATCCGAGGGATCGGATGCAGCGTCACTATGGCTGGTGAAAGAAAGGGTGGCGCGGGTTACCGACATGCAAAGGCGATCGCGTGACAGTTTACTGGATTTACGCGTTCGGCGGCGCTTTGGTTAAAAGCTTACCTTGCTTGATGCTCAGTATCAGGAAATAGATGGTACTCGCTCCTCACCCTGCAGACAATGGCGGGTTACCGGAGTCAAACAACAGTGTACCATATAGGTTTGGCCTCATGGGATGCTGGGAAATGTAGTACTGTTATCCCAACAGAAGTGACAGAGTCCATAAGTGAACAAGAAGTGGAATTCTGGGAAATGAAGTCCATTAATGAAAAATCAAGAGTAGGTTTTATAAATCTCAGAAATTTCATTTAATCCATTGACTGCTGTATCATATTTCATGATCAGCAGTGCTTCCCTTTGGTTCAGTCTTGTTTCCAGCACTACATTTCCCAGCATCCCATGAGGCCAAACCTATATGGTACACTGTTGTTTGACTCCGGTAACCCGCCATTGTCTGCAGGGTGAGGAGCGAGTACCATCTATTTCCTGATACTGAGCATCAAGCAAGGTAAGCTTTTAACCAAAGCGCCGGCGAACGCGTAAATCCAGTAAACTGTCACGCGATCGCCTTTGCATGTCGGTAACCCGCGCCACCCTTTCTTTCACCAGCCATAGTGACGCTGCATCCGATCCCTCGGATCGCGAACGTTTAGACTGTGAAGCATCTTTTTGAGCACACACGTGCTACGCAAAGGTAAGCGCATAGACCCACTACAACCAGCCTAGGCACAGTCATGTTTGAGACGCGCAGTGAGATTGAAAGCACCTTATTTTTCTTGCAGCACCTCTCGCTCCCCTTTTCATTGGGAATACATTTATTTCCTCTCGTTTTCTGTGGAGACTCGTCCCACTTGTCAAGGTAGGCTGAGGGAAGCTTTGCTGTGGTTGAGAAGTTGATTCCGCAGATTTTGGTTAGTGATGATTCTTTCCTCTTTTTTCTAGTTAGACTGTGGTCCTGAAGAGAACCCCCAGAATTGTAGGGTTCGAAACGCGTCGACCTGACCCGGTCCCTTGTCATTTGTTCTACATGGAATGCACTAATTGATTGAAATATCGCTTTTTTCAAAAATTTGAAAATTTTAATTTATGTGTAAAAATCATCAAATTGGATTGTTTTTCATTTTACACAATTGCTTTCATGACATTGGGACCAGTATGAATGTTTTTGTATGATTGGATGGCCAAGAATGTGTTGAGTGTGAGTTTGCTGGAACTATGTACATACCAATTTGTGTTTCTTGTTTGTATCTAAATGTATAATATTATTCATGTTGTTTGTATTCTCATGCACTAAAAAACAAAAAATAAAAGACTAAAAATAATAACAGTCTTCAGCTAAGAATTAAAGTAAAAGTTGCAATTCTAAAAGCAAGTGTTCATGCTATTTTTTCATGTATGCTTTATTAACGGTTGTTTCCTAAGAAATAGTCTCTCAGCACAGGCAGGTGTACTGTTTTCTCAACTTCTAGAAGTGGCACTTCCACACTAGACACAATAGATCCACACACATCATAGCGCAGCATTTAATCACACAAGTTTGCACATACCAAACTTGGCCCTGCACTCCCCACACATCAGGAACCACCATGGACACACATATCCCCATGCATTTCTATGGGGCCACTCTCACCACACATACACAGAGAGCGCACGCACTTTACACTGGACCACAGTGAAAAAGTGCGCAGAGGCCTAAAATCACCAACACCAGGTTACAGAAACAGGCTAGACAAATGCAAAAAGTTTCAGAGTGAACCTGCCAAAAGGGCCAAGTCCAACACACATACGTAGAGGTTAAAAAACACAATATAGCATGTAAATGTAAATGTATTGGCATTTATATAGCGCACTACTTACCCGTAGGGTCCCAAGGCGCTTCGACCGCTGCGGAACCCTTCCTGGCTTCCCTGAGAGATGGTCCCTTAATGGGTATCTCCAGGGTTGTGGAAAAGTCAGCCCAATTTACAACCGATGCCCAGGCTGCTGGCGCAAGACGCCTCTTAGTTCCCATTCTGAATAATTACCAAATAAAGAGACGGGCGCTGGAGGCAGGAATCAAGAACAGGATTTATTACTCATGAGGAGAGCCTGTCATTTCCGACACGAAACAAGGTGTCATCGGGAGGTGCTCTAACAAGTGAGCTGAGACATCGTCTTTTATACCTTACAAAACACTTGGCATTACAATCATGACATTGTGAAACAAGGAAAAGACATCCCCATAATCCTCGTGTCAATCCTACCCCACATATGTTTACAATAGAGACCCTTAGACTGTCGATAAGAGAAGGGGCAATCACGCAGCTGAGTGTTCTGCTGATTATCAGGATGTGTGCGCCTGATCGTATCCCCAGGGGTGGGGAAGCCAGGATCAATAGTGGGTTCTTTGAAGAGGAGTGACTCCATACAATAAGGGGCGATAAACAGTATTTTCCGGCTTAGGCGATGGCCTCAGACATGTGTGGACAGTCCATCGCGGAGGGAGGGTTTACTGACAGAGGGGTTATTCATTAAAGGAAAGGAAGTGTTGGTCAGGCGCGGCCGTGACTCCCAAGGACAGGGTCTTGCAGAAGAGGAAGGTTTATGACTTGTCCATGTGAGGGAGGAGGGGGGAGCCAGGGTGCGCACAGGGACAGAGTCGCACAGAGAGAGAGGTCTTATGACCCGTACATGAGAGAACGGGGGCAGTCAGATACAGCTGGGGGGGGGTTTGTCAGCTGAGGCGCAGGATCCTTCTTCGAGAGAAGAATGGGGGGGTGCATGGGTCAAGCAGGAGGGTTACTTTTCAGAGCAGGGTCGCGCAGGAGGGAAAGGGTTTCATGGTCTATGCATGTGAGAGAGGGGGGGGGTGGTTCAAATACGCGCAGAAGGCAAGTCGGTGATTCTAATGAGCGGGCAAAAGGCCAGGGTGCCTAAAATGGCTGTCATGTACATATGGGCACGGGCTTTTACTGGCGGAGTGATGCGGTTAATATTTTACGGTATTCATGGTGCTTACAGGGAGAGGAGTGGGAAAGGGTAAGTGAACGCTGCTTATGTACATCTATTTGTCTAATTTTCCACAGTCGCCCCTTTTTACATAATAGAGTTCATTTTCCTAATCGATGGGTGTACATATAAACATGTGGTTGATGAAAACTTGTCAATACTAGCAGATTGCATATAGACATGAGCAGTCGATGTGATTGGCAGAATGCAATATATAGAAATTTACATTTGTTGGGTTACTATAAGCCTAGGATGCAGCATACTACATAGTATAAATGCTTCTGACTTTCTAAAAAAAGAATGGCATCAATGTACAGCTTAAAAGGTGACCGGCAAACATTTCGAAAACAACACCAAGTGGTTGAGGGAGGAATTCATTTCAATGCAAGCAATCAGTAAAGGGACAGGTGGATGATATCTTCGTCACAGTGTCTTTTTAGCAGTGAGCCATCACTGGTAGGCTCTAGTCCATGTCCTTTCGTTGGTGCTGTTGAGCACCGGCGGTGGAGCTATAGGTCCAGCTCGGATCTATCCTTACGCGTTGCAGGGTGCAGTCAGTCCTCTGCTGTTAGACCACAGTCCTGTTCCCTAAACAATCCTTTTAGTGGCGCCTTAGGCTTGGCACCTATATTCCTGTGGCGTAACCCCATTTCCATCTAAATGCTGTTCTTCCTTTCGGCAAAAAGTCACGTGGAAAAGGGGGTATGGTTCAGTAGTCGATGGGAGAGAGAAGGCGGAGTGGAGTCAGATTTCTTGGGACACACCAAAGGGACCAAGGGAGCAAAGGATAACAAGCAAGCAGGCCCATCAATCGGACCCAAAAAGGGGGACGGAGACTTCAGGCACACGCGGGTTAGCAGGCGGAGGGCTTCAGAGCAGCCCGTCAGGCTTCGTTTTCCACGTCTGAAATTGCTGTCTCGTCCCGTATCTTGTTGCTCTGCAGCTCCACCTTTGGTCGAGGTCACATGTGTCTCAAGATCTGCAACCAGGCTGTACGTCACGTCCGACCCTTCTCCTCCGGTGATCATATATCCTTGAATAGGTACAAAACAAGCTTTAGAGAACTGGCAGACGAAGACATTTATGCATGTGAATTCCTCCCTCAATCCTACGCACTTGGGAGATACGTTCATTGGTCACAGTCAGAACTTTATTACCAAGCAGTGCATATGTCGGCATTCCTACTGAGTTTACTATAAGCTCATTCATAGTCTATTCACGACACAAAAATAGAGAGAAATCAGACTCCTATCAACTACGTATTTCATCAGATTCAACCTTCCGGAATCTCCAGCGGAGACTTGTCTTTCACCCCTGGGCCTCTATTCAGTCTAACATTTCCCTTCAAGGCTGACCAACCCTCTCAAACAGGGCGGGGGCGCTATCGTCGGGAGTCAGGGTAAAAACAAGGTTTTCTCGAGGGGCGACAGTTACTCATGGTCACTATGTATATATCGGGGACAGCAGCTGGGGTCGACCAAGTGGGGTGGGGATGCTACGAGCATTTGCGCTTGGGTGCAAGAGGGGGCGGGGCAATCTGGACATTGGGGGTCAATCTAGGCGTTGGCGCTTGTCTCTAACGGACTGAAAAATAAGGTGCCATTGACATGCAGTTCCCCTATATAAGGCCAGATTTGGGGACCGTAGTCGTCTTACCTGTCCTTTCTTTCTTAGCCAATTCGAATTTATTCATAGAGGGGGAGAGAAAGAGAAAGAGGGAGAGAGACGTGTACAAAAATAGGTCATTTAGTGTGCTTATAACACAGAACAGCAGGGGTCAGGTAACAAAGAGACGCAAACAGAGGGAGGACACAAACTCCTACAGTACGTACGCACAAACTCAGACGAAGGAAGACAGTACATGTATTACATACAAAGATATTTACGACAAAACACAGGACAGTTGTTGGCCAAAAAAAGAAAAGAGACCTCCTTGTGCATGCTTCCTATCTTTAATATCCTATTTATCTATGTGCTGAGCTCTTTTTACCTTTTCCTCCTTTTTCCTCTTGCTTGCTACGAGCGTTCTCGATTGTCAATACTTACA
Source organism: Lissotriton vulgaris (assembly GCF_964263255.1). NCBI lineage: Eukaryota > Metazoa > Chordata > Amphibia > Caudata > Salamandridae > Lissotriton > Lissotriton vulgaris. The sequence goes on along the minus strand of NC_141699.1, from coordinate 1,012,171,745 downwards.
CCTCGGTCAGCCGGTCAGAAATTAACCTGGTCGGGCTATTGCCCACGGTTGGACCTTTAAACTACCTTTGATTTTCTTCTTTTGGTGAGAAGATCTCCAGGTTGAGGCAACAGAAGGTATTGATCAGGAGAACAGTCAGACAGCTTGATTATATCTATGATAGTGTGAGGAGGAGGTGGTACATTTCGAACATCAACAACATTTCTAACTTCCCAGACGGGTGGTGCCTGGGAACCCTTACCCCAGGACTCTCCTTTGTCCTTTCCCTATCTAGTTAACCGTCATAGTTACATTATCTAACGTGCTAATTCGAGTCAATTTCCGTCATACAGTACCCGTCAAGTTTCTATGTCAGTCCATCCTCCCAGTCGCTACGTCCTAAAGAGGAACAGTCATCTCTAAGTCTAGCATAAGCACTATGCTCAAATCCCCTCCTTCCCTTTCCGTCGGTTTGTTCGATCGTCACTCCTCCATACTTCAGCCGACGTTCCGACGTGACCTGCAGAAGGGAGGAGAAGGAAGGGGGTGGGGGCAACATTCAAAATACATCAACTTGCATAAATCCGAAAATGTTTTTACCTACCACATACTTGACCTATCTCCACGGGCCGCATTCTCTACCATCTCGGCGTTTAAGCCCAGAGGGATCAGTAGCGTCAGATAGATAATCATCGATGGTCTGTGTATCTACATGAATCACACGATCGTGGCCTTATAGGTCGTGTGCAAGGGTGGCGGTCAGGTGGTATTTCTGCGGTATCGCTCGAGGGCGTCTAAAAACACTTTTCCGGCTGCCTGTGATACATAGTGTAGCTGCTAAATATCGGGCCTTTTTACCCTTCAACCTTAATAAAGCTGCTTATTTTTCGCTTATATTAGAGACAGTAGTAACACATTAAAAACTCATTAATGCAACTGCTACATTTCATACTTCCTTTTTCGAAATACCTTTAATTAATAATGTTGGTGCACAAATACGGGCCTACAACCCAGTGGGCCGGCCACGGAGCAGACTGGAACTGTGCATAAGGGGAACGAGGTCGGTGATCATTTATTTCAGAAAAGTGCGGCAGTGTCATAAAATTATATCGAGCTATCCTACACTGCAAGTATGATGCATGTCAATAATTCAGTTTTTCAATAATTTTATCTCATTGTCCAACTATTACTCAAGACCTAATATTTACCAATTCATTGTCCAAATGCTCAATCAGTTCCTATTTCATACCAATTCATTTCTTCCCAAACGTAATTAGTACCCACCCTAAATCAGTTCATTGTCCCAACACATAATTGTTATCTATCTTATATCGCTTTTCTTTCCGAACACATAATCAATATCCATCTTATCTACTTTCATTGTCCAAAAACTGCATACACATCTCGGAGCATAGAGGTTTGAGCGATCAAGGTGAACAAGGAGTTTGAAAGTCTCATTTTTGTATCGGCGCCATTTTTGGGCGAGGTCAAGCAGGTCCCATTATAGTCAGAATGTCTCCAATGACTCGTGGTTGGACCAGAACCTCTTTTGTCAGTTCAAAAAGTTTATCGCAATGGGGTAACAGACTAGCAGCATAAACCATCAGTCAAAAAGTGGGGAGGGCGGCAATGTTCTTTCCTACCGGGTCATTCTGATGTTCCACCGGAACTGAACAGATCTGTATCCTTGCTGGATTTTAGTCATTTCCAAACCGAGGCTGGCGCCGGCAGGAGTGCGCCGATGTCGCTGTTCCCGGCGAGGGGGACGGGGGCGCCCATGTGGAGGGGTCGGGGCCCCCCGGCTCTCATAGAATCTTCAAAGTTGAGGAGAGAAGGTATAGGACGTGTGCCCGTCCCGGGCAAAGGACCGCTTTTTCATATGGACCCTCTTTAAGCAGGAGCGTTGGGGTGTCGCTGGAAGCCTCCACCTGGAGGGAGGTGGGGGAGGCTCGTTCGCGCCGCCTTCCCCGTCCAGCGACCCCGCGCCGTTTTCCGGCTCCAGCGCTTCGGTACGGCCGTGCTAGGCAATGAAGATGGGGTGGGGGGGGGGTCGGTGGCTGATGCAAGACATCCCCCCCCCCTTTGACATGTGGCGGGACTACCTGCAACTCTCAGGTGCTGCCATGTGGCGGGACTACCTGCAACTGTCCATGGCCACTTCAAGAGTGCAGTTGCAGCCATTATAGCTGAAAGGGGGCGCCGCCGTCCTCGCCTTGGCTTCGGTCTTCGATGAGGGCCGGATCAGGCAGGAGAGGGGAGGGGGGGGTCGGTGGCTGAGGCAAGACATCCCCCCCCCGTGGCCTGCAGGGCAGCAGAAGAGGGAAAAGGAGAGATCATTGCGATTTGCAGGCCGTCCGCCCCACGTCCTCCCCTTCCGACTGCGGCCAGCCGAGCCCTGCACGCATCGAGGCCTCGCCTTCCGGATGGGCGTAACCGCGGACCTGTTGCACTTCGGGAGCTTCCGGAATGGGGGTAGGTATCTACTGACTTGTATCTATTTCATGTTTACCGTTATTTGGGTGTGGCGGGCGGTGGGACAGACATGTTTGGAGCAGTGAGGGGCGGTGAAGCCTAATCTACCTAGTGTCTGCCTTGGTGTCAAGCTTGTCTTCCCTCGCCATTTTTATGTTTCTTATTGCAGGTTATTTCTAACGTTTCTTATTTTATTTTTAGCGAAGTTGATAATTCATCAGTGGCCTACTGATTTCGCTCAACTCTTTTTCTTGTATTTTTATGCCATAACCTATTATAAGCTATAGCGACTAGTCCACACTTAATGAACATGTCCTTATTAGGTGTGCCCTCCAGTGGAGCTGGATGGTTCATCTCTAATAAGCGGTCCGGGCTAAACAGGCTACCAATCAGTGGGGAGAAGATAGGCATGACGGATTACAACGGGGACAAAAGTCTGCACTACCTATCTTATCACGGCGGGCAAAGACTAGACAGAATATTTCTATTCTCCGTTGTTTGCAGGCGGTGAATACCTCAAAAGAACCAATACCGAACAATCAATGTTCGGTCAATCAAACAATCAGTGGGGAGAATAAGTGGGTGCGAAAAAGGTTTGCGTTACCCACTCTTTCTCTACCTGCAAAGAGAGACCTTGTTCTTCCCTGTTTGCAGACAAAGAATCTCCAGACAACAATCCACGAACGACAGTTCGGGAAACAGTGGGGGAGGAAGATAGGCACGACGGATTACAACGGGGACAAAAGTCTGCGTTACCTATCCTTCACTGTTTGCAAAGAGAGAGCCTGTTGTTTTCTCCGTTTGCAGACGGTGAATCTCCAGAGGTATCAATAAAGCGTAATACTAGTATTATCCAAATCAAACAATCATTTCACAATTTGTCGCATTTACGCGACCTTACCCGGACCGGACCGTGTGGGCAGTTCTTCGCCTTCCTTCTTCCAGCGCCTGATCGTTCTCTTACTCCATGATTTTACCGCAGCAGTCCTGTGGGATCCCAGTCAGGACAATGGGTCACTCGAGAGAGGTCCGTTCAGAATCGGTGAAGTTCATTCAATCGGCAGCCGGACGATGGTCCTCTCAAGGCAGGTATACTCCGATCGTTTAGATGTTCACCCCATCGTCTGGACCTCTCTTACCGGACCCTATGTCGCTGATGGGCCCCGCGGTGGGCGCCAATTGTGGAAAAGTCAGCCCAATTTACAACCGATGCCCAGGCTGCTGGCGCAAGACGCCTCTTAGTTCCCATTCTGAATAATTACCAAATAAAGAGACGGGCGCTGGAGGCAGGAATCAAGAACAGGATTTATTACTCATGAGGAGAGCCTGTCATTTCCGACACGAAACAAGGTGTCATCGGGAGGTGCTCTAACAAGTGAGCTGAGACATCGTCTTTTATACCTTACAAAACACTTGGCATTACAATCATGACATTGTGAAACAAGGAAAAGACATCCCCATAATCCTCGTGTCAATCCTACCCCACATATGTTTACTCCATACAATAAGGGGCAATAAACAGTATTTTCCGGCTTAGGCGATGGCCTCAGACATGTGTGGACAGTCCATCGCGGAGGGAGGGTTTACTGACAGAGGGGTTATTCATTAAAGGAAAGGAAGTGTTGGTCAGGCGCGGCCGTGACTCCCAAGGACAGGGTCTTGCAGAAGAGGAAGGTTTATGACTTGTCCATGTGAGGGAGGAGGGGGGAGCCAGGGTGCTCACAGGGACAGAGTCGCACATAGGTGTGGGCGGAAAATCCGTTCCGCTCGCGGATTTTGCGGATTTTCGGGAAATCCGCAATCCGCGAGATTTGCGAATTTCCCGCAAAATCCGCAAATCCGCGAGCAGCGGATTTTGCTCGCACTGCTCGCACTGTTCGCGTGAGTTCGCGCCCCGCGAATAAGTGCAAAATTGCAGAAATACGATTTTAGCAAAACTGAAAGTAACTACTTACCAGGTTCAAAAGTTCAGGCACATCATTAGTAGCCATTTCCTGTAGTGCTTCCTGAGGGGCCCCTCCAGAGTTCAGTTGCCAGTTGAAACTATTATGTGACCTTGCTCTGAACCTCAGAATAGTTACACATATGCCACAAAGGTCCTGAATTACAGCTAAGGGAGACAAGCAGGAGCCAGGCTGGAAGTTAAAATCCATTAATCAGCCCCTAATTCATTATTGTCAGTTGGGGCAGGGCAGGTGTTGTAACTAATTTTGCAACAATGAAAGCACTTAGCAAGTGCAAAAGATCACTAATCAGGGCGCACTAAGGAAGCAGGTGCCAGCTAAAAAAATATTCTGTGACACATTAATCAGCCCCAAATTAATTCAGGTCACTTGAGGCAGGGAAGGTGTGCTTTGCTTTGCCGAAAATAATGTACACTGGAAAACCAGAGGGTGTGATGATGAAACAGAGGGTGGCATGGGTGGGCCAGAGGGTGGCATGAGTAGTCAGAGAGTGGCAGTGGTGACAGAGAGTGGCAGTGATGAAGAAGAGTGTCCCAAACAGGCTGGACACGTAGAAACAACAAGTTCGCAAAACTTGCGACCCGACAGGTAAGTTCGCAAATTGCGAAATTGTAAAAACCCTCGCGAACTGGCAGAAACACGGGCGAACACAAAAAAAAAAAATCCGCAAATTCGCGGGAATTCGCGGATTTTGCGGATTGCGAATCCGCAAATCCGCAAAATTCGCGAACGCGAGATCCGCAAAATTCGCTCATGCCTAGTCGCACAGAGAGAGAGGTCTTATGACCCGTACATGAGAGAACGGGGGCAGTCAGATACAGCTGGGGTTTTTTTTGTCAGCTGAGGCGAAGGATGCTTCTTCGAGAGAAGAATGGGGGGTGCATGGGTCAAGCAGGAGGGTTACTTTTCAGAGCAGGGTCGCGCAGGAGGGAAAGGGTTTCATGGTCTATGCATGTGAGAGAGGGGGGTTCAAATACGCGCAGAAGGGAAGTCGGTGATTCTAATGAGCGGGCAAAAGGCCAGGGTGCCTAAAATGGCTGTCATGTACATATGGGCACGGGCTTTTACTGGCGGAGTGATGCGGTTAATATTTTACGGTATTCATGGTGCTTACAGGGAGAGGAGTGGGAAAGGGTAAATGAACGCTGCTTATGTACATCTATTTGTCTAATTTTCCACAGGGTGAGACCAGGCATCCCCGGCGGTCTGGTGGGGCCGTTAGTGAAGATGAGGCAAGCTAATGCCCAGAGTTGCCGAGTGTGATCGCTGATCAGAGTGGGCACCGAGGCGAGAGAATTATCGAGTCCGCTGACCCTGGACCCTGGTCCAGAAACCTGCCGCGCCGGGAATCGAACCCTGGTCCCGGGCCGTCCTCTGCTCTCGAGTCTGCCGCCTCTAACCAGTGAGCCACACTACTTCACTAACTGGCCCTTTCCACCATGCCAATATAATACGGCATGCCGGCGATATTGAGCTAACAGTGCTCTACTATGCTGGTCAAAGCACTTATGGCAAATATTACCCACACATTAACCAGGGAACTCTTGAGTATGCGAAACAGATACTATTCAGTTAGATAAGCAGTGCTTCAGTCACCCCAGCTGCATGACGATCTACTCGCTAATGCTAAATGACGCTCATGCTCTCTTTTTCCAAAATAGAATTAAAATTGCACTTACGTGATCTGCAATTATGTAATCTAAGCACTGCCTAATATTTTGAGAACATGTTTATGGTAGTTTGAATGAATTCATCGGGAAGCCAAAGATGTTTGTTTTCTACCTCAGTGTTGATGACAGATACAGGTCTGAAAGAACAGAGGGTACATTTAGGATCAACCAGTATTCATGAATGGTGTTCTAGCATAGAGTTAATCACATCTTTGGAAATTCCGAGGTTTACTGTAGAAATTGAAGGTGTTTCAAGATCATCTGAAAAGAACCAGGCTGAGGGTCAGAGACAATAGTGTCTTCGATCAATCTGCACCGACAGAATCCGTGGTTGAGGCTTTCAGTTCAAGAAACTGCTCACCTTTCTTTCAGGACAGAAAATGAAAGCTTATTTATTTAAAACCACTGCATAACCTCACTCTACAGTTAGCTGAGTGGTATGAGGAGTTCATCCTACATCCAAGAGTCCTGTTTTGGAAAAATTAGACTCTATACATTTTCTGTAACATATTATAAAACCAAGCTGAACAAACCTAACACTTGTTATGTCTGTGGGTGGAGGCAAATCTACTGTCAGGAAATTATCTTTTAATGAAAAACAATTTATGGATGGATTGTTTGAAGAGGGTGCTGCCAAATGTGAGAAAACTCATGCACCTAGCCAGAGAGAGGGACACCAACTCTCCGCTGAAGAGAAGGCAGGCACAAGCCTTGGCAGAATCAATTAGAAGATAAACATGGGATAAACCATGGATAGAGAAAAACTGCAAAGAAAGAGCCGGGGAAGAACCAACTGTACAAGGAACATGGGACAAACCACAGGTGAAAAAAAGAGCAAGCCCTTCAGGGAACCTGCAGGGTAGGAGCATTGTTAAACAAGAACCCAGCCCAAATGAACCACCAACTATATGGCTGCAAAAAAACAACCCACTGTAAAAACTCTGTTATCCGAAACTTTCCTGCTGAGTTAAAGGCCGCGGCAACATTCATTGCCAGCTTTAGGGCCTGCGGCCAAGGCCATCACACTGGGTGTCAAGCTCGAGGGGGGGTGCTGGCTTTTGAAATATTATTTGGGTTTAAATCACCTGCAGTAGAGTTCCTTGTGTGTCCAGCAAATTCCAGGCAACAATAAAATGTCAAGATAAGTCTGGTAATTAATGTATCTGCTGGGGAAAGATGGAGTTTTGTCTAATCAAAAAGTAACACAGAGGGTTAATAAGCCTGATGCTAAGAGCTTGAACCATGCAGGTCACAGAAATGTATTTTATGCAGATAGCTCAGTGGGTTACTGCTTTGGTCACAGAGAACCTTTTTTACTGCAATTCATACATTGAAATTACAATGTACCACAGTGAGCTATGAACTGTCATCAAAGAGCTGCATGTAAACTACAAGGTATAGGTTAGCACACTATGGGGCATATGTACAAGCCCCTACTGCCACCACAACATCACTTTCACAGAGGTTGTGGTGGCGATAGCGGCTGCGCCTTATGTACAAGGCAACGTTAAGCCACTTAACGTGGCTTAACCCTGCCTTGTACATAAGGCACCCTTTTTGAAGCTGCCCCCTATTTTCAAGGGTGGTGTACATAGGAGGCAGCTCCAAAATTAAGACCAGGAAAACCCTGGTTTTAAGTTGGAGAAACGAGGAAAAATGCATTATTTCTCCTAGTTTTTCCCATGTGTGCTGCCTTGTGCAGCAAACACTGAAAAAGCAAAATGCCATGGTTTATTTTTGCACAGGAAGGTGTCCCTTCCTGTAGATAAAAATCATTTAAAAAAAAATTTATATTGTCATTCAGGTGTGCTGCATGAAGCACACATGACACAAGGAGGCTAACGACATGCTCTGCCACTTCCTAGTACATATCCGCCTATTTTTTATTAACCAGTCCCTGATTGTCATAGCATTGCCAAAAAGGGTTCGTTTGGGTAGAAATACATTCTTATTAGTAAAGCCAACCTCCAACACTGTGTTACTCTTTAAATCCTAAGTCTGTGCTTCTCGAAACCGAGCACTCATAAAATATACTGCCTACCCGTATGGATGACATGTTCCTTCTACACCTTGGAGTCCTTGTTGCCTTATGTAACATTCCCTCTAAACTGATTTACACATGTACAGTTTATTGTATCAGTATAATGCGTGTGTGGGAACACCAATTACGACGCGGTGTTTACACCGAATCACCATTACAATGCTGGTTTAACAACGCAAGTCGTTACCACGACTTGCGCTGGAGGGCGCTCTAGGCTAAGGAATAGTAGATTTACTATTCCAACACCTTCCCTACTGTACATAGGCTGGTGTTGGAATAGTAAATCTTACTATTCCTAAGTCCAGCACCCTTCAGCGCAAGTCGTGGAAACGACTTGCGTTGTAAAACCAGCGCTGTAATGGTAGTGCGGTGTAAACACCGGGTTGTATTAACATACAACCATGTGTGTGTGATGTAAAGTGTCCTGAAACCCTAAACTGGTATGAGTAGCGCTACAAAACAAATGAAGCACATGTGAGAGAGAAGCTATTGAGAAACAAAGGGCATTACTGGAGGTTGATAGTGAGGAAATTCATGGAGAAGGAGGTGTAATGGCTGACCTTTTCTGGCTCCTTTAAGAGGGAGAATGATGGAGAGTGACTCCAGCCTATCACCCTTATAGCATAGGGATTAGGACTATAGATAGGATCCCTGCCTTTTATATAGTAGAGTATTTTCATGTCCCTTTCTTTAGAGTAGGGCTTATGAATTCAAGTTAGGGGATAGATACATAAGTATTAATCATGATTTGCCCATTTGCTAACGTGTTAGGATATTTTCCATGGAGTTATGCATATTGCGGGCCCTGTAGGCCTTAAACGAGGCAGACTCCATCTTGCCCTCTGCCTGGTAGCTCGAGAGGCCTTCTAGGTCAAGTGTAATGTTTTAGTTTCAAGCTTTTGTTCGCTTGGAGAGAACCGGCTCAGGCTGGCCCTTATCGAAGGAATGTATTTTTCTCCACTCCGAAGACACAACTTCAGGCCGGCCGGCTGGGAACGTGTCCTTGGTACGGGGAGGTACAAGAATTTGGTGGGCGGCAGGTTGCTGGCCGTAGCTTTCCATGAAGGAACAGGCTTTGATATTAGCGAAGGTGTTAGTTAGTCGACAGTCAGTTCGTAGGCGGCATCTAGCCGTTAGCATCTCTGCCATTAATTATTTCATGGCGGACAGTCGCCATCTTTGAAGTCCGAGAAAGATTTAAGACCGAAACTCTCTGAGAAAGACTGAAGGAGAATTAGCGCGGAGCGCACTGAAACAGAAAGAGAGAGAGAGAGAGAGACGGTAGCTAATAACCAGCAAGGTTCCAGTGGCCTGGAGGGAAGCAGACGAGGTTGAGCCTAGCGGTGCAGACGTGTACTTGTGACGGCTGGGGTGTGACTGCGAGACGAGCCAGGACACAGAGACAAGAAGGGAACCTAGATGACTGCCGAGTCCTGACTTCACGTTAACAAGGTGATATCCGCCCTCTTTATGATAAGCGCGCATTCTAATCCTTACCTTTTCCTTTTCTTTGCATAATTCATGTTGCATAGTATTGTGTTATATGTTATTGACAATAAATACCCTAGTTTCTAGTAATCTGATATGTGCCGTGTATTCTTGTTCAATCTTGGTAAACGGTGCTTCTAGGTGGTTGTTGTTTATATGAATGGATGAGTAATCCCAATCAGGTAAGTGGTGATCACATAAATAGGGAGCGAAGTGGACCTTTGATGCCAAGGATAGTAGGCACATTATACTATTTGGAAACCGTACTAAATTCTATTATTATAGTTTTATCCCAAGTAGACAAAGGAGAAATTATTCCGATAGGTGCTCATAGGAATGTGGTCGTCGTTGATATGCGGCTTCCAATGAGACTGGAAGTGATTGTTCCGTACCCGTAGTGCAGGAATCTCCCGTCAAGTGGGGTAAATCATTTGATGATCTGTCCGCGGAGGACAGGAAACATGTATGGTTTACGGATGGTTCAGCGAAGTTCATCGGTGAGAAAAGACATTGGAAAGCTGTCTCCTATAACCCAATCACGCAAAAATGATTGAGTACAACTGGTGATGGTAGGAGTAGTCAATATGCTGAACTCTATGCAGTTTACCAAGTTTTGAAACAAGAATTGCCTGGCACATGTCATATTTTCACTAATTCCTGGTCCACTGCTAATGGACTGGCGGTATGGTTACCAACATGGCATTCTCATAATTGGGAATTGCATTCAAAAGAATTGTGGGGAAAGGAATTATGGCAAGAAATTTGGGAGTTGCTCCCGCAGAGTACTGTAACAATCTTTCACGTGGATGCTCACACTCCAATAAACTCCCTTGATAAATTCTTTCATAACATTGCAGATGAGAAATCTAAAATTGCTGAGGCAGTGGTGGACATGCAAGATTCTGATTTGGCAGGATTGGCGAAATGGGCCCACCAGAAAGCGGGACATTTTGGAGAAAAGGCCACTAGCAGGTGGGCTGCCGATAGAGGAATTCATATTCCTTTTTCTTTGATTAAAGATGTCATTCTGCATTGTCCCATTTGCCAGCATTCTAGAAAGAAGGAGGTGCCTCAAATTGTTCGGGGCCAGTTACAGCGAGGAAAATTGCCCGCTCAAATTTGGCAGATTGACTACATTGATCCGCTGCCTATGAGCAAGAATTGTCAGTATGTCTGTACAGTTGTTGACACTTATAGTGGCCTTCTGGTCGCTTTCCCTTGCACGAACGCTACCCAAGTGAATACCATTAAGACCCTGGAGCTGCTTATTCTGTACTATGGTGTCCCATTCCAAATTCAATCTGATAATGCATCCCACTTTCGTGGAAGATTAGTACAGGAATTCTGTGTGGAAAATAACATTGAATGGGTGTTTCACATTCCATATTACCCACAGGCTTTGGGACTGATTGAGAGAATGAATGGTTTGCTAAAAGAACAATTACGTAAATTGACAGATGACCATTATAAGAATTGGAGAGATTTCTTGTTTCAGGCATTATTGATTTTGAATAATCGCCCTTTATTACATGCTGAATCCCCTTTGATGCGTTTGTTTCCTCCAAATGTTGATGTAAAGCCTAATTCCCTGTCCAACACTGTCATGTATTGGGAAATTACCCCCGGTGCTTTGGCTCCATGTAGAGCGACCCCAGGTTCCGCAGGCCTAGACCTGCATGCTTTAAATGATGCAACCTTACAAGGAAAAGACCGAATCATTGTTGAAACTGGCATTGGTGTCTGTATACCTGCCGGTAGTTTTGGATTAATTGCCCCTAGATCAGGCCTTGCCCTGAAAGGTATTCAAGTGCTCGGAGGAGTAATTGACAGTGACTATCAGGGAGAGATTAAGGTTCTCTTGCTTAATAGCAGCGAGACTGACTTGTTGATCAAAAAGTCTGACCGTGTTGCTCAGTTACTGATTATGCCTGTCTTCAGTGGTGAGATCAAGAAAGGCTTTGCCCCAACGTTGCTAACTGTGCGAGGACAAAAAGGCTTCGGATCGTCTGATCTTCCTGGAGCTAAAATATGGGTACAATCGCCTAAAAATCCCCCTGAACAGGCTGATATTATTGCGACCGGTCATGACAACACCGTTTTGGTGATGAAGCCAGGGAAAGATGGCTGGGAAGCTGTCCCAGCTGATAAATGTTACCTGCGAGAATGATTAAGGCCTGTGTTTGTATTTTTTCAGATCATTCTCTGGACTGCTGCTGCAGGATGTGTCGCCGCTGGACTCCTTTTGGCATGCTACGCCGGGAGAGGAGAGGATCCACCGATTTCGGTTGATTGGAAATCCCGAGTTCCGCGTTCTGCATGGATGTCTTCCTCCAACTTTTGGATAACTTTGGCTAAGAGAGTGACAAACTCTCCACATTTTTGTCTTACCCCCATGAGGTCCGTGACTGACATTTTGGCGAACTGTCTGGTTGCCGTCCCAGCATCTACTGAGACTTTGCGACATATTTTTAATATTTCGAATGCCCGACCGAATGTTATTCTGGGTGATTTCGCGGCCCATGAATTTTGTCCCTTATGTACTGCCCTTCCTGACCTCGATATCCCTATTCATTCCCAAATCACTACTTTCAACATTACCCCTGGTGATTTATGTTTTATGAGAACATGTGATCCCAAAGCTATCACCGAATGTTTTAGGTTAAAGATACAGGCTGCAACTTCTTTTTCAGCTCATCAACGATTGCTGTGTTTAAAGAGACTTCCAAATTTGTGTGTTTCTGTTAAGAACAATATGACATGTAAACGTTTATTAGTAGCCCCTAGTTATTACCGTTCCATGTTATTACCTTCTGGCTGGCTCTTTTCCTGCGGGAATTCGTCCTGGCCATATATTCCCGCAAACATTTCCGGTGGTCCATGTGCTATCACTAGATTGAGTTTATTAATGTTTTCTTCACATCCTAATTCACATTCCCGTATGGTACGAGATTCGATGTCATTACATGAGGACTGTGATTCCTCCGTTCATCTTTACTCCAAATCGGAATATCTTGGTTTAGCTTTTTCTATTATTGGAGTCCCCGCGTTGGCCGTTTATAATGCCAAAACAATCGGCAAGATGGCCTGCTGGATGGTTAAATCCATCAACCAAACATCTACTGTTTTATCTGATTTGTTATTAGATGCCCAGGGTGAACGTAGAGCTATTTTACAGAATCGTGCAGCTATTGATTATCTTTTGTTAAAGCATGGACATGAATGTTCTGATTTTGAGGGCCTATGCTGTTTTAACTTGTCCGACCATTCTAAATCAATCCAAGCCCATATTGACAAACTCCACGACTTGACTGCAGAAATTAGACAACACATTGATCAGGGTTTCTTTGACTGGCTCTTTAATTGGTTACCTGACTTGCATTCTTTACGACAGATTTTAGGGGGAGTTATCGTTGCCATTTGTGTTTTAATAGCTGTTTGTTGCTTTATTCAGTGCGTTCCTTCCCTGCTCCAGTTTTGTAGACTTAGCAAGAGACATAGGTCAGTTAATTTTGTTTCCTATTATTCTTCTACTGATGTGAGTTCTATATAGGTTGTGGTTAATAGACTGGAGTCAAGGGGTGTAATGTAATGGCTGACCTTTTCTGGCTCCTTTAAGAGGGAGAATGATGGAGAGTGACTCCAGCCTATCACCCTTATAGCATAGGGATTAGGACTATAGATAGGATCCCTGCCTTTTATATAGTAGAGTATTTTCGTGTCCCTTTCTTTAGAGTAGGGCTTATGAATTCAAGTTAGGGGATAGATACATAAGTATTAATCATGATTTGCCCATTTGCTAATGTGTTTGGATATTTTCCATGGAGTTATGCATATTGCGGGCCCTGTAGGCCTTAAACGAGACAGACTCCATCTTGCCCTCTGCCTGGTAGCTCGAGAGGCCTTCTAGGTCAAGTGTAATGTTTTAGTTTCAAGCTGTTGTTCGCTTGGAGAGAACCGGCTCAGGCTGGCCCTTATCGAAGGAATGTATTTTTCTCCACTCCGAAGACACAACTTCAGGCTGGCCGGCTGGGAACGTGTCCTTGGTACGGGGAGGTACAAGAATTTGGTGGGCGGCAGGTTGCTGGCCGTAGCTTTCCATGAAGGAACAGGCTTTGATATTAGCGAAGGTGTTAGTTAGTCGACAGTCAGTTCGTAGGCGGCATCTAGCCGTTAGCATCTCTGCCATTAATTATTTCATGGCGGACAGTCGCCATCTTTGAAGTCCGAGAAAGATTTAAGACCGAAACTCTCTGAGAAAGACTGAAGGAGAATTAGCGCGGAGCGCACTGAAACAGAGAGAGAGAGAGAGAGAGACGGTAGCTAATAACCAGCAAGAATCCAGTGGCCTGGAGGGAAGCAGACGAGGTTGAGCCTAGCGGTGCAGACGTGTACTTGTGACGGCTGGGGTGTGACTGCGAGACGAGCCAGGACACAGAGACAAGAAGGGAACCTAGATGACTGCTGAGTCCCGACTTCACGTTAACAAGGTGATATCCGCCCTCTTTATGATAAGCGCGCATTCTAATCCTTACCTTTTCCTTTTCTTTGCATAATTCATGTTGCATAGTATTGTGTTATATGTTATTGACAATAAATACCCTAGTTTCTAGTAATCTGATATGTGCCGTGTATTCTTGTTCAATCTTGGTAAACGGTGCTTCTAGGTGGTTGTTGTTTATATGAATGGATGAGTAATCCCAATCAGGTAAGTGGTGATCACATAAATAGGGAGCGAAGTGGACCTTTGATGCCAAGGATAGTAGGCACATTATACTATTTGGAAACCGTACTAAATTCTATTATTATAGTTTTATCCCAAGTAGACAAAGGAGAAATTATTCCGATAGGTGCTCATAGGAATGTGGTCGTCGTTGATATGCGGCGTTAGTGAGAGCGTTGGGGTGGATTACCAGCGCGTATACCCACAGGATTGTGGCTTGTGTAAGTGAGAGCGCCAGGGGGGATTACTGGCGTGTAGGTTTGCCGGATTGTAAACCGTTTGGAAAAGAGAGCATTGGGTTCTGCAGGCCCATGTGTAGACGCACCGGATTGTGTGTCATATCTGCCCTGGGGTAGATCAGTCTGGGTCGGAGTGGCCGCGAGACTAACTGATGTGAATAAGATATAGTAGAAAACCTATGCATGTTTATTGCTATTTCCCCATCCTTAGGTACGACTTGTACATACATATATATATATCTATATCCATTGTGAATACGTTCTAAGGAGGGAGGTGAGTACGTTCTGGCTGGGTTATAGGGGCCCCTAGGGGCTGATCCCATCTAAACGGAAAATCCGGCCATTACAGGAGGTCATTTGGGGGTACCAAGAAAGGTTGTCGAACCGGGCATCACCAGACTTGCGCACAGTACACCCAGCCCCTGGTGCTTCTGTGTCAGTTTCTTAAGCAAAAGAGCGCACTCTTAACTGGATGTGACATGGAGGTTAGCAGTATTTTTTTCAGGTGTGGGTTTTGTTTTATTTTTTTAAAGAAAGTTCTAAGCAAAGGAGTTTGGCCCTTGAAAGGGCCCTTTGAGGCTAAACTCTTCCTGAATCTGAGTATCTAAACTTATTTCTAGGCTTCACTTTTATGCCGAAATCTGTTGCTTACAATACTGCAACACCTTCGACCTTTGAAGGGGAAATTACCATTGATTTTTAACATGCCTATGACTAAATTTGTAACCTTTTCCATGGGTGTGTAATAAAACGCCCTAAACAGGAGTTCATAGGGTCAGATGTATCATTATACACTTTTGCGATTCTCAAACAGCGATTTTTAAGGAATCGCTATTTGAGAAATGCAAAATGGTATGTATGTAGAAATTCGCTATTTTTTAGCGCTTTCTTAAAATTCCTTAATTGCGTTTAGAAAATTGCTAATCGCAACTAAGGAATAATTTCCCATTCTTTTCTATGGGCCAGGAGGCCCATAGGAATTAATCTGAAATGATTCTCAATTTGCGATTTGCAATTTGCTAATCGCATATTGAGAATAATTTCAAGGGTGCAGGGGTGTCCAAAGGACACCCTGCTGCACCCCCGAAATAAGCATGGGTGCACATGTGGTGCACATGTGGTGCACATACATGCCCTAAGGGCATGTATGTGCATCACATGGCACTTTGAAAAATGCAAAAATGGGCATTTTTCAAGAAATTCGCAAATTACCACCAACTTGAAGTTGGTGGTAATTTGCGATTCCTTGAGGACAATTAGCAACATTTTTTTTCTTCATACATTGCATTTAAGGAATCGCATATTTTGCGATTCCTTAAATGCAATTGCAAAATAAGGAATCGCAAATGTGCGATTCCTTATTTTGCACTGAAATTTGCTACATACATACCATTTTGCTCAAATGAGTTCGCAAACACCGAAATTCTGCGAATTACAGCGTTTGCGAACTCATTTGAGCTTCATACATCTGGCCCATAGTAATCTTTCCCGGTGGCCTAAAATTTCATCGGGGAACTTGGAGTCTCCTGTCACTTCATTATCCTTTTTTTTTTAAATTAGGCCTTATTACTGGGGAGCTTATTTTTCTATCGCATCTGACAGAATATTAAAACAACTATTGGGAAATTCAATATAACAACCTAAAACATTAAAGGGGATCCCCTCAATGTTTTTTTTATTTTAAAAGAAAGGGTTGTTTAATAGGGAATTCACTTTTCAGAAAGCTTTCCAAGGCGTGTGCATCTGAAAGCATCTCAAGGTGCTTTTTATCTCCCAACCTTCTGTCATAACTCGAATCATATTAGCAGCAGATGCACCCGTCAAGCTTTGTGCAAGTCGTTTTGTGCCAGATTTAAACTCCTTTCACCCTCCCTCTTAGAGACTGTATAAATGGCTACAAAGGATGCTTTGATATTCAGGGCTTTGAACTAGTGCAGAAGCATCTACAAAAGCATTTAAATGGCAAGTAGTCGCTTTGCCCGCTTGCAACAGACTGATCCGAATGAAGGGACCTGAAAAAAAATCACATTTTTTTTTAGTTTGTTCATTTTTTTGCCAGACTATTTCATGTCCTTCACAGGGTTGTCACATTGGGAAGTGGTCATAACCAGTGTTTGGTAAAAGTCCCTTTGGGGGTCCATGCAATAAGAGCCGATATATTGATATAAAGCAATGATATATAGCAATAACAGCAGGTAGAAAATGACAACAAAATGACATAAACGAGGCAAGCAATGGGGTAATACAGTTGCCAAGTAGCCCATTAATCAAAGGTACATGATAGGGGACAAAAGGGCAAAAGTTTCTAGCTCAGCGTGGTGTTCAATCAGTACACCCCATCCAAAAGTGATTCTTAATTAAACATCAGTACTGGCAAAATATGCTACCTTGCGTTGCCTTGGGTTTACTAAACCATGCAGAGTCACGCAAAGTGACTCTGTGTGTTGCTTAGGAAATCTCATTTATGAGCTTGCCTTTTGTCACCTTGCATGGCACAAGGGCAACACAAGCCCTTAGTAAATCTGCCCCTCAGTATCTTGGGTACATTAAAAAAAATGTGCGGGTTTCCTTCATAGCCATTTTTCATTAAGTTAATATTAATAATAATGATATAGCCATTTCTAGAGCGCCTGGTTACACTAAAACAGCGTGTCCCCGCGCTATAAATTGCTGTAAGACCCTAGAAGGCAGAAGACCGGAGGGAGGGGGAAAATTAAGCTAGAAACACTAGTTGTAGTTGACAGGGATAAGATGGGTGTTTCTGAGAGCTCCATACGAAGATCTATGGGCAGTTCGTTCCAGTGTTTACTTGCCAAAAACCTAAAGGAACGGCCTCCCATCCTGGCCTTGCGAATGCGAGGGAGTTTAAACAGCATGATGTTGATGGTACCAAATGAATATAAGCATAGTCGGTACACAATGAAATATCATTACAAGCTGCAGCTCAGTTGTTGGTCCTGGTATCACATGTTTTTGGACACCTAAAACCCTATGCGCCAGATTTACAAGAACTGGCACATCTCTGCATATTAGCAGACATTCATCAGTAAATTTGCGGCACGTAAAAAAACCCTTGTGCCAACCTTGGATGCGTCGCATTTACAATCGACGCACAGTGGCGCAAGGATTGATAGATCCGTGATGCATCTATTGGCGTAAAGGCTACGCATTGCTCGAGTTGTGTCGCAAGCACGACGCAACTCCAGCAATGTTTCGGAATTACTATTTCAATTATGCAGCTTCACTCCTTACGCCTGCTTTAAGCAGGAGTACGATTTTGACGCAGTGGCATCGTAAAAGTGACTCTTTCAGATTTCACTGCGTCACTTTTTCAAGGCTTTCTTACATCGGAACGCCCACGCTCCATACATTATACCTGACACAGGTATAATGTAGCACAGGGATTTGCAGCGTCCCTAGATGCGTCACATTGTAAATATGTTGCAATGTGGTCAGGCACGGGCTGTGCCGGGCGTTACACTGGGGCGGTGACGTCAGGCAGGGGAGGGTCAGGGTGGGGGGATGTAAAATACGGGATAAGGACCATTAGAGGTAAGTATCGAAAAATATAAATAAAACGAATTTCGTTGCCCACTCTGCATCACATTTGGCGATGCAGAGCAGTCAACAAAATGCGTTTTTTTTTCTCCGATAGTTACCTCTAATGGTCCTTATCCCGTATTTTACATCCCCCCACCCTGACCCTCCCCTGCCTGACGTCACCGCCCCAGTGTAACGCCCGGCACGGCCCGTGCCTGAACGTGGCACATTGTTTACGACGCCGATGCGTCACAGAAGTGACGCAGCGACAGTGTAGAGTTGTTGCAAGGGGCTTGTAAATCTGCCCCTATATATTCTGCAACCAGAAAGGTTTGGTTGATGTAACAGTATATCACATTTGTATAGCCACCAGCTTTTTTGTAAAAATTACAGATGAAAATGTTTGAGCTATATTTGTTTTTTCCTTTTTCATATATTATTTTAGGCTTCAACCAATAGTTGCAATAGGTAAACTATTTACACAAAGGACCCTTTGTTGAATATAGAAATATAGTTTAGTTCTTAGAATCTTAGAGATTCACCTGTGGGTGTCTCATCTGTTTTCACCACTTACATCATGTAGATGGAAAAATGCAACTGTGTCAATTTTTTATTTTTACAACTCTGCTTGATTCTGAAAGCTGGGGAAATTGTTTTAGCACAGCAAACATTTTTGTTGATGCTATTTTTAGTTTCAAAAAAACTTTAAGCACAATATGTTTTTCCCATAAAAAAAAACCAAAATTGCTATATTTTGTCAATTTTCTCAATTCCCTTATTTGATTCAATGATATTTTCAACTTGATATTGATATGTTATGTTATGTTATTTGCACTTGTACCGTGCCCAGATACTAAGAGGAGTGTCCTGGTGTGAGCCTAAAGAAAGGTAAAGTGAACACAGACACCTGAGGATTTGCTTAAGTAAAAAGATAAGTCTTCAGTTTTTTTTTTTAAATTTACGGAAGTCTTGAATGCTGCGGAGGGCCAAAGGGAGTGCATTCCAAGCTGAGGAGGCTCTGACAGCAAGTGATCTGCCACTCTGGTAAGACGGAAGCGAGTAGTGTGGGCCCGAAGCTGAGATGATGACCGAATATATCTGGCAGGGACATTGAACTGGAACCTCTGCCGTAAATAGGAAGGGCCGCAGTCATGCAAAGCCCGATGGACCAGGGCCAGGGCTTTAAACTTGACTCGATTAGCCATAGGCAGCCAGTGAAGTGATCGCAAATGTTGCCTGACAGTGCTTCTTATAGGGATTTTAAAGACAGGTCGAGCAGCGGCATTTTGAACAACCTATAATTTGCTAGGAAGATAACCCGGCAGGCCCACATGCAAAGCATTGGTGTAATCAAGCAGCGAAAGAATCAAGTCCCTGGTCACTGTTTCCTTAGCTGCTCCGGGGAGAAGGGGGAATCAGTTCCTAAGGCATTTACCTAGCCCAAAGCAATTCCCCGCTAGCTTCTTATTCTGGGTGGAAAAGGAAAAATTCTCCTCGAACCAGACTATCAGATTTTTCACAGGTTGCCCCGTTGCAGCTGGCAAGGAAAAATCCACTGGCCATAGAGCTTATCTGAACTGGGGAGGGAAGGTCCCATAGAGAAGAATTTCAGACTTACCCTCATTACATTTGAGCTGTGCTGAGGAAAGCCATTGAAAGACTGCTGTGAGGCAATTTTTGGCCAGTAACTGAGAGCAGTCATATTTTCCCCAGGTAAACAGCAGCTGAGTGTCATCAGCATAAGCTATAATTTTAGCTCCCAGCTCATCAGCTAAATAGATCAGAGGGGTGATGTATAAATTAAAGAGAAGAGGACTCAGGGCGGACCCTTGTGGCACCCCCGTGGTCACCTCCTGAGGTGAGGAGGAAAATGGAGGGAGCCAAACCTGTTGGGTGCGCCCTTCCAGGAAGGATTTAAGCCAGCTCAAGGCAGCACCCGAAATCCCCATGTCCGCAAGGCGAGTGAGCAACAAGTGGGGGACAGTAGCGAATGCTGCTGAGAGATCCAACAAACTAAGAGCTGCCTTCCCTCCCACATCCAAACAATCCCAAATGACCTCTGAGACTTTCACCAAGGCCGACTCTGTGCTGTAGGAGGCTCTGAACCCAGATTGGGCTGGATGAAGTAGGCCGCCACCCTCAGAGAAGTCTGTGAATTGTTTGTTAACCACCTTTTCACAGGCTTTTGCCATGATAGGAAGGGGGGATTGGGGCGGTGGTTAGCTGGGAGCAGCGGATCCAACATTGGTCTCTTTAAGAGGGGCAGAATCTTAGCCTGCTTCCATACCGAAGGAACAAGGGCCTCCTGAAGGGACAGATTGTTAAGTCTATTGACTTCAGGGTTCATTGTCTCCACCACCGAGACAAGGAGTCTGGCTGCACAGGAATTGGTAGGGGGGCCAGACTTCAAGGACTTAAGGATCTTCAGTGACTCAGGAAGGTCAATAGGTGAAAAAACCGTCAGAGTGGAAGATCCAGTATATGATACCTCAAGGGCGAGGGCCTGGTCATGGAATGATCCCCTGAGATAAAGGAAGCCTAAATGGCGTGAATCTTATCAATAAAGAAATTTGAAAGAACTTCGCACAAAGCATTTGACGAGGGGAGTATGACAGATTCCGCCCTAAAGTTCTGGACGATGGAGAAGATTTCTTTACAATTATCCCTCACTAGATCGATGCAATCCACATAGTAGACTTTTGGCCCGGGCTATAGAGGAATAGTACAGCTTCTGGGCTTTCCTAAGGTTCAGTTTCGCCAAAGGACAAAAATTCATCCGTCATACCCGTTCTACCTTTTTGCTGTGTTGTTTCTGCAATCTGAGCTCCTGCGAAAACCAAGGCTGGAATGTTAAGTCCCTCTTACTCCAATTGGAGACGTTTTCAAGAGCGTCCTCCAAATTGACAGAGGGGGCTGGTCTGGACTCAGCTAGAGCACAGCTGAAAGTCATCAGGTCAATTTTAGTAGAAGCCGGGCTATGACCGGCATTGCTCAGGGGAGTACTACTCTATAGAACCCAGGAAAAGTATGTTAGGAAGTGATCGGACCAGGGCACCAGCAGAGGATCCTTCACCTCGATAGGGAAGTTGGAGCAGATAGGATCGAGGATGTGTCCACCTGAGTGGGTCAGTGTCCTGACTCATTGGTAAGCTGGGCTAGGTGAAGAGAGTCAGTGAATTCGCTGTTGTCTCCCTCCTCAACTTTATCCAAATGGATGTTATGCTCTCCCAAACAGAGATAATTCGAAAACTGCAACGCGTGGAGAATGATAACAGCTTTTTAAGAAAAGGTCCAGCCTTTTTTAAGAAAAGGTTTACAGGTTCCGGAGGCCTGTAAACCAATGTGCGGCCCAGCGAGACGTGAGGGGAAATAATGACACTAAAATCGAGGGCCTCACCTTCTACTAGCTCGGAGGGCTGTTCACAGCGAAAGGTCCATTTATCCCTGAAGGTGACCGCAACATCACCGCCCCTCCTGATTTTGCGGTCAACCCGGGAAATCTTGAAACTGCCAGGTATAGCAAACTCAATGATAAAATTTGAAAAAGTTATTGAGCCAGGTCTCAGTAATAAATAACAGGTCGACATTTTATCAGACAGGAGATCAAAGATATCCCGGTGGAGTCTGCCTAGTAACCAAGTGTTAATTAGGGCTGCTCTAAACATGAGCCCCCTCCCACTACCTGTAGAAAAGGATGTGGGGTGCTGGGGTACATCTGCATCGGGGCGCAGGGTGAATCTACAATTATTGCACACAGAAAGGGGGAAGGTTAGCACCCCCACCTGGTGGAGTGGAGACAAGGCAGAGGTCAAAAGTAGATAAGGTCATTGCGGCTATATGTCTGACGGGTAGAATAGTTCAGCGGCGAACGGGTAGCTTGGCTGGCGCTGGCCGCTTCCGGGATGCTGAAGGGTGCAGACGGGCTTGCCTTTGGCACGCCACTGACGCACCCGCTGCACGCGTCCGCTGCGCATCGGCGCCATGCCCTCAGATATACTCGGGCCTTGGTGATAAATGGAGGTGAAGATGGCCGCCGGAAGTGGATGGAAACACACACTGCCTGGAAGAAGTACCTCCCTCCTCTCAATCACCAGTGTAATTGGTGTGGTGGACCAAGGAGAGGGACAGCTGGAGGCCACTGAAGCCAGTGAGCAGTTTTAAAATGTAGCAGTATAAAACCAAAAATAGCAGCAATAATCACCCACACTTCGTAAACAATTTAAAACAGAAAAAAAAACAGAATAAAAGTAAACGCACGTTTTTGGAGAGAATGAGTTGGGCGAGTGTCAGGGCAGTGCTGTATGCACTTCCTACTCATCCATCAGAAAATGAACTGTAGTATAATTGGTTAAGGAGATGGAACCTTGGCAGAGACAGTAGGAAAAAAGCTTTAAATATAAGCATTAAGGGCCTGATTATGACTGTTGGCGCAGCTGGAGCTGGCGGCACGCCACTGCCTTGGCCCCGCTGTGTAAAACCATGGTCGGGCCGCCTGCCAGATTATGAGTTTCCTCCTGGCTGGCGTGCTGGTGTTTGGCATTCACATGGCAGTGCCTCTAAAAATGGGCGCTGTAATGGCATGCAGGAACTGGTTCGAATCCACACATGTCATGCCCCCCCCCCCCCTCCCGGGTGCATCCACATGGCATGAGGCACCCGGAGCCCCAAACACCATGAAAACTGTGGCAGAGAGAAAACTCATAATATGCTTGACTGGAACACAACGGTCCCGCCAAGCATATTGTGGCCTCTGGACCTGGCGGCGGTCCCATGGCGGTCAAACCACCCAAGTCTTAATGGGTTTGTTGGACTGACTGTGAGGTGGTGGCTGGACCATAACCGACACACCCTCACTAGTTTTACAGTCCTAGGACTGTCAGTCTCATAATAAGGCCCTATGTGTACCTGTTTAGTAGCAAAAATTGCTCCTGAATTAAATGCACACTACATATGTTCAGTCTAAACCAAAAAATTTAGTCTAGCCCACAGCTGTTTTTTCTAACCTTTAATGCCTGACTATCAGCATGTTTTTTCCCCCACCTCACAATTCTCTTGTTTTACCAATCCTTTTTATTAATGAGTTTATTATAATGTATCTTCAATTATTTTGTTTTCTCTGCTTGTGTACATGTAACATTTCGAACAAATTGACAAATAATGTGTAGGTAACCATTCCAAAACCATAAAGCTACAAGTGATAAAAGCTAAACAGCTCCAGGAATGTGTAGCTAATTTATGATGTCAGTTTTTGTAATTTGGCCACAGCTGAAGCTGCTAGTGGGGAAGGGGTGGGTGGGTTAGGGTGGGCGGAAGGTTCTGTTTCATAGGTTTTTTACTTTGTCCTCTTTTCTTGATCGTATTAGTTTGCAGGTTTGAGGGCCTAGCCTATGTTGGGGTAAAGGGGCTCTAATACATTTGTCCTTCTACGCTGTAGCCCTTCCTTGTGGGTCGTCCGGGTGGGCACTACTGGTGTATGTATTTAGTGTTTATCTACATCTCACTTTCTTTGAAAAGGTTTAATATTGAAATTGAACTACTCCGTAGGGGATATCGCCTCCGAGGGGTGTTCTACGGCTTGTAGCCTTTACGCTTTCTTAATTATCTGCGTGTTAGCAAGTAGCTCCTTTCACCGCTTTTCCTCTTCCTTAAGACGCGGCCGGCCCTGTTGGGTTGTAGGCGGCTTGCTGTGTTTAACAACAGAAGTCCTATTATTGTCATCGACTTGCTTGCGCAGCTGACCTTTCTTTAGCCTGCCCGCTGGGTTGTAGGCAACCTTAACTGTGTTTTGTTTTTTGCTCTGTATTCTGTCAATAAAACAGATTTAATACTAAAATGTGGTTTTAAAGTGTAAAGTTGCAGCCATGTCTAGGTATCAGACTAAACTAGACGGAGACCAGTGGCATAGTAAGAGGGGGCAGGAGGCGGTCACAGCTTCTTACCTGTAGCCGTCGCAGTACATGCAGGGACTGTCACCACCTCCACCTCTTACCTGCGGTTGTCACAACAAACCCTGGGACCATCCCCGCCTCCCATCCCCCTCCCCCTGCTCCGTGTTGCGGCAATTGTTCAGACCGCTAGGATCGGCAAAAGGTCTAGCTATGCCACTGATGGAGACATAACAATAGCAATATAAGAACATGCTTCTAAACAGTGCAAGACATTTCTTAAGTGATTCCAAGTAAAATATAAGTATTCACTAGTGACTGAAGGAAATGCCATAGTAAATATTACTGGGGTTGGGGATCACTATATTCCACATGACAATGCTAAATAACATTTATTTAAGGCAGCTCATGAAAGAATTTGATCTGCACATGCCTCATATTGAAAGACTGTTACTAGTGACTACTTTCCTAGGATGGTTAAGGAGTTATCACATCAATTTAAGATTTGTCAACTGAGAAACGTTCTATTATTGGAAAGCCACGTCTAGTTCCTTTGATGAAGATATCAAAACCGCTTGACCCAGTTTGTGCTGATCATATTAACGATTTGCCATCTGTCAGTCAATATAAATGTATGTTGGTCATGTACTTTATATGGTTATGTCCTGAATGTAGTATAACAGCTACTACAGTTGCAGTAAATTTGTTATGTCTGGTTTCCATGAGAAGAGTCAGACGTTTTAAGACAGATCAGGTTCCAGCATTCGCCTTAAAGGCGATACCAAATACCTTTTATGGAGTGGAAATTCAACTCTCTATGTTATTCATTACATCATGAAATGCAGTGTTTTTTTCATGTCTACTGTTGACTTGACAGCATTTCCACTTCAAGATGGTTTCAAATAGGAAATGTTTCTCTATCTGATCCAGGGACCCATAGACACTGTTGAAATTCCACACACATTTAAGATTATCCTAGAGGACATCACATCACCAGGTACTTCTTAATGCTAGTTATTAGGACGTTCTGGTGATTGAGCGGCTGTTTAAGTGGGCTCAGAAATGCAATTTTTCATGAAGTGGAATCAAATATGAATACTGACAATTACAGATTTTCAGGGAAAGTGTTTGTATTTCATGGATTTAAACACTTCTAATTCTGAATGTATTTTTTACAATATATACAGTGATGAACTAAGTTTTGATTACTAGGCATAAATATGTAATTTCTCCGAATTTTTAAGTGAACATGGAAATTCTGGTTTTGAATTATGATATAGCACCAGACCACTCAGATTTATTTGGGGATCAAAGTGGTGGCAGGTGATGGGGTTTAAAACATTATTTCCTACTTGCCTCTTTACAAGTGTGTTTTTGTTTCTGAATTACACAGCTTTGCAGACTTCTTGTTATGGCCTTGTCTCTGAAGATGATTTCTCTGTATCAAAAGTACCAAAGGCAATTTTGAATACTGTTCATTTTGGAAATGAGGTGGAGAGTTACCTGTAATTGACTTGGTAACATTACAAAAATCCTGGTACCTTCTAAGCTCGTTCGTAGATGGAACATACGTGGTAATCAGTGTTATGATTTATCTGCTGGAAGCTTTCTTGGTCCACTAGTGAACTGGAAGAAACTAAGGGGCATATTATCAAGAAACGAGGTTAACATTATCGCCGCTTTAGCAGCAGAAAACGGCAGCTAAAGCGGCGGTAATGGGCTTGATAATACACCCTTGTGAATTCCCTTAGAAGCCCATGTTCTGGTGTTACCCTGGGTTACTATGGGAATTCTCTACGGCGTATTATCAAGCCCATTATCGCCGCTTTAGCTGCAGTTTTCTGCCGCTAAAGCGCAGATAATATTAACGCCGAGCTTGATAAGATGCCCCTGGATTCACTGACAATGGTGTTAACACTTTCAATGCTTGAAACTATGGTGACAGTGACTGAAAAGGAAAAACATGACTTCAGGCCTGCATTAGTGTTATGTGAAATTTGGTATTTACACAAATGTTTAAAAAAATTAGGAAAAACTACAAGAAAGCTGGTGTTTAGCACTATAATTTTTAGGGAGATACATCCTCGTGTTGATTTTGAATTGTTAAAAAAGCAAGCGCTCAAACAGCAGCACTTAGGATTACAGATAAGGAATCCCAGGCATCTTTTGTGAAGACCCAACATTTAAAGGCAACTTCAGTCACATTTCTACTACATGTTCATGTCATTGGATGGTTCTGGGTGTAGAAACAGCATTGGAACATGCCAAGGCAGAACTCAAAGAAATTGAGGAATTAGAGAAGGAACTTCTAGGGGAGGACGGAGTTGCCGAGGCAAAAACAGTGTTGGATAAATTGAATAAAACTATTGATGAGTTTAATTCCTTTGAACTGAAGAAGAAAGCTGATAAGGTTACAAAAGACATTACGAATTTTTCTAAAGAAAGATCGTATCCGGGATGATCAGCTGCGAGGCCCAAGCCTGACTCCTCTGCTCTGGATGGATTAGCGCATAGTTCTGATGTCTCCCCAAATATCCGCAGAATCTGGAGCACCCGTGGCCCAGTGGGCCAAGGATCTGAGATGAACAATAAAGCGTCATCCGCATAGAGCACGATCCTATCCGAGCACTCGGGCGACCAGTCCAACCCTCGGAAAACTGCATCTAGGTAGAGCCACGCTGCCAAAGGCTTGATAGCTAAAGCGAATGAGAGCGGGGAGAGGGGGCACCCCTGTCTCATTCCCCTGCGAATGGAGAAGAGAGCAGAGCAATGTCCGGCCACGTGGACCGTGGCGGTAAGGTCCGTATATAACAGTTTCACGTAGGCTCAAAAACGAGGCCCCAGGTTAACAGCCTCTGAGAGTTTAAAAAGGGAGGTCCAGCTCAGCGAGTCAAATGCCTTATCTATGTCTGCCAGTAGGAAAGCCACGGCATCCCAGACTGTGGGCCTCTGCTACAGCATTATGGGCGCGTCTAATGTTGTGCCTGGTGGAGTGGTGTGATTCAGAAAAGGGGGTGGTGATGAACAGAGTGTCTGAATTAAGCCGACCACTCTTACCCAGTCCAAAGATCAGGGCTTGATCCATCACCGTTTTTTAGCTCACTGCACCATCCCAGCTCAGAACTTGGCTATATGCAAATTAGTCTGACCCTGGCCCAGTGCATCATGGGAACAGGGCAGACCAAACTACCAAGCCAATTCTTATACTGGGAAGGAAACAAGCTACCGGGGACCGGTTTCTGGCATTTCAGCCGTCTTCGGCCCGGCTTGCTTGAATCCTGATGGTGCAATGAGCTAGGGACTCACATCTGAGTATACCCTTCCACGCTTATGGTGGACAAAAATGATTCAGAAAAGGGGGTGGTGATGAACAGAGTGTCTGAATTAAGCAGAATCATTTTTGTCCACCATAAGCGTGGAAGGGTATACTCAGATGTGAGTCCCTAGCTCATTGCACCATCAGGATTCAAGCAAGCCGGGCCGAAGACGGCTGAAATGCCAGAAACCGGTCCCCGGTAGCTTGTTTCCTTCCCAGTATAAGAATTGGCTTGGTAGTTTGGTCTGCCCTGTTTCCATGATGCACTGGGCCAGGGACAGACTGATTTGCATATAGCCAGGTTCTGAGCTGGGATGGGGCAGTGAGATAAATAACGGTGATGGATCAAGCCCTGATCTTTGGACTGGGTAAGAGTGGTCTGCTTAATTCAGACACTCTGTTCATCACCACCCCCTTTTCTGAATCGATTTTGGCCACTATAGGTGTGGCAGGGTATACTCAGACATGAGTCCCTTTCTCACTGCTCCTTCAGGATTCAAGCAAGCCGGGCCGAAGACGGCTGAAATGCCAGAAACCGGTCCCCGGTAGCTTGTCTCCATTCTGGTGAAGAATTGGCTTGGTAGTTTAGTCTGCCCTGTTCCCATGATGCACTGGGCCAGGGACAGACTGATTTGCATATAGCCAGGTTCTGAGCTGGGATGGGGCAGTGAGATAAATAACGGTGATGGATCAAGCCCTGATCTTTGGACTGGGTAAGAGTGGTCTGCTTAATTCAGACACTCTGTTCATCACCACCCCCTTTTCTGAATCGATTTTGGCCACTATAGGTGTGGCAGGGTATACTCAGACATGAGTCCCTGTCTCACTGCTCCATCAGGACTCAAGCAAGCCGGGCCGAAGACGGCTGAAATGCCAGAAACCGGTCCCCGGTAGCTTGTCTCCTTTCTGGTGAAGAATTGGCTTGGTAGTTTAGTCTGCCCTGTTCCCATGATGCACTGGGCCAGGGACAGACTGATTTGCATATAGCCAGGTTCTGGGCTGGGATGGGGCAGTGAGATAAATAACGGTGATGGATCAAGCCCTGATCTTTGGACTGGGTAAGAGTGGTCTGCTTAATTCAGACACTCTGTTCATCACCACCCCCTTTTCTGAATCGATTTTGGCCACTATAGGTGTGGCAGGGTATACTCAGACATGAGTCCCTTTCTCACTGCTCCATCAGGATTCAAGCAAGCCGGGCCGAAGACGGCTGAAATGCCAGAAATCGGTCCCCGGTAGCTTGTCTCCTTTCTGGTGAAGAATTGGCTTGGTAGTTTAGTCTGCCCTGTTCCCATGATGCACTGGGCCAGGGACAGACTGATTTGCTTATAGCCAGGTTCTGAGCTGGGATGGGGCAGTGAGATAAATAACGTTGCTGCTTAATTCAGACACTCTGTTCATCACCACCCCCTTTTCTGGTGGAGTGGTGTGGCATAAAACGAGATTGATCTGGATGCACCAGATCCTGGATACAGGTGCGGAGGCAGTCGGCTAGATCCTTTCGTAGCCATTTAGGCTCAAAATTCAACAGCGATATGGGGCGATATGAACCCGGATCTTCTGGAAGGTGGCCCGGCTTGAGGAAGAAGACTATCTTGGAGTGTCGCCAGTCTGTTGGCAGAATACCCTGCTCTGAGGCCGCGTGTAGCGCCTTAAGTAGATGAGGGCCGAGAGTCCCCATATGCTGGTGCATGAAATCTCACAGGAACCCATTTGGGTCAGGCACACGTCCTGGGTGCGTATTGGATAGCTCTCCTGTAATAGCAAAATGTCAGCCGAATGTTGCTTTGCCAAGTGAGGCAACGCCCCAGTTTGACCTTGTTCAATAAACCCTGCACATTCCAGGTAAAAATGTTAGGTTCCCCCTACGAAGGATCACCCGCCGTGTGGGTCATGTCTAGTCCTCAAAGTGTAGTGCAAAAGATGATGTGAAGATGATAAGGCATAGTGGTGCTTGTATGGTGCGTAAACTGTCAAACAAAAAAAAAACACCAACCCCCGTCTCCCCATACTTCCCGAAACATGGAGTATCTGTCGTGGTGGAATCTCATCCCAGGCCCCAAACATGATGACCCAAGCAGTTCCCCCAATGGATCCCCCATTGGATCCCCCCTCCCAACATTACCCAACATAACTCAAAATGTTGAGGGCGTGTTAAGTTCAATACCTTCCAGGACAAACAATAGAGACCCCAGCCCCCAGGATCAAAAACATACTAACATGTGGCTGCCGCTAGTGTCTCGCCCAGATAGTGAAAGAACAGGGTAAAATAAGTCTTAGACCCCCAGGTCTACCTCAGTCCTTGGTGCCCGTCTGACTCTGAGCTCGCCAATTGAAGCAGGATATGTTTCGCCAATTAGTTGCGTCTCTGCCCTGCCGGCCACTCCTGTGTGAGCCCTGGGAAGAGTCTGAGTCTATATGGGGAGGCGAGTGCGGCTTGAGGTTGCGTCTCTCGTCCATCCACACAAACACTTCCTATGGGGGATCGAAAAAGAATGTTTGGCATTGTAGATCACCTTCATGCGGGCCCGGAGCAGTAGCGCATAGGATAAGTTCAGCTCACGTAGTCGTCATTTAGCCGCCACAAACGACTGAGGCCGCAGCTGGACTACCGGGTGTAGTCCGGTAAGACCATGATGGGATGGGATGGGGCTTTTTGTAGCCGGGCAAAACGGAGGATGGCGTCTTGGTGGCATAATTGAGTAGCCGGGCAATCACGAGCCTTCGACGCTCCCCAGGCGGCGGTCTCTTGGTAAGAACGCGATGGGCCCTCTCAATCACGAAGCAGGAAGATATGTTCTCAGGGGTAGCAATGCCTTGAGACAACCCGATAGGAAGGCATCCATTGAGAACCCCTCCGGGAAGCACACCAGCCGGATGTTGTTGCAACTGGCCTGCCCTTCTGCGTCCTCGAACCGTGGCGCTAGCTCTTGGGAGCTCCAACAGGGCCGCTGTATGCCCCACAGCAAGTGACCCACCGGAACAGCTGCTGGGGTCCAGCATCGTGTAGGATTCTGGCCCTGGAAGGGAGCGAACTACCGAGCTCCACAGAGACGTGTCTTCCATGTTCGGCTTCTAAGCCTCACCCCGCCTTGCTAAATTTGTGTTCAAAAACAAAAAAAGAAGAAAACAATTTAAAAATTGTTAAAAAAATCTTTCAGAAAAAAAACGTCATTGTTAGATCCACCATCTAGTCAAAGAGTTAACTCTGTGTTTTGAATGTGTCAGTGACTATATTGGGGTGAGTGTGGGTGTATCAGTGTGTGCCTCATTGTATACCTGGGTGTGTTGTTGGATGTATTAGTGTTTGGTTTGGTATGTCAGGGTTTGCTTTTGGGTATGCCTGGCTGTGCCAGTGATTCCATTAATGTATGCCTAGGTATGTCAGTGTATACATTAGTATAACCCTGGGTATGTTACTGTATACGTCAATGTGTATCTGAGTGTGTTATGGATGCATTCGAGTTAGGTTAGGTGTGTTAGTCTCTGTATTGGGGTATTCATGGGTATATCAAAGTCTGCATTGCTATATGCTTTGGTGTCTCAGTGTCTGCATTGGTAAATCCCTGGCTGTTACAGTTTGTGCCTGGGTGTTATTGGATGAAATAGTGTTTGGTTGGGTGTGTCACTGTCTGCATTGAAGTTTACCTGAGTGTGTCAGTGTCTGCATCGGTAAGTCTCTGGTTGTCTCAGTACCTGGATGTAGAGAAATGGGCTTATGTTGTAGTTACCCCACCACCCACACTTGTTGCTTCCTTATTAGCTATTGGGTGCTGATTTTCGACTCTGACAGTGGACTGAGGCCTGGTAACCAGACTTCAGGGCCAGTGTTCCTTTCCCTAAAACAAGGTGTTGCCTATTTGTGGCAAATTGGTAAAGGACTTTAGCACTCCTGTAAGTCCCTGGTAAATCGTATACCAGATACCTAGGGCAGGGGTACTACAGAGGGTCTCAAAGGGCTGTAGCATATCTTATGTCACCCTGAGGGACCCATATGCAAATTCCACACAGACTGCCTTTGCAGGCTGCATGGCATGGTGCAAACCATGAGTGAAAACATGACATGACACACTCCTTTGTATCATGCCAAAGTCACTGCATTTAATATATGTAAATGACCCCTCCAGAAGGCCTTTGAGCCCCAAGACAGAGTGCATAATATGTTATGTGAGGACATAGCCGCATTTGCAGATTTGCACCTGTGATGTCAATTTCTATTACTAGATATTGCAAGTGAGCTGGAAAGCCGACTTAGGGTATGTACTGGCCACGGGTGTAAACAAGTTCCCCAGCTACATGGTGGCTTTACTGAAAATAGGGATGTTGGGTATCAAACATCTCATGTTAATAAATCCACACTAATGTCAGTGTTAGATTTAGTAATATGTGTACACCGATGGAACCTTTGAAGTACACCCTAAAAACCTACCAGTTGTTGGTGTATCGACTGATTGGCTTTTGTCAGCCTGCCACCAGTGACACGTTTCTGACAAGGGTGAGTGTTTTTGCTCTCAGGAAGTCAGAACCAAAGTCTAGTCAGGCAGAGGGTGTTCACACCCCTTCCTACAGGATGACATGCAGATTAGCAATCCAAGGCTGGGGAGCTTCACAGAACCCACTGCCTTCGGAATACAAATCCAGCTTCTCTCAAAGGAGAGGAAGCTGACCCCCTTTGTCCAGAGCCTTTGTCACCTGGATGGGTGGGAAAATTAACTATGCAGGAGGTGTGTTGCACTGCCAGGCTGGACACACCTCTAGGATGATCAGCTGGAAATGAACACAACTTTAGAAATTCTGCCATATACTGTTTGGTGGAATTAGGAATTCTGGGACAGAGTGATGTCCACTTCCCAAGGGAAGTGGTCATCTAGGGGTTGCAGTGACCCAGGGGTAAGTAGTTCATTGGCTGCTTCCCCTCACTCCCCTTAACACCCCTAAAGTGAGTATTTAGGGGACCCATTGTTACCAGGAGTTTAAAGTGCAATGGATCAAGAGAAGGAGTGGAAAAAGAAGAGTCCTGCCATGAGAACTGAAAAGCAGCGACTGACTGGGCACCAACCCTACCAGCCTGACTTCTGCCCCAACAATTGTAGAAGAAGCAGACTTGTCCTTTGTCCTGCTGCTGTGCAGTCTCCAAAGAAACATAGAGGCCTGCCAGTACAGGTGCGGTCCACTGAGTTGTTGCTCCCTGATCCGCAAAATGCAGAAGCTCCCTGGGAAGATGACCCTGGCTCTTGAAGGTCAGATCTGTCCTCCAACTGAGTGAGAGGACACCAGTACCAATCAAAGCCACACCGGACCAATATCCGGGGGACTGTACCCCCTTGCAGCAGCCAGGGTTTGTTGTGCCCAGTCCGGACACCAAGAACCTAACTGAACATCGAGGGACTTCAGGGACCTTGAGACCCACTCTGTGAGTCACCCAGCTGTCCTGTTTGCCCCTCTTCTGCAAAACAAAGATCAAAAGTGAGTCTGTGACCACCTCCACCCGATGCCTCAAAGCACCTATGCACCTGCACTAAAGAGCCCATGGGAGGTGATGTGCCTATGGGGTCCTCCGATGCACAAGATCCAAGCCCACACTTGGATATGCCCAGACTGCACTTCTAGTTGCCACCTGTGGCCTCTTTCTGCAGGCCCCCCTCCAACAATGAGAGACTCCTGCACCAGAATCCAATGTTAAAAGACACCACTGCACCCAAGCCAGAAATCCTGAGCAGAAGTGGAACAAAGGCATCCCCACATGCCCAAGGATCTCAAGGGTCGAGCCACCCGTGGGTTTCCTTGGAAAGTGCTTACCTGATTCCGAATATCTTGGTATTTAAATTCACATAAAAGTATGGGTTATTTTCGTAAATTAGTGTCGGATTTCTTAATTGAGTGAGTGTCTCATTTACTGCCTTTGTGTGTGTGTAATCAATGCTTAGCACTACCCTAAGATATACCTAACTGCTCGTCAACACTACCACAAAAGAGAGCATTTAGGGTGTCATTTGTGTCACTGTAATTCCTTCGGGTTTGCCTTGACTCACTGCACAGTGTACCTCATGTTGGTGCACTATATAGAGAGCCAGCTACCTACACTGGGTGTGTAATTGGATGCATTGGTGATTGGCTGTGTCATTGTCTGCATTGCTGTGGTGTGTCAGTGTCTGCACTGGTAGGTCCCTGGATGTGGCAGTGTGTGTCCGGGTGTGTTATTGGATGCATAAGTGTTTGGATGGATAGGTCAGTGCCTGTGTTTGTGTGTAGTTGGGTGTGTCAGTAGATGCATCAATGGGAGCCTGTGTGTGTGAGTACCTCTATCTGTGTGTAGCTGGGTGTGTGAGTTGTAACTGCAGCATCTGTCCTTGGGTGTGCGTCCTCAAAATCTACAGATATGGAGCAACACTGCAAGAACAAATTAGTGAAAGATATCACTCCAATAGATGGTGCCATTGATCTGTATAAAAAGAAAAAAACATAAATATTAGTTTTACAATTAACAGAATTGCAAAAGTAACTTACACAATTTCATCAATGCATAAAGACATAATTCAAAGAAAAACCTAGCAATTTCTCATACTATAAGGTGTGTATTAATATAAATAAGCATTTCATTTTTCCTTTTTTTTTTACTGTTTTCCTCTTCTTTAAGTATACACTGTAAATGCTGTGCCTTTTAAGCACTCGTCATTGAGCAATGTGGAAAAAACAATCATATAGACTCTAGAGGAAAAAATAAAACGGCACACTATCTCATTGCCATTAAGGAACACTGTGCATTGTACTCATTACAAATAAAGAAATGAACATAACACAAATTATTTACCTATTTACAAATACAATTTTGTGCAAAACCACTTTAAACACATGCAGGTATATCTTTGCACCAGCAAGCACATAAGAAAGTGATGAATGCAAGTGTTTTAGAATTCCTTCAGGGGAAAAGAAGATAACAGCTAAATGTGTGCAGTGTAATATTTGTGGCATTCATTTACCCAGCAGCACTGCCAAGAAGTATTCACATGGGACAAGTTCTGATTGGAAACACTTAAAAACAATTCATGAACGGGTGTACAACTGAATGATACAGGAGACACTAGGTGCAGCACAATATTCCACCTGCACAACACCATTGGGAGCACATTCATGATCTGTAGTCATCACAATGCCAGCAGCCTGTAAAGATGTGAATGAGGTGGTTACTCACGGTGAGAAATGCCACATGTTTGTCAATTTAAAAATGTGTTCTTTGGGTTAGGTTGTATATAGATTCACAACATATGATGTACTTTTGAAATAATCATCATTGAACAGTTGGGAAAAAACAACCATAAAGATTGTAGTAAAAAAATAGAAACTGCAAACTATGTGTAAGTAAGTAGATGTTTGCAGGTGTAAATAGATCTGTCACTGACTATATGGGTTTTTGAGTGGGTGTGTCAGAGTTTGTTGGTATGTCAGTACCTATGTGAATGATAGTATAGGTGTGTGAGTACATGTATAAAAGCCTGTATGGGTGTATTTGTGACCCTTAACTTAAATTATTAATAAATATAGTTATAACTTTACGAGTACATTTTAGAATACAAATTGAACCAAATAATAAACAAACAAACATAACATACCTAATTTAACTCTTTACAAATACAGAAACACAATTAAACTTGAAGTTACAATTAACTACTATAGGATCCCACCCATGTACTTACAGTGCTGCTGTTTATTTACTTTGCCTCTCCAAATGTACAATGTAGAAGGAGTAAGTGAGCTTAAAATTTAAATATTTTATTAAAAAACACTAAATTTAACAAGGAGTTGGAAACAATTGAAAGAAATACGAACAAGAATGTTAATAAGTCGAGTAATACAGAATTTGGTATGAAAAAATCAGGGACATTAAGACAAGAAGAGCAGCACTCAAACAGACATGATATATTGAGAATGTGGGTGATAAAGTGTTTGGTCTGAAGGGCAAACTATTTATTATGATTCTAAACAGACTGAAAATACTGGATAAATCAGTGTTGTCTATGAAGTAAAATGCCCAAAAAAGACTTAATAATAAAAGTAACGTTTGCCAAATTTTCAAAGGAGAATGGTAGCGTACGTCTAGAACTGAGCCTTTCTTGAATGAAGAAAGCTACTTATAAGAGAATGAATAAATGATGCAGTTGAAACAACGGGTCGATGTTTTCAAGTAAAAGACAGTAGATCCATTACAAAAGAGGATGTGGTTCCTAGAAATACAGAGGAAGGAATAGCTGAAGAGGTACAAGAATGGTGTAGACATGCTCTTGTGTATAAATGGGTGTGCAGCAGTATTTGTAGTATTTGCGAGGAAGCAATTGATGCAATTGATGCCCATGTACTTGCAGTGCTACTAATCTATTTACTTCACCTCCGCAAATTTGGGATGAATGAGTACTGGTATCGTCGTCATGTCGCGCTTAAGTGCATGTTGCAAGATTTACAAACACCAACTTGGATTCTAACCCTGAGTTGTACAGAATATCCATGGGATCACTTACATTAATTTCTGAGAGAAGCAAACTCTAACATTAAAGATATCACCCTCTGAACTTCAGAAAGGACTTAAAGGTAGAGTTGCATATTTACCTTCGGGTACGCAATATTGAAACTGTGGGTGTAGAGGGAGATTTGGAAGAACTGTTTGGTATTCTAGGGAATGGTGTGAAAAACAAAAGAATCTGGCAGGAATTAGTGAATGGAAATAAGGTGAAGAAAGCTACATTATATCCTAAAGACAATATGTTGTCTACCACTGAAGCTGCATGGAGAAAAAATTGTTGCCTTCAAGTGGGCAGTTTGAAAAAGTGGATTGAAGTGGATCTGAAGAAATAAATGAGCATTACAATATCCATCTACTACATTCAAAAGAGGTTATGGGGAATAGAATTGAACTGTATCAGATGAAACAAGCATAATTAACTCCAATAAGTGTCAGGGGAAACGTGTAGAGGCCCCAGGCCTCATTTATGAGACTCCTTGCACCTCCGGAACATCACTTTTCTTGACGTTCCATGGTGCAGAAGCCTGCGTGATATTTATCAGGCAGCACTATGCCACTTTCTTTGGCTTAATGCTGCCTGATAAATATCAGTCCCTGGTGTGCAATGGGTGTTGCTGGGGGCGTTCCCAGCAACATCCATGGCCTTTTGACACTGCCCCAGATTACCGAGAAATAGTAAATCTGAGGCAGCGCCTAAAGCTTACGCCTCCCTATGGGATGCATAAGGTAGGCACAACGAGGAGAAATATCTTTATTTCTCCTCATTTTTCATTCTGCAGAACACATAGAAAGAGGAAAAAGCTTCTTGTGGTTATTTTTGTACAGAAAGGTTTCCCTTCCTGTACAAAAATAATCATCCCACAACGCAGGCACACTTGTACCATGGTGCAAAGGTGCCTGCATTGGCGCATGGCAGCCTATTGTGCACCTGTGCAGGGAAAAAGGACAGGAATGTGCCTCATCATATAGATACAGTGCATTCCTGCCCTTTTCTTTTGCCGTAGGGCAGCGCAGCAGGAAGGGCCGCTGCGCTTCCCTACAGCAAAACCTCATAAATGAGACCCTCAATGCTTTCCTCAACTATTTCAAACTGAAGAAGGCAGATGGTATGATGGCCGTCCTGTGCAAATACCTGCAGCAGACTACAGGTCAACAAGATTATATTCTGAGGACACTATGGGCCCGATGTAGGTAGGGCGTTACCGATCGGTAACGGCCGAAAATACCGATTTTTGGCCCTTACCGATCGGTAAACAGCCATCGAGATGTAGGGAACCAAAAACAGAAAGAATCGGATAGAAAACCGAATCGGAATGAGTACCGAATGGGAAAGAATCCGATACGTACATACCGAAAATCGGATATGTAACGAATCGGAAAACACCGAATCGGATGCAAAGACCGAATCGGTCCAATTACCGATTCGTTAGTGACACCGAATCGGAAAATCACCGATTCGGTCCAATTACCGATTCGGTACAAATACAGAATCGGACATGATCCGAATCGGAAAACATGCTGATTCGTATGAATCTCCGATCGGGAAATTCCCCGATTCCGACAGTTGGGGAGATGTAGGGAGGCACAGAAACACCGAAATCGGCTCAAAATCGGTAGAATTCACTCGGTATTTACCATGGATTGCAATCAGGTGGTAACCAACTCCAACCCATATAAACAGTCCCAAAATGCATTGCAACTTGCAGGATGGCAGCTTTCTATGTCATTGCGAGGCGGCTACGGCTACAGCAGGAAGGACAGAGGGAATGGCTAAGAAATGAACAGGTCTACAGACAGAGGATAACCCTGTTCATGCTCACTGAGGCTGAGATCCTACAGAGATACAGGCTGGACTCTGACACCATACTTGAGCTCATCAGGGACCTTAAGCCATTCTTGGACCACCACACCCCAAGGGCACACGCCATCCCTGCGCACGTCCAGGTGCTATGCAGCCTACACCTGCTTGCGTCTGGCAGCTATCAAAGTGGAGTAGCAGCAGCAGGAGGGGTGAGCCAGAGCAGCCTGTCAAGGTTCTTCCACATATTCCTTGACGCCATGATAGACAGGATGGACCAATATATCTCTTTCCCTGCAACCCACGCAGAACTGCTACAAACTAAAGCTGACTTCTACCAGATGGCACAATTTCCCCAAATCATCGGTTGCATAGATGGCACACACATTCCGATTTGCCCACCAGCGGACACCGAATACATATACCGCAATCGGAAATCTACACACACCATCAACGTGCAGGTGATCTGCAATGCCAAGTGCACCATCACAGACCTGGTAGCAAAATTTCCAGGGAGTACCCATGACTCCTATATATTCCAACAGAGCGGCATATATGCACGGCTGATGGCTGGCGAATTTGGAGAAGGATACCTCCTAGGTGAGACACATCATCAGACCCCCATAACACATAGTAGGTAGGTGGAATACATGTATGCATGTGTCTAATGTGACCCCTTTCTCTTCCAGGCGACAGTGCATATGCCCTCCGCTCATTCATACTCACCCCCTACCTCAACCCCTCCACACCCAGCCAAAGGAGGTATAACCGGGCCCACATACGCACAAGGAATGTTGTTGAACGGACCTTTGGCATCTGGAAAAGTAGATTCAGATGCCTGCACAAGAGTGGAGGTGCAAGGCAGTATACCCCCATCACCTGCTGCAAGATCATAGCTGTATGTGCAATGTTACACAACCTTGCGGTCAAGAAGGGCACTGAGGTGGAGTTGTCTGACTACGAGGACTATGACGACGACGAAGCTGTGCCACTGACACAGCCAGCTGGGGTGTGTACGCCAAGTGATGGCAGATACAGACGTGAGGAGATCACTGAGAACTATTTCTGACTGAGTACAGATGCAAAGACAGCTAAATGTTGCTTGCAAAAAATCAAATTTTAATAGTGTTGCACCACACTTACAGCACTGATGTGCATCAAAAAATGGAGTATGTAAAATCAAATAAAGTCCAGGGTTCTGGTTGCCTCATCCCCCCTTGCCAGGCTATTTTTTTGCCCGCTTGCCAGACCCACTGGGGTGTCCCTCAGCCCTCTCCGAATGACCAGCAACATCAGCGGATCGCCTGGTGCTCCTCCGTGGCTCAGATGCAGCGCTGGCCGGGCTGCTGCGGCTGCTGCTGTCTCCAGCATCACCCAGGTCCAGGGCAGGATTGGAGGCGGTGTTTGATATTATCATGGCCTCCATAGCCGTGGTGATCCTGGCCATCCCCCTAGTGAGCTCAGCCGTATGCTGACTGAGCACAGATTCTTGGTTGGAGCTGCGATGGCACAGTTGTGCCGTCGCCGCTGCAAGGCGGGCCATGGCCCGGTTCAGCACCCGGGCATCCCTCCTGCGCGCCAGCTCATGCTCCTCCTGTCTGGCAGATGAGTGGGTGATGGCAGTGGTCAGCCTGCCTAACCCTGCTGCCACCTCCTTGTTGGTTTCCACAACAGCCTGGAATCCCTTCACCAACTCCCCCATCTGCATGTTGTGCTGGAGGAGCTGGCGTTGGCAGGCCATGGTGGATCTGGCCTGTTGCCTCTGGATTTTAACGATTTGTCCCTCCAGGCCCAGGAACACACTGCCCTCCCGTGCTGGTGCAGCAGTGGTGGTGATGGCACGGCGTCGGGCACTGCTGCTTCCGGCCTGCTGAGTGGGCTGGGGTGCCACTGGTGGGGGTGTGAAGCTGGCCGGTCCCTGAGCCCCTGCTCCCAGGACAGGTTGAACAGGTGGCAAGGCCACGGTTGTGGCAGGAGCTGGTGTAGGCGGGATGGTGTGCCTTGTAGGGGAGTTTTCTGGTGAGAATTGCAAGGGGGGTGTGCTGGGCAGTACTGGGGAGTGGACTGCTTGGAAGTCAATGACCAGGACTCCCTCCATTCCTAGCCCTGGGGTGTCGACTTCCTCATCCTCCTCCTGGCCAGCCTGGCTGGTGCTCGGCCCTGCGACTGCAGTGTTGGACGTTGCTGCTCCCTCTGCTGTCACAGTTGTTCCGCCTGATGGGGCCCCTAGGTACAAAGAAGCATTTGTAAACTGAGTGCCGATGTATTACAGTCAGTACAATTATGGCATTCCACATGTCCTTGCATCTCCTTACACCGTGTCACACTGTTTCCTGTCTTGTGATTCTGCACTGACATATTTGGCTAACTTCTGCTGACTACATGTACCATGATGCTTGTCTCTTGTATGTTGGTGACAGTACAGTGCTGGTGTTTGCCTATGCATTGTGTCTAATGGGGAGGTGTCTGGTAGGGTGTGTCATGATGCGCATGCTTCTTACCTGTAGCTGTGGCTCTCGCAGAGCTGTCCAGGGTCCCGATTCCAACGACACTCTCCCTCTCAATGGTGCTGGAGACCATTTCCTCCAGCTCGGTGAGGGGTGGCGCCGGGTTGTTGCCTCCTCCAGTGAGTCCAGCCTGCCTTTGTATGTCAGCCAGCTTCCTCTTCGTGAGGCTGCGGATGTCATAAAACCTTTTTTTCAGTTCCTCTATGGACCTGGGGGTGACACCCGCAGCATTCACCTTCTGGGCGATGTCGGCCCAGATTCTCCTCTTGGTGCTGTCTGGCACGTTGAGGGACAGCTTGCCAAACAGCTGGCGGTGCACCCTCACCACCTCCTCAACCAGCACCTGAAGTTCGGTGGTGGTGAACTTGGGCTTCCTCTTCTGGGAGGACTTCTGGCTTCCTGACTGCTCTGCCATGTTCTCAAGTTCAGTTGGCAACCTCCTTCTCCCACTGCTGCTAACTGTGAGTGTTGGGCTCAGGCAGGCTTTCCAGAAACTTCTTAATTAGCTGCACCTGCCAGGGTTGCCACTCCCTGTTTGGGTGGGGGAGGGGGAGCCATCTCATTGGCTGAATCGCCTATTGCCGAATCGGCTTTTACAGATTCGGTAATATCCGAATCGGTAAAATCCGAATCGGTATTATCCGAATCGGTAAAAGCCGATTCGGTTCATTCAATGCATTCCTATGGGCTTTTTCGCCATGGGTCTGTTTTCATGGCTACGAATCTATGATTGCCGAATCGGATTTTACCGAATCGGCTTTTACCGAATCGGTATTCGCCGATTCGGGAATATCCGATTCGGTGGTAGCCGATTCGGTGATTTCCGATTCGTTGTTGGCCGATTCGGTACTTTCCGATTCGGACCGAGCAGAATCGGAACGTACCGAATCTCATTACCGATGCCGACCGAATCGGTATTCATTCGTTTTTTTTTCCCTACATCTCGTTTTCCGATTTCAGAATACCGATTCGGCCCGCCTCGGTATTTTGAAATCGGAAAATCGCGTTTACCTACATCGGGCCCTTAATTTCATATTCCATATGAATTCCATCTGTTGTTTGAAACAACTTGCTTCTTCTATGTTCTCTCTGAAAAAGAGAATAAGTATATAACTGTAGAAAACACCTTCTTAAAAACAACAGCACTTTTAACAAACATTTAAAAAATACCCCACAAAATCCTCCCAGCAGTAGTCACAGCTGCGGACTAACCCTGAATTTCAGCCTCCTTCATAGTGGGATACCTCTACCTCTTCCAGTTCTCTAGAGCCAGTACGCCACCCCTCCCATCACCACAAATGTGAATCCAAAAATACCCCTACTATCCTCCTCAGAGATCCTCTGTACCTATACAGCTAGTTCTTATGCATGAAATAACCTGTCTATACTCTGAATATATGAACTTTTTCTTCTGCACTAGACGCAGTAGTTGTGTTCCCACCATTTTTATTAGACTCAAACAGTTATTTGGCTTTTAAGTGTACTTCCTTAACACTCCAGACAGCAAGACCCTTTTCAACTCCAAGGTTCTCTTAGCCTCTGCTTTTCTCTCCCCTGCACACAGCTGGGCCAGCTGCAGCCTCAGGTCCTACTCAACCTATCTGCCCTCAAGGTCCTCAGAGGTCTAGGTTTGGGAGGAAACAGTACTTCTTGCACTGTTTCAAATAGAGAAGTCTCTCTCTGCAGGATCCCTTCTGTCCTCTGGAGACTTTACATACTCATTTCCCCACTCCTCTCCCTCTTCATGAAACCCACTACCATTTGGCGCCCTGATTCTGAGGACAACTACAATCAGGGTTCTCCCTTTTTTAGAGTGCTGCAGTAGTCCTCGTCAAACTCTTCTTGTGGTGCAGATTTCATTCTGTGGATCTCCCCTCAAGGCTCTAAAGGAGAACTAGTACTCGAACTTCGACATGCACATGAGAAAATGGATGTGTGAATGGCTGCGTGTATGAGTCAGTGTAGCAGTCACTGTCTGGCTAAATCAGTGATGGGTACATAACTGCTTTTGTCAAAGTGTAACTGAGTCTATAAGTGCCTCCTTGACTGTGTAAGAGTGTGCAAATGACATACCAATAAATGTTGTACCTAATCAAAAACACCCACCTCTAACTTCAAAGACATTTAGTCATACTAGCATAATAAGATTAATATACATTTAATATAACAATTCCTCTTTCTCCTTTCCTGTCCACTGTATTTTTAGTTAATAATCTCATCTTTGTTCCTTTCTAATATACTGTCTCAAAGCTACTTTTTCCTACACCTTATATACACTCACTATTTTTTCTTTAATATACTTTTATATACAACAACCTAATTAACACACCTGTAAAAGCTGTTTACCATTCTCGTAGTTTTACTAATGAGTCTAGTAACATCTGTTTTCATTCCAAATCTCCAGTCACAACTCCTGAAAGCCACCTCCTCTCTCTGTGTCGTGTAGTCCCTATAAAAAGTATACAGGATCTGCGCATATAAACAACATACATGTAGGATTGGTGTCAGACGAACTCTGATCACCCCCACTGGGTATGTTGGCTTTTTTGGTCCAACTAGTTCAGAGTGCCACTATACTCTCCTCTTATCGTGGAATCAATATACTACCTTTCGCTCAGTCACTTGTGCCTACTTAGCTTGTCTCAGAGAGAAACACTGAATAAAATAGGCTGGGAGTTTTCAATAAGCATTTATTGAACATGTGTTATTCTGGTGTAGAATAGATGTGCTGCAAGAACCGTTAGACAGTATAAGATGTAAATGATTAGCAGTACTATAAAGGTTAAAGGATGGTATAGTTCTACCATATTACTAAATTCATGAATACAGTCAAGTATATAAAACACATGCTAAAAGATGAGTACTCCTACGATGTCTCCCTAACTAGATGTACCTAAGTGTACCTGGCATGGGTGTAGGTGTTAAGCCAAGAATCCCTCTAGGATTTAGTCAACCACATTACCTGAAGTGTGAAATTGTGGAACCCTGTCCTGGTCTCGAGTTGGACACCCCACGAGGGATGTTAGACCACTGCGAGTTGGAGTGACTGCATGCAGGAACCTCAGCATCTTCTGGTCAGTGTGTCGGCAGGGAAGTCTGGGGCTCTTCTGCCTATCTTTGCAAGATGTTATGTATATATACCCATAGGTCTCCCCAGGGGTCCTACCTTGCTATATTACTGTGTTGGCCTAAGGATGACGTCGGCCTTGAACTTTATACATAGATTTTAACCAGGAGATGGTAGTCCTGCTTTGCTTCTAAGAATCCTCATGCATAATGTATGAGATTTTGAACTAGGGAAATCCGCGTTCTGAATGAAGTGTAATATCTAAGTAAAAGGTCAGTCCCTGCAAACCGTGAGAAGTGTATTGTAGGGAGAGAATATTGGTGAAGGGTAACAAGTTTAACAAGGCATATATTATGGGACCTATATGGAATATAACAACTGTAGAAAAGCAGCTAAAATGGCTACCACCTTACCATGTGCTCTTACATATGCTGATTTGATGATCTAGTTTACAAATCATCGGCTTTCTTTCATCTTCATTATTTGTTATACCTCTTCTAAATGGTCAGTATTTCTTTAACCCATTCCATGTTTTCTGCGAAGAAGCCCAATTCAGTTTTTTTTTAATGAATCCGTGAATCCACTGCAACACTCATTATGGCCCCTCCCCCATGTAACTTTGCTGCAAGACTTGTGCATTTACATGGGGACCATGCTGAGCACAGCGAAATCTAAGCATATCTTGTGAATGACCAAAAAAAAAGTTTTCTGGCTTTTTCCTGCCCATTAAACATGCTTTCACCAGATAAATAACACATGCAAGGGGAC
The DNA here is from genome assembly GCF_964263255.1 of Lissotriton vulgaris. NCBI lineage: Eukaryota > Metazoa > Chordata > Amphibia > Caudata > Salamandridae > Lissotriton > Lissotriton vulgaris. Next base: position 1,012,127,776 of record NC_141699.1, on the reverse strand, counting down.
AAAGGGTCTTAAAAGGTCTCACCTGCCCCCCGTAATGTGAATACAACCAACATTTTACTTCTAAGGACTGTTTTCTGAGATATAAAAAGGTGGGTGCAACTTTTCTGTTTTGCTGGGGTTGGAACTCAAGACTTCCAAGATAGCACATGAGATAACAGACAGCATTCTGCTTTCAGAGCTGCCATGGCGTAACCGCTCCTCTCACTTTGCAGTCCCTCTCCTGAACATCTGTGCTTTATAAACTATGCATCGATTCAGCAAAATAAGAATATTTTGTCTGTTTGTCATACAGATATTTTAGGGGAGGGGTGTAGAAATTGGATTTACTAGTTTCTTATTTTATCTAGAATTTAGCAGAAGTTAATTCTTATCTATTTTTAAGTCATTTGTCTAGACCGCTTTAGCTGTGGCATGGAGCTTCTGTGATTAATATACAGAGCTTTTTTGTGGGCCAGCCCCTTCAGTCATTGTTTACTGGAAAATGCATTCACAGTATAGATCTGACCACAGCACAGTGTATAAAGTGTAGGTCACTGTGACAGCTTCTTTCAGCTATTACTTTGTTGGAAATGTCTTTCACACTTTGACTCAACCTACTGGACACCCATCAATATTTTGAATTCCATTTTCGAGAAACAAACATTTTTATCCTATCAAAATCTGAGTCCATATCACTTACTATAACTTACGTCTTCAAAATGCCCTGCTTATAACCTTCCTTCATACATCGGTCATGGCATGGTCAGTGACATCACCGATGACATCCCTGATGGTATTGCAAATTAATTAATTGATGACATGACTGATGACATCACCCACATCTCCATTCCTACCCACTCATACACTCACCCACTTACACACCCATACACCCACTCACTCACCCATACACCTCCTACTCACAATGCCACTCACTCACTCACACAGCTACTCATACACCCACTTAATCACCCATACAGCCACTCACCCATGCAGCCTCTCAACAGAGCCACTCACACACCCACAGAACCAAATGCATACCCATTACACAACCATACAAGCTCTCACACATCTACTCACTCACCCATTGAGTCAGTCAAACAGACATTCACTCTCCAATACAGCCACTCACGTACTTACAAAGTTAACCAAACACTCAATAAAACAGCCACTCATCCACCCACATAGCCACTTACACACACAATCACTCACCCATACTGTCAATCACCGACATTCATTCAGCTACTCACACACCCACCCATACATCCACTCACACACACACACTCATTCACCTATACAGCTACTCAGGCAACCTTTCACTCACCAATAAAGCTACTCACACAGTGTTCACCCACCCATACAGCTACTCACACAGCCAGCCAGTTATTCACTCATACAGCTACACACACACACTTTATCACCCAACCAGCCACTCACACATCCATACAACCAATCAGACACCCGTTAACATGCAGTCACACAACCACCCACATATGTTAGCAAAAAGTATCACTTATTAGTAGTACACAAAGTATACTAATTTAACTTTTGTCATACCTTAGTATATATGTTGACACTCACAAACGTTTAGAAAACGCTCACAATCATTGGATGATGGCATCAGCGGCCATCAATGATGTAATTTGTGATGTCATCAGTGATGACACAGACCATGTTATGAGTGATGTAATATGTGAGGTCATACGCAGTTTGATGCGGGCGTAAGTTTGGGTTAGCGCAGGTAACTATAACTGCTGAATTTCTATGGTTTTGCGCGTGTATAATCTGAGCCTAACTACTACTTTCCTGTAACGTTAGTTTTTTTAGTGAATTTCTAAGTTTTTTTAAAGTTCTATTTCCTAACTAAAATGTACCTGTAACCTTTGTTTTTTTAGTGAATTTCAAAGGTTTAATACATTTTATTTTCTAACAGTAACCTGTAATCTATGAGATTGGGTGTGTGAGTGGGTGTATGAGTGTGTGAGTGTCTCTGTGGGTCTGTGGGTAGGTGTGTGAGTGGCTGTTTGAGTGGCTGTATGGGTGTGTGAAAGGGTCTATTAGGGTGTGTGTGACTGAGTGGTTCTGTGAGTGAGTGTATGAATGTCTACGTAGGTCTGTGAGTGGGTGTGAAAGTATCCTAGTCAGTCTGTGAGTGGGTGTGTGAGTATCTGAGTTGTTCTTGTGAGTGGGAATATGAGTAATTATGAGGGCCTGTGAGTTGGTGTGTGAGTGCCTGTGCTGGTATTTGAGTGGGTGTGTGAGTGCTTGTGCGGATCTCTAAGTGGGTGTGCGAGTGTCTGTGTGTGTCTATGAGTGGATCTGTGAGTAATTATGTGGGTGGGTATGTACCTTCCTGTATGGGCCTGTCACTGAGTGTGTGAGGTCTGAGAGGGGCTATGTGTGGGTGTCTTGGTATCTGGGTTGGTCTCTGAGTTGGTACGTGAGAGCCTGTGCATCCATGTAAGTGGCTGTGTGAGTGCCTGTGCAGGTCTATTACTGGGTGTCTGAGTGGGTGTGTGAGTATCTCAGTGGGTCTGTGAGTGGGTATCTAAGTATCTGTGTTGGTCTGTGAGTGGCTGTCTGAGTACCTGTGTGCCGGTGTGGGTCTGTGAGTGAGTGTCTGTGTGGGTCTGTGAGTGCCTAAATGGGTATATGAATGGGTGTGTGAGTGTCTAGCTGGGTCTGTGAGAATCTGTATGGGTCTATGAGTAGAAGTGGGAGTGTCTGTGTGGGTGTGTAAGTTCCTGTGTGAGTATATGAGTAGCTGCAAGAGTGTCTGTGTGAGTCTGTGAGTGGGTCAGTTAGTGTCTGAGTGGGTGTGTGAGTGTCTGTGTGAATATGAGAGTATGTGTGTAAATGCCTGTGTATGTCTGTAAGTGGGAGGGTGAGTGCCTATGTGGGTCTGTGAGTGGGCCTGAAAGTACCTGCATGTCTCTGTGAGTCGGTGTGTGAATGCTCCCTGTAGGTGTGAGAGTACCAATGTGGATGTTTGAGTGGGTCTGAAAGGATTTTTTTCAAACTGCATCAATATTCACTGATCTGTTGCAGATTTACATGGGGCCCAGACTGAGCCTCACAGGGGACCCATAGATTCCTGAAGTGGAAAAAAAGCTACATAGCTCAATTGTAATTAATATAGGTCCCCCTGACACTCCTCTAATGCATACGTATACCCTGACCCCTTTAATCATTTTACAGATACATTTTAGGACCCCGGGATCATTCCCCAATGGAGGTCTCAACCTGCTGGTCAGGTTGTGGTCAACCAGTCACGGCATTGCTCAGATCCACTGCGGGGCTCTGCATCCCTAGATACTTATATTGCTTTTTCCATTAATATCTAAAAACCTGAACGGATTTACACTAAATCACAAAAAGCACGCTTTCTGGAGCAGAATTTAGCTTTCCACCAAATTTCATGTAACTACATTCAGCAGTTCGGGCTGTAGTTATTTCTAAACTCTCTGTGGGAATTACAGTGGAAAACACACTTTTTGGACTATCCCCCCCCCCCTTTTTTTCTCACTGCCCGCTTAACAGACACCCCCGAAACTTTTTATGGACAACTATACAAATTGGGTACTTTTTTGATAACATTTCATGAACATCTGTCACAAGGTGGCAAAGTTATAAAAAAAAGTTTTAAAAAATGTTCTCTGAATACTATACATATATATATCCAAAACAGAAGGCATTGGATCCAAGCCTCAAGGTTCTAAATGTTGTAAATTGCACAAATAAAAGTGGCAGCGTGCATCTCCAACTAAATCCTGACGCTTTTTTCAGTTTCCATTAACGAGCCTTGATCACAGGTGAAAGGGGATATCACATAAAGTATCTACTCAGTTTAAATGCAGAGTATAATGCACTTAGTAGTCCTTAAAAGCTTAAAAACTACAGTAACCAGTATACACCATGAGTTAAATACTCAGTCCTGCATGCACTTTGCAGTACGTACATTATTTTTTTCCTAAATATAATTTTTATTGGCATTTACGGTATTTGTCACAGTACAATGCATGTATTTCCAGATCAACAGCTGGTATATGGTTCCGCGGCCCGACGCACTCAACTTCAAATTATTAAAATCAACTTAAAAAAACATACACTCAGCCTTCCCAAGAATTCTGTGCGTTCCAGCTAGCAGTTCTTCAGCCTGTAACGATCCTTGTCTATCGAGTACGGTGATTTAGTCCCATTGCAGTAAAGTATTCTGTGGGGAGTCACTAAGTCCGGTGTCCATACCATCACTGTTGCCCTACCAAGCTTGCGTGTATCACATTTGCCTCAACATGAATCCATGAATGCCAAGGAATAAGAGCAAATCCAATACAACAAAACCGTAAGGCATCCAGAAAACTTAGATGTATATCCCAACTTAGGCCCAACTGGAGCAGCTAGAGCAACTAGGGGTCCACTGTCCATAAAGTAGTTCACTGCAGATCTTTGCCTGTCTGCGGGGGCAGTCCACCACTGGCGAGCTGGACAACTCTGGAGGGAGGAGGGAGAGGGGGGCGGAGAAGCATGGGAGGAGATCCACAAGGGAGGCGGGCCGAAGGAGGGGAGGAAGGGGGAGGACCAGAGAGACCACCCTGGGCAACCGTGTCTCCCAGCGGGCCCATTCTCATCCAATCCACCTGGCCTCTCTGTTATTTAAGCACTCAGGGGCATATTTTCAAGGGGGTTTATCTCCACTTTTTGGCTTTAAAAGCCAAGAAAGCGGAGATAAATATATCTCCCTATTACCTAGCTGTCGCTAACACTAGTTAGCGACAGCTAGTAGGAGATAGCGACCATCTTGGGCCCCACTTTGCATGTCAGTGATATTTATCACTAATGGCATGCCAAGTGGGCGTGCCAAGATGTTAGCAACTGGAAACATTCGCTAACATCGCTATCTCCTATTATCAACTTTTGGAGATATTCGCGCTAAGCGTGAATATCTCCAAAAGCCTGCCCTGAGCAGTTCTTAGCCATGTTATCCAATGGGAGGTGGATAACATGGCTAAGAGCATTAGCTCGGTAATGCATGAATATCGCTGACTTTTCAGCGATATTCATGCATTGCAGCCAATTTTTATCGCATTTGCGATAAACCTTGGTAATACCAAGGTTTATCTGCGATAAAAATCACCGCAGCTCAGCGGTAAATTTTTGTCCCTAACCAAGCAATAGCGATAATTATTGCTATTGCTTGGTAATATGCCCTTCAGTGACACCTCGGCCTTCGTTAAGTTATCCCTTGCCTCTCGCGGTGTGTCTGTTTCAGAGTTCTCCGTCTGTTCGTCCGAGTCAGTTACATTTCGCGCTTCCCACGCCTTCAGTATATCCACCCACAGTTCTGCAAATAGCTTGTGCCGTTTCATGACCCTATTCTCTTGAAGCAATGCCCTCTCCTCAGCTGTAGCCCAACATGTGACATCATATTCCCAGTCCACTATTAATGGGCACCCTGCTGCATTCCACCTCAGTACTATTCTCCGTTTTGCTAGTAAGAAGGCCAGATCTACATATCTATGCCCCAGTCGCTTGGATTTGGGCCTCAGAAATTGTCCCAACAAATAAGCCTCCGGGCAACACTGCAGACTGTGAGCCAGAACCCTATTCACTGTCTTCACAACCGTGGTCCAGAATTGTTGGGGCTTCGAACAGGACCACACCATATGATCAAAATTGGCATCCACTGCTAAGCACCAGGCACTGGTCAAATCATCTCTCTTATACATAACATTCAGTTTGTGCGGTGTGAAGTAAATTCTATGCAGAATATTAAATTGGACCAGTTTAAATACTGCATTTCTGGATACCTTCATAGGGTTGCCTAAAACCTTTCCCCATTCCTTCTCTGTCAGTGGTCTACCCAATGTACCTTACCATCACTCTTGTGTTTGGAGAAAAAGTATCCTCGGCATCTCAACTATTGCCCGATACAGCCATTTCACCAGGTGTCCCGCAGATCCCATCATCACCATTGCTTGGAGCACTGCATGTGTGGTGGGCTCCCCCGTGTCACTCCCCCACTGTGCCGCAATTGCCCCCCTTACTCTATGATAATTTAAAAACTGTCCTAGCGGCAGGTCGTGATATTCCAAAAAGTCGTCCAGCGGGAGCAACACCCCATCTTGGTAACAATCCCTGACAGAGAGGACTCCTGCCTGTTCCCAATCCCCCAGTTGATGTTGCATGAGAGGAGGGCCCAGTCCCTTTTGCCGTATCCCTGTGAGTCACATCTGTCCCAACACGTCATTGCTACCTTGAGAAGCACTCCCATATGTTGAATTTTCTGGCGAGGATTAGGCATCCTGGCAAGTAGGGTTCCCCGAGCTGTGTTAGCCGGTAATGTTAACGTCTCCAGTCCCTGGCCCTCTAGCCACCGGGCCAGCCATTAGAGCTGCGCTGCTAATTAATAGGCTTCAAAATCGGGAGCACCCAATCCCCCACTGGTCAACACCATTCTTAGGGTCCACAGGGACACCCAGTTATGTCACACCAGTTCCCTCAACAGTGTGTCCAGAGCCCAAAACCAGCTCCTCAGAATCACCACAGGAAGGTTAACAAAGAAATACAAAGGTCTCAGTAACACCACTATCTTCGATAATGCCACCCGGGCCATTACAGGTAATTTAAGTCAGCGCTAAAAAGACACATTCGACCGCAAGGCTCTCAACGCTCCTCCCAGGTTCCCCTCTAGCAGGTCTAGTTGCCGATGGTAAATATGTATTCCCAGGTATTAAAAAGAAATTGGTGCCCACTTGAGTTCCATCGGGTGGTCAAACGGCCTATTAACATCTGGTCTCAGCTTGAATATAATTTTTTTGGTGTTGACGCATGGCCCCGAAAGCGCCGCAAACTCTTCCAGAATGCGCAGCACTGTCTGGACCCCCTGGGATCCGCTTCGCAGATACACCAGGATGTCATCTGCATATAATGAAACAATATGCACCGTCTCTTCAAGTACAAGGCCGATGTTCCTGCCCTCCTGCCTAAGTAGTTCCGCCAATGGCTCCATTGCCAAAGCGAAAAGCAATGGTGACAAAGGGCACCCCAGACGTGTTCCCCTATGTATAGGGTACTGGGCCGATACCACACCTCCCGTACATACTCTGGCCCTCGGCCTCGTATACAACAGGCGGACCCATTTTAGCCATTCGTCTCCAAACCCCATCCGCTTCATCACCGCTAAAAGAAAGTCCCACCAGAGAGAGTCGAAGGCCTTTTCCAGGTCCACAACCATTACTACTGCCTCAGGGAGCATCTCTAGTTCTCAATGATATAACACATAGAACAACCTCTACAAATTAGTAGATGCCAATCATGATGGAATGAATCCATTCTGGTTGGTGTGGATCAATCTCAGCATCAGGGGCAGAAGCTGGGTCACCAGTACCTTGCTGAGTGCTTCAAAATCAAGGTTAAACATTGACAATGGCCTAAAATCTGTTGTATCCATGACCTCTTTTTGGTTTTGGGCAATGGGACCACCAGTGCCTCCCTAACTGATGGTGGAAGTTGTTCGATCCGAACGCTGCACATTTGCTCCAATTTCTGGTCCAAGATATCTATTAAGGTTCTAAAAATTCGGCCGGGAGGCCATCTGGTCCCGGTATCTTTCCCCGTGCTATTTATAAACAACAGTGGTCCTTAGGGGAAAAAAGTCAAGGGACAATAAAATATAGACACAATCGTAACTATTTTGAGTTTTTTAGACCTATGGGATGTTGTGTCCTTCATGCACGATCGCAGTGGAGGACACAACATCCCTGGCTACCTAGCTTTGGACTATCTTCCCGGTTCATGGACTAAACCCATGAATATTCAGCTGATTCTGGCTACCAGAACAGTCCACCCTCTTGGCCCGTCATGCCGTGTAATTAGCAGTTTCTGGCGATGGTCCGAATAACCACTGGACTACACTACCTAGAGGCCTCCGCTGCCTACTAGTGGTTGGTTTGACCAGCTGGAATCCATTCCCTCACCTTCCCTGGCAAATAAGGCTATCTTTAGGCATATATTATGTCCTGATGATGATTCGCATGACTAAGGAAGCGAATCGAAACACCGTTGACACCCTTCAAACACCTTATACTGAACAACATGTGTATTAGATGTGTAAAGGTGTTCTGGTTTATTGTTGTTGCTGTACTTTGACATTATCAAATTGGAAGTGCAGCTAACCTCCTGCTTTTGCCTAAAATGCTCCCTTGTTTTAGTTCCCCTGTGTCTGTATGTCATTGTGTGACTAGTGGGAAACAGGCTTGTGCCCTGCCTTGTGCATTTGTTGTAATAATTGTGTTATTGATCAAAAAGTAAATATCAGACCTCTATCCGGCTGGATAGATCTAAAAAACCCAATATAGTTACGATTGTATCTATATTTTATTATCCCTTGACTTTTTTCCCCTAAGGACCACTGTTGTTTATAAATAACTATTCCCAAGGTCCTTGGTTGACTTAATTGGGTTCCCTTGTTGTCCATACTCATATCATAAATGGCAGCTCAAATTTCCTGCAAGGCCATTTTCGGCACAAAGGTCTCCCGTGCTGCACGATCTAAAATCTGCAACCCCAAGCCCTCCAGGTATGACACTGTCCTAACTCCCTGAGCTTCCCCTGGGTCTCTGTTAAGCCACTCAGTACAACCGAAAGGCATCGTTGCTGCCCCTTCGGGGAGTGGAGCACTTGATCAGCAGAGTCTCGGACATTGGGGACCGGGGTTCACCCGCCCTCGGGCCTAATCAATCATGCCAAAAGTCTCCCTACTCTGCCGCCCTCTACGTGCTGTTGTTCTTGGTAAGCTTGGGTGTCCAACGTCCTCAGCCTATCCCAAGCAGAAATATACGTGCTCTTAACTGCTGCTAAGCGCCTCTGGGTGTTCGCCCCTCCCCCAGATTCCCTAACAACAATATCTGGGTTTCTAGGGATTCAAGTTCATGATGAATTTCCTTCCTGGCACCCACCATCTGACCCATACATTGCCCCCTGACCACCACCTTAAAAGCGTCCCACTCCACGAGAGTGGAGCTAGCCGTCCCCTGATTCATCTCAATGTACACCGTTATTGCCCCGGAGAGCATCTGTCTTAAGCCATCATCCTCCAGGAGATTGGGGTCCAGCCTCCACAGCAGTATGGGGGTCATTTCAGGGGTGGGGGTAAATTGCAATAGTAGTGGCCTATGATCTGAAATGGATCTCCCCAAATATTCCGCCTTTGTCAACATCGGGGCAAACCTGTCAGAGCAGAGAAACATATCTAATCTAGTGTGTACATCATAGAGCCTGGAGTAGTAGGAGTATTCCCTCTTCTGCATAATATGGACTTGCCAAATATCTAACAGTTCACACCCATGATCCATCTGTGCAGGTCCTTACCCATCAATGCTGCTGTCGTACCTCTCAGCGGGGTGATGGACCTGTCTAGACCCAAGTCACAAATACATTTAGAATGCCCCCTAGAATCAGGTCATTCTCCGCTAGCCCCATAAGAGGTTTGGAAAGGTGTGTCAGGAAGGCAACTTGGTCCTGATTTGGTGCGTAGACACTTCCCAGAGTCACTTCCTTGCCCTTCAACACGCCCCCCACCAGCACATACTTCCCATCAGGATCAATTATTTTACAGAATGCCTGAAAAGGGGAACCCAGGCCTGACCCAGATAAGCACCCCCCTTGCATATGCTGGAAACTTGGTTGCAAACAACTGCCCCCACCACCTACGTTGCAGCCGCACTACCTCCTCCCCCGTAAGATGGGTCTCCTGTAGCATCACAATGTGGGCACCTCTGCGCTTTATGTAATTACGGATGATATATTGCTTTGATGGAGAATCCATACCTCGGATGCTCCAAGTCAGGAGCTTCAACACCTCAGCGTAGCGAAGGTTCCCAGCCATATTGCAAGACTATTCTCCCACAACCCCCTCCCCCGCCCCAGGGCCCCCCCAGCAGCACCAGCAGCGGACCCCATTTTACAATACAACAAACCCAACTGTAGAACTCCCCATCCCTTGAGCGTACTGACAACTTTCAGCTGCCCAAACTTATAAGAGAACATTACGTCTCTCAGAATGCCGCCACCAGCTCAGTGAGTATTTTCCGGAGGGGTGGGGGTGGATACAAAAGTCAACTGGAGCAGGTGTGCCACATCCCGGCCCTTCTACAGGTTGAAATCTGCAGTCTGCCATGGCCAAATACTAGACCGTGCCTGTAGGCTAAGGCATCCCCTTGGTTAGGTCAAGACTTCCCATCTTCTGAAATGGGGATCCTTAGGGGGGCCTAACATATAAGCCAGTGCAGAAGGATCCCAGATTCCTACCACAGCTAGGCAATATCATCTGCAGATCAAGGCATAAGCTTCAGTAGTGGGGGATCGGACTCCAGAGAGTCCCCGGATTCAGCCGATGCGGCCGATGTCCCCGGTGTTTTACTTTGGTGCAGGGGTGAGATTATTTGTGTCACAGCCTGTAGTGCCGCCTGTCTATCATGGTAAGTTTGTTAAGCTGTGGGCTTACTCACCTGGGCCGCTGTACATTTACATTTAGGTCTCCATCTGCGCGGCTGTAGTCCGAGCTCAGTGCGTTGTGATATTTGAGGAGGAGGCGCACCCTGCATATAGGCTTCCAAGTAGTTCCAAACCTCCTCTGGGGTGTCACAGAAATGCAAGTTGCCATCAACAATGAACTTCAGCCTAGCCGGGAATATTAGGGAGTACTGTATTTCTTCCGCCCAAGTGCTTTTTTGGCTGCAAGAAAGGACGCCCCCTGAGCCTGCACTTTGCAGTGAAGTCCAGGAATATTGACACTTTACTGTCTCGATCACATATGGGCCATGATTGCGGGAGTGCTGGAGAAGCACATCTCTATCCCTGAAATGTAGTAGCCATGCTATCACCGGCCACGGAGTGCCCCTCGGGGCCGGCGGCCGGCCTGGAACCCTATGTGCCCTGTCCAGAGCGAAAATCTGAGACACGAGCTCCAGGGTACGACCAAACGTAACCAAGTCTCCAGAAATTCCACAATGTTGGACCCTTCCACCCTTTATAGCATCCCTGTGAGTCGGATATCATTCATACGATTGCAGCCTTCCACTTCTTCAGCCTGCTGCTCAACAATCCTCTCCTTGGTGGAGAGGTCATCTATTTTGGTTGTATGTAGCCTATGTTCCTGCTGTAGGTCGATAACTGCAGATTCCGTTTCCCAGGACCCTGTCTGCCAGCTTCCGATGTTCCACCTATAGCAGTCCCAGACCAACAGATACTGCTCCAATGTCTTGTTGTAAGGTATGTTTAGTGTCAGTTTGGCCGCCAGGACCCTATCCAGGTAAGAATGAAGAGTCATCCCCTCCAGGGGTTTCTCCACCACGTCTCTCCTGCGACACAGGAAAGGATTCTCCCTGGTAGCGGGATGGGTGCCCCCGCTTTCTGTTTTGGTTTAGGCATCCTGTCTACTGGCAACTCCCCGGCGAAAAATAATCCAAAGTGACGTCAGAGGAGCCTCTCCCCGGGAACAACAAGGTGTCTACGTCAATCTGCAGCACTCCTGGGTCACTGAAGTGTTTTCTACTCACCCCTCTTAAGCACTGCACTCGCGGGCGTGAACTTCAGCGATATCTTTGCGAAGGAGAGAAATTGCTGTGGGCTCTTGCTACCAGGCTTCGCCGAGAACTGGCTCACCAGTCCCAAGAGCTTGATGGGACTCCACCGCCACAGTAGAAACCCCAGGTTTGTGCGGGCTCCAGAACTCCAGGCCCATCCGTTCTGTCCACCATGCGTGCCCAAGTGATTTCCTAGACCTCAAGGACTGGGATACCCAGGCTCATTCCCAACACAGTCTACTACATGACTCCCCCTCCACCCGGTGGGTCCAACACCACCGGCTCTGCAGGCCTAAATTGCGCACTCTTCTGTTCTTCGCAGCCATTGCAGTCACTATGTTATGCTATGTTATTCTATATTTGTATAACGCACGGCTACTCCCCGGAGTGTCCCGGCACTAGAACAAAACGTAAAACCACATAGCATCAAACCCTAGGCAGCCACAACACCAAATTTCACTGCTGGAAAAGCCACCTTTCCAGATTCTTCCTGAAAATATGGAGATCAGGGTTCTGTCTGATAGCAAATGGTAGGTTCTGCCCCCTAGCCGGGATAATTGAGCCTTAGGGACAGTAATCATCAGTTGAGAAGAAGATCTCAAAGTGCGTTGGGAAAGATAAGTTTGAAATCTGTCCCCAAGATGGGGAGCTCCGAATTTGTGAAAAGCCTCAAAAACCAGAACTAGGGCCTTGAAGTGTATTCTTTTTCACACCGGAAGCCAGTGCAGTGAGGATAAAAGCTGCGAAGTATGGGTTCTGGGCCCAATCAAGAAAATGGCCCTTGCCGCAGCATTCTGGATCACTTGTAGCTGGCTCAGGAGATAATCCGGAAGGCCGAGATACAAGGAGTTCACATAATCCAGCCTGGAAACAACTAAGGCCTGGACCACAGTTTTTCTATAAGGAATGGAAAGCAAGGGAAGGAAAATCCGCAGCATTCTCAATAGTCTGAAGCATGTCCCAGCCACGGTCTGAACTTGAGCTTTCATAGGAAGGGAAGCATCCAACTTGACTCCTAAGTTTTTCACGGTGGAGACAGAAGACAAAGGGGGTACATGTCCTGTGGCCACCAAGAATGCCAAGCTTTGCAAGGCCGTTGCCCAAAAAAAATAATCTCAGATTTCTCGGAGTTGCATTTTAAATGATTATGACTAAACCAAGAGAAAAGTTTTGAAAGACAGGAGCTGATTAGATTACCATTGAAGTCTGCATCCTTCTCGCAAATAAACAGCAGCTGGGTGTCATCAGCGTAGGACACTATTTTAGCCCCAGCTTCCTCAGCAAGAGGGGCATGTGGGGCCATATACAAATTAAATAGTGTGGGGCTCAATATAGAGCCCTCAAGGACACCCACATTTAGGGAAGGGATCTCAAGAACGAAAGGGGGAGCCCAAATAGTTTGAGAGCGATTAGCCAGAGAAGAAGTAAACCATCTCAATACCGTGCCACCAATACCGCTCTCCCTAAGTCTTTGCAGTAGTCTATTGTGTGGCACGGTATCCAAAGCTGCAGAAAGATCTAATAAAACCAAAACTGCATTTCCACCTCTGTCCAGGGTAGCTTTATAGTTTTAACCAACTCAAGCAGAGCTGTTTCAGTGCTGAAATTAGCTCTGAAACCTAACTGGCTAGGGTGCAACAGATGATTAGCTTCTAAGAACTTAGTAAGGACTCCATTAACATATTTTGTCACTGCCTTAGAAAAGAATGGCAGGAGTGAGGTGGGCCAGAAATTACTAGCTACCTCAGGGTCAGCTGTAGGTTTCTTTAGCAGCGGGAGGATGTTAGCATGTTTCCACGCTTGTGGCATGGACCATTCCCGCAAGGCAGAATTTAAAATGGGGTTCACTATGGGATTCATCACTTCCGCTAAAGTAGACAAGACTTTTGCTGGGCAAGGGTGGGTGGGGGAGCCAGATTTCAAGGATTTTAAAAGCATCAAAGATTGCTCCTGAGAAATCCCAGGAAACCCGGTAAGTGAGATGAGAGGCAGGGGATGCACTTCTAAGCAAGATTCTCCAACATCCTCCTGATTAGGTAGCGGAACAGAGAAGGTATCCTGAATGATTTTAATTTACTTCATAAAAGAAATATGCCATATGCACAGTCCAGTCACTTGTAGGAGCAAATGGGCGACACGTAGTCGTGGGTGAAGTGAAATTTTTTACGATTTTAAAAAGGGATTTACCTTTGTTGGTTGCAGAGTCAATCTTTGTAACTAAAAAAAGTTTCTTTTCCTCAAGCACTTTTTTATAATGTTTTTTCAGTAATTTATCAGAGGCGCTATAGTTCCTACGCCACTTTCTTTTCAGATGTTTACAAAACCTCTTACTGACCTTTAAGGCTTCCATATACCATGGGGCAAAACCACGAGTGGCCTTAGCAGTCCTAAAAGGGGGGGCAGTTTTGATGCCTGGCAATGAAGCCAGTCTTCTAAAGATTGAACATTGTGTTTCAAATTGCCATTTGAAGGAATCGGATGGTGACTCAAAGCACGCTGGATCACCTCAGGGGTCATAGGATGGAATAGCCTAGAGCTGTGGCTCGTCAAAGCTTTGTCTAAAAATTCTGATCTAGAAATTGTTGAGCAGAATTTTGAATGTAATCAAATGATGATCGGACCAAGTTAAGGCACAAGTGGCGTCGACATAAATCAGCTTAGAAGAAAAGACCTGATCCAAAAGATGCCCCCTATCATGTGTAGGGAGGTGAACATAAGGAGTCAAATTCAAAATATCGAATGATTCGTGTAGTCTCATTGAATCAGGGTCAAGTGGCTTATCCATATGAATGTTAAAATCCCCAAGAACCACGCAGTGGCTGTTTTTAGCTGCAATGGGATAAATAATGGGGTTTATAGAGTCTAAAAATATCTTTGTTGGACTGGGGGGCCGATAGATAACTATTCCTGCCATGGATTGATGAGCAGAGATCGTTAGAAGAAAACCCAGGGTCTCAGCTCCCTCAATTTCTGAAATTGTCAAAGGAATACAGGGCATGGAACTTATATGAATTATGGTTAGCCCACCACCTCTCCCCTCAGGGCAGTCTTTCCTCATCATCTGAAAGCCTTGGGGGACGGCATTGGCTATAGTGGGTTTAGAGGCGTCCGTTAACCAAGTTTCTGTGAGAAACACAAAGTCTGGAGAAGAATCAGCTAACAGTTCATAAATTTCAAACTCATGTTTCTTTAAGGAACAGACGTTCAAAACCTTCAAGCAACTTCCAGGGACCTCTGAATTAGGGTTGGAGGAACACGAATCCTTGGTAACAGCATATTTGCCAAGTGAAGGGCAGACAGTCCAGTTACAGTCATAACAACTCTGGAGAAGATCATTCCCAGTCATGGCAAGGTGAGGTTTGCAGACCAAATATTTATTAATGTTTAACAGAAAGTTCCTGCCATAACTGATCATTTTGGGGAGCTCCAAGCCCAAACCGGCAGCATGTCTGGCCCGGCACCCCTTCCGGGACCCTGACGAGCGCAGACGGGCTTGCCTTTGGCGCGCCGGCGGCGCACCCGCTGCACACGGTGCGGCCCGTTTTGAGAGGGCCAGCGTAAAACAACTAGACTGAGGAAAATGGTGGTGGCGGTCAGATGCGACCAAAGTTAGGGTTTGATTCCCCCACCCTCCAATTCAAATTCCCAAAATGTGAGCAGCGGAGAAAAAATAATGTTCAATATATTAGCACACAATAGAACTATTTAAAAACAACACCGAAGCTATAAAATCAGATAGTGTGCAGAGCGTGCAAATTAAGCAGCAGAGTGGAGCGTAATGGATGCAGGAATGAAAGTTACGGGGTCGCTCGCGTTAGCCCTGCGTCCCGTTTTGAGAGGACTAGCGTAAAACAACTAGACCTCACCGTCGTGAGGAAAATGGAAGTGGCAGTTAGATGCGGCCAAAGTCAGGGTTCGATTCCCCCTCCCTCCAATTCAAAATCCCTAAATGTGAGCAGTAAGAAAAAATAATGTTCAATACATTATCACACAATAGAGCTATTTAAAAACAACACAGAAGCTATTAAAATCAGATAAGGTGCAGAGCGTGCAAATTAAGCAGCAGAGTAGAGCGTAATGGATGCAGGAATGAAAGTTACGGGAAAGTTATGGGGACTATGCTGGTCTACTGTTATGACCCACTTTGTGGCCTCCCTCTGACGTGCACCACACTGTGTGGTGATTTAGCAGGTCTGGTGCAGACTCTCCCTGCCAGTGGGGTCCAGGGCCCCTGATTCGCTTCGCCACTGTCAGGCTTTGTCCAGCATACAGGCCGCCAGGTACACTCAGGTTCCAGAGTCCAACACTCAATGCCACCACAAACCTCTGTTGCCATTCTCAGCAGCCCGCCGCAGGCTAATATGTAAATGGGCCAGCCCCTGCTCTCTGGCCGGGCAGCAGGCCGCAACCGCCTACCGCAGTTGCCCAGAGTTCGGGGCTGCTGGAAGTCTTTAAAAAAAACAGCCCCTTTTTTGTCCACATTTTAACAACCGGTGTACTGTCCCACACCACTCTTCCATCTCCGTCCTGATAAAGGTGTAGCCCCTGCTGGGGCGAGATACAGAAAAGCGCGTAGGCGTTGTTCGTGCTGGGGCAGCTGGATTGTATCTACCCCTACCCCCTGATGACTATTCCCAACCTGTCATCCAATCATCCTGGGGCCGTTGTGTCTACCCTGATGCATTTGTTGATGTGGAGTGTATGTGTGATGTTGGATATCTGGTGATGAGTTTTGGAATGTATGATAGTATGAGTGTGATGTGTGAATATGGTGTGTGGGACACGATCAATGAAATACTGTTTTATTAAAGTTAGGCTTGGTATTGTATTCAATTCTTGTTAAAAAACTGATAAAATGTCACATGTGTATCTGAAAATGAAAAAAATAAAAGGACTATATACTTTGATAAACTCAATGTGATTGTTGATTATAGCCCTTGTCTGCTCCTTTGTGTGTTTTCGAGTATCAGGGCCCTCTCCTAGGGCCTTTTTGAAAGTGTTGGGCAGGTATTTTCTTGTTGTTGGTTGCGTTCATTTTCCCCTGCTTACCTGCCTGTATCCTACCAGGGGTCCCTCGTCTTATTAGTTCTTCCCAGCCACTGCAGTCACTATGCTGGTCTACTGTTATGACCCACTTTGTGGCCTCCCTCTGGCGTGCACCACACTGTGTGGTGAATTAGCAGGTCTGGTGCAGACTCCCCCTGCCAGTGGGGTCCAGGGCCTCTGATTCGCCTCGCCACCGTCAGGCTTTGCCCAGCATACAGGCCCCCAGGTACACTCAGGTTCCAGAGCCTGAGGTTCTGCAAGAATCGTAATGACATTTTGGGTTTGTTCGAATATGGACGAGTATGGTGTCCATGAACCGCAAATGATGAGTTTAGTGGGTGTACGCGTTTTCGCTACTCTACTTTGCACTATTCGTCTTATACGTGGGTTTCTTCATTTGAAACCACGGGCTCCATTTTAGATACGGCATCCATTTTGTTTCTTGCCCTCATGTAGCCGGCGAAAGGACAATGTCCGCTTCATGACCCTGGGTTTCCCAAGCTCTTGCGGAAGACGCATATCCCTTTGAGTGTGTCTTTATGACTAGGGGGATGACACGGCAAAGGCAGACGGCTCCGCTCGAGGCTCATCTTGCCGTGCCGGTCTATTGTTTCAGCCGTGCATGTGTTAGGCTTGAATCCCTTTGATCCTGCGATCACGCTTCCGATATTGCCCCCCTACACTCTTTCCAATCTGTTGTCTGTTTTTGCACCTGTTTCTGTTCCTTTTCTTAAACTCGTTTACAGCCAGAATGGAATGTGCTTAATGTGGAGATAACGTGCTTTTACAGTTGGGAACCGGCGATTCTACTGTAATTATGCTCCGGGCTTCTGAAAACATGAATGCAACCCTTTTGAAGTTTACTGTGGGAACTGAGTTGTAACCTTTTGTTCGCTATGTTATGCAATGACGAAAATGTGTATAAAAGGAGCGATCCACTTTTGCAATTCGAAGCAGTGTCTCAGAACCTACACTCTGTGTACTTCTTGCGATCTCTGTATCCCTGCAGTAAATAAACGCTGATCTTTGACGCCGAAGGAAGTGTCCCGTGTCTCTGTGATTTGTACGCCAGAACAGGTAACCCACAAAGGTTTCAGGTGTTTTCCCCTGGCACCGCTGGGCCTTAGAATAGCCCAGTCCTTCAGATGGCGCCCAACGTTGGGCGACATCAGCGGTACCGGTCCAAAGCCCGACGATCGTGAGGAACTTCGTGTGAAATCTCCGAGGGAAGGTGCACCCCGCTTCATCGATCCTGTTGTCGAAATAAGTGGTCCGAAGACTTTTCCCGCGAAGATTCCCGCCTCCTGACGGCTGCGACGGACTGATGCCCTGACTGTCGACCTGTTTTGGCGCCTGGCGTAGTCCTTTGTACGGCGAAACGATAGAATGGCCTTCCTGGTGACGCCATTGTTCTCTCAGTTAAGTATTTGTGGGTCGCTCCCAGAATCCTTGGTTGTTGTTGTTGAAGCTTGGTTGTTTGCATGGTTCCATTGCATTTGTAGTTCTTAGTTGTTGGTTCTTAGTTGTTGGGTTTTATTTGACGATGGCAATTGCCAAAAACCGAGGGTCCCGTATTTTTGGGAGGACATTGTAATTCGATAACCCTTGAAGTTTGTAAACTCGGTTAGTGTGCACGATGCCTGGCCGTAGTACTTGGTTTGGTTTCTTTAAATGTTGCAGCACGGATTCCCGGTTGGAGGACTCCTGTCCGATACCTCCAGCTGGAACTCCAATTTATGAGCTCTATAGTCGACACGGAGTGGGCCCTATCGTATACAATGATTATTGGATCAGATATACTAAAAAAGATGGTGTCCTTAGTTGGCCACCCCATGGTAGTTTTGAAGCTGAGATTTTAGATAATCTTGAAGCAAAATTGTTTAAAAAGAGAGCTAGGCCGGCCATGTTTGATTCCTTTCGGTTATGGCGAAAAGAGGCCAAGCAGAAAGAAATCAAGCAGATAAAGAAAAATAAGCGAGACGATATCATTACGATGATGCAAAGTGCAGAACAATATCAGCGAGACAAAGACGAGAAGGGAAAGGAAGTTTTTACTAGATTACATCATATGGCGGTGGATAAATGTTATCCGGTTTTACCGTCAAGTTCTGATAAGAAGGGAGAGGAAGCGACAGAGGATCCTTTGTTATCCTATCTACTGAAATCGCCACCTCCTTATGCACAGGGTACTACAGCCCCTGTGGTTCCTCCTGTTCCTCCACCTGTTGTTCCGGCGGCTGCTGGTCAGCCTGTTGTTGGTCCTGCTCTTCCGAATCCCCTTGTTCCTCAAGCTGTCCCTGCTCCCTTACCTATCCTTCTTCCTACTGCTCCATTGCCTATACCTTCTCAGTCTACTGTTTCTACTACTTCTGCTGTTTTGGCTACTCCTACTGCTCCTACGTTCAGTCAGCACGATGTTGCCCCTGTACTTCTCTCCTCTTCTCCTTCTGTTCGTAGTCGTATACCTAATGCTGTTGCTAATCTCTATTCTCCACTTTCCGGACCAATACTTGGGTCCGCTGTCTCTGATGTCTCTCAGAGACGAAGCCAAGTGCCTGGAGGTAGGGAGAGTGAGCCGTTAGTCACTATGGCGTCCAGGTGGATTAGACATCCTGCTAAGTACACTCCGCGCATAGTGTTTGATACGTTTTCCCAGTTCAATGAGCCCACACAAAGATTCGTGTTCGAGGAAATGTGTAAATCCTTGAGAGAAGAGTGGGATAACGATGAGGTAGATAATGTACCGACCGATATGACTGAACTTCAAAGTCAGTTTTCGAATGGTATGATTGTAGGTGGCGATGTACGACGTGCATTAGAGCGTCTGTTAGCTTTTAGATCTACAGTGCATCCTCAAGTGTTGTTTGATGACGATTCCTATGATTCGAAAGCACAAGCTGGTCAGTATCCCATGCGAGAAGTTCCCCCAGTGTGGATGCCACGTAACCCTGCTGCTAACCATGCAATTTTGCCACACTTCCAGAGAGTCTGGATACACCTCCCATGGAAGCGATCAGAAGTTTTGCAGGTGAAACAATCTTTGCCTGACCCCCGGAAAAATCCGGCAGGTTATTATAAGGAGTTATCCCAATTAGTGGATGCTACTATTATGAACCTCGCCGATATTGACATGTTGTTCAGTAACGTAGTACCGCAACCAATTTGGGCAAAAATCCGTCAAGAGAATCACGTAGCTGAGTTAGGTGGTGATTGGGCTGCTCTTGCGGCGGCTGACGGACGACAAATTGGTGGGGCTAAGCCTGAACAGATCATTACGGATCTGCCCCAAAGGATCATTACACTCATGAAGACACTTATGCCAGCAATGAGGGTGAACTGGGATAAACTGTCTGCTTGCAAGCAAAAGAAAGACGAGAGTGTCTCCGATTTCTTTACCAGATTTGAGGAGGCATTCATCGATCAATAGTGGTCAGGATATGAGTACTGAGGGAGGTCAGCGGTTGTTTGTTGATAAATTTGTGTTAAATTTGTTGCCTGAGCTATGTACCAAATTAAAAAATTCAGAGAGCTCATGGGCTGTTTCCACCACTGCTCAAATATTGGCAACGGCTCAATATTATGAAAATAGAGAAAAAGAAGAAAATGATCGTGCAGATAAGAAAACGAAGGAGCTTAAAACTAAAGTTTTGTTGCAGCAAGCGTATCCTCCGCGATTGAATCAAAATGATTCGCAACAGCAGAATCGATCACAGTCGCAGTCTACTAGGTCACAGTCGCGTTCTGACTCTTCTACACCCAGATCTATGCTTGGGTATAATCAATGCGCATATTGTAGGGGTGAGGGCCATTTGAAGTTTGATTGTCCTGTTTTACGTGACCGAAATAATGGTGTTTCGGCTCGTGGAGGTCGTAGTGGTCCTCAACAGTCGTCTCGAGGTAGGGGTCGTGGTACCTCTCAAACTCAAAACGAGCGTTCTACTTCTTCATCGGATTCTAATAATTGTTTTGATCAGTGCGATTCATCGTCTGGTAGATCTGCACAGTATCATGTGGACGATTATTACATCGAGCATGACGTTGATGCAGATGGTAATTACTAGGACAGCCATGGACAAAGAGAGGGAGTAGTATCAGTTCCGGTTGATCAGAGAGGGCCTTACGTCGCAGTTGCCACATCAGGCGTGGTTGAGCCTTTTCTGTTGGACACTGGTGCAGCAAAAAGTTCCATCATGCATTCAAAATTCCCTGGCGCACCTTTGTCTGGCTTAACAAATGTTTCAGTTGGATTCTCTGGCGCCCCGGTTAGCATTCCAGTTTCTAGCCCTTTGTCCCTTATGATCGGGCCACGTGAGCTAGAGGCTCCTTTGATTTTAACTACTGGTTGTGGTGAGAATCTCTTGGGTCTGGATTTGCTTAAGCGGTTATATGCGACTCTGTATTGCTCTCCTGCAGGAGTGGAGCTTACATTGGGTCAGGGAGTAATCTCTCCTATGTACTTGTCAACTGATAAGCTCCCACCAGAATTGAGTTCCCTTCCTGAGTCTTTGTGGGCAACGGGTCCAAATGATGTGGGCCTACTGGATATACCACCTTATGTCGTTCAATTGAAATAGAATGTGCGATTGCCACGCATTCACCAGTATCGTATCTCCCTTGATGGTGAGCGAGCGCTATTAGCGATCATTTTTGATTTGATTAAAAAGGATGTTATCGAGGAAACTCGGGGAAATGTGTGCAATAGTCCGGTGTTACCTATTCTGAAACGAACTGATCCATCCAAGCCTCCTCTGTACCGTTTTGTTATTGATTTGAGAGAGGTCAATAAAATCGTGGTTCCACAGTTTCCAGTGGTGCCTGACATTACAGCTCTACTGACCCTGATTCCAGCCTCTGCCTCTTGGTTCTCGGTAATCGATCTGAAGAATGCTTTCTTTAGCATTCCGATTGCTGAGGAAAGCAGAGATCTATTCGGCTTCTCATTAGGTGCTCGCAGCTTCAGGTTTAAATGCGCACCTCAGGGCTACTGTGAGAGTCCATCGATCTACAGTCAAGCCCTTAAGAGTCAACTTGATGCGTTTGTGTTACCGGCTGGTGCAGCCTTGATTCAGTACTTTGACGATCTGTTAGTGGCTGCTGACACTGAGCAGATTTGCAAAACTGCTACAGTATCGCTATTACAGCATCTATGTGACTTACATCACAAGGTGTCACCTTCTAAGCTACAATATTGTTGTCAAGAAGTAACCTATTTAGGTCACTTATTGTCAAAGGAGGGAAGAAGGTTGACCCCAGAAAGAATTGCAGCAATTGCTCGAATGACTGTGCCAACAACTCAGAGAGATGTACGTGCCTTTCTAGGTATTACGTCATACTGCAGACAATGGATTCCGAACTTTTCATTGTTAGCGAAGCCATTGGTAGCTCTCACATGCAAGGATGTTTCGACTCCTTTGCCATGGACCGAAGAATGTCAGAAAAGTTTTTCTGAACTGCGTGATGCGTTGTGTTCGGCTCCTGTGTTAGGTACCCCTGATTACAGTAAGCCGTTTACACTATACGTTCACGAGAGGGAAGGTTGTGCGTTGAGTGTCTTGATGCAACAATTTGGTGGTAAGCAGCGTCCATGTGCATATTTTTCCTCGACCTTAGACCCGGTAGCTAGAGCATTTCCGAGTTGTTTAAGAGCGACAGCGGCGGCTGCGGTGTCCATTCGACAGTCCGCAGGTCTGGTCATGGATAATATGCTCACAGTGATGGTCCCGCATGCAGTTTACACTCTTTTGAATCGAACAAAAACTCAACACTTGACGAGCACAAGGTTGTCTGGTTATGAGTTGACACTCTTGGCAAGTCTTATACAGATCAAGCGTTGTAACGTGCTGAACCCCGCGACATTGTTGCCGATTAATGTGGAATCAGGTGATGTAACACCACATGACTGTTATCTAAGAACTGAAGAAGAAACGAAGGGTCGTGTTGACCTGAAAAACACTCCATTGGTAGATCCCGATGGTACTTTGTATGTTGATGGTTCATGCTTTAAGTTGCCGAATGGTGATGTGACGACCGCGTATGCTGTGGTGACGTTGAGTACGGTTGTGGCGACTGCGAGATTGAGTCAGAATTCAGCGCAAGAGGCAGAATTGATTGCGTTAACGAGAGCGTGTGTTTTGTCTAAAGGGAAGCGAGTGAATGTTTTTACTGATAACCAGTATGCATTTGGCGTTGCACATACCTTTGGTCGATTGTGGAGAGAAAGAGGATTTATGACATCGCATGGTACGAAGATCCAACACGGACAGCTCGTGAACGATCTTTTGGACGCACTTACATTGCCTAAGCAGGTGGCAATCATTAAATGCAGCGCGCATCGAAAGATTACGGATGATGTTGGTCGTGGTAATGCGTTTACGGATGAGATTGCTAAGGAAACAGCTAAGAATCTTGCAACTCGAATGTACGTTACGAGTTCAGTAAGGTGGCCGACGGAGACTGGTATGTGTGAGGACACTGTTGAGAGCGTGAAAGTGATTCAGAATGAGGCCACCGAGATTGAAAAGACTAAGTGGAAAGAAAGCACGGGAAAGTTAGATGTGAACGGATGTTGGGTTGATTTGTCGGAAAGTCAGAGGTGGATGTTACCGGATGCATATGTGCTTGCCGTTGTTACTATGGCCCACGGCATGTCACATATTAGTGCGAAAGGTATATGTAAGTTGTTGTCTCCTGTATGGAAGAATGATGGTATTGCTAAGTGTGCTGGAGAGTGGTTAAGAATTGTATGGTATGTATGATGTATAATCCTGGCAAGGGCACCCCCACTCCACCTGGTCATTTTGCTCCTCCTACATGTCCCTTTGAAGATATCCAATTGGACTTCATCCATATGGAGAGATGCAATAACTTGAAATACGTATTGGTTGTGGTTTGTGCGTTCTCCAGATGGATCGAGGCCTACCCTCTTAAGGATAATACTGCTCTGTCCACAGCGAAAGTCCTACTGAAGGAATACTTTCCTCGGTACGGAATGCCACGGATTGTATGGTCAGATAACGGAAGTGAGTTTGTGGGAAGTGTGATGAAGAGTGTGTGTAAGGGCCTTGGAATACGTCAGAAATTCCATAGCGGCAATCATCCTCAGTCAGCTGGTTTAGTGGAAGGGTACAATGGTACTCTGAAACTGAAACTTACCAAAATTCAAGCCACGACTGGTTTGTCTTGGCCTAATGCACTGCCTCTAGCTCTCTTATCGACCAGGGCGACTGTGCACTCTCGAGTAGGGCTTAGCCCAAATGAGATTGTGTTCGGCTGTCCTGCGAACATTTGGGGAGTTCCGAGGCCTAAGGCATTTGACAGTCTTGAATATCCAATGTTGATTGACTATCTTTATGATCTGACTGCTAAATTGAGTTTGATTCATCAACAGGTTTTTGAAGCTCTGCCGGCACAAACAGAAGGTCCAGGACATTGTCTCCAACCTGGTGACTGGGTCGTTACCTGTAATTTTGGGAGAAAGCGTAATCTTGAGCCAAGATTTGTGGGACCCTTTCAAGTTCTGCTGGCAACAAGGACTGCAGTTCGGTTGGAAGGCCGGAAGCACTGGGTGCATGCCAGCCATACAAAGAAAATTCCACTTCCTTTGCCAGCAGACAACTGGGTGAAAGCCGGAATTGCCCCAACGGAGACTGAGGCCCTTCTACGCTAAGTACCATTCAGTGATGCTCAACCTGTAGAGAACGATTCAGTTCAGTCAGACACACTTGTTGAATCATCTGGAACTGTCCCGTCGTCTTCAGCATTGGAGAATTCGAGTTCTGAATTATCACCTGAGCGATCGAACACTGTTTTGACATCTGAACCGTTGTTTGAAGAGCAATCTCGGCCTGGGAAAAGTCGATACTTTCTTCGATCGCGTAACACGGACTAATTAAGCATTCCTTTTGTTTTTCAAATTTTACATTACCCTTCACTGTTGCTATGAACATTGCGAACATTTCCATTTTTTTTTCATTGATTTTGAGTTTTTAAATTCTTGTTCTATACATTACGTATATTTCTCTTCTGTACAGCTAAAAGATTCATATTAATTTGAATGTTTCTTTGATTAAAACCTATCATCCGGGTTGACCGTAGGGCCGTGCGGGTACTTCCTTCTGTTTAGCAGGTTCCTGACACTAGGTCGGTTACTTTTGTCGATTCCTGGGAACTCCTGGGAATTGATAATCGCTACTCAGAACGAAGTGCGTCAAGAACGTTACGGACGGTTTTTAGAGGATGGAGTTCTCTAAGCTGTCGGAAGTAGAGAGGATGTCGGTGTCAAGATCTAAACTGCATAAGGTTTTGCGAACAAAATGTTTTTTGTTTCAGGTTTTCATGCTGTTCCTGACTGTCTCTATGCTATTGGTGGGTGGAGTGTATTTTGGAATTCAGTCGTTATTGTCTTCCACTTCACCTACTTCTCCTTCTCCTGATCTGAATTCTGTTCCCACTATTTCTCCACATTCCTTTCATCCTCTACCCCAACATGAACAGGTTAGACGTGCGAAATTTATGAATAACTCCTTTGTTCAACTCCTTCATCAACACCAACTGGTGATCAACACTACCAACTGTTGGGCGTGTGGGTTAATGCCACATACCATGGATAGGGGTATTCCGTATTTGGTTCTTCCTTACAGCGCCCAGGGGTCAGCTCGGGCATTCCAAACTATGTTCCGTAGTGCACTAGATTCCTACCCCCGTCGAGAGCCACGCTCTGCAGACCTTGGTCCCGGCCCGTACCATAAGACTCTGGCAATAGCGAGTCCATACACGTGGACGAAGGTAATTGGACGCTTCTAGGATGGTTTTGGGGTCTGATGTCGACTTGGGGTTGGCAGATTCTGATGATTGTAGGGGTTGTTGTGCCGTTTCTGTTCACGTGTTGTCTTTGTGTACAGTGTGGTGCAGCCTTATGTGGCCTCTGCGCTACAACGTGTATAAGACGACCATCTGTTACCAAAGAGACATGGATGGATAGGATGATGTTCCAGCCACAGCTGAACGATCTGATGAATATCAAAATCGATTCTGATATCGACTAGTGCTTGCCTACATGAGGGCAAAAGGAGCGTCTGAGGTTCCGCAAGAATCGTAATGACGTTTTGGGTTTGTTCGAATATGGACGAGTTTGGTATCTATGAACCGCAAATGACGAGTTTAGTGGGTGTATGCGTTTTCGCTACTCTACTTTGCACCATTCGTCTTATTCGTGGGTTTCTTCATTTGAACCCACGGGTTCCATTTTAGATACGGCATCCATTTTGTTTCTTGCCCTCACGTAGCCGGCGAACGGACAATGTCCGCTTCATGACCCTGGGTTTCCCAAGCTCTTGCGGAAGACGCATATCCCTTTGAGTGTGTCTTTATGACTAGGGGGATGACACGGCAAAGGCAGATGGCTCCGCTCGAGGCTCATCTTGCCGTGCCGGCCTATTGTTTCAGCCGTGCATGTGTTAGGCTTGAATCCCTTTGATCCTGCGATCACGCTTCCGATATTGCCCCCTACACTCTTTCCAATCTGTTGTCTGTTTTTGCACCTGTTTCTGTTCCTTTTCTTAAACTCGTTTACAGCCAGAATGGAATGTGCTTAATGTGGAGATAAAGTGCTTTTACAGTTGGGAACCGGCGATTCTACTGTAATTATGTTCCAGGCTTCTGAAAACATGAATGCAACCCTTTTGAATTTTACTGTGGGAACTGAGTTGTAACCTTGTGTTCGCTATGTTATGCAATGACGAAAATGTGTATAAAAGGAGCGATCCACTTTTGCAATTCGAAGCAGTCTCTCAGAACCTACACTCTGTGTACTTCTTGCGATCTCTGTATCCCTGCAGTAAATAAACGCTGATCTTTGACGCCGAAGGAAGTGTCCCGTGTCTCTGTGATTTGTACGCCAGAACAGGTAACCCACGAAGGTTTCAGGTGTTGTCCCCTGGCACCGCTGGGCCTTAGAATAGCCCAGTCCTTCAAGCCCAACACTCGATGCCACCACAAACCTCTGTTGCCGTTCTCAGGAGCCCGCCGCAGGCTAATATGAAAATGGGGCAGGCCCCTGCTCTCTGGCCGGGCAGCAGGCCGCAATCGCCTACTGCAGTTGCCTAGAGTTCGTGGCTGCCGGAAGTCCCGGGCACCAGGCTGCACACAAGGTCTCTCAGATCTGGACAGAGCACCAGGCAGGGATTGATGCACAGCACAGCGCAGGGGGCAGGGCCGACCTCCAGGCTACCCACCCCTCCCATAGTTCCCTGTTTCAGACGCAGTCGCACTCACTAGGGCATTCCTGCAGTAGTCTGTGCCACCGGCCCAGACCTCCACATCAATTGCTTGGCCCCGACCGGGGAGTGCAAATGGCGTTGCAGCCCCAGTTTCACTGGCACTCCATGTGGCAATCTTCTCCCCCAGGGAGCGCAGGTCCGACCGGACAAGCGGAGCAGGCATGGGTACCAGGAACAAGGGTCAAGCTGAGGTGTGTCGCAGTTCAGGGGGCTGAGCTCATCTTGGTAACGGGCCGCAGAGCAATTCCGTTGTGGCAACAGGACACCGCTAAGTCCACCCCCCGCCTTGTGTAGTATGCTGGTGTGGGGTCGTTTGAATGACACCGTGGTAGCCAGTGACGCCTGAGCTGCAGGATATTTAAATGGCAGGGATGGAGCTTGGGGCTAACACGTCCGCCATGCTTGGAGTCTTGGCCACGCCACTTTGCAGTACATACATGTACCGATAAAATACCATCAGAGCTGCAATGGCAATGTAAAATCAGGTCTGGTTATGCTGGTCAATTAAAGTGACTACATGCACTTAAAATGTCAGATGTTTTGTTTTCAGGGCAAAGTTGACACATAAAAAGGTTGCTGTTACAAACGGATCTGAAACCAGGAAGAGGCAGTAACATACCCCTCTTCTCTCCCTTGCTTGCTTCTCATGCATGAAAGTACTAGAAAAATCCCCCTGTTCATACCGCAGGCATGTGGGTCATGCTCCCATATACTGTAGACCAACATCACACCATTTCTTCATTGTAGAGAGCCCTAGTATATATATATATATATATAACCTGCTAGTTATAGTTAGGACCAGGTTTCCATAGGAAGAGTTTTTTTCAGGTGCCAATAACTTTGGCATTGTTTGATGGATCCTCATGAAAGTTTTGAAACAAATTTGCCACTCACTCCAGCTGCATTTCTGAAAATTTCGGAGGGAACTGTCAAGTGGGGGCCAAGAAAACGGTCAAGAAAAAGGGAATGGGTACTAAAGCACGTTTTTCCCATGTTAAATTCCATAGGGAACTTTAGACACAGCTACAGCCCAAACTGCTGAACAGAATTACACTAAAGTTGGCAGAAAGGTAGCTGTTGGTCTAGAAAGTGTCCTTTTTTTGTTAAATGGTGTAAATCCATTCTGTAGTTTCAGAGTTATTTAAAGAAATTTCCAGTTATATAAATAGGTACGTGGTGAATCCAAGACCCCTCCCGATCTCATGCTGAGATCTGATTGGCTGCCAACACTTCAAACCAGGAATTGACGGCAGCCATCTTGAGTTTTGGCTTGAAGCTGAGTCCCACAAAAAAATTACAACTATTGAAAAAGGGGGCAGGGTATGAATACACTGACCCCCCAGATATATTTAATCAGGATATGGAGTTACGAACAGTAAATGCATGCTAACAAACACATACTTGCCTTCCCTATATTTTTGTTTTGCAACAATATGATGGTATCATTAAGTACTCAAGAGTCTGACAAATTATCACCAAGTGTGGTTGTCAATTGAACAAAATGAATAGTTAGGGGTGGCAATGTATTGCCCAACAGGAAACGAGGGACACCGAAGCAAACATCTGCCATGTAGATCAAAGCAGTCTGAGTTATGAACAATGCTCGATAATAGGCCAGTAGAGTAGCAAGTGAATCATGGGCCCTTATGCGAGCAAGGAAAATGGCCCCTCCTAACACCGATTGACTAGTATAAAACGTCATATTAGGAGTGGAGTTTGCCCCCACCTACTACACTGGCCTCTGCTGCGACTGCACCTGCTGCACTCAAATGAAAGTTATATCATTGCAGCTGAACCAAATTTGATTTTGAACTTAGCCAGGTTTCATTTCAAGAATATGTATATCTATTTTTTTCATATTTAATCCCCATTCATCGAAATTAGTAAATGGATTGAAATCTATAACTTCAATTTTAAGTGACTCCCACAAGCTATGCATAGACTGTAATGTTTAGGGTTGTTGTGGTTTATTTTTCAACCAGTACTTTGACTAAAACGAGTTAATTCATGTTTAATTCATGTTTAATGCTAACAGAAGAATGCTGAGTTTGTTGAAGACACAGCTGTCCTTGTAGCGTTTAAGGCTCAGGTGGCTGGTGTTCCCGACTAATGCGCGTCATAAATCTGACTTTACCTTGTCTGACCCCCTGACCAGGCATTTCGATTTTTTATGATCGGCCTGCGGCTTGATGGCCGAAACGGGAACACGCGCGGAATAATTCGTTTCAAAACTGCCTCTCCGTGTGTTCGCACTTAGAAGTTCTTCCCTCGTACCCTTTAAGTGTTCCATAAATGGCACAAAGGGAGCATACACAATGACGGTTTTGATGCTTAATTTAAACTTCATGATCGTTATTGCCAGGCCCTGAGGTAAAATGTCACTCTTGCTGCAAGGACAAGAATAATGCACGTTTAAGCAGGCGCTTCATGCCTCACTTCTGCAGTTTCTCAGTACTGTAAGAAGAAAAGAAATACTATCATTACCTAATGTAGGGTGAGTCTGTTGTGCCGGGATTGGAACTCACGACCTCCAAGACGGCGCTTGAGGTAACAGCCAGCGTTCCGCTTACAGAACTGTCATGACGTAACGGGCGCTTCACTATTTGAGCCGTCCCGCGCCTGACCATCTGTGCTTTGTGATTTATGCATCGATTCGGTAAAGTAAGAATATTTTGACTGTTTGTTTTACATATCTTCTGGGAAAAGGGTGTAGAAGCTGGAAGTACCAGTCTCTCAGTTCATCTGGAATTCAGCAGAAGTAATTTCTTATTTATTTTTAAATCTTTTGTCTAGACAGATTTAGCTGTGGCATGGAGCTTTTGTGATTAATTTACAGAGAGTTCCTGTGGGTCAGCCCCTTCGGTAATTCTTTACTGGGAGTTTCATTTACAGTTTGGGTCTGACCACAGCACAGTGTATAAAGTTTAGGGGGCATATTATCAAGGGGGTTTATCTCCGCTTTTTTGGCTTTGAAAGCGGAGATAAAATTATCTCCCTATTACCTAGCTGTCGCTAACACCAGTTAGTGACAGCTAGTAGGAGATAGCGACCATCTTGGGCCCCACTTTGCATGTCAGTGATATTTATCACTAATGACATGCAAAGTGGGCGTGCCAAGATGTTAGTGACTGAAAACAGTTGCTAACATCGCTATCTCCTATTACCAACATTTGGAGATATTCGCGCTAAGCGTGAATATCTCCAAAAGCTAACACCTGCCCCAGAGCAGTTCTTAGCCATGTTATCCAATGGGAGGTGGATAACATGGCTAAGAGCATTAGCTCGGTAATGCATGTATATCGCTGACTTTTCAGCGATATTCATGCATTGCAGCCGATTTTTATCGCATTTGCGATAAACCTTGGTAATACCAAGGTTTATCTGCGATAAAAAGCGCCTCAGCTCAGCGGTGAATTTTTGTCTCAAACCAAGCGATAGCGATAATTAACGCTATTGCTTGGTAATATGCCCCCAGGTCCCTGGGTCAGCGTCCGTCGGCCATTACTTTGTGGGAAATGTCATTCACACGTTGGCTCCACATACAGGACACCCATCAATGTTTGGAATTCAATTTATTAGGGACAATAGTTTTTTTTCCTACTTATATCTGAGTCCACGTTAGGAGAGGTTGAGGTAAACAACATTCCAAAACAAAGAAGGTACCGCCATGTCACACTGCACACAGGCCCTCCAAGGTTGGGTTGTAGAAGTGTGGTGAGGCTTAAGATAGCAATGGAGCACTGGGCGTTGACCAGTGGAGAGGGCGCTGACCGAGGGGGGCGCTGTGCTTAGAAATAACATTATTGGAGAGATAAAGGGCACTTTTGCCCGTTGATAGTGAGAGAACCTGAGGAGGCGGACATGGGGTGGGGCGCCAAAATGATGGTCGCACCAGGCGCCGTCAGCGATAAAGCCGGCACCATAAGCTGCATGGGCCTCATTTATGAAAAGTGACGCATCGCTGCGTGAAAACAGCGATGCGTCACTTTTCACTGCGCCCTCCTTGCGACACCAATGATGCATCATATTTACAGTATGGCACATCATGGCGCAAGGATTACAGATACGTCAATATTTCTGACGTATCTGTATGGCGCAAAAGTGACGCATTGCTGGAGTGTGTCACAACAGTGACGCAACTCCAGCAATGTGTCCTTTCACATGGGGCAAGCCCAATGTGAAAGGGCCTGCGTCAGTCTTACGCCTGCTGTGAGGCAGGCGTAAGAAATTGACGCATTTGTGTCCTAGAAGAGGCGTAGTGAAGTCTTATAGATTTCACTGCGACACTTCTATGACCCTTTCTTGCGTCAGAAAGCCCACCCCTGCATACATTATACCTGGCGTAGGTATAATGTAGCGCAGGAGTTTACAAAGTGACACATCTGCCTAGATGCGTCACTTTGTAAATATGGTGCAACAAGGCACATTTTTTACGCTGCTGGTGCGTCACAAAAAGTGACGCACCAGCAGAGTAAAAGTGTCGCATGGCCTCATAAATGAGGCCCCCTGTGTGTTAGCCACCTTTGGTCTGGGTGCGGAGGTCAGAGGATCAGGTGATGTGTGCCCCATCCCGTCTTTGCTTACAGGTCAAAAAGCAGCTAGTGATGTGACCAAGCTCAGGAGCAGTGCTTAATTTGGTGTGGACCCTGAATATCGAATATGACATATGGTGGAATCTTAATATCGTAGACAGAATACAGAGGAACAAAAATATCACAAGGTGAGCATAGACATTCTGGGGCAGGCTTACAAGCCCCTTGCGCTGCCAGTGCGTCACTTTTGTGACGCACCGGCATCGCATTTCTCTGCCCCATATTTAGAAGGATAGGAAAAGCCTCCCTCCATGGCTTTTCCTGTCCTTGGAAATACGGCACCTTTGAAGTAGTGTGGCTCACTGGTTAGAGGCGGCAGACCCGAGAGCAGAGGACGGCCCGGGACCAGGGTTCGATTCCCGGCGCGGCAGGTTTCTGGACCAGGGTCAGCGGACTCGATAATTCTCTCGCCTCGGTGCCCACTCTGATCAGCGATCACACTCGGCAACTCTGGGCATTAGCTTGCCTCATCTTCACTAACGGCCCCACCAGACCGCCGGGGATGCCTGGTCTCACCCTGGAGATACCCATTAAAGGGACCATCTCTCAGGGAAGCCAGGAAGGGTTTCGCAGCGGTCGAAGCGCCTTGGGACCCTACGGGTAAGTAGTGCGCTATATAAATGCCAATAAATACATACATACAGGCAGCACTTTGCTTTGGGTGTTCCCATGCAACACCCATGGAACCAGACACATTTCCAGATTCACAAGAAATCGTAAATCTGTAAATGCGTCTGAATGCTACGCATCCCCAGGGGAGGCGTAGGGAGGTGAAACAAGGAGAAATGCATTAATTTCTCCTTGTTTTTTCCCTCTTTCTATCCATGGTTCAGAATGCAGCACACGTGGAAAGAGGACATCACCTTTGGTGATTGTTTTTATACAGGAAGGTGTCCCTTCCTGCCCATAAACAATCCTTTAAAAATAAAGACGTTTTACAAGTTCCCTTCCTGCACATAATCAATCATCCCCGTGATGCAGGCATCCTTACTCCATGGTGTAATCTGCCTGCGTAGGTGCATGGCAGCAGTTTGTCTGCCAGCGCAGGGGGAAGCACAGAGATGCGACATATTGCTGTAAATATGAAGCATCCCTGTGCTTCCAAACTAACACAGCATGGTGCAGCAAAATTACTTGCTGCACCGCGCAGCTGGGACGGATCTATGACGTTACAACGCGTTATTTTACAACGCAGACCGTTACATCGCAATTTTTACAACGCAGGATCCATCACATCGGATGCCTTTACAACGCATGTCATTACATAGCAAATACTATTACAACGCAGGCCATTACAACGTAAGTATAGGTAAGTATATCTTTTAAAAAAAAATGTAATTAAGTTAATTTAATTAATTTAATTAAAATACATTTTAGAATAGTAATTAATTTAATTTAATACATTTAATTCTATTTATTTAATTTAATTAAAATAAAAATTGGAATTAATTTAATTTAATTAATATAATTTAATTAATTTTTAAAATTGTAATTAAATTAAATTAATTAAAATAATGTAATTAATTTAATTCATTTAATTTAATTTAATTAAAAAATGTAATTAATATAATATAATTAATTTAATTTAATTTAATAAATTTAATTTAATTATTTTATAATTGAAATTAATTCAATTTACTTAATTTAATTAATTAATTTAATTTAAATAATGTATTTTAATTAATTTATAGATGGCAAATAATATAATTTAATTAGTTTTATTTAATTTATTTAATATAATTAATTTAATTAATTTAAAGTCGTTATTTTTTAAAAGCTGAACTCTAAAAATACCCCTGTACCCCAAAACCCAAACCCAGCCATGAACCCTAAAAATACCCCTGTACCCCAAAACCCAAACCCAACCCTAAAAGCTAAAAATACCCCTGTACCCCAAAACCCAAACCCAGCCCTAAAACCTAAAAATACCCCTGTACCCCAAAACCCAAACCCAGCCCTAAAACCTAAAAATACCCCTGTACCCAAAACCCAAACCCAGCCCTGAACCCTAAAAATACCCCTGTACCCCAAAACCCAAACCCAACCCTAAAACCTAAAAACACCCCTGTACCCCAAAACCCAAACCCAACCCTAAATCCTAAAAATACCCCTGTACCCCAAAACCCAAACCCAGCCCTAAAACCTAAAAATACCCCTGTACCCCAAAACACAAACCCAGCCCTAAAACCTAAAAATACCCCTGTACCCCAAAAACCAAACCCAGCCCTTAAACCTAAAAATACCCCTGTACCCCAAAACACAAACCCAACCCTAAAACATAAAAATACCCCTGTACCCCAAAACACAAACCCAGCCCTTAAACCTAAAAATACCCCTGTACCCCAAAACACAAACCCAACCCTAAAACATAAAAATACCCCTGTACCCCAAAACCCAAACCCAGCCCTAAAACCTAAAAATACCCCTGTACCCCAAAACACAAACCCAGCCCTAAAACCTAAAAATACCACTGTACCCCAAAACCCAAACCCGGCCCTAAAACGTAAAAATACACCTGTACTTATTTTAAAAATTACTTAAATTAAAATATTTAATTTATAACATTAAAAAACATAAATAAATATATTTATTTATAATTAATATTAATTAAATTAATTAAATATTATAAAATAAAATAAAAAAAATTAAATACTTACCTATACTTACGTTGTAATGGCATGCGTTGTAATAGCATCTGCTATGTAATGACATGCGTTGTAAAGGCATGCGATGTAATGGAATCAGCGTTGTAAAAGTTGTGTTGTAATAGACTCCCGTTGTAAAAGTTGCGATGTAACGGTGCAATACCAGCTGGGACTGCCTTGGTGGTGTTGATGCAGGTGACTTATTGAAGCTCTTTTCTACCTATTGCTTTCAGGGAGTCCACTCATTAATCATTTAAATAAAGGCAAAATCCTCTTTTATGAAGCACAGAATGTGCATCAGGTGCAGTGCTTCAGAGTGCAGTTCTCTCTTGGTGCAGACCACGAGTTCAGCAGGGTAGTCCTTTTTTTCTCTTGATGTTTCCAGGCAGGGATCTGAGTTGCGGGGCAGCTCTCCCATTTTTATTCCAGTTTCTGGACTGGAAAAATGGGGCCACCCCTGACCAATGGAGTTCAGGGTACCACCCTCCGTGATGATAGCTTCCACAGGTGTTGATAACTTTTCCCTACACTCCCCTTTGAGACCCTCTGGCTGGGGGGCGCAGGAAGTGGAGGAGGGTCTGGTTCCTGTATTATCTAACCCTGGGCGGAGTTCGCGGAGTGGGGCTTCGCGGAGCTACGCGAAGTGGGCGAGAAACTACGCCCACCTCCGCACTCCGCGTAGCCCCACTCCGCAAACACCACTGGCCGCCAGCCCCGCCACCCGCCTCCCTCCCGCCCTCCCTAAATACTTTGAAATAAAAGAATTAAATAATTTAAAAGCACTTACCTTGCCGCCGCTGCCCGCCGCGTCCCCGGGGCTCGCGATCTTCCGTCTTCCGTACTAATGCGCATGCGCGGGCGGCCGCGCATGCGCATTTTCTCGTGAAAATGCGCATGCGCGGCCGCCCGCGCATGCGCATTAGTACGGAAGACGGAAGACGGAAGTAAGTGTGCCCCGGGGACGCGGCGGGCAGCGGCGGCAAGGTAAGTGCTTTTTAAATGATTTCATTTCTTTATTTCAAAGTATTTAGGGAGGGCGGGAGGGAGGCGGGTGGCGGCCAGCTACGCTCCGTCTGCGGAGTGCCGCCTGGCTCCGCCAGCTCCGCAAAATGCGGAGTAGGCGGCACTACGCATACTCCGCAGACGGAGCGTAGCTGGCCGCCCACCCCTAGTATTATCTGTCTTTCTCATTTAGAAGACCATTTTGGCTTCCCATCCCCCTTCCTGCCCTGGCAGCTGCAGCAGCAGATCTCCTCCCACCAGGGCGTCATTTTGTTTAAGCCCAGGCCACTGCACGCCTAATCAGGAAGCTTGGCTCAGCCCGTCAAAGGCTGGCCAATCAGAAGAAGCTGCTACAGGGCTGATTTTAGGTAACATCAGGAAAGCAGTTCTATAATGTATTTTCTGTATTAGTTAAAACAAATCCATCCATAGGAAGTTGCAGGATGTATTGTAAATAATATTTTCAAACTTTGAATTACATTTCTAGCTCACTCCTGTCAAAACATAGACTTTATTAATGTTTAATAAAAACCTTCTCCTCTTAGCCTATGTACCTAGCAAACTACAATGGGGAAAAACAAAAACGGACATTTTTACCTCACCAGGGCATATAAAACATATTTTATAATGTCCCTGCATATTATCACAATGCACCCTACCATTGAGACACCTAGGGCAGACCATAGGGACAACTTACAAGTCAATAAAAGGTAGTTTAAGACTCTAGAAGTACTTCTAGTTCCAAAGTCGAATTTGTACTTTTTTATATTTTAAAGGCAGCTTGCAATGCAGGTCTACCTTTAAAACTACAGCAGGCACCACAGCAGGGCACACTTAAGTGCATTCACACCACTGGGCTTCTAAACCTACATACCCTACCATATACTAGGGACTTACAGGTAAGTTGTCAGTATCAATTGTAATTACACATAATTACCATGTACCTTTTACACAAAGTACTGGCCCTGGGTCTGGTTAGGAGAGCCCATGGCACAGTCATAGTCAGAAAACCTGCATCTAGTAGTCAAAATGAGGGCAAAAAGTGTGGGGGGGGGGGCTCTGCAAAAAGCCCTGTTTTCTTACAAAGTTTTTTTGTTTCATGGCAAGATAAAGCAAATAACATTCACATGTAATTATTTAGTATTGCATACTGTGAAACTACTATGCAAAAATATTTTATTTCTACTTAAGCAAAGTATTAAAAAGCATCATTAAGCATAAAAGGCAGCTCAATTTCTTCTGTGAGAATGTTACCTTCAATCTGGTAAACAGACAAAATATCGACTACAAAATATCGAATGGACATAATATCGAGTACAAAATATAGGCTGGACAGAATATCGAATGGACAGAATATATAAATCAAAAATATCGTTTTGAAGGTAAGTAATGTAATATTCAGGTTTCCCTCTCGGAGAGCTTCAGTACGGAGAGCTTGGAGGAGGGTGGCTGCGGCCCCGGGGCGGGACATGGGTAATCGTCCATGCCTGACGCAGTGTTGGCAGATTTTCCTGCTGTCACTAGCGAGGCGTCTCGGGTGCTGCTTGCCAGCCTCAAATCAGGTTCGCCACTTGACCCCTGCCCTGCCAAATTTTTGGCTGGGATGGTGGTGGTGGTGAATCCCCTGGTTAATCCCATCCTCAATGCCTCCTTGAGGGAGGGGAGTGTCCCTCGCACCTGGAAAAGGGCGATGGTTATCCCCCTCCTGATAAAGCCTGGTCTTGATGCCGAGGTTTTGGCCAACTATAGGCCAATTTCACTTCTCCCGGCTCTGGCCAAGATCACTGAGAAACATGTCCATGGCGTCTTGTCGAGCTTTCTAGAAACCAACAATTTGCTCCATCTTTCCCAATCCGGATTCCGTCCTAATTTTAGCACGGAAACGGCGTTGCTGGAGGTCTCGGAGATCATCAGGGAGACCTTGGATGTTGGTGGCAAGGCCATGCTAGTCATGTTGGACCTGTCGGCGGCCTTTGACACCGTCCCCCACGTGGCGCTCCTCGCCAGGCTCCATGACATCGGCATCAGGGGGACGGTGTTCAAATGGTTTACATCTTTTCTTGAAGGCCGCCGCCAGACGATCTGGGTTTCCCAGAGCTCCGCCGAGATGCTGCCATTGGGAGTCGGGGTTCCACAGGGTTCTGTGTTGAGCCCGTCGTTGTTTAACATCTTCATGTCCCCTCTGGCGGCGGCGGTGGAGGCCTATGGGGCCCAGATTGTGTCCTACGCCGATGACACGCAACTTCTCTTCACATTCGGTAAAGATCAGGCATTTGATGGAGAGAGTATTCGGGGCTGTCTGGGCATGGTCTTTGACTGTTTCTAGCGGAACAGCCTGAAGGCCAACTCCAGTAAGTCGGAGGTCCTATTTTTCGGCTGTGCCACCGACCCTGAGTGGCGGCAATGGTGGCCGTCTGAAATGTGTCCTCCCGCACAGTCATCGTTGGTCGCCAAAAATCTCGGTGTCAAACTGGACAATAAGCTTTCATTGAGAGCTCATGTCCTTGGGTTGGCCGGAACCTGTTTTGGCATTTTAAAGATGCTCCGCAAGTTTCTTCCACTGCTCTCTGCGGAGCATAGGCGGATTACTGTGCAGGCGCTTATTGGATCCAGGTTGGATTACGCCAACGCCCTCTTTCTTGGCCTTCCTGACTACCTGGTCCAGCGCCTGCAGGTGGCACAAAACTCTGCTGCCCGTGCCATCTTTGGCCTGCATAGGCGAGCACGAGCTTCTGGGCTGCTGCAGAAGCTCCACTGGTTGCCTATCCGTAAGCGGATTATGTTTAAATCCCTTACGTTGATGCACAAAGCTTTGTTTGGCTCAGGGGCCGGGTACTTACGGCGCAGGCTGGCCTTCTATCGCCCAGCCCGCTCACTGCGGTCCGAATCTCTTTTTACTGCTGTGGTTCCGCGTGTGAGGAAGGCCCGCACCGGGGGCCGCTCCTTCAGCTTCAAGGCACCCCAGTTGTGGAATTCTCTTCCACTGGCGCTACGCAGCATCCCTAATCTGCTCCAGTTTAGGAAGAGCCTGAAGACTTGGCTTTTTAATCTCTAGTCTCTTTTTGGTGGGTCTTTTTCTGTTTCTTGTATCTGTTTCTCCTTGTTATGTTATTTTACACTGAGCCGCCCGTGAAAAGCGCCGGGACACTCTTTTAGAGTAGCCGTGCGCTATATAAACTTATTTTAACATAACATAACATAACAATATCGAATTTTAAAATATAGATAGTCAAAATATCGAAGTATATAATATAGGTTAATTAAAATATCGAACATTTAATAATATCGAATTTTTTATAGTGTATTTTATGGGTTTAAAGTGTTTATTTATGTTATAATGTAATTTAAATAATGAATTTAATGTTATTTAAATTTTGCGTAATTTTATTCTGTAGCGGGTTGTGGGTTTATAGGGGAATAGGGTGGGAAGTAATTTAATTATAATTAATTAAATATGTAAAATTATTTATTGGTATTTGTTTATATTTAATTGTTAATTAATTATTATTTTGTAATAATTACATTTTTATTGCCAATTAATTTTATTTAATTGATTAATTGATAATCATGTTAATTTAACTAATTTATTTTCTGTAGCGGGTTGTGGGTTTATAGGGGAATAGGGTGGGAAGTAATTTAATTATAAGTAATTAAATATGTAAATTTACTTATTGATATTTGTTTATAATTAATTGCTAATTAATTATTATTTTGTAATTAATTACATTTTAATTGCCAATTAATTTTATTTAATTGATTAATTGATAATTATGTTAATTTAACTAATTAAATTTCTGTAGCGGGTTGTGGGTTCATAGGGGAATAGGGTCTGAAGTAATTTAATTATAATTAATTAAATATGTAAATTTATTTTTTGGTATTTGTTTATAATTAATTGGTAATTAATTATTATTTTGTAATTAATTACATTTTAATTGCCAATTAATTTAATTTAATTGATTAATTGATAATTATCTTAATTTAACTAATTAAATTTCTGTAGCGGGTTGTGGATTTATAGGGGAATATTGTGGGAAGTAATTTAATTATAACCAATTACATATGTTAAATTTGTTTGGGTATTTGTTAGATTTTAATTGTTAAGTACATTTTAAATTACTAATTCATTATTTGTTAATTTGTAATTAATTAGTATTAATAGATAACTAATTGTAATGATTAAATTAAATTAGTATTTGTAATTAATTACTTATTATATTATATTAAATTGGTAATTACTTTTTATTAAAAATTTCTATAGATATTAATATATATATATTTTTTTAAATAATATATGAAGAATCTACTTTCCCTACTGTTGCACTCACTGGAGTGGGAATAGTAATTTTTACCCCTACGCTATCCAACGCTTTCCCTACTGTTGCACTCTCTGGAGTGGGAATAGTAATTTTTACCCCTACGCTATCCAACGCTTTCCCTACTGTTGCACTCTCTGGAGTGGGAATAGTAATTTTTACCCCTACGCTATCCAACCCTTTCCCTACTGTTGCACTCTCTGGAGTGGGAATAGTAATTTTTACCTCTACGCTATCCAACGCCTTACCTACTGTTGCACTTTCTAGAGTGGGAATAGTAATTTTAACCTCTACGCTATCCAACGCTTTCCCTACTGTTGCACTCTTTGGAGTGGGAATAGTAATTTTCACCCCTACGCTATCCAATGCTTTCCCTACTGTTTCACTCTCTGGAGTGGGAATAGTAATTTTTACCCCTACGCTATCCAACGCTTTCCCTACTGTTGCACTCTCTGGAGTGGGAATAGTAATTTTTACCCCTACGCTATCCAACGCTTTCCCTACTGTTGTACTCTTTGGAGTGGGAATAGTAATTTTTACCTCTACGTTATCCAACGCCTTATCTACTGTTGCACTCTCTGGAGTGGGAATAGTAATTTTACACTTCCGCTATCCTATGGTAATAATATTTGATAGTTTTTAAATATATTATGTTACTCTATATATATGTTTTAACAAATATGATTGTAACAAATTTTTTTCATAACTTTAATTTATTATTTTATTATTATAAGGTAATTTAAGTATTTTTAAGTATATTTTAGTAAATAATTTGTGATATCAATTTAATTTAACATTGTTTTTATTACATTCGATATTTTTACAAACTATATTTTTGTAAACGATATTTTTTACTCGATATTTTTGTACTTACCTGTTTGTAGATACAAAGTCGATATTCTGTCTGTCTATATTTTTTCGCCAATATTTTTGATAGTCGATATTATGTCCCTCGATATTATGTCAGTGATCCCTGTAATCTCTATCTCAAAGTTTCACCTTCAATGGCCAACCACAGTTTAGCCTGTCATTTGTGACAATCCTTCTAGCTCATTCTATAATTCGATAGGCATGAAATGTTCAAACAGTAAGTGTCCTTGATCCATACTAATAATGGAGAAGACAAAGCTCCTACAGACGATGTTTCTGTGCAAACAAAAGAAGTACCAAATCAAGCTCAATATGAAAAATAGAAGGCTAAAGAGAAAATCGTGAATCGAGCCGATGGAGCCAATATGTGTTTCGCGGCATCCTGTTGATTCCTCCGGGCTCTCAGAAACTCTTAGCATGTGGACCTGATATATAAAGATGCATTCATTCTGCAACAATTCATTCTCCTCTTTGCCCTGCCTATGACCCACATTGCCAGCACACGCGCAGGATGCTTTTGGGAGTTACAGTAATGTGCACCATATTGGAATTGCACACTGAGTTTGTGCACCCTGAGGCAGCCTGTTCGTGAGATGGGGAATTAAGGTCCCAGTGATCCTCCTTGTACTTCTGCTCCCACTCATGGCACTAAACCCATGGGAGTGTCCCTTCTCGCACTTCAAAATTAAGTCAATTTTTGTACAAAGAAAGACAGACTAAATTTAAAAGAACCCACAAATCTTTCACTAAGTGTTGTGCCCAAGGCAGTGGTGGGTTTGTGAGACACATTCCTCCTAGGTTGTGGAGGTCCGGACTATGGCAGCTGGATCATGGTGACAGCTAGGCAGAACAGAGGTCAATGGTTGGGACTTCCAGGGTATTGTATGCAGCAATGTTACTTACAACCTGAACTTTCCTTGAGAGTGTACCTGGCAATTTTCCCTATTGCATTTTTATTTTTATTTATTTATTTAGAAGTTTGTTAAGCGCACAGCTACCTCCGACGGGGGTGTCCCGGCGCTGAAGACAACATCTAGTGAGGTTCAGTGAAGTTCAGGTGGCATTACCACTTGCGGATTCAGATCATTCACTGTTGCCTCAACCCGCACCTTTTATTTTTTTCTCCCTTGATGGTTCCCTCAGTTATTGATGTCTAGCTTGTATTTCAACCATGGTTAAAGATTCTGTTTTTGCTTTGTTGTTTGCCTTTTTTTATTGTGCCTTTTCCTACCTTGCTTTCAGGGTGCCTTCCCACCAGGTCTTGTAGTAAGAATTGCACCAGCTTCCTCTCCTTTGTTGGCTTTGATTTCCAGTGGCATGCCAACTTGAATCTTGTAAGCAAATTTCAATGTTATGTAAATATCTGTGTATCACCTGCATTATGATAGATGCTCTGATTGCTGAGAATATCAGACTGTATAAACCTCTTCCAAAAACTCAGACTCAGAGAGACCTCTCCTTGAAGTGACTGAGAACTCTAGTTGTCTTATTTTCTTTTTCTGTCTCCCGCTCCCATTTCCCTTCCCTCCAGTACTTTGTTCTGCTTTTAGTATTCTTCTATGTACTAGCAGAATCACTTTCTGGAGATCTAAATAGATTGTCTTTACACTTTACTATACACCACTTATGAATCCTGACAGATTGCTGTGCTAGATCAAGAATACTATGCTGAAATGGGGTGGGTTTTCTGTGAAGCCCATCTCTTGTTTGCTTGCTGCACGTTGGTTTTCAGTCCTACACTGGACTGATGTACCAACTGTTAACCTTGCACTAAACTCATGTTATCTTTCTGTAGAAAATGACAAGCATTAGAAGGTATGTGGGTAAATGTGTGGTGTGTGATTATCTGTAGGATACTCTATGGGGTCGATTATGATGGCGGACGGATTGCCCCCGCCGGCCCGGTGGGGGCAATCCATCCGCCATCCTCCCTGAAAAGACCCCCCGCCATATTAGGATGGCTGGAGGGTCAGCGGCGGAAAAGGTCTAATATGGTGGCGGTGTCTATCAGACACCGCTAGCCATATTAGGATGGGCTTTGGGGAATGCATTTCTGTGGCGGCAATGCCGCCACGGAAAGGCATACGGTCTTTGCTTTGGGGGCCCGTTGCGGGCCCCCAGGGTGAAGGGGGGTGGGGGGTGCACACCCCCTGCGTTTCAAAGTACAAAATGGCAGGCACCGCGCGGTGCCTGTCATGTTGTGCTTTGAAACGCACAACATGCATTTTTAGCATTGCGGCGGGCGGTGCTTTCAGCACCGCCCGCCACAATGTTAAAAATGCAGGATGCACCCGCCACTGTGGCGGGTGCATCCTAATTCGGTGCACAGGACCTCTGCCATTATGGCGGACAGTCCCATGCTACGACAGGATGGCGGACGGACAAAGTTGACCCCTAAGTTCCCTTTTTAAGCACATGGACTAAGTAACTGAGTAAGAGAGCGATCAATGTCAGAAGAACTTTAAGAGACAGAACAATCCTAAAAGAAGGTAAGGCAGAGAAGTTCTGCCTTGTCAAGGTAGAATAGTAGAGGAACTCCCAGTCCTAAACACTGCAATTACACTAATATCTCTATGTCTGTAGTCATTTTAGGCATAGGGGTTATATGTCCAACAGCTTGCACTTGCCCACCTTCAAATCTCAAACAATCTAAGGCAGCTTCCACAAAGTGCAATGGCAATTCTGGCCTGTATGAATTGAGCTTTATGTTCGTTGTGCTCATTCCTATTTCTCGTTGAACTGAGTCAGTTGTCAGGGATTTGCATTCTTGTGTTCTTTTTCAATAAGGTATCTGAAGATGTGTGCGTCCAAGTAATATGGTGAAA
The DNA here is from genome assembly GCF_964263255.1 of Lissotriton vulgaris. Classification (NCBI taxonomy): domain Eukaryota; kingdom Metazoa; phylum Chordata; class Amphibia; order Caudata; family Salamandridae; genus Lissotriton; species Lissotriton vulgaris. The sequence continues at coordinate 1,012,084,642 of NC_141699.1, read as the reverse complement.
CATTTTGACATAAACAACGGAGAAAAGCAGAACTGTGAATGTATGATGTTTTACATGGAGTGGTTGAGAATCTTCATATTGTCAATTTACTGATTTTAGAAACCGAGGGCTTGATTTGGAGTATGGCGGTGGAGGACAGTCTGTCGTGGTGGTGGAGGACATTATCTCTGCCAACTTGATGGAATGCTGCCCACCAGATTTAGAGATGACTGCTCACCCTGCAGCCATTTCTGTACTTTGAAAGGAACCAATGTCATGGTGGTCCCTTTTAATGTTCTAAAAATTTGGTAGACTTCCTCCATCAGTGTTGAAGGTTGACCACCCAAATTTCATTTTCAAAACCAAATTCCCAAATTAGGAGTTTGTGTTTGAAAAACAAAAATGAAAGACCCCCCTTACCATGGGAGTTTTGCCCCAAGGTGTGGGAATCATTATAGCTTTTTCCTGTCCCTCACTGCCAGGTTTTTCCTGACAGGACTGGATAAAAAAGACATTACAGTGTCTGCTCTCAATAGGGTGGGTAATGTAATGTCCTTTCTCCAACGGCCACTACTCCCTTTGACCTTTGACCGTGACAGAGTGAAGGGGAGGTTCATCAACAGAATAGTTATGGTCTAACCAGCTCTAAATGAGTCGGAAGACTAAGTGTTTGGCAGACAAGGTACTCTGTCACATTGGCAACAGAATACCCTGTCTCCCAAATTCTAAATCAGGCCCGTACTTTTCAATCTTGTCCTGCATGAGTCATTCACAGCCCCTTCATCAGGCCAACGTGGTGGCTTCCTACATAAGAGGCCACAGAAATGTAAGGACACTAGTGTTGATTTGACAAGATGGCTAGGTCCCACCTTTCTCCATGACAGCTGACAGTGGTCAGTAATTGTGAAACTCACAACATGTATGCCTGGTCATAAAGTGATCATCACTTGTTCTACCTTTGCACTCTGTCCCTCACTGAACCCATTACACCGTCCATCTTAAAACACCTCAGCTCCTCCCCGTTAGGGAGTTGTAGTCCACACCATGTACCTTGCAGTCCGGGTGTAAGGAGGGAACCCTATGGTGAAGCATGTCACCCTCGGGTGAGGGAGGGTTCTTGTCCTAAAAACGATTTTCTTCTCTGGCGGCTCCATCACACATACACCAAATAGCAACAGGACACTATTTGGCTATTCAAATGTTGCCATGCTATATTCACTTTATAACCAGGCGTACATGTTGTGAGTTTCATGATGAGTAGGGATTAGTACGACTCCGGTCAGGCCCCTCCCTACTAGATCCCCTGTGTGATTGTAATATTAGTGTTTTAGTAATTAACACAGGTCTTGGCACTAGGGGGTAGATTTACTGAGATTTTGAACCGTGTTTGTGTCATAAAAGTGATGTAAATCGGCGCAAAATCTTTTTGTCCGATTTTCTATCCAGGCCTAAACTTGTTTAAAGCTGGAAATAACATGAAAGTAGCATGAAGCAGTGCATAGCTCTGCTTTGCAATACTTAGCGCCAAGGTTTCTGACACTAAACCCAATTTACAAAATAAAGTGGATATGGTTTAGCATCAGAAAATAGCACACCCTTCAACCAGGCGCTATGAAGAAGAATTTTTTTTTTCTCCTTTACTTTCCAAATATGCATGTGTGCTGCAGTGTACAGCACACATACAAAGTGGGAAAATGTTTAAAATTAGTCTAAGCATAGTATTTTTTACTGGAAGGGTATCCTTCCAGGACAAAACCTATGCTTGACTCACAGACAGACCCTTGCACTATGGCGCAAAGGTGTATTACTGGTGCACGGCAGCTAATTTTAGTGCCAGCGTTAGGGAGAGGGGAATAGAGAGACATATTTCAGTAGATTTGGTGCTCTCCTGCTCTCTCCTTCTCACACTGGACAGCACAGCATTTGCGGATTCTGCACTGTGTGAGAAATTTGCAAACCTGGCCCCTGGAGTGTAATGATGTGTTCGCTCCTCTTTGTTGGATTAGGTGGCTGTGCTGTACACACCACAGTTGGTGGCAGGAACATTGATAGATATCTCGTAGAAATGGAATAGGGTTCAGACTGCCCTGCTTGGGTGGCGCCTAGCTGCCAATGTGCATACTGTCAATGAATCTGACCGGACGGGAAACAGCCTAAGAACAGAATTTTTTCTATGTCCTCTTCAGCCCATGGAGGCTTTCGAGTCCATCATTACTCAGTGGTGGGTATTTGTTTTATTTACTGTATCTTGCTGTCTCGCTTGTTGTTTGATATAATTGGGGGACTCTTTATCCAGATGAAGTTGTGATATCTTATTCATCCAGCTCGGTTACTCACATAATGTTGGAACCCACATGATGCTGGAAATAGTGCCCATGGTGTCCCACTTATATTTAATGGTTTTATAGGGTTCCCTAGCCCCGTTGGGTAGATTCGTACTCTAAGTTTGTTTTTGCTTCCTCCCTCCCTAGCTGTCTTTGTTCTATCTTAGGTAGCAAGGTGTTATTAATATGATTTCATTAGCGATAGACAATGATATAAATGATATAAATTACAAAAATGATCTTGTCTTTGGATAAACTGTGTTCCGGCTGGGACCATTGGCCCTCTTTGGATTTTAATTAATGACCTATTTTTTGTTTAAACAATGCAAAAAAAAATCATACTTGCCAAACTGTCTGTTGGCCTGTCTTTGCTGAGTACAATGTAAAAAGGCATTACCTTTGTGATGTACCTAGGGTTAAGTTTTAGCCGTGTTGTGTTATGTATATGATGTTTTTATGTATATGATGTTTTATATCTGTTGTAGGTGTTCTTATATATGTATCTTCGCGAAATTTTCAAAACTCGTGGGGCGCTCCGGTCCCCTCCTATTTTGAAAGTTTCGGGGTGATTCGCCAAGCGGGGGCCGAGAAAAAAGGGGGCCCAAAATGTGCTTTCCCAATGCAATTTTCCATAGGAAACTTTAGACACGACTACAGCCCGAACTGCTGAACGGAACTACACCACATTTGGCAAAAAGTTGGTAGCCCTTGGTTCAGAAAGAGACCTTTTAGTTAAATGGTGTAAATTCGTTCAGTAGTTCTTGAGAAAATCAAATAAAAATAAATAGTGGTATCTATGGCCACAGTGGATCCGTGGACCCTCCCTACCACGAGCTGTATTCTAATTGGCTGTCAACACTCCAAACCAGGAAGTGTTGGCAGCCATCTTGTGCCTCAGTAGAACCGAGGCACAAGAAAACAGTAAAGCTAGCACAAACAACAAGAAAAGGGGGCGGGGTAGAAACACCCTATCCCCTTAGGCCTGCTCAGGGGGTCCCACAAGGACCCCAAGGGCCCAAAAAAGCATTTTAGAAAAAAGAAAGATCGGCGTGATTCATGCACCCAGCGCGAATTTCCGCAGAATTTCTTTTAAAAAAGTAGTGCGGGATCCCGCGCTTTGTTATTCTTTAGCCCCCAGGTGGGCCAGGTCCCGGGGGAAGAGAAAAAAAAGGGTGGAGGGGCCAATCCCCCCACACTGCCCCGGGGACCGCCACCTCATGGGACTTTGCTCAAATATTTGTGGGGGCACATGGCACCCCCGCAGCCCTGGAGAGCGCCACCCCCGGGGCTTTAATTTTTAAGGTGGGGGCATCCAAGCCCCCCAAGCCCCAGGGACTGCCACCCCCTGGGGCTTTAATAATTAATTGCATAGTGGGTGGCACACAGTAATTATTCCTGTGTTGGGGGCTTGAGCCCCCACCCCACATGCCCAGGGGACCGCCACCTCCCCGGGACACTAAGTATTTAAATTTGGTGGTCCTTTATGGACCTCCAAGCCCGGGGATCACAACCCCCCCCCGGGGCTTTGTAAATGTTGGGAGGGGGGCCGCGCGACTCCCCTCCTGGAGCGCTTGATGGCCCTGGTGACCACACTCCCCAGGGCCGGCTCCTGCAGTGTCCCGGGGTGCCCACCCACGGACACTGTAGTTTGCTAAGGCAGAGCCGGGCCGTAGCAAACTCAGCTAGGTACCTCCAGTAAGCGCCACGGAGCTGTGTTGCAGAGTGCTGTAAAAAGGGGCATGGCCTCTGAACACCTCTCTGCAAAGCAGCTCTGTGGCGCATACTGGCGGTACCTGGTGGGCTAGTTGGCCACTAAGGACCCTCAGGATTGAAAAGGAATTAATTCCCCAACTTAAAACAAGCCACAGGGCGTGTTTGCAGACATGTCATCTCAGGGCCCGCACACTTCCTTCACCATTGTGAAAATACCTTCCTGGTGAGTTGTAAATTGGGGAATTAATTCCCCTTCAATACTGAGTGTCCCTGAGGGACAACTAGCCCACCAGGTACCTCCAGTATGCACCAGGGAGCTGCGCTGCAGAGAGCTGTTTAGAGGCCACGTCCCTTTTTACACCACTCTGCAACGCAGCTCTGTGACGCTTACTGGGGGTACCTAGTGGGCTAGTTTGACCCTAGGGACCCTCAGGATTCAAGGGGACTTAATCTCCCAAATTAAAATGGTCACAGGGTGTATTTGCACAGTGGTGAAGGGAGGGGATGGGGCCTGAGGTGACGTGTGCAAACACGCCCTGTGGTGTGCTTTAAGTTGGGGACATTTTTCCCCTTCAATCCTGAGGGCCCCTAGGGGCCAACTAGCCCACCAGGTGCTTCTAATAAGCGCCACTGCGCTGTGTTGCAGAGAGGTGGTCCAGGCCGTGCCCCTTTTTACACCTCTCTTCAACGGTGCTTACTGGAAGTACCTAGTGGGCTAGTTTGACCCTAGGGACTCTCAGGATTCAAGGGGGCTTAATCTCCCAACTTAAAATGGCCACAGGGCGTGTTTACACAGTGGGAAAGGGAGGGGATGGGGCCTGAGGTGATGTGTGCAAACACGCCCTGTGGCACGTTTTATGTTGGGGAAATAATTCCCCTTCAATCCTGAGGGCCCCTGGGGGCTAACTAGCCCACCACGTGCTTCCAGTAAGTGTCACTGCTCAGCGTTGCAGAGAGGTGGTCCAGGCTGTGCCCCTTTTTACACCTCTCTGCAACACAGCTATGTTATTTTGCCTTGTTGTTTTATGTATATGATGTTTTTATGTATATTATGTTTTATATCTGTTGTAGGTGTTCTTATATATGTATGTTTATGTGTTTGTACTTAACAGCGCTGAAAAAGTCTTGTACTAGGACGAAACACATCGGCTGTACTGTTTGTTTGAATTGGACCCTATTTATTCTACGTAAAATGAAAATGGAATAAAGAGAAGAAACTGAGGAATCCTTTTCTCTTTCTATTGGATATGGACATTATAATTGTTCTTACTGATTCAATTTTGTTGTGTGGTGCACCTGTGCTTTTTGTTCACACCATAAAGCAGATAGCATTTTTTTCACAAATATATTAATATGTTTAGTGTATATCAGATTTAACAATGCTGTGGCAGATATTGCTAGAAACAGAAAGATTCTATACTTCCTGTAGTGACTTGTAGCTTGTCAATAAAGGAAGTTACCATAAAAATCTCGTTTCATCAGTTCAATTATTCATTTTGAAAAACATATTAGACAGTTCCAGTTTTCCTTGATTAAATAGCTAATGTAATTATGATCTGGAACCTGCATTTCACTCTGGCTGCTATGTCTAACAGCAGGCATTGTGACTTCAGAACTTTTCTAAAATTGAGCAGCTAAGTCTTTTCTTTATTGCAGGTGACTAGAGATGTCACAATTCACCTGTAATAAGGAAATTAAAGATGGGGTTTTACAGGCGTTACAGGCCCCCATGTATTATTGACAGTATTTATCACATGCTTCCAATACCCCTACGAAACCCTATATTTGGGCTGTCACCGGACAAGCAGCATCAGCCTTTCCACACAAGTTGTCAAAAAAAATCAACCTATCCCCTTCACTCACACTACTAGAACCTCCATCTCTCGAATTGTGAAACCCCAAATCATCAAAAATGCAAGTGATTAATGTATGCAGGTTCAAGTCACCAGGGTCTGGTTTCTGCATTATGTTTCAATTCTTTGTCACCTTCATCATGCACGCATCTTTAAATCCTATAGAAGATTTTAACATCCTATTTCTGTGAATGAATCAACAAAAAGAAATGAGAGATTTATGGAATGCAGCTGCCTACCTAAAGAAGCATTGGCCAACCTTATGAGTCTGGCACTGGGTGTCAGCCTGTTGACTTTGTTAAGACTTGTTCTTATTTATTTATTTATTTTGAAAGTTTTATATAGCGCGAACAAGATCTTTGCAGATATCAGAGCGCTTTACAATGGAGGGGATACCAACAAGAGAGAGAGAGCAGGTCATTAGGGAGTAAAGTAACACAGGTACAGCAATAAAGCACATATTACAGATAAGTGTGTGCAAAGATAATCAGTTAAGAAAATAATACAGGTAAAACACATAGTCATAGGGATCGAGCAGAATAATACAGATCGGTCAGAATCTTTACAAATCAACATTAATAGGTCAAGTGTATTTGGCCATGAGAATAGCTTTTACTTCTTTCTTAAAAAGTGTGAAGGAGGAGATGAGTCTAGTTTCAGGAGGGAGTGAGTTCCAGATCCTGGGTGCTATTCCTGAGAAAGAGCGTTTATAAGTTTTTTCCTTCCGGAATCTTTGCGGTTTTAGCAGAAGATTGTTTGTGCCTCTAGTGTTTCTAGAGCCCCCAGAGATTGTCAGCTTCTGAGTGAGGTATCCGGGGGAGCTCAGGTGTACAGCCTTGTGTGTCATGCAGGCTATTTTCAGATGTATTCTGGCTTCAAACGGCAGCCAGTTCAAGGATTTCAGGTCAGGGGAGATATGCGAGTGTTTTTTTGATCCCGTGATGAGTCTCGCTGCAGCGTTTAGAGAAGCTCTTAAGGGTACAGTATTCGTTAGCGGGAGACCGCAGAGGGCGATGCTGCCGTATTCAATTCGCGGGATTACTAGTGCTTGTACTGCAGTTTGGAAGTCTTTGTCTGGCAGGAAGGGTTTAAGTTTCCTCAAGGTGTTGATTTGGAAGTTCGCTCCCTTAGTAGCCTTGCTGATATGATGCTGCATGTTGAGATTGGAGTCGAGAGTTATGCCTAGTGATTTTGCTGAGTCCACTATAGTGGGTTGGACAGTGAGTGCAGTTAGTTGTTTAAGCCGGTTTGAGTGGTAGAAATCTTCGCAGGAGGTGAGATCAGGAGGAACTCTGTTTTCAGAGCATTGAGTTTGAGATGATTATTGGCCAGCCAGGATTGGGTGTTCCTGATCGTTGAGTTCAGGAGTAGAATGTCATTGGGGGATTGTAATTTGAGATATAGTTGGGTGTCATCTGCGTACATGTGAAAAAGTACGTTGGATGCTTGTAGCAAGGTGGTGAGAGGTTCCATAACTAGGTTGAACAAAGTTGGTGATAGGGAGGATCCTTGGGGGACGCCTAACGAAACAGGTATTGGTGAGGATATCAGGTTGTTACTCTTGAATTTCTGTGACCTGTTGTGTAGAAAGGAGGTGAACCACTTGAGAACAGTTCCATAAATGCCCATTCTTGTGTTCAAAAGATCGAGTAAATTCTTATGTTTAACAGTGTCGAATTCTGAAGAGAGATCAAGAAGGATGAAGAGGCAGGTATCGTTTTGATCTAGGATCTGAAGGGCGTCGTCAATTATGTGGGTCATAGCAGTTTCCGCACTGTGTCCTGCTCGAAAGCCTGATTGATGCGGATTGAGGAGATCAAACTGATCAATGTGTTTAGTCAGTTGTAGTTGTGCGCATTTTTCCAATAGTTTGGCGAGAGTGGGAATATTGGTAATGGGACGGTAGTTGTTCAGGTCGGATGGGTCGGCGGTAGCTTTCTTTAGTAAAGGAGTGACTTGTCCAACTTTGAGGGAGTCTGGGATGATTCCTTGTTGGAGGGAGCTGTTGATAATTTTAGTCCAGAGTGGGAGGAGCAATGGGGTGAAATCTTTGACAGCATTAGCAGGGAGGGGATCCGTGAGGTGATTGGAGGGTTTCAAGGTGCTGAGCAGTTTGCCTATTTCTTCTTCGGAGTAGGTGTCGAAGGAAGACCATGGGGCATTGTTTTTTGGTTCGGAGGGTGTTATGCAATTGGGTGTGGCGAAGAGGCTTGCATCAGTGCGGAGATCAGTCTTTATGTTGTCAGTTTTTTGGGTGAAGAAAGCTGCGTAGTCTTCACAGGAGGGAGCTTTGCATGAAGTACTTAGAGGTTGGGGTTGTTCCTTGGCTTGTGTTCTGATTAGCTCAAACAGTTTTCTTGGGCGGTTTTTTGCTTGGTCGAGCTGAAGAAGTTTGCTTTTGAGCGCTTTATTTTCCTGAAGTAGGCGTTTCTCTTTTTCTTCAGGATTTTCAGGTGCAGTGCAGAGGGAGCTGCTCTCCAGGTGCGCTCTGCCATTCGCATGGCTCGTCTATCTTCATTGAGACTCCCGTCGTACCATGGATTAGAAATTTTAGTGGAGACTCTTTTTAGCTGTATGGGAGCAGCCTCATTAATTATTGAGGTCATGGCGTTGAGATAGTGGTCAGTCAAGGATTGGACATCTGTGGCGCCCGCAGGAGGGAGCAGGAGGTCGCGGCTGTTTGGGGGTAGGGAGTATGGGTTGAGATTTTTCAGATCTCTTTTCCAGACTTAAGGTCTGGAGGATTGACCCGTGCTGAGTTTGACTTTTTCATTGATGAAGAATGTGACAATATGATGATCTGACCAGTCACAGGGTTGGATAGACTCAAGTTGGATAGCTTCCTCTTTGGCAATGATAAGGTCGAGGATAGAGCCTTTCTCGTGGGTCGGGCTGTTGCATATTTGGGTGAGGTCCAGGGCGTCGAGGAAGTTTTTAAGACTATTTACCACTGCATCATTGAGATCGTTCCAGTGGAGGTTGAAGTCACCAAGGTATATTTGGGTGAGCTGTCATCCAGCGTTGATTGAAATCATGTCCATGATTTGTTGAACGAAGGAGAGGTTGTCTCTGGGTGGGTGGTAAATGCCGTGAAGTGAGCATATCGGTTTACCCCCACTGATAATCTCGAGGCAGATGCATTCGTGGGAAGTTGGGGAGGGTAGGGACGATGCGGAGACTTTCAGAACAGAAAGGTTGTTCCTGTATATGCATGCGATTCCACCACCTATCTTGCCGGACCTGTCAAGCCTAATGATGTGGTAGTTGGGAGGAACCAGAATGTCCATTATGGGTGTAGAAGATTCGGTTAGCCAGGTTTCAGTCAAGATGATTAGGTCAAGGTCCAATGTTAGGATTAGGTCGGCGATGGAGGAGGAGTGTCTAGAGGCCGATCTGCAGTTTAGGAGACTGCATTTAAGACGGGGTGTGTCAGGGGAGGTAGAGGGTACTAGAGAGAGGGGGACTTTTCTAAGGTTATTCGAGACGGAGATTCTGTTGTTTAGTGTGGAGGGTCTACAGGGATTTGAGTGAATCGTGGGGATGTGGAGGTGCGAGGCGGTTGGGTGGTTTAGGGCAGCTGGGTCGTAGGAGCAGAGGAGGGTGAGAATGTCAAGATCCGACAGAGGGTTGCATGTGCGACGGGGGCGGTTGTTGCGATTGTGGGCAGGGATCGCTGTCCAGTGTGGGCGACGGGTGCGGTTGTTGCGATTGTGGGGGTGGATCGCGGTCCTGTGTGATGGGTGTAGCTTGTAAGCATCATCAGGCCGGGTGTAGGGCAAGTTGAGAGTGGTGGTGGTGTTGAGTGAGTTGTGTCTGGGGGGTGTGATGAGTAGTTCTTTGATGGTGTGAATATCTTCTTTGATGGTGTGAATGTCTTCTTTGAGCTGGAGGAGGGAGGACATAATCTCGTCCAGCGTGGGAATAGTGTGAGTGCTGGTGGTGGGAGTCATGGGTGAGTGGCTGACCTGGGGATTAACGTGCGAGTGGGGGGGGTGGGTTGGTGTTCACGCAGGGCTCCGTGGAGTCGGTGTACGGGTTGGTGTTAGGGAGGAGAGAGGGTATGGGGGCGATGGGAATGGATGCGGTACGACGGACGTTGGTGGCGTATAGGGGGGCATTGGCAGCGGGCGGAGAGAGCGGGCTGGAAGTGGAGTGTGTGTTGGTGGTGATGGGGGAGCCTGAAGGGTAGTGAGGGCTTAGAGTGGGGGGGGAGATGGGGCTGAGGATGGTCCTGTCGTGGGGAGGGGGAGTTATCATAATAGGTGTGGTGTGCTGTGCTTGGTTAATGAGCTGGTGGTAGTGGGGACTGAGAGTGGGGGGGGGATAATGGGGGGGATTTGTTGTTATGTGTGTCGTTCTGGTGCTGATCTAGGTTAGAGGGGTTGTGGGTGGGAGTTGTTATGTCAGGGAAGAGAGTGATCGGAGTGGTAGTGGTATGTGTGGGGGTCAGAGGGTTAGTGTTAGAGGGGGGGCTAGTGTATGAGGGGGAGAGATTTGTGACTATGATTGAGGTGTGTGGGGTGGTAACATCCGGTGGGTGATTGACTGAGGTGCATGGGGTGGTGGTGAGGTGCGTGTCGATCTGATGCTGAGCGAGGTTAGAAGGGTTGTGGGTGGTGGCTGTGACGTCAGGAGTGATAGCGCTGGAGGAGTCATGGGTGGAGGTCCGCGGCTTGGAAAGCTGCTCTTTGAACTTGGGGAACAGGTTGTCTAGTAGTTCCAGGTTCTTGTCTGTGGATTGAATTAGGACAATCCCGTTATTGTATAAAGTAATGGTGGTTCTGCCAGGGAAGAGTTGGGATGGTGTGATGGAGAGAGTTAGGCCATGAGAGGTTTTCCTGGTGGTGGAGACGGTGAGTAGGGTGAGGAACGCTTTTCTCAATTGAGCTCTGCGTGAGGTGTAGAAGATGATATCAATGTTCAGGGCTCCATTGACCGGTGAGAAGTAGGTGTCGGCAAAGGGGGTTTCAGGGTAGGACCTCAGGAAGTTGTGTTTAAAGCGTTTAGCGGCTTTTTTGGTGAGAGTGGATGGGTAGTTGATTCTATATGTGTGCTTGCCGATGAGATCCATATTGGGATGGTTGTATAGGAAGGTATGGGAGGAAATACAAATACAAAGAACAACTGTCAAACCGTAGGATAAATAGCACAGGAGTGACACTAGCGAGCGGTCAAAAATAGCCAAAAATATAAGAGGTAGCAGTCGGTGCAATCCAGGAACAAACAGTGAGTGGGTGCAGCTTGCAAACTATACAGGATATGGGAGGTAACAATTAGTTAAATGGAACCAGAGTGACACTGGTGAATGGCCAAAAAAGTAACCATAATGTAAGAGGTAGCGTCGGTGTAATCCAGGAGTAGAAAGTGATTGTGTGCAGCTTACAAGACTGAATAAAATATATATGAGGTAGCAATCAGTGCATAATAGTGACAAAAGAGAGATGGGTGCAGCTTACAGAGTATACAGTATGCAAATATGAATAAAATACTAAAGAAATACTGGAACCAGTATAGGTGCAAACAATAGGCTAAAATAGGCAGATATGACACTAGTGATCAACCGGTAGCATATGGGGTAGCGATCAGTGCACTACCGGTGAGGAAAAAGTGAGAATGGGTGCAGGTTACATAAAGTGTATAAAATAAAGTGTATAAAATAAAAATACCAGTAGAAGTATAATACTGCAAATAAAATACTAAAGAAATACTGTAACCAATATAGGTGCAATCAATAGGCTACAATAGACAAACAAGACACTAGTGAGCAACCGGTAGCATATGAGGTAGCGATCAATAAAATACTAAAGAAATACTAGAACCAATATAGGTGCAAACAATAGGCTACAGTAGACAAATATGACACTAGTGAACAACAAGTAGCACATGAGGTAGCGATCAGTGCACTACCGGTGAGGAAAAAGTGAAAATGGGTGCAGGTTACATAAAGTGTATAACATACCAAGTATAGAAGTATAGAAGTATAATACTGCAATAAAATACTAAAGAGATACTGGAACCAATGTAGGTGTAGACACTAGGCTAAAATAGGCAAACATGACACTAGTGAGCAACCGGTAGCATATGAGGTAGCGATCAGTGCACTGCCGGTGAGGCAAAAGTGAAAAGGGTGCCGGTTACATAAAGTGTATAAAATATCAGTAGAAGTATAATATTGCAATAAAAGGCAGACACTTAATCACACAGCGATACATACTATATAAAGTCTATATAGATACATAGCTATATAAAGTCTGAGGTAGGTGAGATAGACAGTAGTTCTCTTTTAGGAGTTGTTGCTTTTAGAGCATGGGAGGAAAGTTTGAACCGGTAGTCCAAAATAGTCAGAAAGACTAGTCCATGATGGCCGCCAAAGAGAAGGAATAGTCTAACATGGCTGCCAAGTAGGGGGATAGCGTCATTAGTCCTCTTTTAGTTGTTGCTGTTTTGAGAGCAAGGACGAGCAGTTTCAGATTCAATTCCGGCTGGCTCAGGATCTTGCTTGCTGAGGAGAGTCTTATCTCGATTTTTGTTATCTTAGGTGGAACTGTAGAGGGGCCTCGTGGGCTCAGGTGGTACAGGAGGGGATTAATGCTTATTTTATGGCCCCCGCCATTTTGAACAAAGGAGGTTTAGGGAATGAAAAACAGAAAACGAGTAGGGCAAAGTAAATATCTTTTTCAGCATTCTACTCAGCATGTGCTCTGTAGTCCCAGCCTCAGGGGCAGCGCTGATCTCTGCCAGCATTTGCAGGCCTGCTCCCAGGGTCGCGGTGGCAGAGGCGCCCTGATTGCCAAGCTCACCTCCGAGCCGGTGGGGGCCGCCTCTGTTCTTGTGTATTTTAATTGGCACACACGACAAAAACGTCGCAACAAGGCACCGGCTTCCTCTTGTGCTCTAGCTGCTCATTAACCCGATCTCGTTGCTCCACTGAGAGGGAAGGGGGGGGGGGGGTGGAAGCCTTCCGCCAGAACGCTGCACAAAACACACAGACAGGGCACCCCGGGGCCGTTCTAGATGCCCATTGCTCCGTTCTCATTGCGCTACAGCCTCCCGCCGGAACGCTGCCCAAAACGCACACAGACAGGGCAAACCGTTCTGTCATAAGTTTTGTAAACCCTCATTGATGCATGGAGTAGCCGGAATTTCGACAATATGAACAAAAACAGCTAAAAGGAAAAATATACTTTTTGCTTTCAAAATGCAGACATTGTAATAGTAGGTCCTGCCACTAATGAGAACAACTTTGACTGTCAATGGGCTATTAGTGAAATAAACATAATGCCCTCACTTATTGTGAAGTAGCCAGTGGCTGAAGTGGGCTGACCCATTGCTCCATGCCGTAATAGGTGGAAGGAATATATGTACGTGTGTGTGTGTATATTACCTACTGCCGGTCGCCAGTAGGTAGTTATAGTTAGGACCTATTATCCATAGGAAAATCTCAAGATTCTATTCCCAATAACTTTGGCGCCGATTGACGAATCTTCGCGACATTTTCAAAACTCATGGGGCGCTCCGGTCCGCTCCTATTTTGAAAGTTTCGGGGTGATTCGCCAAGTGGGGGCCGAGATAAAAGGGGGGGCCAAAATATGCTTTCCCCATGCAATTTTCCATAGGAAACTTTAGACACGACTACAGCCCGAACTGCTGAACGGAACTACACCACATTTGGTAAAAGGTTGGTAGCCCTTGGTTCAGAAAGAGACCTTTTTGTTAAATGGTGTAAATCCGTTCAGTAGTTCCTGAGAAAATCAAATTAAAAAAAATAGTGGTATCTATGGCCGCGGTGGATCCGTGGACCCTCCCGACTACGAGCTGTTTTCTAATTGGCTGTCAACACTCCAAACCAGGAAGTGTTGGCAGCCATCTTGTGCCTCGGTAGAACCAAGGCACAAGAAAACAGTAAAACTAGCACAAACAACAAGAAAAGGGGGCAGGGTAGAAACACCCTAGCTCCTTAGGACTGCTCAGGGGGTCCCACAAGGACCCCCAGGGCCCAAAAAAGCAATAAAAAAACAACAAAAAAACGCATGATTCGCGCACCCAGCGCGAATTTCCGCAGAATTTATTTTTAAAAAGAAGTCCGGGATCCCGCGCTTTGTTATTCTTTAGCCCCCGGGTGGGTCAGGTCCCAGGGGAAGAGAAAAAAAGGGGTGGGGGGCCCCAATCCCCCCCACACTGCCCCGGGGACCGCCACCTCATGGGGCTTTGCTCAAATATTTGTGGGGGCACATGGCACCCCCGCAGCCCTGGGGACCGCCACCCCTGGGGCTTTAATTTTTAAGGTGGGGGCACCCAAGCCCCCCCAAGCCCCAGGGACCACCACCATCTGGGGCTTTAATAATTAATTGCATAGTGGGGGGCACACAGTAAATATTCCTGTGTTGAGGGCTTGTGCCCCCCACATGCCCGGGGACCGCCACCTTTCTGGTGCACTAAGTATTTAAATTTGGGGGTCCGTTACGGACCTCCAAGCCCAGGGACCACAACCCCCGGGGCTTTGTAAATGTTGGGAAGGGGGCTGCGCGACTCCCCTCCTGGAGCCCTTGATGGCCCTGGGGACCACCCTCCCCAGGGCCGGCTCCTGCAGTGTCCCGGGGTGCCCACCCAGGGACACTGTAGTTTGCTAAGGCAGAGCCGGGCCGTAGTAAACTCAGCTAGGTACCTCCAGTAAGCGCCACGGAGCTGAGTTGTAAAAAGGGGCTTGGCCTCTGAACACCTCTCTGCAAAGCAGCTCTGTGGCGCATACTGGCGGTACCTGGTGGGCTAGTTGGCCCCTAGGGACCCTCAGGGTTGAAGAGGAATTAATTCCCCAACTTAAAACACGCCACAGGGCGTGTTTGCAGACATGTCATCTCAGGCCCGCACCCTTCCTTCACCATTGTGAAAACACCCCCCCTGGTGAGTTGTAAATTGGGGAATTAATTCCCCTTCAATACTGAGTGTCCCTGAAGGACAACTAGCCCACCAGGTACCTAAAGTATGAGCCAGGGAGCTGCGCTGCAGAGAGGTGTTTAGCGGCCATGCCCCTTTTTACACCTCTCTGCAACGCAGTTCTGTGACGCTTACTGGAGGTACCTAGTGGGCTAGTTTGACCCTAGGGACCCTCAGGATTCAAGGGTACTTAATCTCCCAACATAAAACGGTCACAGCGTGCATTTACACAGTGGTGAAGGGAGGGGACGGGGCCTGAGGTGAGGTGGGCAAACACGCCCTGTGGTGTGTTTTAAGTTGGGGAAATAATTCCCCTTCAATCCTCAGGGCCCCTAGGGGCCAACTAGCTCACCAGGTGCTTCCAGTAAGCGCCACTGCGCTGCGTTGCAGAAAGGTGGTCCAGGCTGTGCCCCTTTTTACACCTCTCTTCAACGGGGCTTACTGGAGGTACCTATCTCCCAACTTAAAATGGCCACAGAGTGCGTTTACACAGTGGTGAAGGGTGTGGATGGGGCCTGAGGTGACGTGTGGAAACATGCCCTGTGGCGCGATTTAAGTTAAGGAAAAAATTCCCCTTTAATCCTGAAGGCCTCTGGGGACAAACTAGCCCACCAGGTGCTTCCAGTAAGTTCCACAGAGCTGTGTTGCAGAGAGGTGGTCCAGGCCATGCCCCTTTTTACACCTCTCTGCAATCAGCTCTGTGGCTCTTACTGGAGGTACCTAGTGGGCTAGTTGGACCCTAGGGACCCTCAGGATTCAAGGGGACTTAATCTCCCAACTTAAAACGGCCACAGGGCGTGTTCACACAATGGTGAAAGGAGGGGACTGGGCCTGAGGTGACATGTGCAAACATGCCCTGTGGCGCGTTTTAGGTTGGGGAAATAATTCCCCTTCAATTCTGAGGGCCCCTGGGAGCCAACTAGCCCACCATGTACCTCCAGTAAGCACCACAGAGCTGCGTTGCAGAGAGGTGGTCCGAGGGCCATGCCCCGTTTTACACCTCTCTGCAATGCAACTCTGTGGCACTTACTGGACATACCCGGTGGGTTAGTTGGCCCCCAGGGACCCTCAGGATTCTAGGGGACTTTATCCCTCAGCTTAAAACGCCCTGAGGGTGTGTTTGCACACATATTACCTCAGGCCCCTTCCCCTTCACCAGTGTGCACACGCACCCCGTGGCACGTTTTAAGAGGTAGTTTTAATCCCCCTGCCCTATCATGTACTAGGGGTTTACAAAGGAGGTCATGCTAATCACAGGTGTACCCCAACGCATAATGTTCCCTAGTGTATGTTGGTGTTTTCACTGTATTCTAAGTGTCTTTTAGCATACCACTGGCTCTAGGCCTGGTTAGTCAGTGTCAGTTAACACCAGAACCCTCCTGAAAAAGTTGTGAGCCAGGATGATTTTGTAACAAGTCCTCTTTCTGCTCCTCTGTTGGTTCTTTCTGCACATGTCTTGCTTCTTCCTGCACTTTTCTTCATCTTTGTGAACTTCTGTTGCTTCTTTCTGCATATCTTTAGCTTTCTTCTATCCGTTTTTTCTTCTTTCTTCACATGTTCTTCCTCTGTAGGCATAATTAGAAACTAGCATTTAAAAAACCTTTGAAATTCACTGAAAAAACATAGGTTTCAGGCACGTTATAGTTAGAAATTAGCATTTAACAAACCTTAGAAATTCACTGAAAAAAAAATAGGTTTCAGGGGCGGTATAGTTAGTTGGACATTTCATTTATACAAAACCACAGAAATTCCCCAGTTATAGTTAGTTCAGCTAACTATAACTTGCGTGCCTGCAATGCACTGCTGATGACGTCACATATTACATCACTCATGACATGGTCAGTGACATCACTCATGACATCACTGATGACATCTCAAATGACATCACTGATGACATCACTGATGACATCATCCTTGTGATAGAGTGGCAGACCTCCTTTCACCCTAATATAACCTTTGATACACACACTCAAAAATAGAATCTAACATTTTTACAACAATGGACATACCAATACCAGTTACAACAACACACCTATTCAGTAATTCCAAGATCCACACACACATCTGCTCATTCAGCAACAGTCCTATACAGTCACTCATACATGTACTCACTCACCATATGTACTCATACACCTGTACATCCTGTTACACACTGCCACTCATCCATAGAGTTACTCACACACATAATCACACATGCAAATAAAGTATCAAAAATCCATTTACATGCATATACAGTGATACACACCACCACACTTACTTCTACAGAAACTTACACATACTTACTATCTTAAACAATCACTTACACAAAAACACACTTATTTATACTACACCAATACTCACATATACTGGTTTAAAACATATGTAGTTACTCATATACACACTATTGAGACAGTCATTCACTCACTAACACACCCATACACACACTCATCCACCCATACAGCCCTGCACACAAGCTGTCTTCAACACATGCAAACAGTGAGTCACTCATTCATGAATCTATGCTCTAAGTAATACCCCCCACCGAACCATACAGATACTCAGACACTCGTACTGATACTCAAAAAACCAACTAATAACCCATAGAGACACTCATGTAGCTACTCACCAACCCATGCAGCCACTTATACACATGAGTAATGTACTATGTTATGTCATCAGCAGTGCATTGCGGGCGTGCGAGTTATAGTTAGCTGAACTAACTATAAGGGGGGTGTTAGAACCGGCTGTCTCTAGTTGGCAGAGGTATACACTTCTGACAAATAGGGACACTCCTTTTCTAGTCAGGGCAAGGGGATCACACCCTTCGATAACCCCTGCTCACCCCCTTGGTAGCTTGGCAGAGCAGAACAGGCTTATCTCAGAGGCTGTGTGTTAAGCAATTATGACCACATACAGTAATAAAGTGAATACACTACAAATGGACGCGACACAGTAGTATTATAAAAATAAGTATCTTTATATAAGACTTAGCACAAGACCAAATAACGGCAAAACTGTACACCATCGGAATAAATACGTTCGGGAAGGAAAAAGGATAGTTCAAAGGTAGTTTCTTCTTTAGCACAAGAGTCTTTTATAGCAAGAAAATCTTCTTCTTGGAAACACAGTTCTTAGCAACAGGGTAACTCACACGGGAGCTACACAACGCTGGGGCAAAGATAATCCACAGGTTCGGCGTCGACCGCGAGGAGCGCTGTGCCGGGCCTGGAGTCACACGGACCCCCAACAACACAGTACCTTAGGAAAATGAAGCACATGATGATCAGCGGCGTCGAGCAGTCCGGCGTCGCGTCTTCGGTGTCGATCAGGCCACAGCAGGCGTTGTTGATGATGCAGTTGCACAGAGTGAGCAGCGCTCACGGCGTCGAAGGGCACACGGGTGATGCGATCAGCAGCGGGGCAGACACGAGGTCCTCTGGAGTTAGAGCCGTACTCCTACTCACTGGCGTTGCTGCTGGCGTCGGTCGGGCCCAGCGTCCGATCGTCGTGATTGCTGGTCCTTTCAAAGGTGCTGGATTCACACTTCCAGCGGATAGCACTTTTTAGCAGGTGAAGTCCTTTAGCCCTGTGACTTCGGCAGGAGACTGGCACTCTTCCAGTCCTTGGAGATTTTCTTAGCAAGCGTGAGAGTACACACACAGTTCCTCTCTCCTGGTTCCTTGGCAAAAATAAAGAAGCACCGCAGGATTCCCCCAACAACAGCACACTGGCAGAAGGGGTAGGCAGTCCTTTAGATCAGCAGGCTTCTTGTCCTTGGTTACAGGGTTCCTTGTCAGAAGTGATCTGATTTCCTAGTTCAGGGGTCCTTCTCTTATACCCCTTTTCGTCTTTGATCCCTTTGTCTATGCCGGGGGTTTCCCAACATCCTGGGTCTGTGGTGGGTGGAGCCAGGCAGTCACACCTGGCCTATTCATTGAGCCGGGCCGGGTCCTCAGACGCCCCGCAGGAGGTGGAGCCAGCATTGATACTGGCAGGAGCAGAGCTATCGCCCTCCTGGCAGGAGGTGGGGCTAGGATCGTCCATGGCAGGCACAGAGCCATCAGTCGCTTGGCAGGAGGTGGAGCCAGCATTGTATCAGGCAAGGCAGGCTATCAACAACTACTCTCCCCCTACTCTCAACATAAATGTCCCACTCATCCCACACTGACTCATCCAGACCTCTTGGAGCCACCCAGCTCCTGTCACACACACGCAAGACCAGCAGAGACCAGATATGGTTAGACAAGAAAATAGACACTTTCTAAAAGTACTACTTTCGAACCCAGAGTCCAAAAACCATCCACACCAACGGATGCGTAATTAAACCCCGAGCTCAGGGATACCAAACTCGACATTGCACCGTACTCTCCGAGCCAGCTAGGATCATAGCATTAATAATCCCGGCGGCCCATTCTATCCAACGGAGAGCAGGCTACCTCGCAATAGTGAAGTCCTAAGATGGCGGCACTTCACTACCAGGACATGCCAACTTGGTCAGGCTTGTCCTACCTTACACTTACAATGCACCCTGCCCATGGGCCTACCATAGGGGTGACTAACATGAAGTTAAGGGAAGGTTGGAGGGGCTGGCAAGTAGGTATACCTGCGCAGCCGACGTGACAGTGCAAGACTGCACGTGGGTCTCGCAATGACCGACCCGTAGACATTCTTTTACAAGGCCGCTCCTGTGGGTGGCACAACACGTGCTGCAAGCCCACGAGCAGCATTTGTATTTACAAGCCCCGGCACTCCGGGTGCACTAGACTAGGGACTGACAGTAAACCAAATAAGCCAAACATGGATACAATAGATACATCATTTTAACAGAGGGAGCACTTGCGCTATGGCACTGATCAGCAGTGACACGGCGCCCAAAGCATATACCAGCAAAACATCGTAAAACAGTAGAGGCAAACAGAAAAATGGAGGAGAGACTCAAGCCAATGATGTCAGGTCTAACACGTGTCCCCTCCAGCTGAAATGTGGGGAGAACTACCCTTAACCTAGGGAGTCCTCATCACTAAGGCGGAAAAATCTGGACAGACCATCAGCATTGGCGTGATCTGTACCAGGGCGGTGTTCCACCGTAAAGTCCATCCCCTGTAGAGCAATGGACCACCTCAACAGTTTTGGATTCTCACCCCTCATTTGCATCAACCATCTGAGGGGCCTGTGGTCTGTCTGAACCCGGAAGTGAGTCCCAAACAGGTAGGGTCTTAGCTTCTTCAGCGCCCAGACCACAGCAAATGCTTCTCTCTCTATCGCACTCCACCTCGTTTCCCTGGGAAGTAACCTCCTACTGATGAAGGCTACAGGCAAGTCTCGGCCCTCTTCATTCACCTGAGCTAGAACAGCCCCCACGCCATGCTCTGAAGCGTCCGTCTGAACAATGAATTCTTTCGAAAAGTCGGGTGCCTGGAGTATAGGTGCTGTGCACATTGCAGTTTTCAGGGTGTCAAAGGCCGTTTGACAGGCATCAGTCCAGATCACGTTTCGTGGCTGCTTCCTGGAAGTCAGCGAAGTCAAGGGGTGCACAATGTTACCGTAATCCTTGACAAACCTCCTGTAATAACCCGTGAGTCCTAAGAAGGCTCTCACCTGTGTTTGGGTTTTGGGCGGTGCCCAAGCCAGGATGGTATCAATCTTGGGTTGTAGGGGGGCCACCTTACCACTCCCTACTTGGTGCCCCAAGTACACCACAGAACCCTGCCCAATCTGGCACTTACTGGCTTTGATTGTGAGGCCTGCTCCGCGCAGGGCCAACAACACTTCCTGGAGGTGGCGCAAGTGTTCCTCCCAGCTGGCGCTGAACACTGCGATGTCGTCCAGGTAGGCGGCGCTGGATTCCTCCAGTCCAGCCAAGACCTGGTTGACCAACCTCTGGAAGGTGGCAGGGGCATTCTTCATCCCAAAGGGCATCACCCGGAACTGGTATAGCCCATCTGGTGTGGAGAACGCTGACCTCTCTTTTGCCCCATCAGTCAAGGCGATCTGCCAGTACCCAGACGTTAAGTCAAACGTACTAAGGTACCGGGCAGCCCCCAACCGATCGATGAGCTCATCAGCTCTGGGGATGGGGTGCGCGTCAGTCTTCGTGACCGAATTGAGTCCTCGGTAATCCACGCAGAACCGGAGTTCTGGTGAAGCACCAGGCGCTGCAGCCTTCGGGACCAAGACCACTGGGCTGGCCCAAGGACTGCTAGAGGACTCAATCACCCCTAACGCGAACATTTTGGAGACCTCCTCCTTAATGTACGCTCTGACCTTGTCAGTCACCCTGTAAGCCTTGTGCTTCACAGGAGGGCTGTCTCCGGTGTCAACGTCATGGACACACCAATGCGTGACACCCGGAACCAAGGAAAACAGATCCGGGAATTGTCCCAACAGGTGGCGACAATCCTGTTTCTGCTCAAGGGTCAGTGTGTCAGAGAGGACCACACCGTCCACTGACCCGTCTTGCTCTTTAGCATACAGGAGGTCAGGAAGAGGCTCACTCTCCTCCTCCGTTCCATCATCTGTGGCTAAGAGCATGCCCACTTCGGACCTTTCTAAGTGGGGCTTCAAACGGTTGACATGCAGGACCCGCAAGGGGTTCCTGGGAGATTTCAAGTCTACCAAGTAGGTGACATCGCTCTTCTTCTCCACAACCTTAAACGGTCCAGTCCACCTGTCCTTGAGCGCACAAGGTTCCACAGGGGACATGACCCACACTTCCTGACCAGGCTGAAGCTCTACCAGAGTGGCATTCCGGTCGTACCATCGCTTCATCTCCTCCTGGCTGGCCTCCAGATTTGCCTGAGCAAGTTCTCTGAAGCGCCGAGTCTGGTTCCGAAAGGCCAGCATGTAGCTGTATACATCCTGGGGAGGTTTCCTGGGAGATTGCTTCCAGCCTTCCTTGACCAGACTCAAAGGTCCTCTTACCGGGTGACCGTATAAGAGCTCAAAGGGGCTGAACCCTAGAGCCTTCTGCGGCACCTCACGGTAAGCAAACAACAGGCATGGCAAGAGGACGTCCCATTTCCGCCTCATTGGTTCTTCAAGACCCATAATCATGCCTTTCAGGGTCCGGTTGAATCTCTCAACCAGCCCATTTCCTTGAGGGTGGTAAGGAGTGGTGAACTTGTAGGTTACCCCACACTCCTTCCACAGAGACTTCATATAGTTCGAAATGAAGTTGGTGCCTCGGTCGGACACCACCTCTCTGGGGAACCCCATCCGGGAGAAAACACCCATCAGTGCCCGTCCCACAACGGGGGCCGTCACTGTCCTGAGAGGGATGGCTTCCGGGTACCTTGTGGCATGGTCCACCAAGACCAGGATGAACCTGTTGCCCAGGGCTGTCTTGGGGTCCAGGGGCCCAACAATGTCAATACCCACCCGGTCAAAGGGGGTGCTGACCACCGGAAAAGGTTGGAGGGGAGCCTTCTGCTTCCTTCTGCTTTTCCCACTTGCCTGGCAAGTGCGACAAGTCTTGCAATGGATGTCTACATCCCTACGCATCTGAGGCCAATAAAAATGGGTGACAAGCCTGTCATAGGTCTTGTCCTGCCCCAGATGTCCAGCTAACGGTACGTCATGAGCCAAACCCAGTAGGAAGGCTCTGAAGCGCTGGGGTACCACCAGCACACGGGCTGACCCAGGCTCAGCAGCCTTAGGCTCGCTATACAGGAGGTCGTTCTCCCAGTACACAAAATGTGACCCTGACTGATCACCTGAGGATTGGGCTGAGGCCTGCTGCCTCATGCCCACAAGAGAAGGGCACACCTTCTGTTCCGCACAGAATTCCTCCCTGGAGGGACCACCATCCTGCTGCCAGTGGGTCAGCTCGGGCAGATCTCCCAGTTCGGCAATTTGTTCCCCTGTGGGCTCCAGGGCATCCCCCTCAGGGTCTACCTCCTTCTGGACCACGGGAACAACGGGGGCCGGTTTCCCGCACCTCCTGCCTCTTCTCTTCACAGCTGGGTCCTGGGCCATACTTTCAGGCTCCGGGACCCCATCAACACCCTTACTCGCTGTCATGGATCGAGTGGTTGCACACACCCACTCTGGTACACCCAACATTTTCAAGTGCGCCGCTCGCTCCACCTTAGTCCAAGGGGAGTCTTCCAAATCATTGCCCAGGAGACAGTCGACAGGCATGGCGGGCCTCACAGCAACCTGAAGAGTACCTGAAACTCCCCCCCATTCAAAGGAAACCTGAGCCACCTCACACTCTTTCTGGGAGTTATCGGCAGCTATCACGGGTAGAATGCGTGGGGAACCACCTGCTCTCTGGACACCAAGTGACACTTGACAGCTGTCACACTCGCTCCGGTGTCTCTGAGAGCTTCCACTCTATGGCCATTAATGGTCACCCACTGCCTATATTTACTAGTGTTACTAGGCAGAGGGGGTGGAGGGACCATTTGCATGTCTCCTAGCGAGACCAGGGACATTTCTGCGGGACCCCTCCCACCATGAACAACCATCTCCTCCCCTCCCAAGGCTACACTTGCCAACTGACGAGGGGGTGCACGCGGCGGTGCATTCGAATCCTTCTTGGGACACTGGGGGTCATAAAACCGGTGTCCCACCTGCCACAACCGTAGCAGGTTAGGGGCCCCCTATGAACAGGTTTACCCGTCGGGGCCCCTGGCTTCTTCTCAGGGGGAGGCTGGGAACCTTTCCCTTGGTTCCCTTGGGGATTACTTTGGGGCCCTTTCTGAGACTCCTTCTGTTTACCCTTGTCCCCCCCACTCTTCTGCTGGGGACCCTGCCCACCTTTGGCTGAGTCTCCCACTGGACCCTTGTGGACCCTGGTACTGACCCAGCGGTCCGCCTCCTCAGCAAGTTTTCTAGGGTTAGATATCTTGCTATCAATCAGGTGCTGGCGCAGCTCTGGAAAACAGTTATTAGACAAGTGCTCCCACGCAAACAAATCATAGAGAGCTTCATAACTTTCCACTTTGCTGCCCTTTACCCAACCATCCATCGCTCTGCAAAAATAAGACACATATTCAACCCACGTCGTACCAGGCAATTTCTTACATTCTCTAAAAGCTTGTCTGTACTGCTCGGGGGTTAAACCATATCGCAACATTAAAGCATCTTTCATATGAGCATACGACATCCTATCCGCAATAGGCATGTCTAACAGGGTATCTCTTCCCTCATTCACAAAGCGACCCCACAACCCCGCTCCCCAATTCTTCTCAGGGACCTGGTGGGCCAACAATGCTAACTCATATGCTTTAAACCATTGACCAATATCTTCATTCTTATTGTAATCTTTGATCACATCTTTCGGGAAGTAAAACTTACTTTCTGCAGGCTCGGATGGAATGCTGCCACCAGAGGGATTCAACTCTAACTTTTTAGCTTGGATATCCAGTTCCCTCAACCTGGCTTCACGCTCCAAAGCTAACTTCTCTCGTTCAAACTCCAACTTTTTGATCTCTAAATCAGCTTCCCTTCTACCTCTTGCATTTTCTAACTCCAACTGCCCATTTATCTTTAGCCTTGCCATCTCCATGTTGTAAGCTCGCTCTTTCGCCCTTTCTTCTCTTTCTTCAGGGGAAAGACCTTTGGAGGAAACACTGCTTCCGGGAGAGGGCACAGGTCCATTCACTGGCACCTCCTCATCCCCTTCCTCTGTGGGTACCACCACCACATCAGAGGGATTTCTGGATTCCCACCAGGCCTGTAATGCTTTATAAAAATCATCTTTTCTCGAGAGGCCGGTGGTAGGAACTTCAAACTGGTTGCAAAAGTGTTTCAGCTCATCTTTCTTGTATCTTTTTAGCTTACTCCTCTCGAACTCTTCAACAACAACGATAGCAGGGGCAGTGACTCCGTTGTCACTCATGGTTAAACTGGCAGTGTTCAGAAAATCAAGTTTCAGGAAAGCGGAGAACAAAAATAGGATCCTTCCGAATCAGATTGTGACTGCGTTATGGTCTGCTTTCACTACGTAGCGCACACTAATCACTGTACATGGGTCATAAATGCAAGGTCCAAATCCTCACCGCTGCATCCAATGTTAGAACCGGCTGTCTCTAGTTGGCAGAGGTATACACTTCTGACAAATAGGGACACTCCTTTTCTAGTCAGGGCAAGGGGATCACACCCTTCGATAACCCCTGCTCACCCCCTTGGTAGCTTGGCAGAGCAGAACAGGCTTATCTCAGAGGCTGTGTGTTAAGCAATTATGACCACATACAGTAATAAAGTGAATACACTACAAATGGACACGACACAGTAGTATTATAAAAATAAGTATCTTTATATAAGACTTAGCACAAGACCAAATAACGGCAAAACTGTACACCATCGGAATAAATACGTTCGGGAAGGGAAAAGGATAGTTCAAAGGTAGTTTCTTCTTTAGCACAAGAGTCTTTTATAGCAAGAAAATCTTCTTCTTGGAAACACAGTTCTTAGCAACAGGGTAACTCACACGGGAGCTACACAACGCTGGGGCAAAGATAATCCACAGGTTCGGCGTCGACCGCGAGGAGCGCTGCGCCGGGCCTGGAGTCACACGGACCCCCAACAACACAGTACCTTAGGAAAATGAAGCACACGATGATCAGCGGCGTCGAGCAGTCCGGCGTCGCGTCTTCGGTGTCGATCAGGCCACAGCAGGCGTTGTCGATGATGCAGTTGCACAGAGTGAGCAGCGCTCACGGCGTCGAAGGGCACACGGGTGATGCGATCAGCAGCGGGGCAGACACGAGGTCCTCTGGAGTTAGAGCCGTACTCCTACTCACTGGCGTTGCTGCTGGCGTCGGTCGGGCCCAGCGTCCGATCGTCGTGATTGCTGGTCCTTTCAGAGGTGCTGGATTCACACTTCCAGCGGATAGCACTTTTTAGCAGGTGAAGTCCTTTAGCCCTGTGACTTCGGCAGGAGACTGGCACTCTTCCAGTCCTTGGAGATTCTCTTAGCAAGTGTGAGAGTACACACACAGTTCCTCTCTCCTGGTTCCTTGGCAAAAATATAGAAGCACCGCAGGATTCCCCCAACAACAGCACACTGGCAGAAGGGGTAGGCAGTCCTTTAGATCAGCAGGCTTCTTGTCCTTGGTTACAGGGTTCCTTGTCAGAAGTGATCTGATTTCCTAGTTCAGGGGTCCTTCTCTTATACCCCTTTTCGTCTTTGATCCCTTTGTCTATGCCGGGGGTTTCCCAACATCCTGGGTCTGTGGTGGGTGGAGCCAGGCAGTCACACCTGGCCTATTCATTGAGCCGGGCCGGGTCCTCAGACGCCCCGCAGGAGGTGGAGCCAGCATTGATACTGGCAGGAGCAGAGCTATCGCCCTCCTGGCAGGAGGTGGGGCTAGGATCGTCCATGGCAGGCACAGAGCCATCAGTCGATTGGCAGGAGGTGGAGCCAGCATTGTATCAGGCAAGGCAGGCTATCAACAACTACTCTCCCCCTACTCTCAACGTAAATGTCCCACTCATCCCACACTGACTCATCCAGACCTCTAGGAGCCACCCAGCTCCTGTCACACACACGCAAGACCAGCAGAGACCAGATATGGTTAGACAAGAAAATAGACACTTTCTAAAAGTACTACTTTCGAACCCAGAGTCCAAAAACCATCCACACCAACGGATGCGTAATTAAACCCCGAGCTCAGGGATACCAAACTCGACATTGCACCGTACTCTCCGAGCCAGCTAGGATCATAGCATTAATAATCCCGGCGGCCCATTCTATCCAACGGAGAGCAGGCTACCTCGCAATAGTGAAGTCCTAAGATGGCGGCACTTCACTACCAGGACATGCCAACTTGGTCAGGCTTGTCCTACCTTACACTTACAATGCACCCTGCCCATGGGCCTACCATAGGGGTGACTAACATGAAGTTAAGGGAAGGTTGGAGGGGCTGGCAAGTAGGTATACCTGCGCAGCCGACGTGACAGTGCAAGACTGCACGTGGGTCTCGCAATGACCGACCCGTAGACATTCTTTTACAAGGCCGCTCCTGTGGGTGGCACAACACGTGCTGCAAGCCCACGAGCGGCATTTGTATTTACAAGCCCCGGCACTCCGGGTGCACTAGACTAGGGACTGACAGTAAACCAAATAAGCCAAACATGGATACAATAGATACATCATTTTAACAGAGGGAGCACTTGCGCTATGGCACTGATCAGCAGTGACACGGCGCCCAAAGCATATACCAGCAAAACATCGTAAAACAGTAGAGGCAAACAGAAAAATGGAGGAGAGACTCAAGCCAATGATGTCAGGTCTAACAGGGGGAATTTCTATGGTTTTGTACGAGTGAAATGTCCAACTAACTATAATGCCCCTGAAACTATAACATGCCTGAAACCTATGTTTTTTTCAGTGAATATGTAGATATATATATGTGTGTCTGTGTGTGTGTGTATCTATATAGAAATATATATATATATATATATATATATATATAGGCTGAAACGCGTCGTGAGGACTGGTGTGTGAAATAAACTGAAATTGCACCGAGAAGGGTCTGCCTCGTTTTCCTTTCTGACCCTTTTGGAGTTGGTGACTGAAGCGAGCACTATTGAAAAAAAAAATATATATATATATACACACAAATAAGAGCACACACATGGATACATATATATATTTCATTGTTGCTTTTTTCTCAATTTTTGCCAATGCCAAACCTAAAGAGTGGGTGCTGTTACGGAATGCAAGGTGGAAGAAGTAGCAGAGGAGGAAATAGTGAGTAAAAAGCAAAAGATCACAGGAGAAAGGCACTATAATAACCAACAATTCTTGCCTGAGTGCTTCATTTGACATCTTTGCATTTATAATGTCCTCCGCCCTGATCATGTTAATAAGATTAATATTTGTTCTCCCTTCTAAAACAATATACGGCACTCCTCGTTCTAGAGAAAGTATAAAAGTTTGCATTTCCCAAAATTTCATAAAGTAGCTTTGAAGGTTTTTTTTTTCATAACAGCAAATGAACATCGAAGGTGATATTAATGATCCGCTTTGTGCAGATGAAGTCTGTTTTCGAGTTCACGATTCCTCCAGGTCACCTCAACGTCAGAAAGAGTTGCCAAATTACCTCTGGAGCCTGCCTCGTCGCCACAGTGTATGTCCTGTTCTCATGCATCATTTGCTATTATCAACCTTTTATGTCTGCCACATTTGCAGTTTCAATGCGACACCTGTTGGGCTGAGCGATAATAGGTAGTGAGAGAGTTGCAGGTAATTTGGTGAAGTTCAATTGTTATTGTGGCGATGTTAATGACTGTGTGTTTACAGATTTGCAAGCAGATTTTGAATTAACAAGCACTAGACCGGTACGAATAAAATGAGCACAAACTCTAGCATGCTGACTTGCCAGGTGTGCGCCGTAACAGTTTATGACTTGTTGAGATGTAACTGTCCGTAACAAAATGGGGGCGTGTTCACTAAAATTCTAAAGAAATGGCCTTGAGGCCACAGGTAGCGATTGAGCGAGCTCTTTTATCATTCATCAAAAGGCACACACATCGGCAGCGTCGGACTGGCCTTTAGAGCAATCAGGCAATGCCCATTCAGTGTGGGATTTTTTTGGTGGGGTTCTGGTCTGATGGGCTATTTTTACTGGTAATTTCCCTGATATAAAAAGAAGCATTGCCTGTAGAAACCTCAAACCCATGCCGTCTTCCATACCTCTCAAAACACTTACATGGCATAACAGAGGTCGCCTTTTCACTCATGTAATTCACAAATGGGAGCCATTTTATATTTTGATGGCCGGGCCTAATTTCTGTCCAATGTCAACCCTGCAATAGAGGCTGGTTCACAAAGGCGCAAAGGCATTTCTGAGCACAGGAAGTGGAACTACAGGAGTATCGTTATAGGTACTTATAAAGCCCTCTGTGAATTAGCCTCAAAGAGTCACACTCAATATTTGAAAAGTGCAATGAGGGCACGGTTCTTTCGATTTGTATTGCCCGAATATGAGTATAACCTGAATAAGTACCATTTTATTTCCATTTTAGATGTTTTGGGGCCAATTCACAAAGGAAACTAAGAGTACGTAAAATAGTAGTAAATGTGTACAACTTCACGTACTCATAAATACCTTTGTGAATTTACCACACTGTACGTAAGTATGCCGCGATAGGGCAAAATTAGATGGGAGCAAAATATTATTGTCTGACCCGGGGTGGCGTGGTAAACAAAATAACGATGAATTAAACCCAGATCGGTGACTGGGGGTGAATGTTTTGCCAATGTGCAACATTCCGTCCATCGTCTTGTGTGTTTTGCTTTTCACCCTATGTGGGAAGGGTATGCCCAGGCGTGGGTCCTGTGCTCACTACGCCACTGGAGTCAAGCTATCCTGGCTGATGACGGCTGATAGCCAGAAACCGGTCCTAGGATGCTTGATTCTGGTCCAGGAAAGACATGGCTTGGCAGTTCGGGCTGGACAGTTCCCATGAGGCACAGGGTCAAGACTGAATTGCATATGGTCATGTCTGAACTGGGGTGGCGTAGTGAGCAAAATAACGATGGATTATACCCAGATCTGTGACTGAGGCTGAATGTTTTGCCAATGTGCAACATTCCGTCTATCATCTTGTGTGTTTTGTTGTTCGCCCTATGTGGGAAGGGTATGCCCAGATGTGGGTCCTGTGCTCACTACACCACTGGAGTCAAGCTATCCTGGCTGGTGACGGCTGATAGCCAGAAGCCGGTCCTAGGATGCTTGATTTCAGTCCAGAGAAGACATGGCTTTGCAGTTCGTGCTGGACTGTTCCCATGAGGCACAGGGTCAAGACTGATTTGCATATGGTCATGTCTGAACTGGGGTGGCGTGGTGAGCAAAATAACGATGGATCAAACCCAGATCTGTGACTGGGGGTGAATGTTTTTCCAATGTGCAACATTCCGTCCATCATCTTGTGTGTTTAGCAAAATATTATTACCTTTGTTTTGTGTAACTGCATCATCACAATTACACAGATTAACGCCTTAACCGCGGCGGCAATTCCGCCACGGTGCGGGTGTTCTATTAAGTGAGCGGGGCTGCGATGGCCGTTCGCAGCACTGGGAAAGGAGTGCTCCTGTCGGCCGATGGCCGACGGGAGCATGGAAGGGGATAATAAAATGTGCCTAACTTTGAAAAAGCCCATTTTTGTCTTGTCAGGGGAACATATATTCTCTATGATAAAGTTTCAGCTTCATTGTATCTTGCCAAAGAGCAAGACAACTGACAAAACACGGGTAGGGTGAAATGACAGTTCTTTGTGAGGAGCATAGTGCGTCCAAGGCATAGCTTCACTCATTCCATCCTTTCCTTGCAGCCAGATGTGTCACCTTGCATGGAAGGGACATCAGGCTGCATGGAACTTACTTCCAGCTGTCTCTCAGCACTCCCCTAGCCAGGACTGGCTTTAGCTCTGGTGGCGCCCTGTGTGACAATGTCTGTTGGCGCCCCCCTCATGACCACCTCTGTCATGGATTCACTCGATATCACCCTTTAACAGTGCCTCTCAATTCTCCATAACCACAGTCTCTCAGAATGATTTAGTTTTATAGCATCACTCATACCAGTGTAAGGTTTCAGACACTTTACACCACACACACAATGTAAAGATACAATCATATGTGTGTAAATCAGTCTACAGGAAATGTTACATCAGGACTACAAGGTGTAGTGTCGGAGTGACATGTCATCAATACTGGTAGGCAATATAGTTTGAGTGAGTCCTTATTCCGGAAAAGCACAAATTCAGAATTTAAAACGTGACATCATTGTTAGGGGTTCTCTTTCATAAGAATTGTTTTCTATCCAAATGAACCCTTTTCACAAGATTAGGATGATGACAGACTGGGCAAAAAACATATAGCTCTAACCTTGCAGTTTGCATGCAGCTCTAAGATGACAGTGAATAGCTCAATGTTCTTTATTAGGATTTTGACTTATAAACCACAAGTAACAAAAGAAGCTCTTTTACAGAAGCAGTAACCCACTGACCAATTTACATTATATGCACTTTGTTATCTGCATGGTACACATTCTTAGCAACAGGGACATTAGCCCTCTGCACTACCTTGGGATGAGTCAAAACTTCCACTAGACAAACCTCCGGTCTCTTTCTAGGATGACGATTGATCATCAGAGTTATCTTGACATTTTAATTGATGTCTGAAAATTGCCGGAGGCCGGGAACATGGCAGAAGGTGCTTTTAAAAGGATAATATACATTTTCAAAAACGACGCCCTAAGTCAACACCCGGTATGGTTGCACCGATCGCACCGCCCTAGAGCCGCCCCTGCCCCTAGCCCTCCCTGAGTGGCAGTCGAGAAACACAACAAACTTTTTACAGCAGCTGCATTATCTCCTTTACCCTCTAACGGAAGCCCCGCCCTGAAACTCCCAGCAGCAGGTTAATGAAAGATATACAATGCTACTCAAACAATGCTAAAAGGCTGCTGAGTGGTGCACTCACACCTTAGAATATCACCTGGGACATTCCAGCTGAAGTGCAAAGTCCCTTATGCCAGCATGTTTATTCCTGGCTTGACAGCACAACTGACGCTGGACCTTATGTCGTC
Organism: Lissotriton vulgaris; assembly: GCF_964263255.1. NCBI lineage: Eukaryota > Metazoa > Chordata > Amphibia > Caudata > Salamandridae > Lissotriton > Lissotriton vulgaris. The sequence continues at coordinate 1,012,053,319 of NC_141699.1, read as the reverse complement.
AAGAGAAAAAAAGTGATTCAAGAATCACCAAGGAGAGGGGTTTTAGCTTCGCCCACATTTTGGTCTGATGTTCTATAGCAGTCGATTGGGTAGATGTTCTTTGTTCGCTCATCCAAAACAAGAGCACTTGTTGCATTTCTGTTGGCTACCGAATTGGTTTCCATTATCTAACATGGCTGCTTCCCACAAACGTAATGACACTTCCACATGTAGGGAGAACAAACATCCATTAGCCACAGGGCATAAATCAGCCAAGAAGGAACATCAGAGAGTGACCCCTGGTCCAAGCCCTGCATGCCTTCAACATTGCAATATGCAGTGTACACTGAGACAGGCATTTATGACTTCTGTGCTTTGTTTCGTTCCTTAATGTGTGCATATTTCTCTAAGTAGTAGTATTGCTGCTTCAGACCCTGTCTTCTGTTGTACTATTAATAGCTAATTGTGATCAATTGGGTTGTTTGTTGAGGGATGTGTGAGCCCTTCTCAAGCAACAGCCACAATTTTTGGTATTTTCTTGTCCTAACCATTTGATGCCTATAGTCTGTTCCTGGGTCACATGACTTGGTGTAGTTGGCATTTGACTCCACAGACAGTATAAAAAAAAGTGGGGCTGGGTGCTGGCAGGATAGGCCAACCTGACTTGATTGGATGGGCGGAGCTGTCACTTACCAAATTGCACTTCGATAGAGCTGCCTCATCACACACCCAAAGAACTTCACACTACCCCTTTTGTGACTCCAAACATCATGTGACCTGGGCAGGGAGACAGAAAATTCCAGACACTTCTGTAGTGGGAAGCCTCCAGATGTTTCTCCCACATTTGCCCTCATTTGTGGCCTCTCATAGGCGGTGTGGTTGCGTGTGGCTGGATTTGGTCACCCCATCAACTCTACTCCAAGTATAGCCCCCTGGTCAGGTTTGACCTTGTGCATTTATTGAGCGACTCAAAGGAATGCACATTCCTAGTTTATTTTTACTTGCAGTTGAAGCTTAGACGAGAATGGTTTTAATATTAGATTTCTTTCCATGTGCCTTACTGGCACTGGTAGACTTTTCACTCTCCTCCCGCTTTGTTAGCAGCTGTTTATTTACTAGCTGGAGAAAATGTGTTGCCCTACAAGCAAGCTTCAACAACTGGCTATTCAAGAGTGTCATCACAGCTGGTTGGCATGATCTTATCTGAATAGAACGGAGTAATGGTAATAATAAATGCTGGCTCAGCATACCAACCTCCGGGCAGAAGCACAAAATATGTAATACAGTTTCTTCAGAAGTGCCGCATAGCCTGCAAAGGGGGTTTGGCTATGTTTTTTTACAATTTGGGACCTGATCTTTTGTTGCAAACACTACAAGACAAAATGAGAAGAGAATGCTTCATTGATTGGGATATGTGACTTATGAGGTAGGGTTGAGGGCCCCAACTCTTGTATGCTTGCAGTACCATCCATCCATTATTTTTCCTTGCCAGCTCAACTTTGTTGAGTAACCAGGCTAGATTTTTAGATGCTTTGTTGCCACTTTTTTTTAAAGGCAACTAAACTGATGTTAAGGTCCCATGCTTCATTCTTTTTAAGAGAGGTTAGTGCCTGTTGAAGCACTGTTGGCCAGTTGCTCTTGGATTTTGGATTTCCACCATAAAGTGGCCAGCGATTCTGGCAGTGCAGCTCTCAGTCTCCAGCACAGTTTGATCAGTGTGGCTATTTAAAAATGAATTTGAGAGTTCTTCACTTCCAGGGTATGTAGAACCTAAAAGCATGTCTGACTTTTCAAATACACTGTACCCTGCCTCATTGGCTATATAGGGCCCACCTAAGGGTGACCTATATGTATTAAAAAAGGAAGTATTAGGCCTGGCAATAGGTTTATCTTGCCAGCTTGAGATGGCAGTTTAAAACTGCACACAGGCTCCAAGGGCAGACCTGCCTCATGTTTAAAAAGGCTCCCTAAGTGGGTAGCATTGTAAGTAATCCAGGGTCACTGGTAGCATTTAATTTACAGGCCCTGGAACATGTAGTACCACTTTACAAGGAACTTATAAGTAAACTAATCATGCCAATTAAGAATGAGCCAATTATACCAAGTTTAAAGGAGGTGGTGGTAAGTGCACAGAGTCTTAAATCCAACACAAATTAATTCAGAAAAACAGGAAGGAAGAAGGCAAAATGATTGGGGGTGACCCTGCAGAGAGGGCCACGTCCAACACTAGAATTATAGTACTGCACAGTTATTAGCATCATTAGCACCTTACATTTTCACCCACTTTTTAATGTTCTGTTCATCTACTTGTCTTGGCTAAGTTTTCTCTAGATCCCAAAGTGAAAAAACAGAGATTAAAATCGGGATTATGATTGGTTTTGTTATAATAACTTATAATATGTTTGAAACTAACCTAAGAAATGTACCTACAATTACAGTTAAAGGGCAGTTATGTTTACAAATTGAAACCAAAAAATACTGAAATTCTCAAGTTATGGGTAGTAAAATAATTGGCAACTCATACAACAGCCATGCAAACCATAACTCGGGCTCCACATGCAATTTTTAGGTCCTCATAATATTTATACAATTAAATAATAACACTTAAAAGCAAAATATGATTAAAGTACAATACAATATCAAACCAATTAATGATACTATATTCATATTTGCCTCTGACAAGGTGGTAAGGTAAATCTATAAGACGATTTGCAACATTTGTAATTGCATCTATTTCATTACAGGTGAGGTCATAAGAAATGTGCATACGCTCTGATTCCCTTGGTGTAGTTGAACAGATGCATATAATGAGGTGACATTCAATGTTACCATTCTAATTGAGTCATTCTATATTAATTCACTTATATTTCTGTTCTGTGTTTGCAGTATGATTTAACAAAGGGAAAAAGGAAATGATTGGTATAATTTTGTTGAATTCTCTAACAGGCTGTCATTGAATGCAAATTTTGGCGTGAACATATTATGATCAGAGACACAGGCTTTCTGTAAGCTGAAATGGATCATGCTACAATAGAAGCCTAATATTTAATAAAACAAACAGATAGTACAATTTCAATATGGAACTTTATATAATGCAGCAGGAAGGATCATGGTGCCTATCAGGACTAGCTCAAAATAAACAAGCATTTGCAAAGCAATAGGTCTCGTATTTTCAAGAGTTAGAGCTACAATGTATTTTACTTAGGTATTTTTGTTTGGAGTGTAGTGATGTATGTGTTGTGTAGTGGAATTATGTGAGTTGTTTAGGAATTGTTAGTTGTGGAACTGTGCGGGGTGAAATTGTGTGGCGAATAGTGCATTTGTGTAGCAGAATTGTGTGGTATGGTGAATAGATGGGGCGAGAGCTGCAAAGAATAGATAGAAAGGAGGACAGAGATAAGATAGGTAGTTTGTTTAGGAAGTGGTGAATAAACTAGAGACAGAGGAGCAGAAAGTGTGAGAGAAAGAGAGAAAGAAGGGAAGAGTAGGCTACAGACGCATGCAGAGGGAGCCACCCTGGGTGTTGTGAGGGAGAGGTGGACCAGCACACAGCGTGATGAGGTATAGGAAGGTAGCATGTGTGAGTAGGCATATGGAAAGGAAAGACAGATATTTAAAAGGGAAAAGGAGAGGTGACCTTCAGAAGATTAAAGTAAAGATCAGTTTTTTACATCCGGTTGAGGAATATAAAATATGTTGTTAGAATTAGGGTGCAGGACTGCACAAAGAAACATTTTTTTTGTGGGTGAATATAGTGCTATAACAGGTACTTTGCTATGTGCTAGAGTAAGGTGTGTGTGTGTGTGAAACATTATGCTGATATGTGTGTTTTGAAGGTGTATGTTGGTGTGGTTCATGATGAGCCATTAATTTGGGAGCATTTTTCTAAACATATGTCTTTGAAGTTGTTTTGTGAGCTTTATGGTGAAGGAGTTCTGCCTAGAACATGTTGTCTGCTGTGACCTTTTAGTATGTGAGTTTGTACACAATAGTGTTTGGTGTTCTAGTTGGGCATGTACTTCCCAAAGAAATGGTAAACAGCGTTTACAACACAACTTTTAACACGCAATACCTTTACCACGCAACTTTTACAATGCAATTCGTTACAACGAATTGCGCTGGGGGGCGCTGTAGGATAGGTAATAGTTTAATTTACTATCCAAGTCAAGTCAAAGTCAAAAGTCAAGTCAAAAAGTTTTATTTGTGTTGGTACTCGACAGAGGACCACAAAATTTTACATTTTACACACATTAAAAGAGAATCAATTTTTTAAAATAAAGGTAGAAAGGATTTTAAAAATTTGTAAAGATTATAACAAACGAATTCGTTCGGAGGTTGCTTACACAAAAATATAAGTTCTCTGACCATTGTAATTCTACAAGAACGGTAAATAGGGTCCAGGTATCTTGCACGAGCTGTAGTTACTTTATGATTTGGACATACAAATAATACGTGCTCTAGATTCTGAACACCCCCTTCACACAGGGTACATGTTGGAGATCCTCCCGGGCGCCATTTTGAAGTATATGCTAATACAGGTAGGATGCCCAATCGAAGCATGGTGATGGCCCTCCTTACGCCATGCATCAAGGTGAACCCGATATAAGACTGGCTTTGTTTGTATTCCAATAAGTCAACGAAGGGTTTGTAAATAACTAGTTTGTTACAATGTTGGGAGTCCAGCTCATAGCTCAATTTTGGGGTAAAACATTTTAAGAACAATTTTACTTGCGCTGATGAGCAATATGTCTGGGCTTATATTTGCCATACGAAATGCAATAGTCATGTTCTCTAGAAAGGTTTGTTTTTTGGCGTCCGACCCAAAAGTCTCTTTATTCAGCAACGATCTTAAGGTATTCTCTTTTGCATGTAGTAGATTGTAGGCCCACCTAATTAAGTTGGCAATTGCTGTAGCATAAGAGCTTGTGATTGATAGTTCTAATCTCAGTGCTTGAACAGGTACGGCGTCTGAGACTTTCATAATCCTTCTTAGAATTTTTCCTTCTTTGCGATCCATAAAGGCCCATTGCTTTATGGGGATGTACTCCGTCGCATAGGATAATACAGGTGGTATTTTTACTCTGTAAATTTTTATCATTGAGGAAAAATGCCTGTTCCCTCTGGCGCTGTAGAGTCTCTGGAGTGCTGTGGCATGTATTTCGGATTTCCTTTGTAGATTTTTTATCTGTGTTATGTTTGTTAAGTTCTTCGAAAGGATCCTACCGAGGTAGGGGTATTCGTTAACCTCTTCAATCTTTTCTCCTCCTATCCTCCAGCTGTATTTGGCGCCTTGTTTCCTCCCCGAGAAGGCTACCACTTTTGTTTTCTTTATGTTTGGTACTAAATAGTTTTCTTTGGAATAATTGTGCAAAATATCCAATGAGCTTTGTAATCCGAAAGGAGTAAGGTCTAGCAACACTATGTCATCAGCATAGAGCAATGCATGTATGCTTTGTTTAGCGATTTTAGGAGGTAGACTGGAGCCTAGTTGCAAGTGATATGGCAAGTCACTTAAATAAAGGGAGAATAGAATCGGGGCTAGAAGGCACCTTGTTTTAGTCCATTCTCAGTTTTGATTCTTTTTGTTAGTCCTTTCCCCCCCCCATTTGGACTTGACACCAAGTATTGGTGTGTAAGTTTACTATGGTTCGTAGCAATTGTTCATGTATTCCAAGCCTCCTTAATTTTCTCCATAATGTTGGTCTATCTAACCGATCGAACGCCGTGGAATAGTCTATGAATGCTGCGTAGACGACCTGGGTTTTTCGGGTTACATATTTATCTAGAGTGACCTGAATAACTGCGATATTATCTGTTACAGAGTGTTCAGGTCTAAAGCCTGCTTGGAACATGGGTATCAGACCTGACGAGAAAGCCCATTCTTTCAGGCGGTCTAGTACTTCTGCTGCAAATACTTTTCCTACAGCGTCCATGAGTGCTATTTGGCGGTAGTTCCCTGCTTGAATTCTGCTTCCCTTTTTGTGAATGGGGATGATAATGCTCCCCTGCCACGATTTAGGTACTTGACCAGTGTCAAAAATGTAGTTAAAGAGGGGGTATAACAACTGACTCCATTCCTTTGGGTCGGCTTGCAACACCTTGATCGGAATCTGGTCCGGGCCAGAGGCACCAGTGCTTCTTGCTTTACGTATATTCAGTTCAACGGATATAGCTGTAGTTTTGGTTATTGAACGATTATCTTTTTCTATGGTGTTAACCTCGCCTTTTTCATATGGTTTGATTAAATTTGCTTTGTAAAGATCTGTCAGATAAGTTTCCCAGTCGTTCGGGGGGACCGGTATAGTTTGCAATTTCTTTTTTGTTCCAGTTATTTTTGCGATTAGAAACCAATATTTACTATCCAACACCTTCCCTACTATCCACGGGCACTGGAGTTGGAATAGTAAATTAAACTATTCACTATCCAGCGCCCCCCAACACAAGTCGTTGTAAGGACTTGCATTGTAAAACTGCATCGTAACGGTACGCGTTGTAAAAGCACGCGTTGTACCGTCATACATCCCAAAGAAATCGGGTCTTCAGCACAATGCAAGCAATTTTGAAATATTGGTGAGTGGTGCCTTATTTTTACCGTCCCCCACTCCTCGCCAAATATAGGTAGTATAGAGGCAGACAGCAGTGGATCCAATAAGTAGATTTATTACAGGAAAACAAGACACCTGAAACAGCCACCAACAGGAGCAGACAGCAAAGCAACCATCTTCTCCAGAACCATGTACAAACTCCGCAAGGTTCCCCTCATGACAGCCCTATGTTCTAACATTACATACTTAGATTCTAGTAGAATTACATACTAACAATCTACTATGACTTACATTGAAATACTACGCACAGCACATGACTTTACAGCAAAGAGCTCATGGTTTCATCCACGAGTCTTGAGATGGGTAGGGGTAAGAAGTTCGCTTCCCACTACTTATATTCAATAAACACAAACTAAAACTACTTCCATAGGTATGCTACAGCCCCCAGAGACCATCCCTTTACAGAAATCACCTCGGTTTCATGCCCAAGTCTTCACACGGGTAGGCGTGAGTACTTTGCTTCCCACTTCCAGGATAGTATAAACTCATGGCACTGGTCAGTAGTTCGCTTCCCAATCCCTGTATGGTATAAACACCTACTTACACTACTTGCACACGTATGCTACAAACATCAGACCACATCACTTTACAGCAATGACCTCACGGTTTAGGAGTACAGCACCATATCATATCAGCACCATGTCACTTTGAGCAACACCGTACTTTCAGACTAGTAACAGTGACTACTTCGCTTTGCACTCCTCCACAAAGCTTACAGTGCTCCTACCCTCCTTTCCAACTTTTTTTGCCCTTTTTTCCCCATACTCGCTTCAACGAAATCACAAAATGGGGGCCAACACTTCCTATTTGCACCCGCTCGCACCCAATAAGCAGCAAGCTCCTGCTCGTAACGCCTCAGCCAATCAGATGGCAGAATTCCCAAATATCGATATCTGTAAATTTCGATATTTCTCAAAAACTACTAAACGGATTTACACCAAATAAACAAAGGCATGCTTTCTACACCAAAGCTCTTCTCCCTGCCAAATTTGGGGTAATTCTGTTCACCCATTTGATCTGTAGCCTTGTCTAAAGTTTCCTATGGAAATTAACATGATGAAACACGTTTTGGGACCCCCTTTTATCTAAGCCCCCCTTAATGAATCACCTCCAAACTTCCAACATAGGAGCTGATATGAACAAAGGATTTGTTTTCAAAATTTCATGAAGATTCATCAAATGACACCAAAGTTATAAGCAAAACAACAAATGCTCTTCCTATGGAAACTCCGTCCTTACTCTATAACTACCTACTTGCAACGCCCAGTAGGTAATAAAGAACAAATTAGAATATTTCCTTGACTCTTTTAGCTTTCAATACTTCTCTCTATTACTGTCTTTCTAATTTTCCTTATAAATAGTTTTTTTCAATATTCAAGTACACATAGAACTCAGAAATGCAACGTATTCTATCAACACACTTTCTAAAACATTCTACAACATGTGGAGGTTAAAAGTTCATATTTTTTTTTAAACCTAACGATATTTTTTTGCAACATTTTCTCGAACATTTAACGACATGTGCATGTTAAAAGTTCACGATTGTTTTAAGTTCGAACACTGTATTCCAAATGTAAGTAGCAGGTGTGGTTGAGTTGATCAAATTTTATCCTATAATATATACTCCACGTTCAAACTGCTTTTTCTTAACCAATCAAAAAGATGCTTTTCCACAAAACAAATGTGCACCCTACTTTTAAAAAACAATGCTTTTCATCTCCCAATCAGGTATCGTTTTGTATGTGAAAAGAAACTAATTCCCCATCTTTAAACATATCTCCTATTCTACGAAGGAACTGCATGAGCTTCAGACATCTTTCCATCATCGTGGATCATAGGACATAGCTATGTTTTCTGGTGCAAGAGGTATGCAAAACAGAGACGTATTGACTTAGACCTCGGTTTACAAAATGTGGACATTAAATGGTTTGGACAGAGAGGATTGAAGTGGCACCAATTGTTGCCTTTGGTTAAAACCTGTTTGCATCTCCAACACCCTGACCTCATGATTATGCACTGTGGTGGAAACGACCTAGGCACACTGACTGGGGAAGGTTTGGAAATGCTTATGAAGGACACCTTTGAACAATTGATGTTACTTTTGACTCAAACTGTCTTTGTATATTCCAATATATGCCAAAGACATAAGTGGAAATAGTCCAAACTATTTTCTCCTCAGATTGAAAAATATCGGAAGAAAGTCCACAAAGCTATGTCTGCATACCTCAGAGACCACAAAATGGGCTCCATGTACAACAACAACATACGTTTTGATATGGCGGATATCTACAGAAGTGATGGAGTACACTTCACAGATCAGGGAAATGAGTTTTCCTGAATAACTTGAAGCTGTGCATCCATACTTATATGTAGCTTTAACTAATAAACACAAGGGCTCTTTTTAGAGCCACCCTATAACTTACAACTTAGGCCCGCTATTTTAGGGCCAGATTACGACAACTCCCTGACCCTCGCCAACATTTATTCTCCACACAGCTATGGCACAGCGGCCAGACCATCTCACTTTGCAGCACCAACTTCTCGCTTTGATCCCCGGCTCTACTCACGCATAGGGGTCAGTAGTTTGCACTTTACAAATACCGTATTGATTAACCTTCGCACTCCCTATACAACACCACCTAAGCACCATATACAAGTTGAACACGTGTGGAACAGCGCCCAGAGCACATGACTTTACAGCATAGCGCACACACTTTGGGCTCACGCTTTCATCCCAGAATCCAGCAGCAGCTCAATTTAGCAGCATGAAGCTCTAGGCAATACCTCACTTAATTTGTGTACCCGCACTTTCAGACCGGTAGGGTCAGTAGGTCAATGGCTTTACCCCGAATCCATCAGCAGCTCAGCTTACACCCCCAGCACCATCAGACCCATAAGAGTGAGTAGATTGCACTTCACAAATACCTAATTGTTTTGAAATTAGCAAATTTACCTTTGCACTCCCTCTATAACACCCCCTAAGCACCATACACAAGATACAATGTTCAAAACAAAAGTTCATCCAAGTAGCTATAACTACATGTTCACACTACTTAGACAGGTATGGCACAGCAGCCAGAGCACATGACCTCACAGCAGAGCACACACAGTTTAGGCTCACGCTTTCATCCCAGAATCCGGCAGCAGCTCAGCTTAGCACTATGAGACTCTAGACAGTACCTCACAAATTTTCCGTACTCCAGGACTTTCAGACCAGTACGAGTCAGTAGTTCCTCCTAGTAGGTATAAACACATGCTGACACTACTTCCACAAGTGTAGCCCAGGGAACGTCACCCCCCGGGGCTAAAATAAATGGTGGGGGGGGGTCCAAGGTCCCCACAGCTGCAGGGACTACCACCCCTCGGCTTTATGTAATGTGGGAGGGGGACTGTGTGGCCCCCTCCTGGAACACTCGAGCACCCCGTTACCCCCCGGGGTTACAAAAAAAATGGTTGGGGGGCTGCAAGGTCTCCAAAGCCCCGGGGACCACCACTCCCCGGGGCTTTATGTATTGTGGGAGGGCCAGCTGTTGCAGTGTCCTGGGGTGTCCATCCCGCCCTCCCATAGCAAGGAAATCTGTTCTCTCTTTCAAAATCTAAATCAGACTGCTTTTCCACATGGGGAGCTGCATGTTAGTAGCTCCCCATGTGGAAAAGCAATTCCGGCTCCCAAACCCATAGAAGTTGTGCACCAAAGGCGCTTGAGTCGCGCACCCTACAGATTATGAGCCGTGCATCCAGCGCGTGCACACCAGGGGGCCACACTGAGTGCAGCGCTGGGTACGCAACGTCTAATTTTACCATAAATAAATAGCCCGTATAATTAATTTCTAATATCCCCCGGTACCCTATCCTCCGGGTCTTATAAAAAATGTTGGGGACCGTGGGAGGAGCCACAATGCCCCCACGGTCCTGCCGGCTCCCCGCGTCCTTCGGGAGCCGGCATTGCTTTTTCACATGGAGAGATGCTAACTTGCTTGTGGAAAAGCAATCTGGTTTGGATTTTGAAAGTGAGAACAGATTTCACTGCTCAGTCTTTCAAAATCCAAACCAAGTTTGCTATGGGAGGACGGGAGCTGTGAGACACCCGCCCTCTCATAGCAAACAGCAGTGTCCTGGGGGTAGGCACCCGGGGACACTGCAGGGGCCGGCCCTGGGGCGTGGCGGTCCCCAGGGTCCTCGAGGGCTCCAGGCGGAGGGCCAGGCAGTCTGCCTCCCACAATATTTAACAACAAGGGGTGGTGATGGACAGAGTTTCTGAATTAATCAGAATACTCTCACCCAGTCAAGAGATCAGGGCTAGATCCAACACCGTTTTTTAGCTCACGCACCATCCCAGCTCAGAACCTGGCTATATGCAAATTAGTCTGTTCCTGTCCCAGTGCATGATGGGAACAGGGCAAACCAAACTACCAAGCCAATTCTTACACTGGGAAGGAAACAAGCTTCCGGGGACCGGTTTCTGGCATTTCAGCCGTCGTCGGCCCGGCTTGCTTGAATCCTGATGGTGCAATGAGCAAGGGACTCACATCTGAGTATACCCTTCCACGCTTATGGTGGACAAAATATTTAACAACAATTGGTGGTGATGGACAGAGTTTCTGAATTAATCAGAATACTCTCACCCAGTCAAGAGATCAGGGCAAGATCCAACACCGTTTTTTAGCTCACTGCACCATCCCAGCTCAGAACCTGGCTATATGCAAATTAGTCTGTTCTTGTCCCAGTGCATGATTTGAACAGGGCAAACCAAACTACCAAGCCAATTCTTACACTGGGAAGGAAACAAGCTTCCGGGGACCGGTTTCTGGCATTTCAGCCGTCGTCGGCCCGGCTTGCTTGAATCCTGATGGTGCAATGAGCAACGGACTCACATCTGAGTACACCCTTCCACGCTTATGGTGGAAAAAATATTTAGGGGTGGTGATGGACAGAGTTTCTGAATTAATCAGAATACTCTCACCCAGTCAAGAGATCAGGGCTAAATCCAACACCGTTTCTTAGCTCACTGCACCATCCCAGCTTAGAACCTGGCTATATGCAAATTAGTCTGTTCCTGTCCCAGTGCATGATGGGAACAGGGCAAACCAAACTACCAAGCCAATTCTTACACTGGGAAGGAAACAAGCTTCCGGGGACCGGTTTCTGGCATTTCAGCCGTCGTCGGCCCGGCTTGCTTGAATCCTGATGGTGCAATGAGCAAGGGACTCACATCTGAGTATACCTTTCCACGCTTATGGTGGACAAAATATTTAACAACAAGGGGTGGTGATGGGCAGAGTTTCTGAATTAATCAGAATACTCTCACCCAGTCAAGAGATCAGGGCTAGATTCAAACCAAACTACCAAGCCAATTCTTACACTGGGAAGGAAACAAGCTTCCGGGGACCGGTTTCTGGCATTTCAGCCGTCGTCGGCCCGGCTTGCTTGAATCCTGATGGTGCAATGTGCAAGGGACTCACATCTGAGTATACCCTTCCACGCTTATGGTGGACAAAATATTTAACAACAAGGGGTGGTGATGGACACATGGAGAGATGCTAACTTGCTTGTGGAAAAGCAATCTGGTTTGGATTTTGAAAGTGAGAACAGATTTTACTGCTCAGTCTTTCAAAATCCAAACCAAGTTTGCTATGGGAGGGCGGGAGCCGTGAGACACCCGCCCTCTCATAGCAAACAGCAGTGTCCTGGGGGTAGGCACCCGGGGACACTGCAGGAGCCGGCCCTGGGGCGTGGCGGTCCCCAGGGTGCTCGAGGGCTCCAGGCGGAGGGCCAGGCAGTCTGCCTCCCACAATACACAAATCCCCGGGGTGGGGGTTCCTGGGGCTAGAGGGGGGTCGTTGAGGCCCCCACACTTCTAATTTTGCAGCCGTGCCTTGGACACGAAAGTGGCGCAAGGGGGTTGTAAATCTGGTACACAGTGTTCAGTTTTACTTTGCTTTCCTTTCTGTCATGTAGAGGCTTTCTACCTGTTACCATGGTAACAGTTCATGGAACACTTAAATGAGCACAGAGGTTAGAAGTTCACCACACTATGTTGCTAATCGAAATAGTTACTGTGCTGGAGTTTTAAAAGTTTTCCATGGGAACCGTTAGTCGTAGCTATAGACTCTGGTATAGAGCTGGTAAAGAGTTAGCCTCAGTATTATACTTCAAGTTATAAATATTATTTCTACTTTTAAATGTTTTCTAACTGTATTATTACACTAAATAATAATGAAATGTCAGAAAAAGAAGACATATATACATTTTTTAAATTAACTTTCATTAAAACAATAAATAACTGAAAATGTAACTTGAAGATAACAATGTAATAAATAACCAGAACCATAACTTTAAAAGAACAATTAAACAAAATGTGATATGGACTCCAATAGAAGTAGTGTAGGTAATCTGCAAAACAAAAATTAGATCGATGTGACTAAATGAGGTCAAACATTACAAGTTAAGGTAACACTTGGCACTATTTGGTTATTTGCACGTCTGCAGTATGCCTGATACATTCCACCTCTCTTACAGGCCCGCGTTCAAGAGGTGTCTGTACGGAAGTGCCTACTGTGTCAGATTTACAGTATGGACCTACAGCTCTTTAAAATTCTTCAGAGATGAGACAGAATTAGGTGAGAGATCAAGTCATTATGAAGGACAATGTTCTTTGGGGCTTATTTACAAGCCCATTGCGCCACTTTGCGTTACTTTTCCCATGTTAAAAGTGACGCAAAAGTGGTGCAAGGGGCTTGTAAATATGCTCTTTTATTTCAAATGCATTTAATCAGAGGCATTGTATATCTAGGCCGCTGTGCTTACCTTATGTAAACACTGTGACCAACAGAGTTCACAACTTGAACTCAGGTTGGTTGTACACGGCAGAGTGGACAGCAGCGTCCATAACTTTAAAAGAGAAAGAGAAATGATGTGAGAGAGAGTGGGCAAGAGAGAAAAAAACAACATTAAAGCTGTGAGAGAAAGAAGTTATAGATGGAGCAGTTAATACTGGAGAAAATACTCATAGCTCACATTTTGCCTCTGTTGTGTGTCCAAGCACGAGCTGGTTCATAGTGCACCCTCCAGTTTAGTGATCTGAAAGATAGTATATAGAGTTAGTAATATCATAGTACATACAACTACATACTTATATTTTTGCTTTATTTATTTGTACACTCAGGATAATGTATTTCATCAACTTACACTGTAAGTAGGTGTCTGTGCGCTGTTTTTCTTCCAAAGTAGTATATCCCATGCACTCTCACTGCATAGAGGTGATTTCTCAATATTGTGTATCTAGGCTGTTGCACCCCATTGACTCGCAGAGTCTGGAGGTGAGTGTTTTTCTTGGGAAGGCAGAGGCAGATTTAGAAGATCCTTGCACCACTTTTCCCATGTTAAAAGTGACCCAAAAGTGATGCAAGGGGCTTATAGATCTGTCCCTCAGACTGTTGTAACCTACCCTCACTAGCCGGAGGTAATTGTACATTTCTATGCAGTGAAGCTGCTGCACACTACCCACTCTCTCCTTTCACAGATGACTTGTCGTTGTTTCGGAAACAAGCTTATTTGCTCACCTTGTGCCATTGGCGTGATTCAAAGAGGGTGCACCACGTGTCGATGCAGCCTTCTCAGACATTGTTACGATGGCACGCATCATCGCAGAATCCACGAGCGTAGAGTTTTGTAGGTGTTTTGGGGAGGGGAGGTCGCCAATTTGTGAAACACAACCTGTAAGATAATTTAAAAAAAGTTAACATTGTGTGTCATTTCTTTATCAAATGAGAGAGGAAGTGAGAGAGTGACTGAAAAGAATATTCACAGCTCACTTTTCTCTCAATGGTGTGACTAAATGAGGTTAAACATTACATGCTGGGACATAATGCGCCCTGAAGCTCTACATCTAAAAGATAGTAAAAGAAAGATCTTATGATTGGTATTTGTTACTATCTTAATGTGGCGTACAATAAGATCACCCTTTCACACACCTTCCCTCCCTCATTTAAAACCAACTATTTGTATAGTTTATATTCCGGACGTTTGACCGATTATAAAAACGTTCCTGCTATTGGAAAAAAAATATATCAATGAAATAAGATACGGTATATAGGACGGCGTACGCCTAAATCGCTGCGTCGCTTTTTTGGATCCAGTCTGCTGCACCCCACATACCCCTACATCATGCAGTCCCGCTCTGCCACCTATAAATCTGATATATGGTGCGGCACTTATATTATTAGACCTTAGCGCCGCCTTTGACACGGTAGACCACAGCATCCTCCTGCATCGGCTCGAGGAGACTGGCATTGGCGGCCAGGTACTGCAATGGTTCCGCTCCTTTCTAGACGACCGCTCCTTCTGTGTTGCCATCCCTCCCTTCAAGTCCAATTTCCAACCGCTGGCCATGGGGGTTCCGCAAGGGTCCTCGCTGAGTCCCACGTTGTTCAACCTTTACATGAGACCGCTGGCTGATGTCGCTAGGCAGTGGGGCCTAACTTTGGTCTCATATGCCGACGACACACAGCTGGCGGTTACTCTCAGCGGGGATGCGGAGATTGAGGCCCCCAGGTTTCAGTCTGGACTGAAGGCGGTGGCTAGCTGGTTGACAGGCAACTGTCTCCAGCTAAATGCCACAAAAACGGAGGTGATGGTTGTCGGTAAGGGAGTGGAGTTGTGGGGTGACCAATGGTGGCCCCCAGAGCTGGGACCCACTCCGACCCCGGTATCGGAGGTAAAAAACCTGGGGCTTTGGCTGGATGTGGGCCTCTCCTTTGTAGGGCACACCAAAAAAACTGCGGCCTGTTGTTTCGGACTGCTTAGGGGCTTGAGACCTGTTCTCAAGTTCTTTGATGCCCCGACCAGGCAGCTGGTGATCCAGGCAACTATCATCTCCCGCCTGGATTATGCCAGCTCTAATCCGGCCGGGGCCAACCAGGCCGAGTTAACCCGTCTGCAGCGGGTTCAGAATGCTGCGGCGAGGGCGATTGTCGGACTGCCCAGATTCAGCTCGGTGGCAGGTGTCCTTCGTTCCCTACATTGGCTCCCTGTAAGGAAGCGCATCCTTTTTAAGGTTCTGTGCCTTGCCTTTAAGATTCTGAGAGGTATAGGCCCGGAAATCTTATCTAGCTGTCTCTCCTTCTATGTTCCCACCCGTACCCTCCGTTCCCAGGGCTTGGCCCTTGCTGTGGTCCCCAAATTCAGGCTCAGTCGCATGGGAGGCCGCTCGTTCAGTGTAGAGGCTGCGGCAGCATGGAACTCCCTTCCTGTTGAAATCCGTCTGATGGAGGATCTCTTGACTTTCCGGAGGGCTATAAAAACATTTCTGTTTTAGCTGTTTTTATGTTTTTTACTCTCCTGTTGTGTTATGGTCTACCTTGTCTCTGCGCTGGGACGCTCCTTGGCTGGAGTATCTGTGTGCATAATAAATCAACATAACATAACATAACATAACATAACATATTGGTATGAATAACGACATACTCGTGCTCCCATCATCATCGCAGGTTCCTCACCCGCTCAGTCCTTCCGGTACCACTAACTCAGTAACCTAAGAGGCCATGCACGTGGTGGTGGGCCCTTGTACTCGGTGGTTCGGGCCTACATGAGGCGTCCAAACCACTGGGATGGGCCATCTCAGCGTTTGGGATGGGAGCAACTCTAAAATGGTGTAGAGCACGTGCGCCCCATCTTTTTTATTGGTACAGTCACGTGTGTAGTGACGCATGAGCTGAATGGGTGTGGTGTGGGTGTATACCAGCCATGAGGTAGTGTGTGTGTGCCGTTCTAACAACTAGACCTTGAACTAAGAAATCACTACAATGGAAATCTGGGCAACATTTCGTTTTTGTTTTTTCCTGGTAGCGTAAGTGGAGTGGGCTGGCCTGATGTATGCCAGTGCTGCGCGAGGCCTGAACCATGATTCCGGAGCTATGGGCATGATTCCGTTGTTAGCTATATGAAAAATCAAGAGATTCGGGTGTCTGTTTTGTAGTGCTGACATCACCCGGGTCATAAAAGCAAATAAGTCATTATATCTGTAAAGTTCTACAACTGGCCAACATGGAAGGTATGGGATATCACTCACTCTATATTTGTTCATAGTTACATACATAAAAGATGGTGGACATGACTCATTTCTGTGATTATGAATGTTTGTTGTACATTCAGTGGAGTGTTGTAGCTGTGAAAGGTTTAAGTTGCATTTTTTGGCACATGAAGGGCAGCAAATATATATACGTATGTGGTTATTCAGGTACACTGTAGAACTTGGTGCTGGAAATCAGTGTTCGAGGATTGGAGCTGCGTGCACATCCTGTTATTGTAGAGTAATGATGCAATGTACGCGTGCCTGAAAATGTACTGTAAATACGGTGCTCATGTAAATTGCTGATATCGTTTTGAGTTGATTTTGCGCTATATAAATATGCACAAAAAAAAAAGGAGGAATAGCCCAAACTTTCTGTCGGAGGTAAGATGGTTGTATACGCGATTTATAGGACAATATAATGTGGTAGGGCGCAGGAGCATGCATTTTACAAACATAATAAATACACAGACACAGATAGATAGTTGAAGTGGATATGGGCACGTGTGCTTGAAATCATTTTATTACGCTGTTGTTGGTAACAAATAGAATAGTAATCATGATCTGTATACACAGATATTTAATCATAAACGGTTTATGACCTGCTGTACAAAGGTAGGAGCACTGTATGTGAAATAATACACAGAAGATTCTATTGTAAAGAGTTCATGAGTTGTGGTGCACTGAGGTGGGGCGGCGCGGTTTGTGTGGAGCCTGCAATGATGCGTGGTTCAGGCAGACCGCACTAGTAAATATGTGTTTTGACTATTGAATTTTGCCTTATCAAGGGCACCTGGCGATTATTTATGGTGTACAAAGTTAGTGGTACGTCTGGTGTTTAGCGTGTGCTTACCTTGCGATGATGCCTGGTCTGAGCGGGCTGCACTGAAACCATTCACTGTTGCATACTGGACTATATGAACTTTAAGGGGAGGGAACTAGTATCGATGGTTATCAATTGCTGTGCAAACGAGGTGTACTGATTGCTCCCCATAACAAATTAAACAATTCCATTTCACGTAGTGCATTCTAACTTTCACAAATTAGGGACGTATGTCTGGTGGCGATGTTGAAGGTGATACCCCAGAGGTACTTGGTATTGCCGGTGGTGGAGGTACATTTTGGCGCAATCTTCTACATTCTTTGTGACCATAGTTCACAGGATGCAACGATTGAAGGTGCTTGCACATACTAGCAGTACAACAGCACTAATATTTTTTCTGCTTTAAATAAATGGAGGCTGAATTTACTACTGTCCGTAGTGTAGATCAAAAGGTAAATTCAAGTTCTGTACCCTACAGTCCACAGTGTACATCGAAGCTACTAGTCAGTACAGTTATAGAAGAATGATTTTTGTCACTTATTTTAACAAAATCTGAATACATACAGTATAATTGGCTCTGCATTAAAAAAATCAAGGTTGAATACCCTACTATCTATAGTGTAGATCCAAAGGTGAATTCAAGGTGTAAACCCTGCTGTCTGCAGTGTAGATCTTAGGGTGGAGTGCATCATCTGCAATCATGATTGAAGTGGAAGAACGAACATGTATGTAGCGGGCATTTTATTATTCAGCTAAATCTATAAGTGATATATTTAATTTTTGAAGGAAGCATACTAAAGCGTTATTGTGTAGGGTTTGATAGGTGTTATACTTAGTTTGGTTTCCACTGAGTTAGTGGTACCTGAAACAACAAGGTTCTGTGGAGCCTGCAATGATGTGTGGTCTGGGCAGGCCGTACTGATAGTAATGTTTTTTGTCTTGTAAATTCTGGCTTAGTAAGGCCCGTGGCGATATTGTGTAGGTTTGAGGGATCATTTTTGGTGTACTGAGTTAGTAGTACCTTCGGCGCTTAGCGTGTACGTATCCTGAGATGATGCGTGGTTGGGGGGCACAGTAATTGGAGTGTAGATTGAAGGCACTACTCAAAACAAACATTGATGAATTCTTTTTTTTCACAGCTAACAAAATCTGAGGACACAGTACAATTGTCTCTTCCTTAAATAAATCGAGAATGAATATAATCTTGTCTGTAGAGCTAAAGCGCCACTGGTACCAAGTTGTGAACCCTGCTGGTCGCAGTGTAGATCTTAGGCAGTAGTTGATACAGACATCAAGGAATGTTTTTTTGTCACATACTTTACCAAAATGTGAGGACACAGTACAATTGTCTCTGCCCTAAATAAATCGAGAATGAATTCAATGTTGTCTGTAGTGCTGATGCGCTCCTGGTATCAAGTGGTGAACTCTATTGATCGCAGTGTACATTTAAAAGCAGTACTCAGTACAGACATTGAGGAATGTTTTTTGTTGCATCATTTAACAAAATTGTCTCTGCCATACATAAATCAAGGCTAACTTCAATGCTGTCCATAGTGTAGATACAAAGCTGAATTCAAGTTGTGAACCCTGCTGTCCGCAGTGTAGATCAAAGGCAGTAGTTGGCAAGGACATCAAGGAATGCTTTCTTTGTCACATACGTTAACAAAATCTGCTGACACAGTAGAATTGTCTCTGCCTTAAGTAAATCGAGAATTAATTTAATATTGTCTGTAGAGCTGATGTGCTTCTGGTATCAAGTAGTGAACTCTGTTGATCACAGTGTACATTTGAAGGCAGTACTTTGTACAGACATTGAGGAATGTTTTTGTGGCATCCATTAACAAAATTGTCTCTGCCTCACTTAAATCAAGGCTAACTTGAATGCTGTCCGTAGTGTAGATGGAAAGCTGAATTCAAGTTGTGAACCCTGTTGTACGCAGTGTAGATTGATGTCAGTTTTTGACACAGACATGGACAAAAGCTTTTTGTCATTTATGTAAACAAAATCTGAAGACATATAGTACAATTGCCTCTGCATTAAATAAATGAAGGCTGAATTTCCTACTATTCAAAATCTGAGGACATAGTTCAATGTTCTTTGTTTTAAATAAATTGAGACTGAATTCAATGTTTTCTGTAGTGCTGATGTGCAACTGGTATCATGTTGTCAATTCTACTGAACGCAGTGTAGATTGAAGGCAGTACTCAGCACAGATACCGACGACAAATTTAGATCCAAAGTTGAATTCAAGCTGTAAACCCTGCTGTCTGCAGTGTAGATCGAAGACAGTAGTCAATACAGACATACGTCTGCGGTGCTGTGGTGCTGAGTTCACAATGGGCCTGTATTGAGGAGGCACGCGGTCATGGCGGCAGCCACGTGGCAGGGTGCGGACCTGCGATGCGGCGCAGTCTCTTCTCTTTGCAGAAGTGAACCACGCCCAAGGTGTAGCCTAAATATTTATAGTCTTACGTTGACGTTGTTTTCGTTGGACTAGCCCACTCCGCTTCTGTTTCAAGGGTGGGGTGAACACAGCTACATGACCAAAATATTCCTTAGTATCTGAGATAATATGGCTGCGTCCACTATTCAGTACACTACACGTATCAATGGTATACCTACACACGGAGAAGTTTTTGGTTTGTATAGTGAATTGTGTATAGTATTTCACCAGTAGTATTAGCGTTGAGTACATTATTGTTGATGTTGGAGTTCTTTCCCTTATACATACTTGGTTTCCATATCTCTCTACATTGAGCTAGTATGCTGTTTAGGGTATATATTATTTTGGAAAGGTCGTTGTACTGTTTTGCGCTGCCTCTAAGGTAGTAGGGGGAGGGTCCGGGGTGGTGGTTGTGGTGGTGGTGGTGGTGGTGGTGGCGCTGGGTATTGGGATTTTGTTTGGTGTCGGAAGTGTAGAATTAGAACCTCTATCACATATTGCTCTTTAAATATGGGTTTGAGTTGAATGTAATTCACACAGTACATAGTTGACGTTCTTACATTAGTTAAATGTTGATGTTAATTTGTTAGTGTTAAGTGGAACTATTGCCTGATTTTTTAGGTAGCATTGCAGATTTGGTTTCTTGTTCAAAATATGGGGAAGTGGTCAACATTATAAGTAGGAATTGTCATTTAAAAAACCTTTAAAATTCACTGAAAAAACCATTGGTTTTAGACAGGTTCATAGTTATGAATTATCATTTAAAAAACCTTAGAAGATGTTATAGTTAGCTGGACATTTCACTCAAACAAAACCATTGAAATTCCTCTATTATAGTTAGTTGTACTAACTGTAACTCTCGCGCCTGCAATCCACTGGTGAAGATGTCACATATTACATCATTCATGACATGGTCAATGACATCACTGATGACATCTCAAATGACATGACTGATGACATCACTGCTGACATCATCCACGTTGTAGTGTAGTTCCTATATTCCCAATAGGCTTTGCGCATTGGAATAACATAACCGATAGTTTAGACGTAGGACTGAAGTCAAGTAGGTCTCTATTGAATATGTTAGACTTAATTTGTGAATGCCAGCTAGCTCAGAGGTCACTAGAAACTTTCTTGAATGCACAAGAAGGGATTAGTTTCTGACAACCATATAACATGACAACTTTGTTCCCCAGGAATAAGGAAAATATCTCCAGAGTCGTGGAAACAATAGATCGCTATTTCACTCAGTCAATCGTGCATGCTTAGTTTCACCAGAAGTGCAGAAAAATAGAGAGACAGGCGTTTTCAATAAAAAGGTTATTTATTGAGCAGTCTTCTTCCTCATACAAGAGAAGTGAATTGCTACAAGCGCAATACTTGTCATAAAGTAAAGTGCGTACAGTAAAAAGAGTATTATGAAATAATACTGTCTAGGCATTTATATGGTTTCTAAGCCATAAGATACTTTAAAATGGATAAAATACATACAATGATAAAAGATGACTAAACGTACTCAACTGGTGCTTCTAAGATACGCCTACCCCGGTGTACCTAACCTAAGCCTAGTACATGGGAAGGAGTAAGTGAGATGTAGCTTGAGTTAAATAGTTTCTGGCAAGAATCTATCCAATAATTCTCTAAGGGTCTAATCAGCTCCGTACCTTGTTTTTAGAATGTAGGAGGTCTTGCATCTCTCTCTCAGGACTCGATCTCCCAGTAACCCACAAGGGTAGCCAGGAAAACACCCGAGCTGGATTTCTCGGCAAGACAAAAGGCAGCGTCTCTCTCAGTGCGTCAGCTGGAGGGTCGGCTTCCTTCAGCACTCCCTACAGCAGGGCGTCGGGCAAGTAGTTAGTCGATCTGCTCCAAACCACGGTGTGTTTTACTAGGGCAGATGCTGGTATATTTATACCTGGAAGGTGCTGAGTTTGACGTAAGGTTGGACATAATACGTCACTAAGAACTCACAGTTCTTTTAGGACTCCAGGAGTTCTAGGACAAATCAATACAGAAGCAGGGGAAAGTCCCGGACTGCTGGAGGTTTGGTCTCTCCAAGAACTCGTTGTGATTTCTAGGAATCTGTGGAAGTAGCCATGCCGTATTTGGACTACATTGGCTGTGTCTAAATATGGTTATGATTCTGATGCCTATATAAGGATATGATGAGTTATACCTATATAAGAGCATGAATCGAGAAAATTACACTAGTGCCCAAGATTCGTCTACAACACCCACTCCACGTATAATGTCCAACTTTACTAAGTACTAAAGCAAGTAAAACATATCTAAGCATGTGTTTACAATCCCACCCAAAAATACATAAGATGCATTTGAAATGGTTTGTACGCGAAAAATGAGTATTGTACTGTACGTTTTCTAAGCAGTGGTATCATTCAAACAATGCATATAGTTTACATTTGAAATTCTGACTGAATGAATCACGAAAAGTTTACATTCATGAAATGGCTCCTAATACAGAAGAGAAGGTCGAGACCATTTCATCACATATTTATACAAGACTGTACATGTGCTAGAGGCTGAGTTCAAATATTGTCTCTAGATTTTTCCTTAAAAATAGAAATCTTGTTCTCTAAGAATAGTTCTACTTTAAGCAGATTCTGTGCCACAAAAAAGGTAAATATTTTGGGAATGAGAAAAAAATTATTTTGTTTCAGGAAAAAATAGTTCCAAAGTTTTAGAAGATCTGTTTATCAAAACTGAAGGCCGAATTCAAAGTTCAGGGAATGCTGTGTGCTAGGAGAGAACATTAACTCAGATAGGCTGGCAAAGAATTTGTCTACAAAAAGGAGGTGAAAGTTGGACCATGTTCGAAAAAGTAGAAATAGTGCATATGCGAGATGCATTGCCGTCATCGTTGTCTAGATCAGCAATGGTCACGGAATGTTGTACCTGTGTGCCGCTTTCATCTCATACCTCACTGCCAGCATGTTGCTGTGAGGTCTCAACGAATGCTGTCATCAGAATTGGTAGCGGCTGGGGACAACACGTTGCATGAGCCGTTACCGAACTAAGCAAAGTATTGACATACATAGGTACTGCTGATGGGAGTGTGAGACAGACGTCTAACAGGCATTCTTCTCCGCAGAGCAGGCATCGTAGAACAGGTAGGATGCAATCTTGCCAGATTGGTCTGAATGAAAGAAACCATGTGGTATTCAGATCTCTTAGCTGAGCCAAGCCGAGGGCTTTTGTAATCCTATCTCTGTACCGCATTGCCAGGATCGTTTGTTCCATGGTAACCTGGTTATTGCTTGTGACTGGACTTGCCATATCGGAGCAGAAGGAACAAAAATAAAATTCCTGCTACGAGTCCCAAGATGAGAGGCAGGCCGCCAAACACAAAGTGCACGAAATTCGGGAAGATGCTCAGGACTGCTTCAAAGGGTGATAATAGTCCCGAAAAAATTGTCTTAAATACATGTGCGATGCCACTGGTATCAGACATGTTTAAGATTTGACTTAACATTTCTATGAAATGCACGGGGCGATTTGTTGTAATAATGCATGTATCTCTGCTGACATCCTTGCGACTCGCAGATCATACGTCCCTCTGGATGAGGTCAAAGGCCCAGTTTTCTGTAAAAGAATGGCTTTCATTCTGCTTAAAGTATCAATTTGAATAGAAGAGATATTCAATGAAGGCCATATTGTTGCCTCCTTGTCTGGTTTGCAGCAAGTAACCCTGGATGTAACACTAACGAGATAGGCCGTTCCTGGCAACATGTCACAACAGCTGTGGTCACTTAACATAACGTAACTGCCGTTGGAAAGTTGTCTGAAAAAAAGCTCTATTGGTGTGGCTGGGATGCCGTGCAGGTGGCATGAAAGGTCATTTGATGAACCCTCGCAGGCTCCATGCAAGTTAATTCCTTGACACAGCAGTGTACCACTTAGTGAGTTTTTACAATTGTTACCACTAAGAAATACCTCTTTTTTTCACCCCACTCAAACATCTATGTGTGTGAGGTAAATTCCAGGTTGACTTGATGTACCCTTTACCCAACTTTTCATACAGGCCCGCTGGTATATGCTTTAGGTAATATTCAAACTGAAATGTTGTTATTGGTATTGTAATGTTGCCATGTATTATCCATTCAATGACAGGCTTTTTGGAAACTGTCAATGGTAATCTTTCTAGTTGTTCAATGCTCAGCACCGTATAGTCTGCTCCTCTTTGTGCCAAAGAGATTTGTTTATCTGTAAAGTTAAAGATAGAAAATAATGACGTTGTGTTGATTAGAGGCCATGGCACGTAGCCTGAACAGACATTTTGTAACGTCCAGCCTAACTGTACAATAGAACGTAATTGGGACTGGCATATCCTGTTGTAGTATATCAATAGCAGATGAAACAATGCTGTCCAAAGAATAAATTCTGGAGGACAGAGTCGTTAACCCATTGTCCACTACAGACAGTGTTTTTTCCAAATTAATACGATCAATTTCTCGTATTTTTTCAGCAGTTTCAATTTGCGTTACTTTCCAAGCTTCGTTGTAAGCAGCATATATACAGGCATATATGAAACGTTTTTGACGCTGCTTGTGAGGTCCCAATAAGAAATCTCGCAAGTCAACACCTTCTTTAAGTAAGGTCAAGTGTTGCTTAATTTCAGGTAGTGTGGATTTCTGTAGCCATTCAAGGCATAGTTTCCCTACACTGTATGTTGTTATTATCCCTGGATGTTGTCTCTGGGAATATCTTGGGTCTGGCCTGTTCTGTGTGAACCTCCAGTGTTTTGTTCAGGAATCTATCTTGACAGTTGTTAGTGTCTGTGGGCCAGATCAACCATTTTCTCCAATCAGGATTAGTTTTGTTTTGGTGTAAAATATGGGATACGTCTATCTCCTGATCCGTAGTGCTATTACTATCAGGTTTGGGCTTTGGTATAGACGGATTGTTTAAATCCTTTATCTTGGCTAGGCCAACACAGGTTGTTTGTTGAATGGTTTCATTCAGGAACACCTTATTTGTTCTGGGATCATGCAGGCTCTGAATAATGATTCTAAACATTGTACCTGCCAGTCTTTTGTACCCCAGACCGTTTTTGTCTCAATGTTGTCTTTCCAAAATTCAAAACCAAATGGAGACAATTGTGCATAAAATTTTGCAGAATAAATTAGTTTAGTATTTGTCAACATGTTTTTCATTCCTGTCTTATTCATAATTTTGAAATAAAACGTTTCTGAATCTATGTTATTAAACCCTGAGAAATATGGGAATTTCTCATAAAATATTTTCGAGCTGCCTTTTGGCGGTGTCGGACAATGTTCCCATTGATTACAAGTCAAAACAATTCTAGGATTCGCAGATTTATGCAAATAGTGATGCCCATAATGATTAAAGCAATACATTTCTTCATAATCTGATGAACCTTCTAAATAATAATGTTCTGTAAATTTTGCTGACATTTCTAAATCTGACATCATGTTATTAATAGTTTCAAAGTCCCAATCATCAGAGAAAGTGCTCGGTGAGACAAAGTCACTTAAAGAAACCTTGAACTGGTGTGGATATCTCAAGAGTTCAACCGGGCCATAGATGTCGTAATCAGTAGCGTCCCATGCTACACCACCAGGTATAGGAATGGCTGTGATGTTTACTGATGACAGTTCTCTTTTTTCAATGTGAGAAGATTTGTGAGGCTTTAGAACAAAGTTGATTTTCTGACTTGCTGTGTCCATTGTACTGTATTTTTCATCAATCATTCTTCCCAAGCTAAAAACTAAAATGAGCCAGAGGAGGAGAAAAAGTACACCTAACACAGTCCACAATTCAATCGATGGTGAAATCAGATATGTTTCTCCAAATTGATGAAAAAGTTCTGTTATTTTTTCTTTTAATGTTTTGTTTGCTGGCTTTTCTTCATGTTCACTAGGATCTTCAGAAAAGTCATCAAAATTGATAAAATAGCCTGAGGCAGTTCTGTCAATTGTTGGAATTGCATCATGATTCTTATTAATTTTTGTAGTTGCTTCTTCCTTTGTCATATTAGTATAGTCAGAGGCTACATCATTGTAGACAGGTGTTTCTTGACGAACTGTTGCAATTTGGGTTTCAAGAGGCACTAGTTCCATGGCTTTGTTGCATAGTCCTTCTTTATTCACTGCAGGTTTATCAAATGTTATTAGTCTCTCAGTTTGAACCTCTTGAATTGTAGCAAGGTTTGGTCTTCTGCTACATCTTAGGAGTCCACTGGGCCTACTACTTATTATTGGCCACATGGTTGTGGTTTTACAAGGTCAATTGATACAACTCTGTTCTCCTTTTTACCAGCAAGGGCGGTAGTACTACTGATCTTGTTCCGTGGATTGCTAAGACAGGTACGGTTTTTCAGTAAGAAGGCCCAAATTCCTTCTTCACCGCGATCTTTTCTCTGACCAGATCCCCAATCTTTGGAATCCAGACAGGTCTTGCTGGGACAGGTGTTTTTTCTTCAGTGGATGTTGGCTTTTGCTTTGTGTTACTTAGCCTTCTTCTTGTTTCATTTAAGTCCTGTAAAACAGCCAAACGATCTTTGATATCAAAGGTTTTTTGTTCCACCACTGAAGTCTGACGATCGAGGTCTTCGATCAACATTCTAGTACCAAACAAAAGTTCATACAGAGTGATTCCACCCAGAGACTGTCTTGGCAGATTATTAAGACTACGTTGGACACTTATTAGATGTTTGACCCACCAATCACCCGAACCTAATACCCTCGCTGTTATAGATTGATTTATGTCACAGTTTTTTCTTTCCACTACTGCATTACCCTCAGGATGGAAGGGACTAGAATACCGCAATGCAACGCCCAAGCTGGCCATGGCCTCCTTGTAAGCTCGAGAGCTAAACACAGGACCCTGGTCAGAATGTAGCGTGCCAATTGCCTATGTGCCGATAAAGACTCGCAATTTTTTTATAACAGTTCTGGTGTCAGCCGAGCGCTGGGACCACATCCAAATGAATCTCGTCCTAGTAGTTGTGGGACCGTATTTGTCTGTAGGGACTTCAGGTAGATAGCCTAATGCTGTCTAACAGAGGTATCTGTATCTGGCTGACTACTCTGTAGTCAGGTGTCTGGGGCGGTTCATTACTGCGATCTCTGTTGCAGTCTGGGCAGTTACTTGCAAATTCGTAGCTGTCCAAGCTCATTCCTGGCCACCAGTACACTATGTCTAATTCCCATATGGAATCTATGATCTTTTGATGTCTTTGACCCTCTCCCATTTGTGCCTCTTGAATCAAGAAAACTCTCCGCTTCCTGTTTGGAATTACTCTTTCCCCCACTCCAGGGATTCAATCAAAAGAAACGGAGTTTGCATCAATTATGTATTTATTCGTGAGTGGATAGTGTAGAGGTAACACCGCATAGTTGCCATCCATTGAGGCTTTTACAGCTAGTAGAGTTTCACCATCTATTCTTTTTTTAGAACGTTTGATTGTAGCTACGGAAGCTGTTTGCACAGCTGCCTTCGCGGCTTCATCAGCTAATGAATTCCCTGCAACATGAACGCCATCATGTTGATGACTCAGTGTATGGATCACATGAGTCTTTTGTAGTTCTTTCTGCAAAAGAACTACTTGTTCCCATAGCATTTTATGCTTTATTGTGCCGCCTTTAGCGTCTTTGAATCCGTTTTGAACCCAGTTCTGCAAGTATTCATTGTAAGACTGGATGCAGTAATACGAATCGCACACTATGAGTGAGGAAAATTGCGATCGGTATTCTCAAGTGCCATCTTGAAAGCCTGTAGTTCAGCTCGCTGAGCTGTACAGTCTCCGAGTGATTGAGTTTTTGTGGCCATAGGTCTGAGTTTACCTTCGCGCCAGCGACCTTTAACAATCGCACACACAGCACTATAGGCTTGTTTACCCCCAACTGCGGGCTGTGCTGATCCGTCTGTATTATTATACAGCTGTAATGTTCGAGAGGCAGATTTCCAGTCGACAGAGGACATTCATACTTGCATTGGAGAAATTCTTGTGTTTTCAAGTTAGGATCAAATTCGTAAATTACGTCTGAGGCAGCAAGAGAATAAACCCATTGTATCCATCTTGGATGTAAAGCTTTAGCATTTGGAATGCTTGCTCTTGTCACTGCTTCTAGGGCAGGTACAGGTGTAACGATTATTATACTTTTGCCTTGTGCGAGGGCTCTTTCTTTTGCTACAGCAGTTTGAACCACTGTCAGAATGTTCTCAGTAGAAGTGAATTTTATTTCAGCTTGTGTGCACAAGTGTGATTTGTAAGCTATTAGTGCCGGTTCCCCTTCATTATAGGTCAGGTACGTGAATCCGCATCTCCCTGGGATGACAAGGTTGCGTAAGTTACGCGTGTTTGCAGCTTTGTTTTAGCTAACATGTCTGTTTGTATTGAACGTAAAATTTCTGTGTGTTTCTGTGTCCAATTAGTTGGTTTGAAATCAGGTTTAATTAATTCGTAGAGAGGTTTAACCCTCTCTGCGTAATTCAGAACGTACGTTCTTCCAAAATTCAAGAAACCTAGAAGTGATTGTAAGTTTTTAAGCGTTTTTGGAGCTTGGAGCAGCGCACATTTCTCTAAGAAACTGGCTGCCAGGCTTTTGCCTTCACTTGATAACTCATTTCCTAGAAATAGGACAGTGAGGTGGGCAATTCGCGATTTTTTAAAGTTGAATTTGTACCCTTCAGATGCGAACCCAAGTACAATGGTGTTCACTCTTTCCAAGTGCCTGTCCAAATCATCGTCTGTTAGATAGATGTCATCGACATGAGATAATGCCTCATCATCATACATTTGTAGTAACTCGGTTACTCTAGCTGAAAATAACCTTGGGCTATTCTTGAATCTCTGGGGGAGACAGCAAAATTGCCTCTGGGCCCCCATACTGGAGAAAGCAGTCAAATACCTGCTTTCTGTTGCAATATTTTGACAGAAGAAACCATTTGAAATATCTAATGTTGTTTTATATTTTTTGCGCACAATGTTATTCATTAGTGCTGCACTGTGTGAATTTTGTACTGCAAATGTTTTGCAACAAGTGTTTAAATGTCTGTATTCCAATACTAGACGATATGAATTGTCTGGTTTGGAGACAGGAAACAAAGGATTGTTCATTTGTGAGGTGCATGTCTCAATCACCCCCTGGTATTCAAGTTGATCTAAGATCTCCCTGACTTGTTTTTCAGCTTCTTGGTTAACAGGATACTGCCTTTGTGCAGTAGGTTGATTTTTTAACTGGATTTTATGGGGAGGGGATTCCTCATCCCATCCTACATGATTTTTATATAATGCAGGGGCTTGGGCCACTGCCCATTTTCTAGCATATGTGTATTTTTTATGAATTGGAATGTGATTTGAGAAGGCAGGCATAATCATTTCTTCGCCATGTGGGCACTCCCTAACAAATTCTGGTGGCCAGTCTTTCTCAGCTAGAAGGATATCATAGCCTTTAGATAGCTTCTCCCAAAAGAGACCTCTTATTTTCCTAATTTTGTACCCTTCTATACGTAATGTTATTTCATATAATTTATGGGGTACACTAACTCTGATGTCTTCAGTTTCCACCTGAATGTACTCATTCGTGTCCACTGTCTCCAGAAGATGCATCAGGATCTTGCGAGCTATGGTCACTTCTGCTGCACTGTCTAGCATTGGCTGGGCCCATTCTCCGTTCTTGAGTTGTGTCTTCAGGATCCTCTGCATGTTTTATCTTTATGCTTGATACCTTTTTTTTTAGAAAATTGTGATTTTTTACTTTGATGAGCAGGTTCCTTGTCTTTCGACTTGGTGCGCTCTTCTTTATGTTCTGACCGTCCTCTTTTTCCGATTTCTGTGAGGAAGTCTGAAAAGATGGAGAGGGACGTGTATCATTATCTTGATATCTGTCAAGTTTTCTCAAATTATCACTATTTCTGAGGTTATATCTCTTTTCAGAGGGCTTCCTTCGGGGAGACTTGTCTCTCTGTTGAGGAGATCTTCCTCTGGGTTGAGAAACATTTTCTCTAGGAAGAGTTTGTTTATTACTCTCCTACTTCTTTTTTGGAGTAGTGACATTATTCCTAATAAAAAATAAATTTCAGGATTTTCAGTTTCTTTTAATTTTTGGCTGCAGATTGTACAGTCAATTGTCAATTGAACTAATTGTCTATATGCTTTTGTTAATTGTTTTAGCTGAACTAACAGTTCTCTGTCTGACATTTCTACAATGTCAAGATGTGGTGTATAGCTGGCTAGAACCGGCCATGTAGCTCCTGGTCTACCTAGTGGACCGATGCTGGTAATGTGATCTTGATGTTTTAGGGCGCCATTAAACCAGAGCTGATGCTCCTGGTAAGTTAGTGGAATTTCAACGTCCTCGTAAGGAACGTATTACGTTGGAGGTTCCTCTGTTTTGTAGTAGTGGAACTCGTGTGTCACAGCATTTGCTGCTGGAAAAGATATCCATGAATAGAATACCTCTGTCTGCCGATATTCATGGGCCTCTATTACAAATATAACTTTACCACCTCTCGATGATACCCCATTTTCTATACGTTTTATAGTTATGGTTTTCCTTATATTTGATGTGATGAATATAGCATCCGGGTCATTTTGTTGGAGAGCTGTGTCATTTAAGACTGCTTGAGCTGCTATTCTAGCTCTATCCCTTTCGTCGTCACTCTCCGGCATTTTATTGGCTGAAAGTTTGCAGAGCAAGTTTCAGGAAACAAAGATTAGATGCACAATATTTTGAACACTGTATCCTTCAACAGTGAGCAAACCAAAAAACTAATACATAGTTTTCTCCTCCTACTCCCACCCACTCCAGAAGTCTATTGGAGTTTTTACGGGAAAGGGGTCTGTGTGAAAAGCACAACTGAGTTACTCTAGTATCTAGCGTTAAATTATCGCCTTACCAAACTTTGGGCGCCATGTGGTGTAGTTCCTACATTCCCAATAGGCTCTGCGCATTAGAATAACATAAGTGATAGTTTAACTAGGTCTCTATTGAATATGTTAGACTTAATTTGTGAATGCCAGCTAGCTCAGAGGTCACTAGAAACGTTCTTGAATACACAAGAAGGGATTAATTTCTGACAACCATATAACATGACAACTTTGTTCCCCAAGAATAAGGAATATATCTCCAGAGTCGTGGAAACAATAGATGGCTATTTCACTCAGTCAATCGTGCATGCTTAGTTTCACCAGAAGTGCAGAGAAATAGAGAGATGGGCGTTTTCAATAAAAAGGCTATTTATTGAGAAGTCTTCTTTCTCATGCAAGAGAAGTGAATTGCTACAATCTCAATACTTGTCATAAAGTAAAGTGCGTACAGTAAAAAGAGTATTATGAAATAATACTGTAAAAGCATTTATATGGTTTCTAAGCCATAAGATACTTTAAAATGGATAAAATATATACAATGATAAAAGATTACTAAATGTACTCAACTGGTGCTTCTAAGATACGCCTACCCCGATGTGCCTAACCTAAGCCTAGTACATGGGAAGGAGTAAGTGAAATGTAGCTTGAGTTAAATAGTTTCTGCCAAGAATCTATCCAAAAATTCTCTCAGCTCCGTACCTTGTTTACAGAATGTAGGAGGTCTTGTATCTCTCTCTCAGGACTAGATCTCCCAGTAACCCGCAAGGGTAGCCGGGAAACACCGGAGCTGGATTTCTCTGCAAGAGAAAAGACAGCGTCTCTCTCAGTGCATCAGCTGGAGGGTCGGCTTCCTTCTGCACTCGCTACAGCAGGGCGTCGGGCAAGTAGTTAGTTGATCTGCTCCAAACCACCATGTGTTTTGCTAGGGCAGATGCTGGTATGTTTATACCTGGAAGGTGCTGAGTTTGACGTAAGGTTGGACATAATACGTCACTAAGAACTCGCAGTTCTTTTAGGACTCCAGGAGCTCTAGGACAAATCAATACAGAAGCAGGGGAAAGTCCCGGACTGCTGGAGGTTTGACCTCTCCAAGAACTCGTTGTGATTTCTAGGAATCTGTGGAGGTAGCCATGCCGTATTTGTACTACATTGGCTGTGTCTAAATATGGTTATGATTCTGATGCCTATGTAAGGATATGATGAGTTATACCTATATAAGGGCATGAATCGGGAAAATTACACTAGAGCCCTAGATTCGTCTACAACAACGTGAAAATCAGATACACCTCATCATACACTACTATAACCTTTCAACACTCACTGAAAAATACTGAGTACCATATTTGAATCCATTGACACAGCAATACAAGTATCTAAAAACCCACTTAGTAATTCCTAGATCTACATACACATCTAATCACTTACCTATAGATTCACTTATACATGTTATCAATGATCAATAGAACACTATCAAATATACTTATACACTTATATTAACATTACACACGAGCACACATCCTATTCAGTTATGCAGTCATCCTACTCACTTTTGCAAACAATGTACCTTATTTACATTTACTCAGCTACACACATACAAATATCACTTCATTTATTCATATAAATAGTAACTCATACTTAGTGTGTTATGAAATCACTATTACAAGTATACAATTATCTATGCAGTCACTCATGCAATCAATGAGTTGTATATACACTTATTTATATAAAACAACTGTCACATACACTGTCTTTTATTTTTTCTACTTTGTTGGGCATGTACCATTGAGAATTTTTTTTTGCTCATCACCGCACCCATAAATATGTTCACTCACCCCAACAAGTATTATAATATGTAGGCTTAACCTCATATACGTACTGAATTAACTATTCACATATCTTTGGGAAGTCACAGACCCCCACCGAAGCACACACACATTCACACTCCATTGCAAATAATCAGTTAACTAGTCAATAACTAATATAGAGTTTCATGTAGCTACTAACCAACTGGTGCAGCAGTTTACACAACAACTGACCATGTAATACAAATATTCACACAGTTTAGTCACTAACCAATATATTTAGTGAGACACTATAAAGTATTCAAGCAAACAATCAATCATCAATCACACTGCTACTAAATCCACTATCCAGATTTTTATATATCCACTCAATCTTCAATGCAGATTGCTATATATATAAAACATATTTAAATATGGAACCAAACCACATTCACTGGATGATGTCATCAGTGAGGTCCTCAGTGATGTCATTTAAGATGCCATCAGTGATGTTATCAGTGATGTCACTGACCATGTCATGAATGATGTAATATGTGACATCGTCACCAGGGGATTGTGTGGCTCACTGGTTAGAGCAGGCAGACCCTAAAGCAGAGGTCAGACCCGGGACCAGGGTTCAATTCCTGACGCGGCAGGGTCTTGAGCTCAAATGTCCATGGACTCGATAATTCTCGCTTCGGTGCCTGACCTAATCATGGGTTCACACTCTGCAACTCTGGGCATTAAGCTTGCTTAATCTCAACAACGGCCACCCCGCGGTGGGATGCCTGGCTTTCACCTTGGGGATGCCTTGTAGGGGCTATCTCACAGGGAAAAGCCAGGACGGGTTCCCAAGGCAAGCACGGAGATACCCCTTCAGGGGTTGATTCTGGCACTATATAAGAAACATAATAATAATAATTGCGGGCGCGAGAGTTACAGTTAGTACAACTAACTATACGGAGGAATTTCAAAGGTTTTGTATGAGTGAAATGTCCAGCTAATTATAACACCCCTGAAACCTATGGTTTTTTCAATTTATTTATTTTATTTATTTGATTTGTATAGCGCATTATAACCCAGGGGTCTCTAAGCGCTTTGTCAGGGTCCGCTTAGCGATTCAGAAAAATACAGCTGGTCATGAATTAGAGGCAACCCCACGCTTGCTGAAAGAGCACAGTTTTTAATTTCTTTCGGAAGGGCAGCAACTTGGTTTCTTTCCGCAGTTCCAGTGGCAATTTATTCCAGAGAGCTGGAAGTGCATAAGAGAAAGCACGACCTCCCACAGTAGCCAGTCTACAGCATGGTTGAACAAGGAGGGTAGCTTCTGCAGATCTTAGCGCCCTCCCCGGCCTGTAGAGAGTCAGGCGTGATTTCATGTAACTTGGTGCCCTACCATAAAGGGCTTTATGGACAATGCACAACCCCTTGAACATTAGCCTCTGCTTGACTGGCAGCCAATGTAGTTCATGCAAGAGGGGGGATGCATGCGTGTTCCTCGGCTTTTTAAACATGAGTCTGGCAGCGTCATTCATGACAACCTGCATTTTGTTTAGAAGTCTTTGCGGTAGTCCTATATACAACGAGTTGCCATAGTCCAGCCTGGCTAAAATCATAGCAGAGACCCCACTCCTCAAGGTGGAAAAGTACAACAACGAGGAGACTTTCCTGAGTTGTCGGAGGAGGCCGACACAGGTGCCCACAACAGCCGTAACTTGTTTATTCATGGACAATTTACCGTGCACATGGATGCCCAGGCTTTTGACCACTGCCGCCGATTCCGGGGGCATACCCAGCTCCCTAGGCCAAAATTGATCATTCCATGGATTGCCATCGATGGTAATTGGCAACACCTCGGTCTTATCCGGATTGATCTTTAGGGAATTCCTAGACATCCAGTTAGCTGTGCTTCTCAGAATATTTTGCAGTCTTGCGAAGGCATCCTGGCCATCATCCAGTTGGATGATGAGTTGGGTGTCGTCCGCATAGTTATACACCTGGCAGTCCATTTGGTTGAGCATTAGAATCAGAGGCTGTAGATAGATATTGAACAAAAGGGGTGACAGAGCAGACCCTTGCGGTACTCCGCAGGTGATCGATGTTGCGGTGGAAAACAGGTCACCAAGTTGCACTCTCTGCCTCCTCCCTTGAAGAAAGGATGTGAACCATGCAAGTGCTGTGCCCTGAATGCCGACAATAGTTGTTTATGACACACTATGTCAAATGCCGCGGAGAGGTCCAACAGCACCAGGGCACCCGGAGTTTTCTTGTCTGCTCTGTTCCTCAGTTCATCTACAATCGACAGCATGATGAGCTCCGTGCTGTGATTCGCACGAAAACCTGCCTGATTCGGCTCTAACAGGACGTTACTTTCCAGGTGTTCCGACAGAGTGGTGAGAACGTGTTGCTCCAGCACTTTCGCCAGGAACGGTAGCTGGGAGATTGGTCTGAAATTTTTCAGACATTTCACGTCCGCCCCCGTTTTTTTCAGCAGGGGGATCAGCCGGGCTTCCTTGAAGGAGGAAGGCACTTGTCCTACCTGTAAGGATAGATTTAGGAGGCTCAGCACATCTTCCTATATACCAGGGAGTGCCAGTTTAAACACTTCAGGTGGGCACGGATCAGCCTTGGAGCCCGATGAAGTTCAAACGTTTTTTAAATGACAATTCCTAACTATAACCTGCTTGAAACCCATGTTTTTTCAGTGAATATATACATATATATACATATATATATATATATATATATATATTACCTACTGGCTATCGCCAGTAGGTATATATAGTTAGGATTTTTTCTCTATGGGACTTTTGAAAATTCTATGTCTAATAACTTTGGCGTTTGTGGACGGAATCGGCTGAAATTTTCAGGAAAATGGCACATTTTGTTTCTGAGCAGCCCCTGAAAATTTGGTGGGGTTTCGTCAAGGGGGGGCTGAGAAAAAAGGGGGGTCCCAAAACGCGTTTTTCCCATTCATTTTTCCATAGGGCGGTTGGACTCACTTTTAGCTCGAACGGCTGAATGGATTTGCACGAAACTTGGCAAAATTGTAGGGACTGTTAGCCCGATGTGCCTTTGCTAGGTCTCAATATATGTGCTCCAGTAGTTTTTGAGAAATTAACGTTCAAACCAAGATATATATCTGTAACAGCGCTCTGGGCAGCGATCCGGTCCGCTTACTTTTCGCTTATCGGAACTTTGCGCGCAGAAAGCTGATTGGCTCTCCGGTGTCTGTCAACATTCTAAACAGTCCGGAGCGGACGCCATCTTGTCTCTCGGTAGGATCGAGAGAGAAGAAGAGGTGGAAAACGAAGGGGGAATTTAATGAAAGGGGGCAAGGTATCCCCCTCTTGACCCCCTAGGAATGTTGTTGGGGTTATTAAAGGGTCCCGTGGGGAAAATAAAAAAAAAATGATTTTTCACGGTAGAAGCGCGGCCGCGAACTGGTAGCGAAACGGGAATTCGCCATTTTGTGCTTCGTAAATTAAATTACTAGTTATAAGTGGGTGCGGGAGACGTATCCTAATCCCCTATGTTTCCTGAGGGTGGGTGAGGAGGCTGATATATGTTGATACATCTCTTCCAGCGGCTGTGCGTGAGCTTTTTTTTTTTTTTTGCTGCGTGACAGTCCGGAGCGGCCGCCATCTTGTCTCTCGGTAGGATCGAGAGAGAAGAAAAGGTGAAAAACTAAGGGGGAATTTAATGAAAGGGGGCAAGGTATCCCCCTCTTGACCCCCTAGGAATGTTGTTGGGGTTATTAAAGGGTCCCGTGGGGAAAATAAAAAAAAAATGATTTTTCACGGTAGAAGCGCTTCACGGGCCGCGAACTGGGCCGCAAACTGGTAGCGAAACGGGAATTCGCCATTTTGTGCTTCGTTAATTAAATTACTAGGTATAAGGGGGTGCGGGAGACGTATCCTAATCCCCTATGTTTCCTGAGGGTGGCTGAGGAGGCTGATATATGTTGATACATCTCTTCCAGCGGCTGCGCCATCTTGCCTTTTTTCCAATGCCACAATTTTGTTGTGCACGGCAGCCATTTTAGATGCCAGGCTGGTCCCAGGCTATCACCTACCCCTGCGGATGTAGTTTATGGCCCCAGCTGTAGAGAATTCAGACATGCCAACCCTCCCGATTCAGGCGTGTGACTACTGATTTCAGTGCTAGTCTCCCGCCTCCCGATTTCTGCAAGCAAAAACCCGGGGGCATATTACGAACAACTAGCGATAATTTTTGTCTCTAACTTGTTTAGAGACAAAAATTATCGCCGCACATCGGCGATTTTTATCGCAGATAAACCTTGCTATTATCGCAGAAAAGTCAGCGATATTCATGTATTATCGAGCAAATGCTCTTAGCCATGTTATCCACCTCCCATTGGATAACATGGCTAAGAACTGCTCAGGGCAGGTGTTAGATTTTGGAGATATTCGCGCTTAGCGCGAATATCTCCAAAAGTTGGTAATAGAAGGTAGCGATGTTAGGGACTGTTTCCAGTCGCTAACATCTTGGCACGCCACTTTGCATGTCATTAGTGATAAGTATCACTGACATGCAAAGCGGGGCCCAAGATGGTCGCTATCTCCTTTTAGCTGTCACTAACTGGTGTTAGCGACAGCTTGATAATAGGGAAATAATTTTATCTCCGCTTTCATGGTTTTTAAAGCCAAAAAAGCGGAGATAAACCCCCTTGATAATATGCCCCACGATTCCTTGGGGGTTTCAGCTGACAGGGCTTGGTATTGTGTTACATGGTAATTTTTCCATGAAACGTCAGAGGGTCGATGCAGGGGTTCTAGAAGAGGTGATAAACCATTTAAGCCTCATGAACAAGCGCATGGTCTTTTAAAGATTTGTGAAGTACTCGGGGCGGCGGTGTGTGTGTGCCCTCTTTCAGGAGCGGGCGGGGGGGCACTGCCAGCAACTTGCCAGGTCAGGTAGTGTTCAACACGTGCATCACCCTTTCTCTGCCTGCTATTGCGCTCCATGCTTCGGAAAGGTAAGAAAAAGAACGTGCATTTGAGTTTGAAATGTCCGATCCTGCAGCAGCACACTTCCAAAGCCCACACATGACAATAACCCGATTCAAGGCCCCATTCACCCGTTTTTCAAAAAATAGATAACACTCCAACAAATTAAGGTTATAAAACTTTATTAACTTTTAACGATAATGAACAGAACAAAAACTAAAAACATTTAAACATTTATTAACACAAAAAGCAACAATGGTTAGAAGCTGTCTTTTGTGCGAATAGTCCCAAGGCAGCACAACGTGCAGAGTTCTGGACGGCACCCAGGTGATGTCGCCTGGGTGCCGCACTGGTTTAGGGATCCTACAATGCTGCTCCGAAAATTGGCGTGGGGCGTCCCGGGTGGGGCGGGGGGAGGCCTCGTCAGTAGCGGTCTGCTGTGCGAATAGTCCCAAGGCAGCACAACGTGCAGAGTTCTGGACGGCACCCAGGTGATGTCGCCTGGGTGCCGCACTGGTTTAGGGATCCTACAATGCAGCACAGAAAAACAGCGTGGGGCGTCCCGGGTGGTGCGGGGGGAGGCCTCGTCAGTAGCGGTCTGTGTCCAGTGTCACATGGCTGACACAACATGTACGACAGGCACCCAGGTGATGTCCAGTAAACTGCCGCACTGGTTTTGGTATCCTACAATGCTGCTCCGAAAATTGGCGTGCGGCGGCCCGGGGGGGGGGGGGGAGGCGGCGTGAACGGGCCTCCCCAGGTGGCGGCCATCCAGCTGAGTTGCGCCCGCTCTTGCGGCTACAGCGTCTCGCTCACCATGTTGTTGAGTTGCTCCCACTCTTGCAGTGCAGCGATAGGCGGCTGCCACATGGCTGTCAAAATGGCGGACGGCTCTTCGGTTTTGGGCCTGGTCCACTGAAATGGCCCTGGGACACCTTGGAAGTCGGACGCTTGCCTGCTAGGGCTTGGGCTCCATTCTCGAAAAGCGTCCCCTCAGCCGTGAAGATTGTATAAAAGTCTTGGGGGCCCCCGACTCCCGCAGGCTTCCGGTGGGGAGCGGCTGCCATGATTGCTCGCGGAATGACCACGACGGAGCCACGAGATGGTGGTGCTCTCATGCTGACGCCAGCTTCAGTCTGAATGATCCAGAAACAAGGTGGGGCTTTCATCGTTTGGGAAAAAAAAATGTTCTAAACCAATGAAAAGTGTTATTTTTAGGTCATATGACCAAGCCTTCCATCTTTAGGAAACCAAAAGTAAAATGAACCAATGAAAAGTTTTATAAACAAGTCACATGACCTGTTATGCGACATAGGGCTACAAAAAGCGTAGAAAATCCGTTGGCACGTGAGGCGGCGTCAGTAGCGGACCGATGTGCGAATAGGCCGAAGGCAGCACAACGCGCCGAGATCCGGATGGCACCGAGGTGGTGTCCAGCAAATTGCCGCACTGGTGTGGCCATCCTACAATGCTGCGCCGAAAGACGGCGTGTCCAGCAGAATTGCGGTCACTGTTGCGGTACAGTGACTCGAACGCGCCGAGATCCGGATGGCGCCGAGGTGGTGTCCAGCAAATTGCCGTACTGGTGTGGCCATCCTACAATGCTGCGCCGAAAGACGGCGTGTTCAGCTGAGTTCCGGTTACTCTTCCGGCACAGTGACTCGAACGCGCTGAGATCCGGATGGCACCGAGGTGGTGTCCAGCAAGTGGCTGCACTGGTGTGGCCATCCTACAATGCTGCGCCGAAAGATGGCGTGGGGTGCCCCGTTGGCTTATGAGGTGATGTCAGTAGTGGACTGATGTGTGAATAGGTCGGAACCAGCACAAGGCGCCAAGATCCGAATGGCAAGTCCTGGATGTTGAGTGCCTCAGTTGAGATTTCTGAGCAGTGCTTGTAGAACTGTCTGAAGCTTATTTGCACCTGCTGCAGCTTCACTAGGTCCGGCGGAACTTGTTGCCTTTTCCTTTGTGCTTCTTTTCCTACAATGCGTTTCTTCTGAAGACACGACCAGGTCCCTGAATGTGTGCAGGGGGACGCTATTGAATGAATGAACGCGCCGAGATCTGGATGGCACCGAGGTGGTGTCCAGCAAATTGCCGCACTGGTGTGGCCATCCTACAATGCTGCGCCGAAAGTCGGCGTGGGGTGCCCCGTTGGTTTATGAGGTGATGTCAGTAGCGGACCGATGTGTGAATAGGTCGGAACCAGCACAAGGCGCCCTGCACTGTTGAGCCTTTTTCAATGTCTGTTTTTTGTTCTTTCCCCTCCATCAAAAACAAAACAAAAATACAAGGCGCCAAGATCCGAATGGCAAGTCCTGGATGTTGAGTGCCTCAGTTGAGAGTTCTGAGCAGTGCTTGTAAGACTGTCTGAAGCTTATTTGCACCTGTTGCAGCTTCACTAGGTCCGGCGGAACTTTTTTCCTTTTCCTTTCTGCATCTTTTCCTACAATGCGTTTCATCTGAAGACACGACCAGGTCCCTGAATGTGTGCAGGGGGACGCTATTGATTGAATGAAAATGGCGGCTTGACACAAAGCTGACTCAAGCGTTACTGTTGGTGCTATACAGACAAAAATTGGTTTTCTGTTTGTACATTCTTCAGGTTTTTTTTTCCATCCAAGTCTGATTGAGAGTTTGTAGAAAAATGGCTTCAGATTTTCCACATACTACTCTTCAACATTCTTCCTAAATGTAACAATGTGAAACTCACTAGGAGAACGGCTGTTTCTGTTTCCTTTCAAAATGCTGCCACCAATATTTTCTGAATGGAAGACACCATCTTGTAACATAAAGGGCCGAAAGGGGTTCTGGTCTGGCCGATGGTTGGTGGAGACATTTTGACTATATCTTGGACCTGCCCGGCCTCGCCCAAAATGGCGCCGGTATAAATGGGACTCGTAACTCTTTGCCCGCAAATGTATATCTAGAAAATGTTATTGTAAGTGGCCCTGTCGTATTTTAATTACAAAATGTACGTCCACCGATTCCGCAACTGTTAGACACCTTTGTTCTTGTCACCTAATGGCCCGCTCGTTACGTTCTTCTACAGTGTAAATGTCTCCTCATCATATACGATTTGAGTTTGCTCCGTGGCCGGCCCACGTGGTTATAGGCCCGTATTTGTATACTGACATTTTCACAATAAAGGTTTTTAAAACAAAACACGGTAGTAGTATTTTCATTTGTAAAGTTTTTACTTTTAGTGACTGTTTTCGAATCAGTAAAAGGCAAGTGAAATAAAGCAGTCCAATTACATGACGGATAAAAGGTATAATATGTAGGAACGCAGTAAAGATAAATGGTCAAGGGCAGTTGTGTTTTTCATGTCTGCAACATAAAGTGATCGATAAGAATCTGATAATCAGGCGTATCGGCGACTAAGACAGCAGGCCGAATCTCTTTTACTCAACGGCTCCGTCATGGAAGGAAGAAACGCCCTTTTTCTCGAAAAAGGAATATATTTTACTTGCAAGACAGTTGTAAATTTTCCGGGAAAGTACATTAGCTTGGAATATTATAACATATGTTTGAAAAAAAAATATTGTTCGAAAATAATAAAAAGCGTAATTTTTAGGTCATATGACCAAGCTTTTCATCATTAAATTAACAAAAGTAAAATGAACCAATGAAAAGTTTTATTAACAAGTCACATGACCTGTTATGCTTACGTTACGCGCTGCGCGCCGCGCCTCGGATCACTTCCGGGTGCGCTAACGCGGCGTGTCATAAAACGCATTACGCGACAACGTAGGTCAAGAATATAGTCTAAATGTCTCCACCAACCAGCGTTCAGAACACAACCCCTTTCAGCAGTCCAAAAAGTTCTGTTAAATGACAACAGAGGGGACAGGCAACAAGAACCATCAGTCAAAGAGGGGAGGGCAAGTTCTTCTCTTCCGGGTCATGTTGGGGCGCTACCGGAACTGATCGAATTGGTAGTCTACAGTGTTTCTGGATGTTTCAGACTAAAGCTGGCGTCAGCATGAGACCACTACCATTTCGTAGCTCCGTCGTGGCCATTCCACGAGCAATCATGGCAGCCGCTCCCCACCAGAAGCCTGCGGGAGTCGGAGGCCCCCAAGACTTTTGTAGAATCTTCACGGCTGAGGGGACGCTTTTCGAGAATGGGACCCAAGCCCTAGCAGACAAGCGTCCGAGTTCCAAGGTGTCCCAGGGCCATTTTAGTGGACCAGGCCCAAAACCGAAGAGACGGCCGCCATTTTGAGAGTCCTGTGGCAGCCGCCTATCGCTGCACCGCAAGAGCGGGCGCATCTCAACTACATGGTGAGCGAGACGCTGTAGTCGCAAGAGCGGGCGGAAAACAGCTGAATGGCGGAAGAGGCACAGTGTAGCAAAAGCGGGCGGAATGGCAACTAAAACGATAAAGGGGCGCCCCACTACAGCTTGTCTTCAGGTCAAACGGATTGTGGGACAAGGTCCAGAATTGAAGAGTCATCAAAAGGCAAAAAGTACCGCCGGACCCCGGGAGCCGGCCGCCTATGTCGGGGGCGATCTCAGGCTACACCAGTGCTATAAGACTTGGGGAGGGTGTCGGAGCCAAGCGTCTTCTCCGAGTCCATGGCCATCACAGCGCCCCTCAGGGGCCTCCGTCAAGCTGTTTAGGAAGGTAACATATCACATTGTTTTCTAATGCAGTCAGGTCCACAAACGACACTCACTTACTTTGAGAATAGTGAAGCTGCAGTAGGTGGAAATAAGCTTCAGACAGTGTTACAAGCGCTGCTCAGAACTCTTAACTATGGCACCCAACATCTAGAACTTATGCTATTTGAGAATGGTAGTGACATCGAAGCATCTCAGGGACCAAAACCATTAACGTACTTTCACGTATGAAAATCTTACTTGGGGAGGGGGCAGGAGCGAAGCGCCCCCTCCCAGTCAGCGCCACCACATCGTATGTTGAAAATCTGAAGCCATCGTTCTACAAAGTCAACCAAACTTGGATTGAAAAATCTAGAAAAATGTACAAACTGAAAACCAGTTTTGGTCTGCATAGCATCAGTAGCAACGCTTGAGTCAGCTTTGTGTCAAGCCGCCATTTTGATTCAACAAAGCACAGGCATTGAAAAAGGCTGAAATTCAGAACTCTAAACTATGGCACCCAACATCCAGGAGCTTGCTATCCGGATCTTGGAGCCTTGTGCTGTTTTCGATCTATTCACACATCGGTCCACTACTGACATCATCTTATAAACCAACGTTATGTAAATAGTTTTTTAATAAAATGTTTTACCCTGTTTCTTTGCTGGTGTGTTGTCTATATTTTTAATATTTGCATAGGGTTTGTCATTATTTTGTGCGGGATGGGTGATGGAGCCGAGCTGTCTTGCAGCCCTCATGGTGTGGAGCTCAGTTCATCTCACTATTTTCGTATTTCTCAAGAAGGGTTGTTCCTAATATTTCTATTTTAGCGAGGTCAAAAAGAGATCCAATTAGTGGCCTACTGATTTTGCTCGATTACTTTTATTTTTTTACACGATTTTTCACTATCTGCAAAGACTAAACAGAGTATTGCGACTTTGTGCTTGTTTGTAAATAGAGAATGATCCAAAGAGAACCAATTCTAAAACAGTAAATGCTTGGACAACAATCAATCAAATGGAGAGACAAGGAGGTACGACGGATTACAACGGGGGTAAAGGCCTGCGTTAACTACCCTTCTGTATCTGCAAAGAGAGAGTACTACTAAGGCAAAAGAGGGGAGGGGGGGGGCAGCGTTCAAAGCACATCAGCGTGCATAAATAC
The DNA here is from genome assembly GCF_964263255.1 of Lissotriton vulgaris. Taxonomy (NCBI): domain Eukaryota; kingdom Metazoa; phylum Chordata; class Amphibia; order Caudata; family Salamandridae; genus Lissotriton; species Lissotriton vulgaris. The sequence continues at coordinate 1,012,010,027 of NC_141699.1, read as the reverse complement.
GAAAATGTTTTTATCTATCACGTACTTGACATTTTAAAGCTTTTCATATTTGCTATTAAAAAACCAATGAAATTCACAGAAAAAACCATAGGTTATAGTGGATATATAGTTAGGAATTTGCATTTACAAAACCTTGAAAATTCAATGAAAAAACCATAGGTTATAGGCCATATATAGTTAGGAATTAGCATTTACAAAACCTTATTTTACTCGCATAAAACCATTGAAATTCCATATATAGTTAGCTAACTATAAGCGCTAACTATATATCGCGCACCCGCAATCCACTGCTGATGATGTCACATATTACATCATTCATGACATGGTCAGTGACATCACTGATGACATCACTGATGACATCTCAAATGACATCACTGATGACAACTCAAATGATATCAATGATGACATCTCAAATGACATCACTGATGACAACTCAAATGACATCACTGATGACATCTCATTTGTCATCACTGATCACATCACTCATGTGATAATACAATGAACCTCTTCAGACTCTAATATAACCTTACATACACTCAGTATAAACAGACACTCACAGACTGTCACTCATCCATGGAGTTACTCACACACCTAGTCAGTCATGCAAAGAATCAATCACACCTCCATTTCCTCAACTATACAGTTATACACATCTTACTTATTCAAACATATAATAACACATATTTACTCTCTTATATAATCCCTGATACAAGCTCACAGTGATCGATACAGCCACTCACACATTCACTGGCTCTTATGTTCAGTTATTTATATATCTCAACTCTCACATGTATTGTGTTTTACATACGTACTTACTTGCACATGTAGCAATGAGAAATCCATTCACTCACCAACACACCCATGCACAGTCAACCGCCCATATAGCTGTTTCCACATGCACTCTTGAACTCATACTCCTAGTGAATCAACTGCTTACACATCTATGCACAGAGTCACGCACCTCCCAGCCACCCACACACACACTCAGCCTCCCATTCAAATATTTGGGCAACCAATCAATAACCCATATGGCCACTCTTATAGCTACTGATCAACACATGCAGCAGCTTACACAACAACAAACATACTGATGCACGAATTAAGACAGTTTAGTCACTAACCCATGTACTCAGTGAGACACATTTAATCACTCACTCATACAGTCAGTCATGCACCTACTAAATTCTTCATCCAGACACTTATACATCCACTCATTCTTCAATATGTGAAACATATTTAAACTTTACAGACACATACAATCACTGGATGTTGTGATCAGTGATGTCATCAGTGATGTCACTGACCATGTCATGAATGATGTAATATGTGACATCATCAGCAGTGGATTGCGGGTGCGCGATATATAGTTAGCGCTTATAGTTAGCTAACTATATATGGAATTTCAATGGTTTTATGCGAGTAAAATAAGGTTTTGTAAATGCTAATTCCTAACTATATATGGCCTATAACCTATGGTTTTTTCATTGAATTTTCAAGGTTTTGTAAATGCAAATTCCTAACTATATATCCACTATAACCTATGGTTTTTTCTGTGAATATATATATATATATATATATATATATATATATATATATATATATATATATCAAAAAGCAATGCGCCCAGCAAATGAAGGAGCCGGTGAAGACTGCTGCAGGGATACGAATCCCCGCGTTTGTAGCGTGACACATCGTTGCAACAATTATGACCTCGCAACCCACCCTCCAACCTGCAACTGAAGGCAAACTATGAATTTGAGATGAATTAACACCGGATTGCGCACCTACTCAAGGAAAACTACAGATTCACCAACAACGGAACTACAGCAACCAGCAAGCCTGGCTGCAGAATCATTATCAGCCACACCCACTCAGGGCGGCACAGATTGAAATAAAAGGCGTTTCAGTCAAGTTGGTGAACTGCCGTGCAATGTGTTTGAACTAACGTCCATGAAGAAGGGGCGTGTCTTCCCCGAAACGCGTCGGACTTCTTTTTTAACACGGAGAGGGGCTGAGAGGACATCGGGACAATTTGAAAAGCCGGATGGCAGATGAGTCATGGGTAGCCCTCCCAAAGCGCTTGGCGCATTGCTTTTTAACATTACTCACGGTTAGCCATAACCGGGGGAGGGGCTCCGCTTCGCCGTCCATCTGAAATTAAGGAGCCGGTGAAGACTGCTGCAGGGATACGAATCCCCGCGTTTGTAGCGTGACACATCGTTGCAACAATTATGACCTCGCAACCCACCCTCCAACCTGCAACTCAAGGCAAACTATGAATTTGAGATGAATGAACACCGGATTGCGCACCTACTCAAGGAAAACTACAGATTCACCAACAACGGAACTACAGCAACCAGCAAGCCTGACTGCAGAATCATTATCAGCCACACCCACTCAGGGCGGCACAGATTGAAATAAAAGGCGTTTCAGTCAAGTTGGTGAACTGCTGTGCAATGTGTTTGAACTAACGTCCATGAAGAAGGGGCGTGTCTGCCCCGAAACGCGTCGGACTTCTTTTTTAACAGGGAGAGGGGCTGAGAGGACATCGGGACAATTTGAAAAGCCGGATGGCAGATGAGTCATGGGTAGCCCTCCCAAAGCGCTTGGCGCATTGCTTTTTGACATTACTCACGGTTAGCCATAACCGGGGGAGGGGCTCCGCTTCGCCGTCCATCTGAAATGAAGGAGCCGGTGAAGACTGCTGCAGGGATACGAATCCCCGCGTTTGTAGCGTGACACATCGTTGCAACAATTATGACCTCGCAACCCACCCTCCAACCTGCAACTCAAGGCAAACTATGAATTTGAGATGAATGAACACCGGATTGCGCACCTACTCAAGGAAAACTACAGATTCACCAACAACGGAACTACAGCAACCAGCAAGCCTGGCTGCAGAATCATTATCAGCCACACCCACTCAGGGCGGCACAGATTGAAATAAAAGGCGTTTCAGTCAAGATGGTGAACTGCCGTGCAATGTGTTTGAACTAACGTCCATGAAGAAGGGGCGTGTCTGCCCCGAAACGCGTCGGACTTCTTTTTTAACAGGGAGAGGAGCTGAGAGGACATCCGGACAATTTGAAAAGCCGGATGGCAGATGAGTCATGGGTAGCCCTCCCAAAGCGCTTGGCGCATTGCTTTTTGACATTACTCACGGTTAGGCATAACCGGGGGAGGGGCTCCGCGTCGCCGTCCATCTGAAATGAAGGAGCCGGTGAAGACTGCTGCAGGGATACGAATCCCCGCGTTTGTAGCGTGACACATCGTTGCAACAATTATGACCTCGCAACCCACCCTCCAACCTGCAACTCAAGGCAAACTATGAATTTGAGATGAATGAACACCGGATTGCGCACCTACTCAAGGAAAACTACAGATTCACCAACAACGGAACTACAGCAACCAGCAAGCCTGGCTGCAGAATCATTATCAGCCACACCCACTCAGGGCGGCACAGATTGAAATAAAAGGCGTTTCAGTCAAGTTGGTGAACTGCCGCGCAATGTGTTTGAACTAACGTCCATGAAGAAGGGGCGTGTCTGCCCCGAAACGCGTCAGACTTCTTTTTTAACAGGGAGAGGGGCTGAGAGGACATCGGGACAATTTGAAAAGCCGGATGGCAGATGAGTCATGGGTAGCCCTCCCAAAGCGCTTGGCGCATCGCTTTTTGATATATATATATATATATATATATATATATATATATATATATATATATATATATATATATATATATATATATATATATATATATATATATATATTCACAGAAAAAACCATAGGTTATAGTGGATATATAGTTAGGAATTTGCATTTACAAAACCTTGAAAATTCAATGAAAAAACCATTGGTTTTAGGCCAAAAACCATTGAAATTCCATATATAGTTATAAGCGCTAACTATATATCGCGCACCCGCAATCCACTGCTGATGATGTCACATATTACATCATTCATGACATGGTTAGTGACATCACTGATGACATCACTGATGACATCTCAAATGACATCACTGATGACATCACTGATGACATCATCCAGTGACTGTATGTTTCTGTAAAGTTAAAATATCTCTTACATATTGAAGAATGAGTGGATATATAAGTGTCTGGATGAAGGATTTAGTAGGTGCATGACTGACTGTATGAGTGAGTGATTAAATGTGTCTCGCTGAGTGCATGGGTTAATGACTAAACTGTCTTAATTTGTGCATCATTATGTCTGTTGTTCTGTAAACTGTTCCATGTGTTGATAAGTAGCTATATGAGTAACTATATGGGTTATTGATTGGTTGCCCAAGTATTTGTATGGGATACTGAGTGTGTGTGTGGGTAGCTGGGAGGTGTGTGACTCTGTGCATAGATGTGTGAGCAGTTGATTCACTAGATGTATGGTTTCAAAAGTGCATGTGGAAACAGCTGTATGGGCGGTTGGCTGTGTGCATGAGTGTATTGGTGAGTGAATGGATATCTCAGTGCTACATGTCAAAGTAAGTACATATGTAAAACACAGTACATGTGAGAGTTGGCATATATAAATAACTGTGCATAAGAGCCAGTGAATGTGTGAGTGGCTGTATGGATCATTGTGAACTTGTATCAGGGATTGTATAAGAGAGTAAATATGTGTTAGTATATGTTTGAATAAGTAAAGTTTGTATAACTGTATATTTGAGGAAATGGAGGTGTGATTGATTCTTTGCATGACTGACTAGGTGTGTGAGTAACTCCATGGATGAGTGACAGTCTGTGAGTGTCTGTTTACACTGATTGTATCTAAGGTTATATTAGAGTCTGAAGAGGTTCATCGTATTATCACATGAATGATATCATCAGTGATGTTATCAGTCATGTCAAATGAGATGTTTTCAGTGATGTCATCAGTGATGTCATTTGAGATGTCATCAGTGATGTCATCAGTGATGTCACTAACCATGTCATGAATGATGTAATATGTGACATCATCAGCAGTGGATTGCGGGTGCGCGATATATAGTTAGCGCTTATAACTATATATGGAATTTCAATGGTTTTATGCGAGTAAAATAAGGTTTTGTAAATGCAAATCCCTAACTATATATGGCCTAAAACCAATGGTTTTTTCATTGAATTTTCAAGGTTTTGTAAATGCAAATTCCTAACTATATATCCACTATAACCTATGGTTTTTTCTGTGAATTTCATTGGTTTTTTAATAGCAAATATGAAAAGCTTAAAAATGTCAAGTACGTGATAAATAAAAACATTTTCGTATTTATGCACGCTGATGTGCTTTGAACGCTGCACCCCCCCCAGTCCCCTCTTTTGTCTTAGTAGTACTCTCTCTTTGCAGATACTGAAGGGTAGTTAACGCAGGCCTTTACCCCCGTTGTAATCCGTCGTGGCTGCTTGTCTCTCCATTTGATTGATTGTTGTCCAAGCATTTACTGTTTTAGAATTGGTTCTCTTTGGATCATTCTCTATTTACAAACAAGCACAAAGTCGCAATACTCTGTTTAGTCTTTGCAGATAGTGAAAAATCGTGTAAAAAAAATAAAAGTAATCGAGCAAAATCAGTAGGCCACTAATTGGATCTCTTTTTGACCTCGCTAAAATAGAAATATTAGGAACAACCCTTCATGAGAAATACGAAAATAGTGAGATGAACTGAGCTCCACACCATGAGGGCTGCAAGACAGCTCGGCTCCATCACCCATCCCGCACAAAATAACGACAAACCCTATGCAAATATTAAAAATATAGACAACACACCAGCAAAGAAACAGGGTAAAACATTTTATTAAAAAAACTATTTACATAACGTTGGTTTATAAGATGATGTCAGTAGTGGACCGATGTGTGAATAGATCGAAAGCAGCACAAGGCTCCAAGATCCGGATGGCAAGCTCCTGGATGTTGGGTGCCATAGTTTAGAGTTCTGAATTTGAGCCTTTTTCAATGTCTGTGCTTTGTTGAATCAAATTTGCGGCTTGACACAAAGCTGACTCAAGCGTTGCTACTGATGCTATGCAGACCAAAACTGGTTTTCAGTTTGTACATTTTTCTAGATTTTTAATCCAAGTTTGGTTGACTTTGTAGAACGATGGCTTCAAATTTTCAACATACGGTGTGGTGGCGCTGACTGGGAGGGGGCGCTTCGCTCCTGCCCCCTCCCCAAGTAAGATTTTCATACGTGAAAGTACGTTAATGGTTTTGGTCCCTGAGATGCTTCGATGTCACTGCCATTCTCAAATAGCATAAGTTCTGGATGTTAGGTGCCATAGTTAAGAGTTCTGAGCAGCGCTTGTAACACTGTCTGAAGCTTATTTCCACCTACTGCAGCTTCACTATTCTCAAAGTAAGTGAGTGTCGTTTGTGGACCTGACTGCATTAGAAAACAATGTGATATGTTACCTTCCTAAACAGCTTGACGGAGGCCCCTGAGGGGCGGTGTGATGGCCATGGACTCGGAGAAGACGCTTGGCTCCGACACCCTCCCCAAGTCTTATAGCACTGGTGTAGCCTGAGATCGCCCCCGACATAGGCGGCCGGCTCCCGGGATCCGGCGGAACTTTTTGCCTTTTGATGACTCTTCAATTCTGAACCTTGTCCCATCTAGCTGAGTTGCGCCCACTCTTGCGGCTACAGCGTCTTGTCCACCATCCAGCTGAATTGCGCCCACTCTTGCGGTGCAGCGATAGGCGGCTGCCACAGGACTCTCAAAATGGCGGCCTGCTCTTCGGTTTTGGGCCTGGTCCACTAAAATGGCCCTGGGACACCTTTGAACTCGGACGCTTCCCTGATAGGGCTTGGGTCCCATTCTCGAAAAGCGTCCCCTCAGCCGTGAAGATTCTACAAAAGTCTTGGGGGCCTCCGACTCCCGCAGGCTTCTCGTGGGGAGCGGCTGCCATGATTGCTCGTGGAATGGCCACGACGGAGCTACAAGATGGTAGTGGTCTCATGCTGACGCCAGCTTTAGTCTGAAACATCCAGAAACACTGTAGACTACCAATTCGATCAGTTCCGGTAGCGCCCCAACATGACCCGGAAGAGAAGAACTTGCCCTCCCCTCTTTGACTGATGGTTCTTGTTGCCTGTCCCCTCTGTTGTCATTTAACAGAACTTTTTGGACTGCTGAAAGGAGTTGTGTTCCGAACGCTGGTTGGTGGAGACATTTTGACTATATTCTTGACCTACGTTGTCGCGTAATGCGTTATATGACACGCCGCGTTACCGCACCCGGAAGTGATCCGAGGCGCGGCGCGCAGCGCGTAACGTAAGCATAACAGGACATGTGACTTGTTAATAAAACTTTTCATTGATTCATTTTACTTTTGTTAATTTAATGATGAAAAGCTTGGTCATATGACCTAAAAATTACGCTTTTTATTGTTTTCGAACAATATTTTTTTTTCAAACATATGTTATAATATTCCAGGCTAATGTACTTTCCCGGAAAATTTACAACTGTCTTGTAAGTAAAATATATTCCTTTTTCGAGAAAAAGGGCGTTTCTTCCTTCCATGACGGAGCCGTTGAGTAAAAGAGATTCGGCCTGCTATCTTAGTCGCCGATACGCCTGATTATCAGATTCTTATCGATCACTTTATATTGCAGACATGAAAAACACAACTGCTATTAAGCATTTATCTTTACTGCGTTCCTACATATTATACCTTTTATCCGTCATGTAATTGGACTGCTTTATTTCACTTGCCTTTACTGATTCGAAAACAGTGACTAAAAGTAAAAACTTTACCAATGTAAATACTACTACCGTGTTTTGTTTTAAAAACCTTTATTGTGAAAATGTCAGTATACAAATACGGGCCTATAACCACGTGGGCCGGCCACGGAGCAAACTGAAATCGTATATGATGAGGAGACATTTACATTGTAGAAGAACGTAACGAGCGGGCCATTAGGTTGCAAGAACAAAGGTGTCTAACAGTTGCGGAATCGGTGGACGTACATTTTGTAATTAAAATACGACACGGCCACTTACAATAACATTTTCTAGATATACATTTGCGGGCAAGGAGTTACGAGTCCCATTTATACCGGCGCCATTTTGGGCGAGGCCGGGCAGGTCCAAGATATAGTCAAAATGTCTCCACCAACCATCGGCCAGACCAGAACCCCTTTCGTCCCTTTATGCTACAAGATGGTGTCTTCCATTCAGAAAATATTGTTGGCAGCATTTTGAAAGGAAACAGAAACAGTCATTCTCCTAGTGAGTTTCACATTGTTACATTTAGGAAGAATGTTGAAGAGTAGTATGTGGAAAATCTGAAGCCATTTTTCTACAAACTCTCAATCAGACTTGGATGGAAAAAAAAAACCTGAAGAATGTACAAACTGAAAACCAATTTTTGTCTGTATAGCATCAACAGTAACGCTTGAGTCAGCTTTGTGTCAAGCCGCCATTTTCATTCAATCAATAGCGTCCCGCTGCACACATTCAGGGACCTGGTCGTGTCTTCAGATGAAACGGATTGTAGGAAAAGAAGCAGAAAGGAAAAGGAAAAAAGTTCCGCCGGACCTCGGGAGCCGGCCGCCTATGTCATGTGCCACCTTTGGCCACACCAGGGCAATAGTGAAGCTGCAGCAGGTGCAAATAAGCTTCAGACAGTCTTACAAGCACTGCTCAGAACTCTCAACTGAGGCACTCAACATCCAGGACTTGCCATTCGGATCTTGGCGCCTTGTGCTGGTTCCGACCTATTCACACATCAGTCCACTACTGACATCACCTCATAAGCCAACGGGGCACCCCACGCCGACTTTCGGCGCAGCATTGTAGGATGGCCACACCAGTGCGGCAACTTGCTGGACACAACATCGGGGCCATCCAGATCTCGGCGCGTTCGACTCACTGTACCGCAAGAGTGACCGCAACTCAGCTGGACACGCCATCTTTCGGCGCAGCATTGTAGGATGGCCACACCAGTGCGGCAATTTGCTGGACACCACCTCGGTGCCATCCGGATCTCGGCGCGTTCGAGTCACTGTACCGCAACAGTGACCGCAACTCAGCTGGACACGCCGTCTTTCGGCGCAGCATTGTAGGATGGCCACACCAGTGCGGCAATTTGCTGGACACCACCTCGGTGCCATCCGAATCTCGGCGCGTTCGAGTCACTGTACCGCAACAGTGACCGCAACTCAGCTGGACACGCCGTCTTTTGGCGCAGCATTGTAGGATGGCCACACCAGTGCGGCAATTTGCTGGACACCACCTCGGTGCCATCCGAATCTCGGCGCGTTGTGCTGCCTTCGGCCTATTCGCACATCGGTCCGCTACTGACGCCGCCTCACGTGCCAACGGATTTTCTACGCTTTTTGTAGCCCTATGCCGCATAACAGGTCATGTGACTTGTTTATAAAACTTTTCATTGGTTCATTTTACTTTTGGTTTCCTAAAGATGGAAGGCTTGGTCATATGACCTAAAAATAACACTTTTCATTGGTTTAGAATTTTTTTTTTTCCCAAACGATGAAAGCCCCACCTTGTTTCTGGATCATTCACACTGAAGCTGGCGTCAGCATGAGAGCACCACCATCTCGTGGCTCCGTCGTGGTCATTCCGCGAGCAATCATGGCAGCCGCTCCCCACCGGAAGCCTGCGGGAGTCGGGGGCCCCCAAGACTTTTGTAGAATCTTCACGGCTGAGGGGACGCTTTTCGAGAATGGAGCCCAAGCCCTAGCAGGCAAGCGTCCGAGTTCCAAGGTGTCCCCGGGCCATTTCAGTGGACCAGGCCCAAAACCGAGGAGCCGTCCGCCATTTTAAGAGCCATGTGGCAGCCGCCTATCGCTGCACTGCAAGAGTGGGAGCAACTCAACAACATGGTGAGCGAGACGCTGTAGCCGCAAGAGCGGGCGCAACTCAGCTAGATGGCCGCCACCTGGGGAGGCCCGTTCACGCCGCCTCCCCCACCCCCGGGCCGCCGCACGCCAATTTTCGGAGCAGCATTGTAGGATACCAAAACCAGTGCGGCAGTTTACTGGACATCACCTGGGTGCCTGTCGTACATGTTGTGTCAGCCATGTGACACTGGACACAGTCCCATCAACATCTCAACGCGTTCTGCTGCCTTGGGACTATTCGCACAACAGACCGCTACTGACGAGGCCTCCCCCCGCACCACCCGGGACGCCCCACGCTGTTTTTCTGTGCTGCATTGTAGGATCCCAAAACCAGTGCGGCACCCAGGCGACATCACCTGGGTGCCGTCCAGAACTCTGCACGTTGTGCTGCCTTGGGACTATTCGCACAAAAGACAGCTTCTAACCATTGTTGCTTTTTGTGTTGAAAAATGTTTAAATGTTTTTAGTTTTTGTTCCGTTCGTTATAGTTAATAGTTAATAAAGTTTTATAATCTTACTTTGTTGGAGTGTTATCTATTTTTTTTAAAACGGGTGAATGGGGCCTTGAATCGGGTTATTGTCATGTGTGGGCTTTGGAAGTGTGCTGCTGCAGGATCGGACATTTCAAACTCAAATGCACGTTCTTTTTCTTACCTTTCCGAAGCATGGAGCGCAATAGCAGGCAGAGAAAGGGTGATGCACGTGTTGAACACTACCTGACCTGGCAAGTTGCTGGCAGTGCCCCCCCGCCCGCTCCTAAAAGAGGGCACACACACACCGCCGACCCGAGTACTTCACAAATCTTTAAAAGACCATGCGCTTGTTCATGAGGCTTAAATGGTTTATCACCTCTTCTAGAACCCCTGCATCGACCCTCTGACGTTTCCTGGAAAAATTACCATGTAACACAATACCAAGCCCTGTCAGCTGAAACCCCCAAGGAATCGTGGGGCATATTATCAAGGGGGTTTATCTCCGCTTTTTTGGCTTTAAAAGCCATGAAAGCGGAGATAAAATTATCTCCCTATTACCAAGCTGTCGCTAACACCAGTTAGTGACAGCTAAAAGGAGATAGCGACCATCTTGGGCCCCGCTTTGCATGTCAGTGATACTTATCACTAATGACATGCAAAGTGGCGTACCAAGATGTTAGCGACTGGAAACAGTCCCTAACATCGCTATCTTCTATTACCAACTTTTGGAGATATTCGCGCTAAGCGCGAATATCTCCAAAATCTAACACCTGCCCTGAGCAGTTCTTAGCCATGTTATCCAATGGGAGGTGGATAACATGGCTAAGAGCATTTGCTCGATAATACATGAATATCGCTGACTTTTCTGCGATAATAGCAAGGTTTATCTGCGATAAAAATCGCCGATGTGCGGCGATAATTTTTGTCTCTAAACAAGTTAGAGACAAAAATTATCGCTAGTTGTTCGTAATATGCCCCCGGGTTTTTGCTTGCAGAAATCGGGAGGCGGGAGACTAGCACTGAAATCAGTAGTCACACGCCTGAATCAGGAGGGTTGGCATGTCTGAATTCTCTACAGCTGGGGCCATAAACTACATCCGCAGGGGTAGGTGATACCCTGGGACCAGCCTGGCATCTAAAATGGCTGCCGTGCACGACAAAATTGTGGCATTGGAAAAAAGGCAAGATGGCGCAGCCGCTGGAAGAGATGTATCAACATATATGAGCCTCCTCAGCCACCCTCAGGAAACATAGGGGATTAGGATACGTCTCCCGCACCCCCTTATACCTAGTAATTTAATTAACGAAGCACAAAATGGCGAATTCCCGTTTCGCTACCAGTTTGCGGCCCAGTTCGCGGCCCGTGAAGCGCTTCTACCGTGAAAAATCATTTTTTTTTCTTTTCCCCACGGGACCCTTTAATAACCCCAACAACATTCCTAGGGGGTCAAGAGGGGGATACCTTGCCCCCTTTCATTAAATTCCCCCTTAGTTTTTCACCTCTTCTTCTCTCTCGATCCTACCGAGAGACAAGATGGCGGCCGCTCCGGACTGTCACGCAGCAAAATAAAAAAAAGCTCACGCACAGCCGCTGGAAGAGATGTATCAACATATATCAGCCTCCTCAGCCACCCTCAGGAAACATAGGGGATTAGGATACGTCTCCCGCACCCCCTTATACCTAGTAATTTAATTAACGAAGCACAAAATGGCGAATTCCCGTTTCGCTACCAGTTTGCGGCCCAGTTCGCGGCCCGTGAAGCGCTTCTACCGTGAAAAATCTTTTTTTTTTCCTTTTCCCCACGGGACCCTTTAATAACCCCAACAACATTCCTAGGGGGTCAAGAGGGGGATACCTTGCCCCCTTTCATTAAATTCCCCTTTCGTTTTTCACCTCTTCTTCTCTCTCGATCCTACCGAGAGACAAGATGGCGGCCGCTCGGACTGTTTAGAATGTTGACAGACACCGGAGAGCCAATCAGCTTTCTGCGCGCAAAGTTCCGAAACGCGAAAAGTAAGCGGACCGGATCGCTGCCCGGAGCGCTGTTACAGATATATATCTTGATTTAAACGTTAATTTCTCAAAATCCACTGAAGCACATATATTGAGACCTAGCAAAGGCACATCGGGCTACCAGTCCCTACAATTTTGCCAAGTTTCGTGCAAATCCATTCAGCCGTTCGAGCTAAAAGTGAGGCCAACCGCCCTATGGAAAACTCAATGTAAAAAACGCGTTTTGGGACCCCCCTTTTTTCTCAGCCCCCCCTTGACGAAACCCCACCAAATTTTCAGGGGCTGCTCAGAAACCTGACAATTTCAGCCGATTCCGTCCACAAACGCCAAAGTTATTAGACATAGAATTTTCAGAAATCCCATAGGGAATTAATCCTAACTATATATACCTACTGGCGATAGCCAGTAGGTAATATATATATATATATATATATATATACATACATATATATCCATACTAATATAATAAAGAGAGAGCCCAAACCTTTGAGGCGGGTAATTTCAGGAACCACAGCACCAATCACAACACCCAATACAGCGTTGGAAAAGGCAGTTGCAGCAGAAGGACATAGGCTATGCAGACACCCACCATACACATCATTCAAAAGGTAAAAGAATCGTGCCAGCAAAGTAGTCTCTTGTGTGCGTGTCTGCGTTGTGCTGTGGGCTTGTGCTGGGGGCGTGACAAACGCTGGGGGCGTGTGATACGTTCCGCCCTTCATGCCATGTCTCATATCGTGTGCTAATCCCACCCTGCTCCCTTTAAATACCCCTGCACCCCATAATCATAACCCACCCTTACTCCTTAAAATACCCCAACACCCTTAAACACTAACCCATCTTAACCCTATAAATATACCCTGTACCCCAAAACCCAAACCTAACCCTGAACCCTAAAAATACACCTGTATCCCAAAACCCAAACCTAGCCCTGAATCCTATAAATACCCCTGTAACTCAAAAAACAAACCTACCCTTGAACCCTTAAAATACCCCTGTACCCCAAAACCCAAACCTAGCCCTGAACCCTTAAAATACCCCTGTACCCCAAAACCCAAACCTACCCCTGAACCCTAAAAATACCACTGTACCCCAAAACCCAAACCTACCCCTGAACCCTAAAATACCCCTGTACCCCAAAACCCAAACCTAGCCATGAACCCTAAAAATACCCCTGTACCCCAAAACCCAAACCTAGCCCTGAACCCTTAAAATACCCCTGTACCCCACAACCCAAAACTACCCCTGAACCCTAAAAATACCCCTATACCACAAACCCCAAACCTAGCCCTGAACCCTAAATATACCCCTGTACCCCAAAACCCATACCTATCCCTAAACCCTAAAACTACCCCTGTACCCCATAACCCAAAACTATATCTGAACCCTTAAAATACCCAAACACCCCAAAACATATACCTCAGTACCCCAAAACATATACCCCTATACCCATACTTACCTTATCCAAACATTTAAAAAAAACATGCTTTTACCATTCATGCATTCACAACGAATTTTGTTGTAAATGTATGCGTGGTAAAAGCATATAAAATGTAATGCCATGCGTTATAATGGCATTGCGGAGTCATGGTACTTTCGTAATGAAAGTATGCGGAGTGATGGTATGCGGAAAGAAAGTTGCGGAATAATTGGAGTTTACCCTCCCCCGGTAAGTACATTGGTTGCACGGTGGCCCACATCTCCAGCAACATACACATATTTTTCACCACCCATTTGAAAAATGCACAGGTCTCTCTCGTTGATGCCCAGCACCGACATACACTTTTAGACACACCTCCCACCACAAGTTCTGGAATTGCGAACTTTAGAGCTGGGGAGCTACGTCCGAATCTCGGCATCAGCTCATTATCCTGTGATTCCAGGCAAATCACTTTGTTTCCCCGTGTCTACCACAAATGAGTGTGTTCTTCTGTAATGTAAATTGTGCTCATGCCATATTGTCGAGTTTGCGCTATATAATATTGCAAGGAAAAATAAAGAAGGGAAACTCGAGTTCACACACTACTGAATGCGCACTCTTAAGTGCATCAGCAGTGCACTGTGAATCAGAGCGTTTCACAGGCCTGTCACAGATAAGAAATGCTATCTAAACGAAATCCTACAAAACAATATGCTACTGGCCGGCAGCAATTCATACCCGGACAGCGTCGGGACGGGCTGCTGGTATATATATATATATATTAGCGGCCCGTCCCAATGTTGTCCAGGTATGAAAAAAAAATCTGCAATGGTTCGATTAGGTATGAATATTTTATTTCAAAACCTCATGGTATACCACATTCCTTGTTTCATGAGATTGTGGATTTAGAATAAACTCACATTCGTCAATTGTTTCACATGCGTAATTCAAGGTCGGCAGAATCTTTATTTTGTACACTGCAATAGTATGTGAAAAATGTCTTTTCCCGCATTGCTTATACAAGCGGTTAATTGCCGATGCTTGTGAAATAGCTTTACTTTTGCAGTGATCTAAATGTCTGTTAGCGGAGCACCTATTTGTAAAAAAAATTCCTAAATAAGGATAAAATGTCACTAGTTCCATATTTTCATCCCCCAAAAATCATTTCAGATTTAATCTAACCTTACAACCTTTCTGACTAAAAATCATCACCTTACTCTCAGAAGTATTTATTAAAAAAAATATTCATTAGTGTACCTGACCAGCTCCGTCAGACGTCTTTGCAACCCGATTGGAGTTAGGTCCATGAGGATAGCGTCGTCAGCATACAGCAAACAACTTAATTTTAGATCACCCACTTGTGGAGGGTCCCCTTTACTCTCCCCTACCCGGCTTGGAAGGTCATTTATGTAGATTGAAAAGAGTAAAGGGGCCAAAAGGCACCCCTGCTTCAACCCGTTGGGGGTGGGGATTTTCTTTGATAGGCCTTGGGTCCCCCCTAACAGAACTTGAGTCCAGGTAGAAGAGTGGAGAGCAATTATTACTCTTAACAAATTCCCTGAGATCCCCATCCTTATCAATTTCCCCCACAGCGTCCCCCGATCTACCCTATCAAACGCTGTGGAGAAGTCAATGAAAGCTGTATACAGCGGAAGCCTCCGAGCCACAGGATATTTATCTATTAGGGTTTGTAGGACAGAGATGTTGTCTAGGGTGCCACTATTCTTCAGAAAACCAGACTGTTCAAGGGGAATTAAATTATTACTGAATACCCACTCTTGCGGTTGGACAAGGATGCTTTTTGCAAAATGTTTTCCCGTTGCGTCCAAAAGGGAGTTTTGCCTATAGCTTGCGGGAGAATTTTTAGGGCCTTTCTTATATAGAGGTACTATTATACTGCCCTTCCAGGAATTTGGGATATCCCCAAACTTATAACAATGGACGAACAGCGGATGTAACACCTTAGCCCAATCGCCACGGTC
Source organism: Lissotriton vulgaris (assembly GCF_964263255.1). Taxonomy (NCBI): domain Eukaryota; kingdom Metazoa; phylum Chordata; class Amphibia; order Caudata; family Salamandridae; genus Lissotriton; species Lissotriton vulgaris. Next base: position 1,011,994,288 of record NC_141699.1, on the reverse strand, counting down.
CTTTTTTATTATGGCTACAGGGACATCATCCGGCCCCATTGCCCAGGAGTATCTCGCCCCCTTGATTTATCCCTCGAGATCGCTCATTATTGGTGCTTCTACCTTTTCTACCGAAAATGTGGACCTATTAAACCCCTCAACCCCAGCATCTATAGGAATGGGGGCGTACAATAGGGATATATAAGTAGACCATTCATATTCAGAGATGAACATGGGCTGGAATTTTACTCTACTGTCACAATATTTGGCAATCAATGCCCAGTACTTTCTAGTGTCCCCCGAGAGTGCCACTTCCCGAAGGTTAACCCATTTTTTGTCTTCAGAGGCCCTGCGATCAGCAGCTATTTTCCTTTTCCGGACATGTTTAATCCGTATATCTCTTTTTGTCTTGACGGCCATGGGTCTATAAATTGGGATCTGATCAACCTATTTATTTTATTATTAAGAGAGTTAATTTCATCAGGAAGTGTTACTTTGGGAGCGGCGCTATCACATTTCATCTTTCTTCCCAACTTTCTGACAGCAGTCATAACTCTTTCATATCTCACGATCGGGTTCTCCCAGGTTAAGCTGAACGCAATGTTCTTAAATACCCAATGAAGATCCAGAAGGTTCTTATCTGACCAACAAGTGCGACCATTACTTCAAGAATATGTTACTATCTCATTCCTCTGATTCCATAGTTCAGGTTTCTCGAAGTTTAAAGCTAGCTTGACAGCCAATGTGTTGTGGTCACTCAAATTGGTAGGAAGAACCTTAAACTGGGAGCATGCCCCGAATAGTTGAAATGACACTGCCATATAATCGAGAAGGGAATTGCCATGTGACCCGTGAAAGGTGAGAGCTGCAGGTGAGTCCTCTGGGAATCTCCCATTTAATACTATAATGTCAAGGTTTCTCAAATTTTGCAACAGTAAAAGGCCACGTTTATCAGATCTTAAATTGGAAGGGAATACTGCCTCTGGTATGAACCAAACCTCCTCCAGGTCCAAATTGGACAAGGATGTGATAGAACTATTATTAATCTTGGCATTAAAATCTCCTACCATCAGGATACACACTCTTTCATCATTGCTACATAACTTTTGCACAAAAGTGCAAATGGAATCGACCAGTGGGGTGGACGCCTTCCCAGGAGGGATACATACATTTACAACATACAAAAATGTTGTGCATCCCAAGTTGTCTTGTTCTAATTTTAACTTTGCACAGATACAGCATTTTGAAGGATGAATAAATATCCCAGGGACCCATACTAACTCGCAACTTAGCAGAATGGCTAATCCTCCACTTGCATGCGCCTTTATAGATTTTTTTGCTGCACTACAATACACGTAGTAGTTATCTAACTGGAATTCTTCAATTGCCCACGTCTCTTGGAGGCAGATTATTTTGGGGTCTAGGTGTGCTAAGGAAATAAGCTTACCATTTTCTTTTCCTAGCCCCGCCATATTCCAAGAAGCGATTGTTCCTAATAGGATACCTCCGCTCTGTGGGGATAGTGTTAGTAGATTTAGCCCCATTCAAGGCGCCTGCGACCCAGTTCCCTTTTGACACCTCATCTCCACTATCAATGCCAAGAACCTCATGAACCTCGGGTGCTACAACCTTTATTTTTCTTACACCCGATCCCCTCCCAACTGTAATTTCTAAATCCTCAAATTTAGTGGTCATATTCTCACCCTCATGGACATTTAATCCTATCCCTTGCAAAAAAATGAGAGGTTTCGAGACGCTTCAACCGAGCACCCTGGGATGTAGGGCAGACAATAACATCTATTCCCCTTTTCCTAAAGCCATCCGCATTTGCTAACACGAGGGAAGACACCACCCCTGAGGTAAAGATTGCTTTGGTGACCTGAAGATTGTGCCTCCAATCTAAAAAGACTAGTTCGATATCTTTAGAGGAAATTAACTTCAGATCCTCTATTTCCGATAGGATTCCAAGAAGGGCCCTTCTATTCAATGTCATTGGCTCAGCATCAAAAAGAGGGATAAAAATTAGGGCAATATTCACATGTCCAGTACCTAACTCTGGGGGCCTCAATACATTCGTATCATAAGGACTCCTCGAGGAATCAGTGGATTTACCCCCTTTATTGTTATTAACCGATGTAGTCATATTACGACTAACTCCCCCACCATTACTTACATCAGGTTTTATGAAAATCAGGGCGGGACCCACTGATTCACATGCAGTCCCACTTAGTTCTATACTCGGGGCTGGTACAAAGATTTTTATATTATCCACTGTTGCTCCTGTGCTACTCTCCAGATTAGAATCCCATCTTTTCCTGGCCGAACCCAACCCATTTTCATTCTGGGAGATACTCGACCTACTAGTCAGACTAATCGGCTGGGGGACATTATCTTGCTCCTCAGCTGTACTCAAATTCATCCTCTGTTTTGCCACTGTTGATGTGTCATTTTCATCATCAGGAGCGAAATTAGAATGATCCGATAGTACTACGCTTTGGAACCACAGCTTTCTCTGCTTACGTTTTGGGAACCAGCGATTTTTCCCCTTCATTTTCCTCCTACAATGATTTTTAACACTTCCCTCATTTACTAATAAATGTTCCCCCTCCCCAGAGGCTTTGAAAATATTAATCATTTCAGCTGATTCATGAGGTTTGGGTTTTTTACATTTGCTCATATTAAAGATTGGGAAAACACGCACTGTATCTATCACTGGAGAGACATTTACATTAACACTTTTCCCCTCAATGGGGACCTTTGTAGAGTCATTAACAATAATTTGGGATGGGCTTGGAGTTAGATTTCTTCCAGATGGCAAACATCCAACGTTCACCAACTGATTATTCGGTTCCCCTAACCCTGAGCCATTAGCAGCTTCATGTATTGTGCCATTAATTTGACAAAGATTGTTACGTATAGGGGAGGAACACTTCACACATACTTGGGTATGTTGTTTAAGTTCTAAAACCCCTCCCAAAATGGGCGTTAAGACTTTGAGGATATGATCCGAGTTAGAGGCACTCTTCTCCAGCAGGGACAAAATTGCAGCTAAAATTCTTTTCCAAATTAGTACATGTGTACGTTAGCCCCCCTGAACCTGCAATCTCATTTTTAGACAATGAAAGCGCCGAATTCCCTACCTGGCTATCACAGGGCATAGATAAATCATGAAAATCTGATGTCAAAGAGAATTTAGTAGGTGTACTGCTATACATAATTGGCATGTGTAAGTGAATTCCTGCTTGAGGAGACAATATTTCCTTGTTCGGATGGGGGTCTATAACCAAGCATTGAGCACCCGATTTTTCGAACTGCTTCAGACGTTCAGCGTTCTTTTCCAGTTGAATGGCAATATCCGGAAGAGTGAGGTCTTCTGTTTTTGCCTGCCCATTAAGTTCACTATGGACTTTCTGACGTTCAGTTTTAGGAGAAAATTAACTTCTTTTATTGATGATGAGCAGTCTAGTAAACTCCTTTGAGATACACTTACATTGTCATGTACTTTTTCAAAAAGGGTTATCAAATCTGCTAGTGGAGAAAGAGGGGTGACGTCCTCACTTTCGCCACCCTTATTCTGCATGGAAACTGCCGATTCCATCTCCAAACCCACATTTTTCTCCACCCCTTCTTGATATGACACAACAGCTCGACTTACAATAGAAGGGGGTGCTACATTGCCTACATCCCCATTAAATTTCTGTATTATTATTACAGGAAAGAGTGCTTATGGTCTTGATATATGGGTATCTACTCCATTCTCGGCTATTATTTTGGAGTCCATTTTCACCTCCATTGAATTATCCTCATTTCCCACATCTCTAAGTTCTTCGTTGTTTTGCCCTGTTCCGCTCTTAAACCTTCTTCCCTTTTTAGAAAACATTGATGTTATTGATGGGTATGATTTTAAAAGAGATAGGTGAGCACCAATTCTGCGTCTATGGATACATTTTTGAGGTTTTGGGGGGCTCCACGAATTCTTGTCACTCTTATCACTCTTGACACTATGGTTAATGGTTTCTAGAGGGTTTATGGATTTTACTTTAGACTGAGAACGCAGTTTTACCATGGCAAAAGAGGTTATCACCACTTAAACTTAGGGTTCCTCCAGCTAGAGATGTGACAAGGCTAGCAGGAGAGAGCAATTTGTTCCAAAAGAAAGGATAACTGAACGATAATTGATTGATGAGAAGCACCGCCTTAGGACACATTTAACGTGGCGTTATATCCGACACAGAGTATTCCTCAGATAGCCCCCAGATACCTCCGAAGACCCCCACATCTATTCACGTGACAGTTGTCTGTGGACCTCTATGATGTATAGCTGCATGGGCCAAAGTATTTTATTTCCACCTTTGCCTGAGTTATTAATAACAATGTCATTGTGGTCAGTCAGTTTTTCATAAGATTGTCATGCTGTTTTTTGTTGAAATGTTCATTTCCTTGTATTTTAAATCATCCCCTACCCTCTCATGGAATATGTATATGGCATCCTTGGGCATCATTGGCATGAATGTGGAATTGGGTTTAAATGGACTCTGGGCTTTTGTCGATATACAAATCCCTAAATCCTGTAATCTATCTTGAGTAGATATGTTCTCATCATTGTCAATTATTTCTTCACTGGCCAATTCCTGCATCGTAAGTAGAGTGTTGGCATCAGATACTTGCAGATATAGATATATATAGATATATATTATGGGAAGTTACCTGTAGGTAATTATCGTTAGGACCTAGTTTCCATAGAAAAAGTGCTTTTCATTTGTCAATAACTTTGCGTCATTTGATGAATTCCCACAAAATTGTTAAAACTAGTTTGCCACTCACTCAGCTGCCATCTTGAAAGTTTTGGTTGATCTATTAAGAGGGGGCTGAGAAAAAATGGGGGTCCCAAAACCCTTTTTTCTCATGTTAATTTCCATAGGAACTTTAGACAAGGCTACAGCCCGAACTGTTAAATATATTTACACCACAATTGGCAGAAAGGTAGATTTTGGTCAGGGAAGTGTGTTTTTGTGATTTGGTGTCAATTCATTCAGTAGTTGCAGCGGTCAATCTGAGATTGACAGGAACGCCATCCAGTCTTCAGCAACCATTAGCTCTGTGCGGTAGAGTACACTATTGGGTCCCTGATAGACACGTGGGAAATTCTGTAGTGAGATCATAAAAATATTGATTAGATTCTGAGACAATGCAGAATATTGTAAAAAATAAATCATGGCCTACTGTACTTTCATTCAGTCATCCTTTGAAATGCACGTGGGTAATTACACCAAACACAAGACCTCAACTAAACAGTAAGACAAGAGGATAGACTTTGCAATTACATTTGAATCATATAAGGAAATGCTAAACGAAAAGAAAAGTAAAATTATATTTATTTTTCACAAACTTTTCACAACACGTGTAATTCCACATAACATTTGGTATAAATTCAACTAAAAGATTATTAAAGGGCCAGCTGGTGAATACTGAGTAAAGATATTGGAGCTTATTATCAAGGGGGTTTATGTCCGCTTTTTTGGCTTTAAAAGCCAAGAAAGCGGAGATAAAATTATCTCCCTATTACCTAGCTGTCGCTAACACCATTTAGCGACAGCTAGTAGGAGATAGCGCCATCTTGGGCCCCACTTTGCATGTCAGAGAAATTTATCACTAATGACATGCAAAGTGGGCGTGCCAAGATGTTAGCGACTAGAAACAGTCGCTAACATCGCTATCTCCTATTACCAACTTTTGGAGATATTCGCGCAAAGCTCGTATATCTCCAAAAACTATCACCTGCCCTGAGCAGTTCTTAGCCTTGTTATCCAATGGGAGGTGTATTACAGGGCTAAGAGCATTAGCTCTGTAATGCCTGAATATCGCGGACTTTTCAGCGATATTCATGCATCGCGGCCGATTTTTATCGCATTTGCGATAAACCTTGATAATACGAAGGTTTATCTGCGATAAAAATCGCCGCAGGACGGCGATACATTTTTGTCTCTAACCAAGCAATAGCGATAATTTTCGCTATTGCTTGGTAATATGCCCCATTGTTTTTATTCTCTTCACTGGGGACACTACAAAATCCAATCCTACAACTGCTAACTCCCAAAGGTAGATAGAGTGTGAGATGAACATGACATTCCCTTTATTATCTATTAGCAGTGTCAGATTGATTGTATAAAAAAAATGTAGCATTTTAACATAACTAAATAGATTAATCACCCACTTCGCTTGCCAGCAGAAAATGATCTATTAAAAATATTGACACCGTCTACTTTTAAAGTTTGATCAAAATCCTGACAAAATGTCATGAAAGCTGAAGCCCTTCAGTTGTCCTTCCATTGCAAGATGGCAAGGTTTTCCAGCAATAGCTCAAATGGCAATTTAGAAAGTAGCCTGTGGTTTGGTGTTCATTAGTGACTGAGTAACTTCCCTTTCGCACAGCAAGCGAAACCACACATTTATTTGTGTATGTTTACTAAAACTCTTCTTCCATGGGTTGTGCTGGAGTGACACCTAGAGAAGGAAAATAAAGAAGTCGCTTCTCAGGGACATCTGTTTAAAAATCAAAAAAATAACACCTAGAATATTTTCTCCATCTATTGCAGGTCAACATTAATATTCAGAGAATAGCATAAGTTACTATGCTCTCTGGGGTTCTAATTTAAAAGGAAACTCACTTGTGAAATAACTTAATTCAACAACTTTGCAAAATGTAGAAAATATGCATGAAAGGTAAGTATTATCTTCTTCATTGTTAGCTTTAAAAAAAAATGAAGGTGGAACAATGAAGCATCAGCAATTTTGCTTGCTACTGCCAACATTAATAAGGTGCCTCATTTCTTTGAAGAGTTGTTTTAATGTTGCATAGTGTATCTTTGAACAGGCTGTATTATAATAAGCTATCTGTCGTGTAGAAAGTAAAAAAAAAGTTTTAAAAAAGGAGTTCGAAGACCTGGTGTCCTTTTGAGTAATCCTAGCAGCCCTGAGCCAGTGCACTCTCTTTAAATTATTCTTTTGAATGTTTATCAAGAGTTCTTCAACTGTCTCCAAATTAATGTTCTCATACTGTCTTTCTATATTATACTTTTTCATAATTATACATGTTGGCGTCGGATTACATCAAAGTCTTCACATCCACAGAGAGTCAATCTTCAAAGACTTCACATCACCGAAAGTTTCTTGTGAAAGACACAGAGCTTCCTTTGAGATTCCCTTCCATGAAAATCTCTGATCTTTTGGGGTATGGATATTTGAAAATAAAATGTTTAAAAAATGCTTAAGAACATAGAGCAAGAATTATTTTGGACAGTCAGGGCTGCCTTTGCATCGCACACTGTATAATAGCAAAATGAAAATTACAAAAAATGTAAAGCAATTGTTTGATTTCCAAACATGTATCATGAATGTAACTTTACCACATCTATGCATATGTATGTGCATGTCTTTACCTAAAGGAAAATGTGTCTGGACTCTTGGTACTACATCACTGGGAATGTACTTCTTTGAAGTGGGAATGGGCTTTGGCAACCAGAGGATGAGATTCCCCAAGGATACACCAAGGTCGAGATGTGACCTCTTGTTAAAATGCAGATTGAATCATAGCTCAGGTCGGTACACATCAATGTTCTTTGCAGCTGAGATCTGAGACATGTGCAGTACTGCTAGGGAGAATGCTGATGACAAGGGAATTCTATTGAAATGCAATGTTTGTGTAGAGGAAACGTCAGAAGGTGGGAAAACCGAGAGATATGGAGCAATGAAATTGATGAAACCAGCTGATCCAACCATCATACATTTTCTGCAATCTCAAAGGAAAATAATTTCAAGGTAATAAGAGGCAGCGGTAGCCTCAGTTACATCATCATTGATGCTTTCCACTCTTGGACAGTACCGTGCAGCTTCTTGTGTTTTTTTTTTAATTTTAAATATATTTTCAATTTATCGCCATCACAGAATGCCAAAAATTGATGAGCAACTTCAGCATCATAGAATGGGTAACAATAGACATAAAAAGCATATACAGTAGCCTTACATGTGTCTAAATAATGTCCGAAAATTGTTTAAGAGTGTATCCAGGGATGATAGTACTTAGGTGAGGTAAAGAAATATTAACAGATTGCAGAGTGAAGAAAGAATAATGACAACAGGGAGAGGAAAGAGAGAGAGTTGGATTGGCGTAGAAATCAGCAAACAAATGAAGCCAGGCACATATATCCAGTTATATTCAGTCATACACTTTTGTGAAAAGGTATTTGTACTGAGTCTTTGTTTAACAGTTTGTGCATCACTTTTCCTGGGGTAGCCAAGGTTGACATAGCTATCGCTTTAGATGTGGTGATGTCTGTTATTGGTAAGTGATACCTCAATCACATTAACAGAGAAAAAGAGAGAGACTGAGAGTAGTACTTTGGAGTAGATATCCTGCAAGAGTAATGGCAGTGAACTTGTTTGTCTATAACAGTGCCAAAGGAGTATTTCCTCAGGAGTCTCTGGAAATAACTGAGGCTTCTTGACTAAGTTATTTTGGGGCCTATCCACAAAGGAATTTTGAAGTACGTAATCTAGAACTTTTATGGTATTATTTTACATAATCTGACATGCTTTTGTGAATTGACCCTAAAGATCAAATATGTGAATACATTGGAAACTTTCAGGATACAGCCATTTACAATAAGTCAACATGGAAAGAACTGCTTCCTATTTTCACTTTCACTAATGGGGATTTGTAAGTTTCAGGCTGATTACTAATGTCATGTAAGAATATGTAAAAGAGTACACCTGTTTTACTACTGGTACCATAAATGATTTTGCAAATGAGTGTACCTAACAGGTGTTTGAAGTTAGATACCAGATACCAAGGTTTATCTGCGATACAAAATCGCCGCAGGTCGGCGATACATTTTTGTCTCTAACCAAGCAATAGCGATAATTATCGCTATTGCTTGGTAATATGCCCCCAGGTTTGGCTCCTATGAAGTTTATTTATCCCAGTTGTTTGCTAAAGATTTTGGGACTAGGTTCACTGGTCTCTAGGTATGATTGAGCACTGCAGAGCTAGTCGCCAACATGGAGTGGGCTATGAAGTCTGTGTCATACATACCCTTCATAAGCTCTAGGCCACAACTTTTACTTCTCCTTCAAAACAACTGTGCCTAACATAATCATCATTACATTTGGTGGATTATAGTTTTGGGAAAGTATCTTTATGGAAGGTCACTTTTCTGCAAAAGGAGTTGCTTTGGAAACAAATGAGAAAGCTTCTGAAAAAGAATGTACCAATTATAATATAAGAATCCAGACTAACGCAGAGACCTCATTATAGAGCAAGGAACTCTCTTTCTGAGAGACTTTGGGACATATTATCAAGAACAGGCGATAAAATTATTGCACTCTTTATTGGCAGGAAACTGCCTCTAAAGTGGCGATAATGGGCTTGATAATATGCCCTTGTGAATCCCATAGCAGCCCAGGTTAACACCAGAACCTGGGCTGCTATGGGAATTCCCAAGGACATATTATCAAGGCCATTATCGCCGCTTTAGTGGCAGTGACCTGCTGATAAAGCAGCGATAATTGTATTGCCTGTTCTTGATAATATGCCCCTTAGAGTTTGAGAAGGAACAAGCACTTATGTCAGTTCCAGAGGGAGAAGATAAAGTGGAGTATACTCCAGAGTATTCCTTGCACAAAAGGCTTCAGAAGACGTTAGATTAATCACACATTTCTTTGTATTCAGTCATCTTCAAAATGGAGACCTCAGAGAATAATGCCATTGATTAAGTCAGGCGAATTTGTGATGTCTACTGATTTAAAGAATGTATACCTGAACAACTGCTGTAGTAAACATCACAGTTAAGCAACAAATGAATGAATAAATAGATATACATACAAGCATACCTCCTGCTGCTGTCTGCCTCTTCTGAGAATTGTATCTGCCTGATGACCTTTATTTACTTGCATAGGCTAGTTTTTGGTGTTTTTTAGCTCAGACATGTATTGCCCTTCTGTGGCTGGTATTTCCCTTTATTAGTTCTATAATAACAATTGATGGAAGTGAAAATACAGTGCCTCAAATGGAAATTAACTGATCTCACTAGACACCCAACATTGATTAAAGGTTCAGTAAATTGAAGGAGCTCAATTAGCTATTATTGCACGTGATGTTTGTGAACTAAGGGCCTGATTTAATATTTGGCAGTGGGTCAGCCTTTGCTAGGGCCACTGAGGAAATTTCTCTATGGCTCTGGCAGAGTTCCTGATTGCCAAATTTTGAGATTTCCGTCAGGCAGGTGGACATTTCAACCACCGACAGGAACTGCTGTCAAGGTGGTTTCTGGCAATGTATTGTAACTTTGCTCTATGGCTCCAATAAACATGATGGGGCAGTAAGGCAAATTTACAATTTTTGTTTATTTTCAAAAACAAAACCCCAGTATACAAAGAGTGTCTCCCTCGCCATGGGGGTTATCTACCATGGCAAAGGGGCATTAAGCAGCTTTCACTGCACCTTACCACCCGGGCTTTCCTGGTGTTGACAGGCAGGAAAAACTGACTAGTATGTAAACCCATCTAAAATTGGTGGACAGACATACAGTTCAACCTCCAATGGCCCTTACTGAATCTGGCCATCGAAGAGATGTAACCACAATGGAGATGGAGTAGTCTCCTCCATGGTTACACCAAAGGTCCACCTGCATTTAAATCAGGTGGGCGGACCATTATTTTGGTGCGCAGGGTGCTCTTCTGCGATGGCCTACCCTTTCCGCCAACTTATAAGTTGGGCCCTATGTCTCTCTGTGCCATTTATATTTTTTTATTTTAACGTTTGCATTTAGCTATCATCCACTCAAGATTCTACATAAAAAATGCTAAACTAAAATTAATTAATTCATTTATTTATTTTATAGTTTTATAGAGCACGAACCAAACCCGTGAGGGTATCAAAGCGCTTTGCAGGATTAAGGGGGAGGAATACAAAGCAGAAGGATGGGAGGGATCACATTGGGAAAGTTAGGGGTACATTATAAGGGAGTAGCACTCAGTATATAGTTCAAGCTACATGTGGGAAAAAAAGCAAGTAGATAAAAAATACAAGGGGCTGCATTATGCAGAAGGTGCATGTCGTCAAAGGTCCAAGCTACATGTGGGATCAATATTAAAGTAGTTAAACATTAAAGCAGGAAGGTATAACATACACGCAGTCTCAGCTCTTGAGGGGATGCCCCAGAGTGCAGGAAAATGTTTCATTCGTGGAGGCCTTGGATAATGCCGAGGTGGAGGGTGGAACATGTTGATGAGGTGATTGAAAAGTATTCATTTGATGAGGTATTTTCCCATTAAGAACGTTTTGGTCTCCTTTTCAAAGTGTGCCAAGGACGGTAGTCTTCTAAGGGAGGGTGGGAGAGACTTCCAGATTCTTGGTGCGGCCCCAGAAAAGGCCCGATTGTAGTTTTTTTTCTTCCGGAAGCGTGCTGTTTGCAGCATCAGGTCTTTGGCAGATCGGGAGATTCTGGTTCCTCTGGATATCACGAGTTTTTGTGCGAGAAATAGAGGGGAATTGGAGTACAGAGCTTTGTGAGTAATGCAGGCCAGTTTAAATTGTATTTTGGCCTCAAGGGGAAGCCAGTTCAGTGCTTTGAGGTGGGGAGAGATGTGGTCGAATTTTTTTGAGCACGTTAGGATTCTGGTAGCGGTGTTGAGGCAGGCTTTCAATGGGGCCAGAGAGTTCTTGGGTAGCCCTGCAAGAGTAGAGCATCCATATTCAAGTCTGGGAATGACTAGGGCCTGGGTTGCCGTTTTAAGGTCGGACTCATCGAGGTAGGGCTTTAGGTTTCTTAGGTAGCTCAGGTGGAATCTAGCCGTTTTGGCCATATAGTTTATATGGCCTTTCATATTCAAGCTGCTGTCAAGGGTTATTCCAAAGGATTTTGCCGTGTCAACAATGGTAGGAGGGCAGTTTAGTGCCGTGAAGGTGTTGATTCATTCCTGGATGTCTGGATTGGGTTTGTGTGGGGAGATAAGAAGAAATTCGGTTTTATTTGCGTTGAGTTTCAGCTGGTTGGCAGTGAGCCTGTGTATCATCAGCGTACATAAGGTAGGAGATGTTGGCGGCACGAAGCACCTCAGTGAGAGGTTCAAGGTAAAGGTTGAAGAGGGTGGGGGAGAGGGTTGATCCTTGGGGAACTCCAACAGAAACTGGCGAGGGGGCGGGTAGATCACCGTTGATGAGGACTCTCTGTGAGCGGTTTCAGAGGAAGGATCTAACCCATTCAAGAACGGTACCCTTCAATCCCATCCTGAGTTTGAGGCGTTCTAGGAGAATTTCGTGATTCACCGTATCAAAGGTGGAGGAAAGGTCTAGAAGGATTTGGAGACAGGTTTTGCATAGGTCTAGGGCTTGGAGGGCATCATCCACATGTGGAGGAGGGTGATTTCCGTGCTGTGCCCAGGTCTGAAACCTGATTGGAAGACATCTAGCAAGTGAAAGATGTTGATGTGTAGACTTAGTTGCTGTTGCACACATTTTTCCAGAACTTTGACAAGGAGTGGGATGTTAGATATGGGTCTATAGTTCTCAGCGGCGACAGGGTCCAGCTTGTTTTTTTTTAGGATGGGGACAACTTGGCCCGTCTTGAGCGAATCAGGGATTGAGCCCTGTAGGAGGGAGGCGTTGATTATTGCGGTCCAGGAAGGGATGATAGCCTGAGAGGCGGCAGCTAGGCAGTTAGAGGGTAGAGGATCATTAAAGTGATTGTTCGGTTTTAAGGAGGCAAGAATTTGTGAGATAGAGTGATTGTCATAGACTTCAAAGTTGGACCAGTGCGCTCGGTTTTTTGGCGAGGTTTGGGAAGACAATGCGAAGAGAGCAGGTGGGGCTGGCTGATTTTTATTTTGGTGGTGGGATGCAGATTTAAGTTCATTTCCTAGAGCAGAGATTTTTTCACAGAAGAAGGTGGAGAATTCCTCACTTAATATTAGGGGTTTAGGTGTTTCTTTGGTGGTTTTCGCTAGTTTTTTGGATTGGTGTTTGACCAAGTCGAACAGCTTGCGAGGTTGATTTTTGGCGTTCTCCAGTTCAGTTCTGAAAAATTCTTTTTTTGTGTTAAGGATTTTCTTATTGCAGGCATTTCTGGCCTGTCAAAGGAGTTTAAGATGTGCTGCAGATGGGTTTGTTTCCAGATTCGTTCTGTCTGTTGAAGGGATCTCCTCTCCATGTTAAGGGATCCGTTGAACCAGGGATTTCAGTCCTTGATCTGTTTTTTTTTTAATTTTAGAGGTGCCAGATCTTCTAGAATGTCCGTTATGGTGGAGGAATAATGGTCCGCTAGATTGGTGACTGATGTGCACTGTGGGGGGGGGGAGGTTAGACTCACAATGCGCTGCCAGGTTCTCGTGGTCGAGGTTCTTGGTGTCCCTAACCCATTGTTTGGGAATAACAGGATGACAGGATGAGGTGTCCATGATTTATGGGTGATGGGCAGGAGGAAGGTGATGGTGTGGTGATCAGACCAATCACAAGGGTTTTTACAGGAAGGTTAAAAATTAGACACAATAGGGAAAGTAGGGTGTTGTTGCATCAAAGATCAACATTATGAAAAGTTTGTTTGAAAAAAAATCACAAAGAAGAGAGCAGGCTTCCCATAAGGCATCACTAATTCTTTCACAGATTAGAATGCAGGTCTGAAACTGCTTTGGGGCTAATTACGATGTTGGGCAGACAACAACGGATTGAGAATCGTCCAACCTCAGGTTGGGGGTTCCAACTGCATTATTTGGATGCGACCACCCATAGGGCAGTCGGAAACATAACATTTTCAATGCAAGCTTATGCTGTGGACGGAAATGGCCTGCAGCATTAGCTTCCATTGGAAAATGTGTTTTCAAACATTCCTGCACTGTGTGTCAGATGTGCAGGGGCCACAATGCGGAACACCCAATTTTGCTTTCTGACAGTCTTTCCATTTTGGAAAGGCCGACAAGTAATGGTTGTCAGAAACCGACATCATAATCCCGATGCCAGAGCCACCTTTGCTAATGGATAATGAGGTGTTTCCACAAGCGTTGTTCGGTCCCTCTGACTGCACGCATTGTAATGCATCGGTCCGACCGCATCAGCAGATGGCAGTTGGACCACAACCGACCATCCATCGGTTACGGTGTGACAGCCATCGGAATTGGGTCCTATATGTCTAACCATGACCCTAGAGCTCAACATGTATTGTTAGGTTAGCTGTCAATCAAGCTTACTTTTTCTGTTCTATGAAAAATTATATATAATTCTAATCAGCTTTCTAAATTACACAGCTCTATGCTACCAGAATTCTGCATTTTGATTGGCATTTAGCTGAACTATATAGTACAATAGACTAACTTCATTATAGTATCAAACCACCTATCACTGAGGCGTCTTTCACTCATAGGTGCCTATGAGGATCATAGATCTAATAGGCAGCTAGAGTCTTTATCGACCTCACAGAATGGGCCTGCACTTGGACAAATGCTGCTGGGGAAGGCAGCTTCAGAATCAATTACTCTCCTGAGTTACAGGCTGAAATAAATATGGGCCATATTTATAGTTTGGAAGATGAAATGGAACACTCCATTACAAATGTGGCTGATGTCCCATCATACATATTGTAGGGGCATAACAGCCTATTGCCCTTGCAATATGGCAGACATGGTACCCTCCTCCTTTTGATAGATTATCCCTTCCAACAAACTACTAATACGGCCTTACATCTCCAAAATCATTCCTTTTCACTTGATTGTATTATATGTTTTAAGGGGGATATTCTCAAGAACGTGCGATAATCATTTCCAAAATAGGTTAACGCAATTTTTCATATCGCCATCTATTGCGGGAAAATAACTCTGTATTAACGTCGTATTCACAACATGGCGGTAACATGCAATAGTTTCCAGATAACTCATCAAATGTCCACAATAAAATTACTGGGATGGAGATAAAAATCTAAAGCCGGACGTGAATAAGTGGCGATGGGCCCAACCGCAATAAAAAAAATCAGCGATAAGCTGCACCAGGCCTGCAATTCACGCATGCCAGGTGAGAAAAATCACTATAAAAGCAGAAAGAACACAAACAAAACCAAAAAAACTGCGAAGCACAATGAAGGTAGCCGAAGCAGGTACATAGGACAACCAGAACCCCACAAGCCCCACGAGGACCAGCCTGGGACCTCGGGGTCAGGGAAGGGCAAGGAGAAGAAGAGGAAGATGCGGTTCAGTCCACAGGAAAACAGAATCCTGATAACGGAGGTGATAGAACACCTTCAACTACTGTTTGTCACCTCTACTGTGTCATTGGCAAAAAAAATTGAATATGGCAGTCCATCGTGGACAAGGTGAATGCAGGTGGTGTGCTGAGGAGGGCAATGGAAGAGGTCAAGAATGATGTGAACTGGAAAAACAAGGAGAAACTCAGCAACAACCAGAAGGCAGCAATACAGACTGGAGGTGGGAGTCCAGCACCGCTGGAGGAGGTGGATGAGATGGAGAAAATGGTGTCCACAGTCATCCGTGTGGAGACGGTGGCAGGACTTGTGGGCCCGGACACTGCTCAACATGACCTGACACAACAGCAATAGGTTGAGTAACGACCAGGGACTGAGGTGACGGGGGAGATGGGCACAATGGCACACATGTACAATTAAGCATAGCACAGTGCACACCCACATTGACTCTAGATTATGTCCCTGATCACCTTGGCACACTGCAGCACACCTAGAAACAGCAAGTAGGCCCCCGTCGACTATTTGCCCAGAGGGGGCACTTCCCACACATCATCAATCTCACAACCAACCCATGCACAAGTGCCAAACCTAGCAATGTGGCATGTCTGTGAGCCAAACTGGCAATGTAAGTGACACTGCATGACTACTAGCATGGCTGCAGTCAAAATATAATGACATGTTGCTTGCCATGACACTAAGGTGGCTGAGTGTGGACCGCATCCGTAAAGGAGCAGGTCACAGTATAACACATACACGTGCACAAACAACCCCTGACATCAACAACACACCTGCGAACAAACCATGCCCCAGAGTCCCAACTCCCACCAAAAGCCCAATTTACCAAAATATGCAACATCTCAACACTGTATATGTACAGAAGTCAAAGGCACACTGCCTGAAAGGGATAACTGGTAGCAAAATCAGAGCTGCAGGGGAGACTCTCCCAAAATGCAGCACACACACATAACATTCAGAGCACATCAACATTGATAACAATGTGGTAAAAACTGCAATAGGTTCACAACACAACAGAGGACACAACTGGTGCCGCTTGTGTGTAGAAACTGGCAAATCACATTTGGAATAGCATGGAAATGTGAGCTGATAATGTACAAGTACAAACACACATCTGTGATGTTGTCCAGATGTCCACTGTCCCGCATCAAGTAGGAAGCTCCTTCCAAACAGTTACAATGTATATTGTCATGCAGTCTGTATGTAAACTTGTGCAATGCATCAACATACATGTGAACACTATGTTAAACTGCATCTCCCCTTCACATTGCAGAGGGAGAATCGACATCTCCTGCAGAGCAGTCCGAATATCTCTTCACTGATGATGAAGAGGACCTCCACACCATTGACCCCGATGCCCTCCAACAGCTCATGGACACCCTCAGCACCCCACCCCCAGGAGCAGGGCAGCCCAGCTGCATCGAGGAGACCCCACCCCCTGCACAGACCACACAACAGGAAGCACCTACAACCACAGCTGTCTCCCTGGACCCCCACGAACAACACATGACCTTCCAACGCTGTGTGTTAGGGTGCCAGGAGAAGATGGCTGATCAGGTGTGGGTGGGGTTCCACTTCATGGCAGCCAAACTAGATGCCATACGTGGGTGTCTAAGTCCCATCAGGGACCACTTACAGTCCCTAACGGACACCCACAGTCTGCTCCATGCTCTCCAGTGATCCATGGTTGACATTGCTGGATTCCTAACTTTAAGACAAGAACAACTGTCTAGTCAGAGTGGCTCCAGCGATGTCAGCCGGGATTTGGGGCACATGCGGAGGATCATGGAAAACATGGAGTGGATGCAGGCAGAAAGAATGGCTGCCACAGCTGCACACCAGCGAGATGTAGCTGGGTACTTCCATGCCCTGCAGACCCTAATCATGGCATTGCCGCCACAAGGCCTGGCGCCGATGAATGCTGCTGCTGCCTCTACATCTACATTTCCGCCCCTGATGTGTCAGTGACCCACAGTGCTGCAGACAATCCACCTCCAGCCACTGATATGTCACTGCCACACAGTGATACAGACAAAACAACACCACCCACATGTGAGGCACATGAAACGTCAGAGGACCAAAATGTGGATGATTCTGCCTTAGTGGTAAGAAGGAAGCAGTAGCATTCATCTCTCTCATATGGCCTGTTTCTGCTTGGTTCTGCCCTCTGCATAATCACCTTCCACTGTCCCCTGAAACACTCTGCAACACTCACCTTGTACCTCGACATGGACTGCTAAATTCTGTTTGGTTACCAATGACACAGCAATCAGACTGTGGACTGAACTCTTCCTCTTACGATGAACTTGGCATTCCCTAAAGGACTCTGGCTGGCCCTCCATGGGGCAACAATGTAAAGTGGGGTTTGCATGACCCTGTACTGCTCCAGCTTCAACACCCCATTGAATGTGAATAAAACATTCAAATTCACACAGATTTGTCATGTCTATGATCATTCAAGTGTGAAAGGATGGATGAATGTAGGGTCAGTGATTCCCCCTTACGTCCATGTTGCTCATGTTGCGGGACTTGAGTCACAGGGTGCAACATTTCCAATTGCGGTCCGGGTGGTGCCGACACTACAACAAACACACGCATTAGTTACTTTCTTGTCCAGCCCAGATATGATCCACGCCCAGAGCCCCGGGCTCATTCTTCACACCCCTACGCTGGACTGGCATACGCCAGCCCAGGCCACTCTTCTTACGCTTACAGGGGGGGACGACATAGCTACATGTCCCAGATCTTCCCTGTAGTGATCTGCTGATCACTGGTCTAATTTTCAGCATGCCATAGCCACTTCCTGAGGGCTCGTTTACACCCACACCACACCCTTCTAGCGCAGGTGTCACAGGACATGTGACCCTGTCAATAAAAGGGGCCTACCACAACACATTCCTTACTGCCGGAGGTGACATGATGGCGTCCGCACCACGAGACTCAATCATAAAGGGTCCATGACACAGGCCTACCGCCATGGGATGATGACTTGCAGTACACAGAGTTTGTGGCCCCCGATGCACTGAGGCAGGCACACTGACTTGCAGAGGTTGGGGCACCTGAAGAGCTGAGTGGGTGTGCAGCCTGCGATAATGCAAAGGCCTCGATACGGGGTACTGCCAATCAAGATTCGATTTGAATTGAGAGCCCTGCTGGACTGCAGTGTACGCTGAAGGCAGCAGTCAGCACGCACATGACTCTGCGGTGCAGTGCGGCAGGGTGCGCTGGTGGCCTGTGGTGTAGAATCCAGCGATCAGCTGAGGAGGTTGCACCAACACGCGGTGGGCCCTCTTGGAGACACGCCGGTGGCAGCAGGTGAGCATTGAGGCCAGGGTGTGCAGGGGCGGTGGACGAGTCTGGGAACCAGGGTTGGGGTGCAGCAGGTGCACAGGATCACGCAGGCACCACCGGTCATGGCAGCGGCCTCGTGGCTAGGTGGGGTCCCCGCCCTGGCAGACATGACCCTGCATACAATGACGAGTTGTGCGTGGGTTGGCTTGGGACGTAGCCGCCTCATCTTCAATGTAAATCTGGCCGTTGAATGTGGTCTACCACGTGTTTGTAGGCCTATGGACAGTATATGGTAGACACTGAGACACACGCAGTAGTAACTTTGGTGGCCATCCCGGAACTGAACCACGCCCAGAGACCAGGGGTATTTATTCATGACATAGGCTGGCCAAGGCCAATCTGCTCACGCTTACAGGGGGGGGGACAACAAAGCTACATGCCCAAGGTCTTCCACACTGCCTGAGGTGACCTGTTTGCGTCCACTGTCCATAACACTACAAACACCAGCAGAATATGTCCACATGGACATGTCTGTGCTCTGCATACTGAAGTCTGTCCAGCATATCTTCACCACACTTGGCATTATGTACATTCTCATTGATAGGTCACTTGCCACCTTCGCACAAACTTGGTTCCCACCTCTCACCACATTCGGCAATTGTGTGGAAGAGGTGCCATGCCGTGGATGGTTTGTCTACATGGCTGGCCACGGTTACCACAGTTACTTTTGTTGTTGTGTCTGGTAGTTTGGCACGTTGATTGGCATGTTGTATGTGATTTTGTAACATGTGCAGTCCCACAGTTGTGAGTTGTATGATTGTGGAGTTTAGGTGTGTGGTATGTTCAGTTGGTACTTACGGAAGAGCAGTGCATTTACATAGGTGCCATCCTCAAAGCGCTGGTTGGTGATGGACTTCCAGAAGATGTGGGAATTATGCACACTTCCTGGAAAGTTTGCGACAACATTGGTGCCCAGACCCCGGTGGTCCACTTTTGCCTGGACATTGATGGAATGCATGGGGTTTCTGTTGCGGTGATTGTGTGCACTGTCCGCAGGGGCACAAGTAGTAAATGTGTGCAGTCAATTGCCCCCAACACGTGAGAGAAGCCAGCTATGGCGTAGTTCCCTTGCTTGGTCTCCAGCTGTTCCTGAGCAGTGTGGGGTAAGTGAAGATGCAGGGGTATCAAGTTGATACAAACTGTGATGTTTACAGGTATGATAAATCCTGCATAATAAGACCTTAACAGGAGTTTGTGTGGTCATAACCTTCCTTTTCTTTCCTACGAAGGTTACGACTACACAAACTCTGTTACAGTCTTTTTATGTAGGATTTATCATACCTGTAAGCATTCCGGTTTGTCCAAGTGCAATACACTGTACCAGATTAGGTTTGTGACTATAGGACACTTGACCATTGTCACGATTTCTCCAACAGGTTTCTGGATACTGACTTTCGGAATATGGAATTATATTGGGGAGTTCCCGCAGCATAGGCAGTTAATTGAATCCACACGTTGCCCTGATGAAGTTCGCAGTTGGGAATGGAACGTGTTGGGTGAGCTTTTCGTATTGTTGATTTATGTATTTGTAATGAAGAACTGTTTTTACACTACAGTTGACTACTGGACTTCATGACCTGGCGCACCCCCATTTCAGTAACTACAATCTTTGATCTGGAGCACAGAGGCATCAAGCAACGGCTGCTGTTGGGGTTGGTTGTGCAGGTAGACTACGAATTGGAACTAGCATGTGGTGCGGATACAGGGGCCCAACGGTGCTTTTGTGGGCATGCATCCAAGACATGAGTGAGGAAGTTTGATAGGGCTTGCTGTGAGATTCCTCTGACTCTGGCAGTTGTTGGTTGGAAGGTACCAGAGGCCAACAGGTGCAGCACAGCCAGCAGCTTTGGCTGTGGAGGGACGTTGGTTCTCTGCTGTGTTGGTACCATCTGCCTGTGGGCAATGGGGGACAGGATATGGAGGATGGTTGTCCTTTTGCGCTTTTAGTGGGAAATGGCATCCTCTGCCTTTGAGTCTCTGAGGCTGGTGTGTTTTAGGAACATCTGCTGTCTTGTTCTGCGCTGCCTAGGTGGTAGTCCGGGGGAATCCTGGGGGTGGTGGTGGTGGTGGGTGTTGTGGCCCTCTTGGGTCCCGAAGCTGTATGATCATTGGCTCCATGGCATCTGTTGGTCTTCAGATGTAGCTCTAGGCTGGGCTCCCTTTCTACTGCAGGTTGTTGTCCTGCTTAACACCAGTAAAAGGCAGGTGTTAAATCCCTGCTGCTAACGCGTCTTATCGCATGTCTTTGGATCGCATTGCAGATCAGGCTGGTCGTTAAGAATATCGCGAAGTGGTGTTTTCATGTGTTTTTGCATGGGAACACCGACTCTGCATATCATTAGCGTTAGTTGTCGCTCTCATCTGTGGCGATGTATTTTGCAGCAGCTATCACTGGAAAACTGGCGATATCGGCAGTTTGCACCAGCTTGAGAATAGGGCGATATATCTATTGCCACTTTTGTGGCGCTAAAGTGCCAATAAATCAGCGATAAGTCCTTGAGAATATGCCCCCAAGTAGATACAGTCTGTAAAAATGAACAGTTTTTGCAGTGTTTTAAAATGGTTGCCCCATTCCACTGTCAGTTTTAAAATGATATAAATATGCTTTAATTCATTACCTTTAAACATGTTAACAAGATATATCGATGTACATTTTATAAACAAAACATTTACATTTGTAATTTTTTTTAATCGTTTCCTATGCTTGTCACGATAAAAAAATATTTGAAGCCAGGACACATTCATGCAGGGAGATGCAACTATTGAAAAGGATATGAAAGTAAAAAGAAAAAATGCAGTTTCCAAACTATGCCTCAACTTGGAGGTCTCACTAAGCACAGCTTTGCCTCGGGCTGTCTGACTCAACCTTGGTGTTTTCTCCCATATGTAATATGCAATGTTACTCTCCAGCTCCAGAGACTGTGACACAACAATTTTTTCATCATTCAACTGAGTCACCACTGATGAGATCTCGGGCCACATGTACGACCATTTCCTTTTGCGACTCTCAATTTGCAAATTGCAGTGACTCACCATTTGTGAGCCTCAAAAGGAGATGTACTAATGTGTCTCAGACACATTTTGCGATTCTCAATGGGGTTTTAGATGAACTGCCTCTTCAATATTCATGAGGCAGGTCATAATTTGCGACCCATGGGGAATGGTCAATAACACAGGGATGGTGGCCGGCTGGGGACAGCAGACCCCCATGTCTGTGTTTGTTTTTTAAATAAAGCAACTTTTTTTTTATTCAGACATTTTCCTTAAAATAAATGTTATCAGTTACATTTTTTAAGAGTGGGCAGTGCTCTGTGGTACCACTGCTTGCTCTTAAAAAAGATTTAGCTGGTAGTCACAAAAGGGAATGGGTCCTCTGTGGAAGTAGGTGGTAAACTGCAATTGTTTTGCAACCTCATTTCGGTCACTAAATAATCGTACGTCCCCCTGCCACTCACTATTAGGAAGGGACGCATTTGTCCTAATACTGACTCACAACCCTATATATATATATCAGGTTAACTGACTCGCAAAATAGGTTAGATACATGCTACAACCCACAATTTTAGTGGTCGTTAACTGCCTGAATCTCAATTTTGGACTGCTATTTACAGTCGTACATGTGGCCCCTGAGTCTGCCAGCTGGCCCAAGGTAGTGTTTGCTGTCTGTGGCAACCCAGATTTTATTGCCCACAGCAGTTTTAGTTATGGGTATTACAGCGTTGCATTTTTTTCATTATAAGTTCGTGTTTCATAGTTCTGCAATGCACATCATGTTAGCTGCAGGATTGCAGCTGGCTAGGGATTTTGCTCTTGACTCGGGATCGCTTGACAACTATTATATAGCTCACCAGCACTGACACATCAGATTCTTTCTCTATGGGGGTCTTTAGAATGCAAAGTGTAACTTGTGAAACAACCCCTGGCGGTCCCTTCTTGCAATCTATCATGCCTTTTGTATATTTCCAATAATTGACTACAGAATCTCTGCATACATTTTGTCCTCAATAAAGATTTTTTAAACCAGCAAAATTTTAAAAGCAGCAATTCATTTTTCAAGAACAAATCTTTAACTTGTTGTGGATTTGCAGAGCACATGTAATGAAGAAAAGTATAATACATATAGAGGAGCTTTAGGTCAGTTATTGCTTGCTCAAAGCATTATTTACATCTTGTATCATCCCACAAATCAGCTTTAAAAAATTTGATAAATGTGACCAACTCTTTCTGACATTACTATGCTGGAAATGAGAATTATGTTTTGGAAACACCCACTGCCAAGGCAATGAAATTTGGAGTGTCAATCATCATGAGCGATTAGTTGTTTAATAATTGTAGTCACCTATAGAATAACAGTAGTAAGCCTGTATGTGTGTTCTATTTGACCATGGAATCATATCACACAACGTACAGCATTAAGAAAAAATAGAATTAATAACACATAATCGAGACCAAATGGTTTTGCCAGTGCTCAATGGTTTTGGTATGGTGTCAGACCTCTCAACCTTAGGGGGGTCTTTCCCCCAACTTTTTGTCTTCCTCATCTATTTTTCTGGCCTCATTTTTGTTGGCCATAGGTCTTGGAGTACCTGAGTACTTTACCACTGTAAAAATAACAATTGATGGAAAGAATGCAGAACAACGTCATGCATTCACCCAAGTACAGAGATCAGGGCCTAATCCCCGAAACCGGTCCTAGGATGCTTGTTTACGGTCCAGGGAGGACCAGGCTTAGCAGTTCGGGCTGGACTGTTCCCATGAGACACAGGGTCAAGACTGATTTGCATATGGCCAGGTCTAAACTGGGGTGGCATGGTGAGCAAAAGAATGATGGATTTAACCCAGATCTCTTGACTGGGGGTGAAAGTTTTGATTTGTTCTGCATCCCATCCATCAATTGTGTGTCTTTCACTTTGCCACTGTTAACCACTGCTAAAGTGCATATGCTATCTCCTCTAAACCTGGTAATATTTTCTTATACCAATCAGCATATTTAATGTATTTATAAGTCCCTACTAAAGTAGCACTATATGTACCAAGGGCCTGTAAATGAAATGCTACTAGTGGGGTGTGAAGGGTTGGTCCCTACATCGGGGGCACAATGGAGCGCTATGGACTCTTACCCCTCCGGAACTACTCCTCTCTCTGTCTTCCCACAGGCTCCACTGATAACTCCGAATCGGGACAGATTGGAAACGTCCCTCCATGATCCCGGAAGTTGGGTCACTAGCGAAGGACCGGAAGTGAACCCGCCTAACCCCGGAAGTTCTTCGACCGGATACAGGCAAGAGAGTAGAAAAGCCGGCGATCCAAACGACTCGGGGTTCCCAACGGCGAGCTCGTGGCAGGAGTTAGCAGACCCCGGAGAACCAGCAGCGGAAGGACCGAAGGACCGGAACGAAGAAGCAGACGAGGAAGACGTTTGGTGTGAGGACTGGTGGCGTCCTCAGGAGGTGGCTGGAGAGCGGCCGTAACTCACAGGAGAGTTACGGCGGGGCATGTGAGTAACTCGTTACCATTTTCCCCTATTTCCACTGGTAGAGGTGTACATAGTGTAAATAGCGCCCTGAAGCACTTTTCACTGTATAAACGTGCACCGACTCTGTATAGTACTTCGCACTATTTTCCGTCTCGTTCACGCCTATGCTCACCCCTACCCTTTCACCTCTTCCCGCAACCTCAACCCCATCACGTCCTATCCAATCCCTTCCATTCACGACCCAGGTGCTGGTGATAGAACTGAGAGAAGTTTTGTTACCTCTGAACTAACCGCCCTGTTTTCGTTCTCTTTTTCCTCCGAGGGACGCACCACTTCTACACGACGACGAAAAGACGACCACAGCCCAGCCGTAACCATCCCCACGGAACCCTCCCGGACCCCGGACACCTCATCTCTACGACCCCGGACCCTTTCATTCCACGACCTATGTTTCGTTTATGTGAACAATAAAGTTTTCGCTAATCATAGCGCACTTCATACGGCCTCCACGCCTGTTATTCCGGCCCGCCCTAAATCCCGCTCCACAGGTGGTGTCAGAAGTGGGATTGTCCGGAAGCATGGAGGCCGCGGTCAAACAACTGGCGGAGGGCCAGGAACACCTAGGAAAACTGATGGAACAATTCCTGAAAACCGCCGAAGACGACCGAGGACAATTGTATGATGTTCTAAAAGGCCAGGGTACTGCTCAGGATAAGACTCTTGAAAAACTTGCAACGGTCATGGGCCAACAAAAACCACTAGCCTCTCTTCCCTCTGTTGTACTACAGAAATACGTAGCTGGAGAAGACCCAGACTTCTTCTTCACCAACTTTGAACGCTTGGCTCAGGCCGCCGCATGGCCCGCTGACCGGTGGGGTCATTACCTTGGTCCCCTGCTCACTGGGGAGTTACAAGCAGCGTATCAACAGGCAAACATTCAGGGTTCGACCCCATATGACGATATTAAGACTTGTATACTAGAATGGCTTGGAATTGACGATGAGACGTATAGACTTCGTCTTCGTCAAGCTAAGGAAGGTCCACAAGAGAATCCCCGGGCGTTGTCTTTCCGAATAAAAGATTTGGCTAACCGGTGGCTAAAACCAGCCACGTCCAGTAAAGACGAGATAATGGCCAAAATTTATTTGGAACAGTTCCTTACCTCCCTACACCCTGCTACACAAAAGTGGGTTCGGCAACACGCCCGACTTACTCTAGACACCGCAGTCGAAATTGCTAGTGCGTACAACCGAGCACAAGAATCTCAACGAGCAAAAGAAGAACATCCTGCCAGGCCGAGTCATGGCAACCATGTACGGCCACCAAGACCTTCACCTGTAACTCGTAAACCGGAGACGATACCTCCAATGCCATATCCCGTGATGCCAAGAGCGCCACCTCCCGGTCCACAGTGTTATCATTGTGGAGGGTACGGTCATATTGCTCGTATATGCCCCCAAAAAGAAGAGCCGATGGAAATAGGTGTGGCTAAAAACTATGTGTGTTTCAGTGCTGATTCCGCTCCCCCGCCCTTTCATTGTCCTGTACAAATCAATGGACACAAAATGATGGCACTTGCTGATACAGGATGCAGACATAGCGTATTAAGACCTCAAGATCTCCCTCAATCCCCAGAACCGGTGACAGGAACTGTAGCCATCAAGTGTGTCCACGGAGACACGAAGTGCTATCCAACCGCCAAAGTATATGTACAACACCCCAGTAATAGTGGTAGCTCTTTAACTGTTGGTCTGGTTCCAAATCTTCCTGAGGAAGCGATATTAGGCAGTGATTACAGTGGTCTGCCTCACCTGTTACGGGATACCACGGACTCCCTAAAGAAGTGGTGGGCTGAAGCACCTTTTTCCGGAGTCTCCCCTGCTATCGAACAGTCAGGAAAACCTTTGAAGTCCAAAACCCAAAAGAAAAAAGAGAGAAGGGAATATTCCTTGGCTTGTCCTGCACAACCGGAAACCCACCCCTGGGAGACCGACAGAGAATTCCGGGCCGCTCAACAGGAAGACCCGGTTCTCCAAGATGCATGGGGTCGGGCTCTTCCCAACGAGGATCCATTACAAGTAGGTCCTTATTTTTTCATAAAGAATGGACTGCTGTATAGAAAAGGGGGTCCTCAGAAAAATGCCCAGTTAATCATTCCAGGACTATTTAGAGAGAAGGTACTCTTTTTGGCCCATAGTCATTTACTGGGAGGACACTTCAGTGACGAGAAAACGGGGGAAGCTATTCTAGAGAAGTTTTATTGGCCTGGAGTGTATGCCGAAATTAAAAGATACTGTAGAGAATGCCCGGTATGCCAAAAGACTAGTCGGTATCGACCCCCAAGAGTTCCTCTCCAACCCCTACCATTGATTGATGTTCCTTTCTCTAGAGTGGGAATGGATCTAATAGGACCCCTGTTGCCGTCCAAAAGTGGGTGCAGGTACGCACTAGTGCTAGTGGACTACGCCACTCGCTTTCCCGAAGCAGTTCCCCTCAGACAACCCACAACACAGAATATAGCCAAAGCCCTTATTGCCATTTTTTCTAGAGTAGGTTTTCCCCGAGAGATTTTAACCGACCAGGGCACCCCCTTTGTTTCCTCGCTAATGCGCCAGGTCTGTTCTACCTTGGGAATCAAGCAGATAAGAACATCGGCTTACCATCCACAAACCGACGGTTTAGTCGAGCGTTATAATGCCACCTTAAAAACCACTCTAAAAAAACTGTTGGGCTTAGAGAGTAAGCGATGGGAGGAAATGCTGCCCCTTGCTCTTTTCGCTATTCGCTGTAAAGTACAAAGTAGTACAGGCTACTCCCCATATGAACTCTTGTATGGCAGGGCGCCCCGAACGCTATTGGACATGGCTCGTGAAGCTTGGGAAGCCGAGCCGGATCGGACCCGCCCTCTTCCAGAGTACATTGAAAATTTAAAGACTCATTTGGGTGAGATCCGTGAAATTGTCAAACAGAATCTTGTAGCCGCACAGTCCACTCAGAAAACCCAGTACGATAAGGGGACCAAACCCAGAACGTTTGTCCCAGGAGACCAGGTACTCCTACTAATTCCCTCTTCAGACCATAAGCTATTAGGTCAGTGGCAGGGTCCGTTTACGGTACTGAGACAAGTAACCCCAGTCACTTACGAGGTGGAAATAGATGCCACCAGGGGAACCAATCAAATCTATCACATTAACCTCCTCAAAAAGTGGGAGGGACCGCGCCCTGTTTTAGCGGGTCACGAACCCTTCCTGTTTGAGGGTTGTTTCGATACTGGTTTGACGGAACACCAAAAACGGGAACTTTGTCATTCACTTGTACCCCTACAAGCAGTCTTTTCAACCCTGCCGGGGCATACCACGGTGGTGGAACACGCCATTCACACTGAACCAGGGAAAACGGTCCGGCAACGACCATACCGTATTCCAGAAGCCCGTAGGGCTGTTATCAAAGAAGAAACGAATCAAATGCTTAAAATGAATATCATTGAACCATCGAGTAGTAGCTGGAATTCGCCCATTGTTTTGGTCCCTAAACCCGATGGTTCTACACGATTTTGCATTGATTTCCGGGAGGTGAATAAGATCTCCGCCTTTGATTCCTATCCTCTTCCCCGTGTGGACGAGATGATTGAGCGTATAGGCAAAGCAAAGTACATTAGCACTCTTGACCTCTGCAAAGGCTATTGGCAGATCCCACTGAAAGCTGAGGACAAGCACAAGACCGCCTTCTCCACCCCTGAAGGCCTGTTTCAGTTCAAAGTAATGCCCTTCGGCTTACACGGCGCCCCGGCGACCTTTCAAAGGGCCATGAATCAAGTCCTACGTTCTCATGTTTCATATGCGGGCGCCTATCTTGATGACATCGTCATTTATAGTGACACTTGGGAACAACACCTTTCTCACTTGTATTCAGTGGTCTCCTCTTTGGGCAAGTACGGGTTTACCATTAACCCAGCCAAAACCACATTAGCAGCACAGAGTGTTAAATATCTTGGTTATTTGTTGGGTGAAGGACATATTCGGCCCCAAGAGAGCAAAGTCAAAACAATTCAGGCTATACCATTTCCAAAAACCCGAAAAGATCTCCGTGCCTTCTTGGGTATGTTGGGCTATTACAGGAGGTTTATCCCCAACTTTTCCCAAGTAGCAGCTCCCCTTACGGACCTCCTCAAAAAGACTGCAAAAACAGAAGAAATCCTCCAACAACCGTCTCCTGTACTTCAGCAAGCCTTCAATGTTCTAAAGAATGCTTTGACTTCTGAGCCTGTATTGATGAGCCCCGACTATAGTCAGCCTTTTATTTTGCAAACTGATGCATCGGACCAAGGTTTAGGGGCTGTTCTGTCCCAAAAGGATTCGGAAGGTGTGGAGAAACCCATTCTGTATCTTAGCAGAAAGCTATTTCCCAGAGAAATCAACTACTCCGTTGTCGAAAAGGAAGCACTCGCTATCAAGTGGGCCGTGGAAAGCCTTCGTTACTACCTTGACGGTAGAGAATTCATTTTGTATACTGATCACGCTCCCCTTGAATGGATGGCTCGCAATAGAGGACACAATGACCGAGTGCTTCGTTGGTTTCTTTCCCTCCAGCCTTTTCGTTTCCGAACACTACACCGGAAAGGTCTGGAACAGGGCAACGCAGACTATTTGTCCCGATATCCGCCACCTACCAGCCCTACAAGAAACACTCCTAGGGGAAGGGAATGTGAAGGGTTGGTCCCTACATCGGGGGCACAATGGAGCGCTATGGACTCTTACCCCTCCGGAACTACTCCTCTCTCTGTCTTCCCACAGGCTCCACTGATAACTCCGAATCGGGACAGATTGGAAACGTCCCTCCATGATCCCGGAAGTTGGGTCACTAGCGAAGGACCGGAAGTGAACCCGCCTAACCCCGGAAGTTCTTCGACCGGATACAGGCAAGAGAGTAGAAAAGCCGGCGATCCAAACGACTCGGGGTTCCCAACGGCGAGCTCGTGGCAGGAGTTAGCAGACCCCGGAGAACCAGCAGCGGAAGGACCGAAGGACCGGAACGAAGAAGCAGACGAGGAAGACGTTTGGTGTGAGGACTGGTGGCGTCCTCAGGAGGTGGCTGGAGAGCGGCCGTAACTCACAGGAGAGTTACGGCGGGGCATGTGAGTAACTCGTTACCATTTTCCCCTATTTCCACTGGTAGAGGTGTACATAGTGTAAATAGCGCCCTGAAGCACTTTTCACTGTATAAACGTGCACCGACTCTGTATAGTACTTCGCACTATTTTCCGTCTCGTTCACGCCTATGCTCACCCCTACCCTTTCACCTCTTCCCGCAACCTCAACCCCATCACGTCCTATCCAATCCCTTCCATTCACGACCCAGGTGCTGGTGATAGAACTGAGAGAAGTTTTGTTACCTCTGAACTAACCGCCCTGTTTTCGTTCTCTTTTTCCTCCGAGGGACGCACCACTTCTACACGACGACGAAAAGACGACCACAGCCCAGCCGTAACCATCCCCACGGAACCCTCCCGGACCCCGGACACCTCATCTCTACGACCCCGGACCCTTTCATTCCACGACCTATGTTTCGTTTATGTGAACAATAAAGTTTTCGCTAATCATAGCGCACTTCATACGG
Organism: Lissotriton vulgaris; assembly: GCF_964263255.1. NCBI lineage: Eukaryota > Metazoa > Chordata > Amphibia > Caudata > Salamandridae > Lissotriton > Lissotriton vulgaris. The sequence goes on along the minus strand of NC_141699.1, from coordinate 1,011,964,609 downwards.
CCTCCACGCCTGTTATTCCGGCCCGCCCTAAATCCCGCTCCACATGGGGCTGCAGCAATGATTGTTCCACCCACCTTTGCAGAGCCTGTGTGTAAAGTTTAAACTGCCATGTTAACCTGGCAAAGTAAACCTTTTGTCAGGCCCAAACCTTCATTTTAAATACATATATAACCCCTAGAGTAGACCATGGACAGCCCAGAGTGCTGGTGCAATGATTTAAAACCTATGACATGTACTTTTAAGTTTTACATGTCCTGGTAGAGAAACTCTCAAATTCATATTTCACTTCTGCAAGGTCTATCTCTACCATCATAGGATTTGGCTTATTACATTTTATAAGTGTAATTTCCAAGTGGATAGAGATAACTGGATCAGGTGTGGTGTCTCTGGAATCCTAATTTCAAATCCTAACTTTAAGGAATTCCGGATTTAAAATTACAATTCTGAAAATTTCACTTTTAGAAAGTTGGCATTTTCTTGCTTTAGCCATTTGATGCCTGCAGCCTGTCTTTGGTCACATGGCTGGGTGTATTGCTCCTAAACAGACAAACACAATGGAAGCTTAGTTGTGATTGGTAGGGCCATCGTCGGCAGGATGGGAAGGAGAAGCAGGACCAGCCTCTCTTACACTTGAATAGGTTGTGTCCTGTCTTCACACAAAGGGCTTGTTTACCCTGCATTGTCACTTCAGACAGTTTGGTGCCAGGGTAGGGAGGGCAGGGCATCTGTGCACTTCAAGCCACTATCTAGAAGTGTACTCACTGGAACGACAGCAGGCTTCACAAGCAAACACTTGGAAGGCGGTAAAATGGATGACAACAAATATTAAGGGATAATATTGACACGATTGGGAGAGAAAAACTAATGGAGATAAGGAACTATTTTGGGAAACTGGGACAGAATTACAACCGGTTAAAAGATAACACTAACCATACCGACGAAACAGCCTTGAGGAAGTCGCGGCCACCTGCCATTGGTGACGAAACAAGTGTTGGCTAAAAAGAGGCTTAAAAAAGAACAAAGCAAGAACATATGAGAATAAACCTAACAAATACAAAGAAAGACAAGAATTGTTGATATCTGTTATTTATGTAATACATGTTGACCTTAGTGTGTGCTGGGGAAACCCATTTTACAAACTGGGTGATTTTGATCGTCCAAATAGAGAGTGGGTGATCTCTTCACCTCAAAGCACTGCACATAAGTAAGTTCAGGACAACTTTCAAGTGTACTTCTGTAGAGCGCCACAGAACCTTCTGCAAACCTCACCTGTGCTAGTGAACACTATCTAGAAGCTTTTCCCACATTGCAGAGCCAAGGACCAGATGTATGGCCATTCCATTTTGAGAATCGCAAATTGCAACGTTTTGCGACTCGCAAAATGGAACCTACAACAGTGTCTGAGACACTGTGTGCAATTCTCAAATGGGTCGCAAGGGAAATGTCTCTTTAATATTCATGTGGCAGGTTGCAAATTGCCACCCATTGGGAATGGCTTGCAAACACAGGGATGGTGGCCTGCTGGGGACAGCAGACCCCCACGTCTGTGTTTGATTTTTCAATTCAGCAGCTTTTTTTTCCAAATGCAGCCTGGTTTCCTCAAAGGATGCATTAAAAAAAATATGAAAAATTTTCTTTCAATTTTTTAAGGGCAGGCAGTGTTCTCTGGGACCACTGCCTGCTCTTAAAAAATATTTTCACACCCATTCACAAAGGGGTAATGGCCCCCTGGCGACTCATTCCCGTTTGCGAGAGGCTTACCACCTACTTGACGTAGGCGGTAAAGCGAGACAATGGTACATGCCATTCTCAATAGCTATTAGGAAGGGATGCCCTTAACATGCCCCTTCCTAATAGAGACTTTGAAACACTATTTTGTGAGTCACTGACTTGCCAAATAGCATACTACCACCCTTTTTTGCATTCGCAAATGGGCCGATTTCCCATTTGCGACTGCAAAAAATTGTCGTACATCTGGCCCCAGGGCACCAAAGCATAAAAGAAGGACCCCGGGCACCAACTTTTCAGTACACTTCTGGACCTTTGGATACTCTGCCAGGAAGAAGGACTGCAGTGCTGCTGAAAGGACTGCTAATCGGAGGAACCGTTACCCTGCTGTGCTGACCTTCTGTCCTTTTAACTGGTTAAGAAGGACTGGACCTACAACTCTTGAACCCAGAACCTAAAATGACTCCAAAAGCTTGTGGGGTGCACCTGATCTGAAGCCTCAGGAACATAACAGGCTTCCAACAACCCTGCACCTTCACATGGAGTCTGCCATCTGTGGGTCTACCCTGAGAAGTGGTGCCACCCCAGTCCTGGACCCTTGGAAGTGGGCCTAAGGTGCTTGTCAGTGGAACCAATGCGTCTTCTCTGCTGTGTGGCACATTCTCAAGCACAACAAATGCATCTTCTCTGCTGAGCAGCATATCCCCAAGCAAAACTGCCACATCACCGCTGTTGTGTGGATTGGACTCATTGCAAGTACTCACAACGCTGCCGAAGGTGCATCACCTTCGGAACCAATGCTATGCAATGCACCATCAGCGCAGGCTCTCGCATCCCTCGTCAATAGCAGCTTTAATGACAACTCCAGCTTACACATCACAGCCTTGCAGTTCTCCAGAACCGAAGAATTTCCAGCTGCCTTCCCGCCGCCGGACTTTGCATCATAAGCCACATCAACCGGATCCTTGATGATTATGCAACAAGACCTCTCACCGTAGCCCTGCTGCATCTCAGAACCAATGCATCACTTTGGCTATGTGATGCATCTTTGACATGAATCCATGCAAAGCTACACAACTAAGGATTTAAGGTACTTTGTTCAGTGGGCCTAACTGGGTTCCTGTGACCAGCCTGTGCTCCATTGTGGTCGGACTGAACTTGTGATTTTGTCAAGGTGTGGCACGACCAGATTTCCACTATTGGTTCTTTGTGCTTTTTGGTGGTGTTTCCACTAAAATCTTTAACATTCAAAATGTAATATCTTAATTTCATATTCTACATAAAGATACATTGGTATTTTAATCAATCAGACTCACTGGCATCAACCTGAATAAGTGTGAGTTTTATTCTCTGACAATTACCAAGAAGCGCGAGATGAAAATTAGAAATGTGGGTACTTACTGAGCAGAAATTGATGGTAAGTATTGAAAACTATTTAATACTTTCACAAAGACTGTCCGGCTTTTTCAACACCCACACTGTAAGGGCACTGGAGGGAAAATGCTGATGTTATGTAGGTGCATTCTTGGTGAGTTGCAGTTGCTTCATGGACAGCACAATTTATGAACTCAGTATCAACTATTTCATGCAGGAGGAAGGTTTTAACCTTTTTTCAGCTCAGCTGTCTGGAGTTTGATACCGCAGTGCAAGTTTGATCTTTAACTCAGACACTTGTGTTTGTCTCATTCTCTGTGGGAACCATCTAGGGAGAGATTGACATACTTTCCTAGCTCTAACTCTTTCTCTGTGCTCTGTACTATGTCACGATACCTCCAGTCATTCTTCTAACACCCTTTCTGAGCTTTCCTCTGATTCATGGACTCAACATAAGATAGCTCCCCTTCAGCTCTAGGAACAGGATGTGACATATTTTATTTTTGCCTAATCTATCATAGGTTCCACACCAATGTTCTACTAATCCTTTTCCAGTCCATCATGGTCGAATAATTTCCTGTATGTCACTTGCTGCTTCTTTTTCCCTTACTCAGTCCTCTCCTATTCTGGCCCAGAGTTTAAGAGTGCCAGGGTCCTCTGAATTTACCCTATATTGGATATTCCTGTCTGGCAGTTCATGACATCTTCAAATAAGTAAAAAGATTAACCCTGGGCGTAGGACTACACTATGCTTGCGAAGCGTGCGCAATTTGTGCTACTATGCACTACGCAAATTGCACGTAGCACAGTGCAAAAACAAATAGTGTTGCGGGCATTTTTTGCTTGCTCGCGGTCCTCAATGTCAAGTTGGCGACCGCGAGTGAGCAAAATCAACATACCGGCGAGACTTTGCCCATGTTCACGATCAGCAACATCAAGTTGCCGATCACGAGCATGGAAAATAAACCTCCCGCTGAGATTCTCAACACGGGGAGGTCAGGTTTCTCATTCAAGTGGTCGCGTATGCTCGCGACCGCTCGCGATGAGAAACTACCAGTCCGCGTTGAGAAAGTTGCCGCTAGAGTACAAATCTACCCAAGTGGCAGAAAACGACCGCTTGCACTGTGCAAGATGCCCTTTGCAATGATTGCACTGTGCGGGCAAGCATCTGGCACTGTGCAATCAGTGCGAATAGCATTTTCCCTACCGCACTAAGCAGTTCGCATAGCTACGCGTAGGCTGCGTAGTGCGAAGTGCACCTCGCATAGCAATGCGTAGCGCTACTACGCAACTATGCCCAGGGTTAAACAAGCATTTGCACTTCAATAGGTCTCGCATTAGGAAAGTTTGAGCTATTGGTATTGTAAATGACACATTTTTTATTTATGATTTGTTTTTGAAAATAGCGAAATTTATAGCTTTGTCATTTACAATGGCAATAGTTATAACTTTCGCAAATGTGACACCTATAGCATTTGTAATGCAATATGTGTTGTATTTACGTGACTTACATGTATTGATATTACAAATAACAATGGATTATATTTTTTTTATAATTAATACTTAAATAAAAGTTATTGTAATTTATAATGGCAATACCTTAAACTTTTGTAAATAACTTTTGTGAAGATTATGTTCAGTGTGTTTTATTGTGACAAAAGTCCAAGAACAGAAGTGAAATATTAACATCTTTTTGTTACATTTGTAATAAAGCTTGAGAGAACATATTTAAACCAGTTGTTGTTGAATGGTTGCACAGATTGATGCTGTGGTGGCGCTGAGTGATGTTGTGATGGCGAACGGGTGATGTTGTGGCATTCAGTGATGCTGTGGTAGCGCATAGTGATGTTGTGGTGCCCCTGAGTGATGCTGTGGTGGTGCTGAGTGATGCTGTATGCTATGCTATGTTTTGTTTTGCTATCCTATGTTTTGTTTTGTTATGCTATGCTATGTTTTGCTATCCTATGTTTTGATTTGTTATGCTATGCTATGCTGCGTTTTGTTATGCTATGCTATGTTTTGTTATGCTATGCTATGTTTTGCCATGCTATGCTTTGTTATACTATGCTATGTTTTGTTATGATATGCTATGTTTTGTTGTGTTTTATTATGCTATGCTTTGTTATGCTATGCTATGTTTTTTTATGCTATGCTATGCTATGTGTTGTTGTGTTTGGTATGCTATGCTATGTTTTGCTATGCTATTATATGTTTTGTTTTGCTATGTTATGTTTTGTTGTGTTTTGTTAAGCTATGCTATGTTTTGTTGTGTTTTGCTATGTTTTGTTATGCTATGTGTTGTTGTGTTTTGTTATGCCATGTTTTGTTATGTTATGCTATGTTTTGTTATGCTATGCTATGTTTTGTTTTGCTATCCTATGCTTTGTTTAGTTTTGCTATCCTATGCTTTGTTTTGTTATACTGTGCTATGTGTTGTTGTGTTATGCTATGCTATGTTTTTTGTGTTTTGCTATGCTATGCTTTGGTATGCTATGCTATGTTTTGTTATGATATGCTATGTTTTGTTGTGTTTTATTATGCTATGCTATGTTTTGCTATGCTATGCTTTGTTATGCTATGCTATGCATTGTTATACTATGTTTTGTTATGCTATGCTATGCTAAGCTTTGTTTTGTTATGCTATGCTATGTTGTGTTTTGTTATGCTATGCTGTTTTGTTATGCTATACTATGTTTTGCTATGCTTTGCTATGTTTTGTTATGTATGCTATGTTTTGTTGTGTTTTGTTATGCTATGCTATGTTTTGTTGTGTTTTGCTGTTTTGTTATGCTATGTTTTGTTTTGCTATGCTTTGTTTTGTTATGCTATGTTTTGTTGTGTTTTGTTATGCTATGCTATGTTTTGTTATACTATGCTATGTAATGTTTTGCTATACTTTGTTATGATATGCTATGCTTTGTTTTGTTATGCTATACTATGTTTTGTGAGGGTGTGTGAGGGTTAGTGAGGGTGTGTGAGGGTGAGGGTGTGAGGGTGAGGGGGTGTGAGGGTGTGAGGGTGAGGGGGTTTGAGGGTGAGGATGTGTGAGGGTGAGGGTGTGAGGGTGTGTGAGGGTGTGAGGGTGAGTGATGGTGTGAGGGGGTGTGAGGATGAGGGGTGTGTGAGGGTGAGGGGTGTGAGGGTGAGGGGGTGTGAGGGTAAGGGGGTGTGAGGATGAGGGTGTGTGTGAGGGGGAGGGGGTGTGACGGGGAGGGTGTGAGGGTAATGTAATGTGTTGGTTCTTATAAAGTGCACTTATCACCCCTGAAGGTCTCAAGGCGCTTTTGCTTTGGGAACCCGTCCTGGTTTTTCCCTGTGAGTAGCCCCTACTGGGCATCCCCAAGGTGAAAGCCAGGCATCCCGCTGCGGGGGCCATAGTGGAGATTGAGCAAGCTATTGCCCAGAGTTGCAGAGTGTGAGCCCCCGATTTGAGTAGGCACCGAGGCGAGAATTATCGAGTCCGTGGATATTTGAGCTCAAGACCCTGCCGCGTCAGGAATTGAACCCTGGTCCTGGGTCTGACCCCTGCTTCAGGGTCTGCCTCCTCTAACCGGTGAGCCACATTTCTCCTGAGGGTGAGTGAGTGTGTGTGAGGGTGTGTGAGAGTGAGGGTGAAGGGTGAGGGTGTGTGAGGGTGAGGGGGTGTGAGGATGAGGGATTGTGAGGGTGCGTGATGGTGTGAGGGGGTGTGAGGGTGAGGGGGTAAGGGGTGTGAGGGTGAGTGAGGGGGAGGGTGTGTGAGGGTGAGGGGGTGTGAGGGTGTGGGGGTGTGAGGGTGAGGGGGTGTGAGGGTTAGGGGGTGTGATGGTGAGGGGTGGAGTTGTGAGGGTGATCGGGGTGAGAGTGATGGGGGTGAGGGTGAGGGTGTGTGAGGGTGAGGGGGTGTGAGGGTGAGGGTGTGTGAGGGTGAGGAGGTGTGAGGGTGAGGGGATGTGAGGGGGTGTGAGGGTGAGGGGATGTGAGGGTGAGGGAGTGAGAGAGTGAGGGGGTGTGAAGGTGAGGGGGTTTGAGGGTGGGGAGATGTGAGGGTGAGGGTGTGAGCATGAGGGGGTGTGGGGGTGTGAGGGGTGAGGGTGAGGGGGTGTGAGGGTGTGTGTGAGGGTGAGGGTGTGTGAGGGGGTGTGAGAGTGAGGGGGTGTGGGGGTGAGGGTGGATAAGGGTGGGTGAGGGGGAGGGGGTATGAGGGGGAGGGGGGGAGGGTGTGAGGGTGAGTGAGTGTGTGTGAGGGTGAGGGGGAGTGAGAGTGAGGGTGTGTGAGGGTGAAGGGGTGTGAGGGTGAGGGGGTGTGAGGTTGAGGGGGTGTGAGGGTGAGGGGTGAGGGTGAGGGGTGTGAGGATGAGGGGTTGTGAGGGTGCGTGATGGTGTGAGGGGGTGTGAGGGTGAGGGGGTGTGAGGGTGAGGGGTTGTTTGAGGGTGAGGGGGTGTGAGTGTTAGTGAGGGTGAGTGAGGGTGAGGAGGTGTGAGGGTGAGGGGGTGTGAGGGTGATGGTGTGTGTGAGGTTGAGGGGGTGTGAGGGTGTGGGGGTGTGAGGGTGAGGGGGTGTGAGGGTTAGGGGCTGTGAGGGTGTGGGGTTGTGAGGGTGAGGGTGATGGGGTGAGAGTGATGGGGTGAGGGGGTGTGAGGGTGAGGGGGTGTGAGGGTGAGGGGGTGTGAGGGTGTGAGGGTGAGAGGGTGTGAGGGTAAGGGTGTTTGAGGGTGAGGGTTTGTGAGGGTGAAGGTGTGAGAGTGAGGGGGAGTGAGGGTGGGGGTGTGAGGGTGAGGGGGAATGAGGGTGAGGGGGTGTGAGGGTGAGAGGGTGTGTGAGGGTGAGAGGTTGAGTGAGGGTGAGGGTGTGTGAGGGTGAGGGTGTGTGAGGGTGAGGGGATGTGAGGGTGAGGAGGTGAGAGAGTGAGGGGGTTTGAGGGTGGGGGCATGAGGGGGTGTGGGTGTGTGAGGGTTGAGGGTGAGGGGGGGTGAGGGGGTGTGAGGGTGTGTGTGCGGGTGAGGGTGTGTGAGGGTGAGGGTGTGTGGGAGTGAGGGGGTGTGGGAGTGAGGGTGGGTGAGAGGGTGTGTGAGGGTGAGAGGGTGTGTGAGGGTGAGAGGGTGTGAGGGTGAGGGGGTGTGAGAGTGAGGGTCGGAGGGAGGGTGAGGGGATGTGATGGTGATGGGATGTGAGGGTGAGGGGGTGTGAGGGTTAGGGGGTGGGAGGGTGAGGGTGTGTGAGGGTGGGGGTGTGTGAGGGTGAGGGTGTGTGATGGTGTGTGAGGTTGAGGGTTTGAGGGCGAATGAGGGTGAAAGGGTTGAGGGTGTGAGGGTGTGTGAGGGTGAGGGGGTGAGGGGGGTGAGGGTGAGAGTGTGAGGGTGCGGGGTGTGAGGGTATGAGGGGGAGTGAGGGTGTGTGAAGGGGTGTGAGGGTGAGGGTGTGGGAGGGTGTGGGAGGTTATGTGAGGGTGGGGGGTGTGAGGGTAAAGGTGAGTGAGGGTGAGAATGGGTGAGGGGGAGGGTGTGAGGGTGAGTTAGGGTGAGAGGGTTGTGAGGGTGAGGAGCTGTGAGGGTGAGGGGTGTGAGGGTGAGGATGTGAGGGTGTGTGAGGTGGTGTGAGGCTGTGTGAGGGGTTGTGAGGGTGAGGGGATGTGAGGGGCTGTGAGGGTGAGGGGGTGAGTGTGTGAGGGTGAAGGGGTGTGAGGGTGTGGGCGTGGGGGTGAGTGAGGGTGTGTGAGGGTGGGTGAAGGTGAGTGAGGGTGTGTGAGGGTATGTGAGGGTGTCTGAGGGTGAGAGGGTGTGTGAGGGGGAGGAGGTGTGAGGGTGAGGGTGTGTGAGGGTCCGAAGTAAATGGTGGCAGAGCAGACATTATAAGACAGAGAGAAACACAAATGTTAAGCTAACAGTGCTCGAAGGGGTTGTGAGATGGTGGAAATCCGATTAAAGGAGAAAGGATGAAAGTTAAGTAGGAAAGAGGCCAGAAAGGAGACACAAAGGAGTGGAGTGTGTGGCGGAAACAGGGAAAAGCAGAAAAGAACGAAGATGGATCCGAGAGGGTGCAAGTAGGGTCACATGCGGGAGAAGGAAGACTCGTTAAGAGAGTGTGAGGAAGCTCTCGGCATTGCTGTGGCGGGGGAGCACATTCCGTTGAAGTCTGATGCGGGGCGAGGGAGTGGATCCCTTTGAAGTCTGATGCCGAGGCTTGTGGTGTGCTTTGTGCACATGCCTGGCTCACATGAACTGTACCCAATCCGCAGCAGTTTGGGTAGACTTTTGAAAGCCTCACTATAATCTCGACACAAACAAGCATTGCTGAAGCAATGCTGTAGGTCGAGACCTAAAAAGATGTAACTGATGCAACTAGTTATTGGCATCTGACCACTACATGAAATGGAATGCTTGGATACGCTAGCAGAAATGCCAGCTGAAGAACAAGTACCAATATATATTGAGGAGTGTGCTGCCAGAACCAGACCCATATTGCTTTGCTTATCAATCATTACTTTCCAGATTTTTATACCAGGAGTCATTACCTCACGCGAAACTACATTGCAAGTAACTACATTGGGAGCACTTTTATATCACAACTTTGCTTGTAAGGTTTTAAATTGTACATATGTCGATTTGTTTATTAAAAAATATTCAAAATTGTATTTTTAATTCAATTAATCATATCCTCATTATTGCTTTTTAATAACTAGAACCTGCACCCTTACCATGTCAATGGTGTCATCAAATATGTAATTTCAGATTTTAAAGTGATTTTACAATTGATGTCATAGAAAAGTCATGATTGATGTAATATTTATTTTATTTATTTATTATCAGATTTGTAATGCGCATGGCTGCCTCAGCAACGAGGCGTCCCAGCGCAACCAGACCCAAACAAGCACAAGCATAGGAGAGCAACCTGAAAATTAAACATTAGAAAGCGGGAACAGCCAAGTTTTTATGGATTTACGAAACGCAAACAAGTTAGGAATAGCTCTAATATGAGCCGTGAGCAAGTTCCAAAGTTTTGCCGCTAAAAAGCGGAAGGAACGGCCCCCTGCCCTTGCTCTCCAGACTTGAGGCGTACAGACGAGCGCAAGGTCGGTGGATCACAATGCACGCCCGGGCACATAAGGCGTCAGCAGGCCCGATAGTCCATTAGGGGCCTGGTGCATCAAAATCTTGTATGAGATGCACAGCACCTTAAACTGAATACGCTTTTCATGGATAACCAATGAAGCTTGGGGAGCACATGCACCACCGAACAAGATCTCGGTAAGGCCACCAGGAGGCGCGCCGCTGCATTCTGATGCCTGAACAATAGTCTGACGAACTTTGGCCGGGAAAAAACCAAGCAAGGGTCTCAACCCGCGCAAGAGCCTAAAGCAGACAGCTGCAATAGCTTTTGTCTGTTTCTCAAACGTCAGTCCATTATCGAAAACATACCCAGGTTGTTCACAGCCTCCTTATGTACTGGTGCAGGTTTCAACCAGTCAGGCCACCACTGCACGGACCATAACTCCTGATCCCTGCCAAACAGCAAAATCTCAGATTTACTGGCATTTATGTGAGATTCATACGCAGAGCATGGAGAGGGATCAAATAAAAGCTACTTTTGGAGACAGGTTATAGTTATTTGAGCTAACTATATCTGGTGAATTTGAGTGTTTTAAAAAACAAATTGGTTAAAATGTTATGTTGTCACTTCAATTTTCACCCAAATTTAATGTTACCTTAACCTGTGGATTTTTTCCGGGAAGTTTTTTTATAATGTAAAGTAGGATATAATTACAATTCCTAATTATGACTTCACTTTAACCTTTAGTTTTTCAGTGAATTCCTAGTTTTTTTTATAAAACCTTTATTGTGCAAATAGAGGCATACAAATACGGGCCTACAACCAATCAGGCCGGCCACGACACAGTGTAAACGCACATGAGTCAACATTGAAGTTCCCCGGCAGTCACCCAGTGGTATACAGGCAAGCAATCAAACATTAATAGGCCGAGTGTAACCGCTAGAGGCAGGATTAAATAAGGTTAATTTTATAATATAATAGGCAGTATAGCAGGATCAGTTGCAACTTTCGACATCTGAATTCCCATGGCGGGCTGTATGTAAAGCATCAATACAAAGGGGCATTGATAAATGGAAGTAATAGCAGCAATTGACAGGACTCAACTTATGGTCGCCCCGTTTCAAATCAGGTTCCACCACGGCCCGCCACACACCCGACACCACCTGAATGCGTACTGGCACGGATCAGAAGAATCAGAGCAGCAACGTAATAGCCATCCACTATACTAACCCAAATAAAGAGAAGAAGAGGGGAGGGGTAGAGAAGAGAATGTCAGAAAGAGGGAAAGAAAGAACGCGGCACCACTGCACTCGCCCCACGGTGAATAGAGCACGCAGAATTGGAGTACCCGCTATCGGGTCAAGGCATGCAAGACATGATATATGTGCAGGCAATATCACGGAAGCGGGAAAGCGGCCCCTTCTCCACCAGCTAACACTCCATGGAAAACGCGCGCATACACAGCGTCCCGATAAAGGGATACAAAAGAGCCATAGAACTAAAGAAAGAAAACGAAACAACAGAAAGACCCTGTCCCTCCCACACCACCCTGCACCCCTGCAGAAGGCTACGGCCTACCCCCCCCCCAGCAGCGTGCCTGTCGCCCTAAATAGAACCCAAAATATAGAAGAATCAAAAAGTAAGAAAAAGAACACAACAGACCAGAAGAAAAAGAGAAGGGAAAGGGAAAAGGGATCCAGTGGGGGAGGGGATCTGCAATCGAACATTCAGCTCCTACCCCCGGCCTCAACCCAACTGAAACCCACATCAAAGCGAGGAAGACACAACCTCAAACATCAGAAACAGGAAAAGGAGTCGGCCATATTGTCCCAGCTGCGGGTAGTCACCATCTACGTACATTAACCAGTAGTCCGCCGAGGCAATTCTGTCTCACCCCTGACCTGTCCTGATCATAGCTTTCGTGCATAATAAAGTGGTAGATATCAAGCAGTTTGGCATGAAATGCACACAGGATCGAAACAAAGCAGGCCAAGGGTGCAGTCCAGAGGACCCCAGTCTCAAGCAGCAAAGCAAGCAGTGGCTGCGGCAGACCAGACTGTCAAGTAGCAACATCAGTAGCAGCAAACAGACTGGGTGCGGTCCCGCCGTCCAAAAAAGCGAGGTGACCCCTACAAGGCAGCCACGGGACCTCACCAAAGCAGTTCGAATCAAACATCCGCCGAGCTCCCCAGCCAGACTGGCATGGACGGGCCCCGACGTGGGGCCCTCGCTCATGTTTGCCACAGTCGAAGCCTCCTGGAGATTCAGGGCCGCTGACATACAATCTCGTAGATGCACGGCGGCATCACTCTTCGCAGAAGCCGAGGGGGGCAAATCAGCACACACCATCAGTCGAGCCGCATTCATGGGGGACGGGCCAACAGGCACGGCGGCAGAACGGCTATCTCGCGTAGTAGCGTCGAAGGCCATGGCCGCACGCAAAGAACATAGGGCGGCAAAAACATCACCGATCGTGGGCTCACGCCCACAAGCCTCAGCCATCGTGTAGTTTGACAAACCAGGTTCGCCGCCCCAAGCAGGTCCGGGATCCGGGGCGCCGGCGGCCATCTTGTCAGTGCAGCAGGGACTCTCCGCTCCTTAACTTCTGGACCGAGCGTTCGAATAAGGCCCACCGAAGTCTCCTCGAGCCCCACGTAATCTTGGTGCAGAAAGATGGGCCACAAAAAACAGGGGTCGCCGGCGCCAGCGTCTCACGGGCGCCGCCCGCCGAATCCGGGCGAAGGGCTTCAAGATGGCCGGACAAGGCAACAAAGGGGGGGACAAGCCTCCTGTACGATCTACCCCCGTCCGAGGCGCGCCGCGCCCCGCCACAGAGCCCCCGGGCCACCAGACCGGGCCCGGTCAGTTGCCACCGGAACAACCGCACAATGGCCTCTTCAGCCGACCCCTCTCCTTCACCGGGGGCCGGAGTCAACACCCCACTCCGGCCGACCGTCGCAGGTGAGTCTCCGGCCTGCACGCCGCGGAGGCTCCGGAACAAGCAAGGGCACAACTCCAGATCCGCGGCACCCAGGAGCCCCCGGGACGGACGGTAAGTGCTAGCAAGATTAGAGCCCCAAGCGATCGCGTCCCAGTGCCTTATGAGGTTCTGGGAATGGGGGTGCATTCGCCCCACTCCTTTAATTAACTAACAGCCCCAGGGGAGGGGTCTCCAAGGCTGTAATCGGAGATGGGTGTTCCCACACATGCCCCCCAAATGATGACAGATATTGACCCTTGGGCCCTGGCCTACACCTAGAGTCATAATAATTTAAATAGAAATTGAAGATGCCATTGTGTGTGTTTTTTTATGCAATCCCTTGGAAGTGCTGCAGGATTGTGGCATAACCATTTTGTTTAAAATGTTGGCTTGGGGTCCAAAGGCTAGGCTCCTTACCCTGCTCCCTTATATCTTTATATCTTATATGCATCATGTTCATTAATGGGGAGGGGGCAGCCCCCTCCATGAGCAACACATAGGCCCCCACGGGAAACCCATCCCTTGGGGCTGACATGTTTATTAACGGGGAGGGGGCATGCTGTCCCCCCTCCAAAAGCCACACAAGGGCCTCGGACCCCATTCCCTGGGGCAAGCATGTTGATTATTGGGAAGGGGGCATGCAGCCCCCCCACCCTGGACCACACAAGGGCCCTGGGAACAATCCCCTGAGGCCGACTTGTCCTTAAATGGGGAGGAGATGTGCAACCCCCCTCTAAGAGCTACTGATGGGGTGACAGGGACACCATCCCCTGAGGCTGAACCAACTTAAGTTATTTTAGGTGACCCAGCCATACCTGGGACCTCCACAGTAATATGAGCCCATGGGGCTGTGAGAGGAACCCCAGTTCCCTTGCTGCCACTGCAGACTTCCCTTCCTTCACTGATTGTGGTGGCTGGGAGCTGGCTGTTTTTGTTTGCTCCCACCTGGCAGGAGCAGTTTTTTTCTGCTCCTGCCAGGTGATAGCAAATGTGTGCTCCCTGCCCTCACTCTTGCAGGCAGGAAACTGCAGTCTTCCAGGGGGTGGGGTTCCCGGAACACTGCTGCCATCGGGTCCCAAGGGAGGGGGTCCCCAGGGACACTAGATTGCTTGAAGAGGAGAGCCTCATGCCCACCTCCCAAAAAAATGCTTAGTCCCCTGGAGATGGGGTACCGATGGCTCTTAAGTGGATATGGAGAGAAGCCCTTTAACCTCCTTTCCAAACACAGAAGTAGCTCCCATGATGGTGTCCTTGGGACCCTTAAGAGGCTAAGGGCCATTAAAAAAAAGACTATGTTAGAAAGTAAAATGTTTGACCGTGATGAACCAGTGTGGTGTATCCAATCCACCCTCCATTGCGAATGCCCTGAAATCCCCCTAGGTTCTGAACTACCAATTACTAACACTATCACTGGTGCTTAGTGCTTTTTAAATCTGTTTTTATATATATGTTTGAAAATTCATACCTCTGGTTCTCCTTATGGGATTTCTGTCGTTTATCTTGGCATTTTTGGGAAGAATGTATAGAAAACATACAAAAATCCCCTGAAATGCTGAATGCTTCCATCTATGCTGCCTGACAAAATACCCAAAGGAGAATCTCTCCAGCAGAAACAGATTCCACTTCGTCAATGGGTTCCCACCTCTTTTGAGGTATCAGTATCTCATCATTGAGTTGTATCTGCAATTACAGTAACAAACCAATGAAGAATCTCTCTGGGCTTTGCACTTAGGAGGATGCACCCCTATTGTGCCACTTCAAAATTAATTAAGAACCACAAAAGGAGTTTAATAGGTAACAAAAAGCATTTTGCATCCACAAACCATGTGATTTTGGTGATCACGGGGCGTGAGACCACAGCATGTCTATGTAAACTTAGCACTTAGATCCAAAAGATAAATGTTTAGAAGGAATTGAAATCTGTAACTGTCCCCTCTCGAGAAGATTATATGAATTAACTTTTATCAACTATATACATCCACAGGGCTATATTCAATCTCCGGAGTCAACTCAACATCTTTGAGAAAATATGCTAAATAGAGTAAGAGTATGGGAGAGGCAGTTCTAACAAGGTACTCCCCACTGGCAGACAATCATTCAATGCAGAAAGCACTACTTTCTAAAAAAAACTGGAGAATTTTCTGTTATAATCCAAATCTAAAAACGGTATTTGATACAGTGAGGAGTACAGGAATGTAAAGGAACCACTATCGGTGTTGCCAGCTTAAGTGAGATCAACCTAGAAGAACATAAAAACAATTGGTTGTGAATTAAACATGTGATTGGTAGGTTTTCATGCAGTTCCCACTTGAGACGGCGCGAGACTCTGACTGATTTATTGGAGTATATGCACAAATTAAATGTAGCTATGTTTTCAGTGGTTACATCTACTATCTTTATTAGTTCATGAGCATCAAAATAAAACACATCTTAACAGGGAAAATCACAAAGAGTCATCCTAACATGTAATATATTTGGCTCATAGGAGTCAAAGTCAATTTCCCAACACATCTTCGATGGTAGAAAGAAACTGAGGTGCCTATTTATGAGAATGTCACACAGTGGAGCAGGTCACCTTGCTACGCTGCACTGTGTGACAGGGAAAAGGCAGGAATGCAACATATTTAAGTTTCAACAGAGACAAGGGTCCCTAGACAAGAAAACAGTGAATTCAAATAAATATAGACTAGATAGTTCTATATCATATGTCCAGCCGGACAGTTTAATTTCCAATAAATTGAGTACAGGTGAGAATTTGCAGTGTTATTTATACAAGTGGGACACCAGCCGATGTCCGACTAACACACTCAAGGGAAAACAACAGGGGGATTTTAGGCAAGCTGGGGTGGTCTGAATATCATAAATCATAAGCAGACAATACACATTATACACATATGCATGCTGCAAATGGCACAATAGTTATGCATTTAGTGTATTTGAGTGAACGACGTTTCGAACCCTTTTAACATACAAGGTTCATCCTCAGGACAACAATAGATTGCCTAATGGACATTACATAACTGTAACCCACACGAGAGGAGCCAAATTGGCTCAGAAGTTCGGTCATGCACAATGGCAAGCCCCAGATTCGGGTTACAGTCAGGCACAGGTCCTCAATGGGGGTCCTTGTGTCGTGGGGGAGCCTCTAGCAATGTATCAAAAGCCATGGGAGTTGCGTGTGAACACCCACACAATGCTCATGGAGCGCCTTCCCAGGGCAGAGTAGGGCAGCCCAGCGATTTGCACTGTGTTGCCTTACTCCAGGTTTATGGAGTCACTCAGGGCCATGCAGAGTGGCCTGCGTGGCTTCACAAATCACAGATAAAGTTTGTGTTGCTCTTTCCCCACATTGCATGGTGCAAAAGCAACGCAAACCGACGTATAAGCAGGCCCTTGAATTTATCGGCTGTGTTGTACTAATAAAATGGCAGCTGTTTGCATGAAAAAGTTGATCGGAAAGAGATAAGTATCAAGAATATGCAATGCATTTCTTAGCTATCTCTGTTACGTTTAATTCAATTTAATAAAACACATCTAATAAAAAATATTCTGTTTAGAACAAACAAACTAATGTTTCAAATTATGTTTAAGTAATGTTTTAATATCCCCGCAATTGCATCAAAATAGTTCTGTTTTCGGACTGTTACTGTTCGAAGAATACTGGCTGCTATGTTAGCCTGTCTGCCAAAGTATTAAAATCACTTCAATGCACATTTGGGAACCAGATTTGAAATTCTATAATAATGTACTAGAGATTGTTTTAAATAATTAGTAGAACTGTGGCTGTCTTTTAAATATTTATGTTATCTTTTGGACTTCCTCCACACACCTGAGACCTAAAAATATTCAAATATTCAAGGCTTTTTATCACCGCTAAGGCACCAGAAAAAAACATCAATATTCAAATCTTTTAGCCAGTGCACCCTATTGCAACAGCAAATCCACTCAATTTCATTGATTTCTAAAATGAATTGAGGTTTAACTTTTGCACACAACATATAGTAGGTTAATAATGGACAAGGATTTATATTGCAGAGTTTCTCAAACAGTGTTTCGCCCTCAGTCGATCTTCAATAACTAACTTAAAATTGGCAATGCTGTGACAGCCCCCCCTCCATTTTCAATGTTATTAACCCTTTAAGTGTGCCCGCCGGCCAACGGCTGTTGCGCGCATTACCTCGTTAGTGTTGCGCACGTACGTTGGCTGACGTGGCCCTGCCCACTTAATGGAACGCCCTCACCGTAGCGGAATTGCCGCCGCGGTTAAGGCGTTAAGGTAGTTATCACTCAAAATAGACCAATCTGACACAACTTAGGTGTCCCATCGCTGCCTTCTGGAGACCTTCCATCCCTCCTGCTGCTGTCACGAATTGCAGTAATCTAGATGATGGTATCATATCCTGCACCTTAGGACAGTGCTTAAATTGAGCCGGTGGTTTCGCCTGTTCAGCACCAGCACTTAGTTGTCAACACCCGCACTTATGACAAGGTTACCCTGTCTAGCTAATTTAGAGATGACCACAACAACAGTTAATTATTTATTTAATATACATAAAAAATGACTATTACCTGCCACCCAAGTCATTCTTATAGCTTTGAGTACCTCTACTAGTCCACATTGTCACACTTGTAGGAGGAGTGTGATGGTTAGTAGTTGTGTTATTACTATGGTGGGGCAATGTGTGGGACAAGCTGCAGTGGCCTCTTAACGAGACACTTCTTTTTCACAAATTAAGCACTGTGCACCTACTTCTTTCATCTGTACATGCTTTGAATTTTCTGTGTACCGCAAGTGCAGCCCTTTTATCTGTGGTATGTATCGCTGGAGCCCTCACTTCAAAATCAGCATAGTAATGAAAAACAAACAAGGAAGATGCATAAATTGTGTTGAAGAAATGCAAAATGGGGCTACAGTATTGCTATAATGCCATCCCAGAATCGATCTAACTATTGAGTTGTATTAATACTGCATTATTAGGAAAAAATGTCCCTCTGTAGTCCGTGCTTAATTTGAGCTGTTGTTTTCCGGGGCTCGGCACGGGCACTTAATTGCCATCACCGCCACTTAATTGCCTGAACCTGCACTTATGACAGCTGCCACATGGTGGTGCTGTTTGTGTAATTTAAGATGAGCAGAAAAACAGTTGTTTTTAATTCAATATACATGAACAACAACTAATACCTGCCACCCAAGCCATTCTTAACGCCTTGACGGTGCGGGCATTCTAAAGGGTGGGCGAGGCTGCGTCGGCCGTTGGCCGACGGCAGCACTGGGGATGTAGTGCTGCCGTCGGCCGTTGGCCGACGGTAGCACGGAAGGGGTTAAACCTTTGGCTGCCTCGAAAAGTCTGAATTGGCGCTCTTCAGTGTGAAGGTTATTGGAGGTGTAAGTACATGGGGCAATCTGTTGTGCAAACTGCGGTGGCCCGCTGACAAGGGCCCTAGCACATATCTTTTTTACAAATGAAGCACTGAAGGTTTTTACTGTATAGTTGTCAAACCTCAAAGCCTGTATAATGCAGATCTACAGCTGTAGGATACTTTTTGCTTTGAATAATTTTTTTCCCGTACAGCTGCAGTGAATATACAAAACGCTGCACACATCACTCTCCAGAACTCCCTGGACACCCCTCAACCACCCACGCAGATTCTCAATACACTCACAATCAAATCATGTTGATGACACTGGTGACTTTCTAGCTGTGCCTTGCAGACAACAACAACAACTAACATAAACAAACCTTCCCTGCTCCTTCCTGATCTCACACAGAGAAGCAGGAACGTCCCCGGAAATCATTACAGCTTCGTTTATTTGCTTCCTTGCTTTGCAGCGAGGTCCCTGGGCAGAATATTGTTTAGAATACTTGTGTTTTGGTAAATGCTGGTAATGTCATATAGTTCAGTTTCTGTAATGTTCATCAGAGGTGCGAAGCATTCTGACAGTCCCGTAGAATTGTCTCTTAGCATCGACCGCCTTTACGTTTGGAATGTGATTTATCTTGCCACTTATTCAGCCTGGGTAATCGTTTGCAATGGGTAAGAGGGAACAGCCTTTGTCAGTGCACAATAAGCAGGTTTGATTGTATGTACTTGCACGGGGTGACTTCATTTAATTTTGGTGGCATTTCGTGTCAATGAAAAATGAAAACGATGAAAATTTAAAATAGTTCTCCCATCGCCGGATAGGTCTGCGTTGTCCTATATTGTGATAGAAAACGAATAATTCATGGCAGAAAAGTAAACATTTTGGAACTCAAGATATTGAAGAGCTGTATATCTTGCATGAGACAAAGGGCACAAACAAAAAGGGAATAATGTAATACTTCAAGTGTTTGGGGGGGGGCAGGCTCCTAGGGGCACACATCTCACGCATACACAGAAACTGTTTGGGAGTACAGGCGTTGTCATGAGTTGCTCCTAAAGTGTGGAACCACCTCCCAGTGCACATCAGAGCCTCCTCCTATTTTTTTAAATTGCACAAAACGTTGAAGGACTATCTCTCTCTCTTTCTCTCTCTATGAATATAAATAAATACATAGATAAATAAATAAATTATATATATATATATATATATTTATATATATATATATATATATATATATATATATATATATATATATATATATATATATATATATATGTGTATATGTGTATATATATATATATATATATATCTGTAAATATGAACAGGAACTCGCCAGACGCTGAACAGCACCGCCAATTATTACTCAACTGGAAAATGACGAAGAATGGAACCCAATTTGGTGGCAAAACAATTTTGCCTTTATTTGTGCATATTCTTGCTCAGCATGCCGCCATGACGCGTTTCGACTGTCTCCACAGTCTTGGTCACATGATGTGATTGCAATGCCACAGGTGGGGTATAAATAGTAAACATAGAGGGCGGACTGTTATTTCCCGCCCCCAACATGTCATAGGTTTTTTGTCAAGGAAACAAAAGAAAGACTAGGGGCAAATTTGCAACCTAATGTCTAAATGATAGAACTCATAGTGAGTCATGTCTCAACATAATTAACAATAATATGGAGAAATATATCTGTGCAATATATCGCAATGGTTATAAATACATATATAAATAAATAAATATATAAATATGTAAACACCATAGAAGGACATATTAATGTAATCACATTTAAAACCGCTTGTTTCCTATTGAAAAACCTAAACAAATAAATCCCAAGTGGGGACCTAATAAAAGTGCCTGTGCAAACATTCTTTATCCAAATGTACAGCATAGTGCAAAATACATAAAAAGTGCAAAGTGCTAATCAAACTTCGAAGTTTTGATTCTTTCAAATGTCTAAAAAATATATAGTGGGTGGAGCGCCTCCGTTATGCAATTGATTTCATAACAGATGTTTTTAAAATGGCTAATACTGGTGTATGCTGATTTATGTCCTACTGCAGTGTAAGAGGTGACAACCACATAGTTGGTAGGAGAGTACCCTGTATTTTAGTGAATCCCACTTTTTCTGATTGTTGTATACGTGGGATTTATAGGCATGTGTAGAGGTCCTCGCTAGCGTTGAGACCCCCAGGGGTTCGACTATCTAATTCTAATATGTAGCGAGTCTCTAAGACCCTTAAAAGTGCATCTCTGTTACCGCCTCGTTTCAGGGGCATAACACAGTCAATGACATAATATAATAGATGTTTTGGGTCACTATCATGGGTACTCTCAAAGTGGCGTGCCACTGGATAGGACTGATCTTTAGTGCTGATGGCTCTTATGTGCTGCAGTATCCGCTTATTAGCCGGTAGTCGGGTACTCCCCACATACCGGAGCTCACAAGGGCACTGCAGCACATAGACTGCAAATTCAGTTCTGCAGGTGAGTTGCTTACTTATCTGTACAGGTGCGTCTCTAAAAGGTGTAAAATATAGATTTTTGCTGCAGCCGTATTTGCAAGCTTTGCAGCTTGGACATTTTTTGAAACCTTTTCTTAGAGCCATAAAGGTCTCTGGTATTGGCTGCTCCCAGATAGTTCTTAACTAATCTGTCCGCCATGGAAGTGGATTTTCTAAAAGAGAACTCAGGTTTCTTTCCCACAAGATTACCAATGATAGGATCCCCCGTCACCAGGTTCAATTGCGGGAAAAGATTTTACGAATCTCTTTGTGCTGTCGATTGTAAGCGACAATAATTCTTGATAAGTCAGGTGTAGAGGTAGTACTGGTTGTGCCAGGAGTTATCTTAGGTGTTAATGCCTGCGCTCTGGTTATTGTTCTCGAGCGGTCCATTGCTTTTTGAACAACCGACTCTGAATATCCCCTGGCAAGGATGCGTTCTTTACTTGCTTCCTGAGCTTTAGAACACTCAACTTCCGTACTACAAATTCTTTTGATGCGCAGCATCTCCCCGAAAGGGATGCTGCGTATCAAATGGTGGGGGTGGTGGCTGGCCGCATGCGGGACAGTGTTACCTGCTGTAGGCTTTCTATGTAGCCTTGTCGCTAATACCCCGGACTCTACGTACACTTCCATGTCAATAAAGCATATAGATGATGTACTAAAAGTGGATGTGAATTCAAGATTTAAATCATTGTTGTTAAGTTGTTCCACAAAAGTGCATGCTTCCTGTAATGTTCCCTGCCAAATAAGAAAAAGATCATCAATGTACCTCAAATATAGTGGGACTTGATTTTCCATTGTGGTTTGATGTTGCCCCATGAGGACCTGTTCCTCCCACCAGCCCATGTGCAAGCACGCTAGGTTGGGTGAAAAACAGGCCCCCATGGCTACCCCTCTAGTCTGCTGGTACACTTGATTGTTGAACAGAAAATAATTCTGTTCCAAACAGATCTTAATCATGGTCAATAAAATTGTGTTGTGGGCATAGAAATTAATTGCACGCTGATTCAAAAAGTGTGGAACCACCTCCCAGTGCACATCAGAGCTATATATATATATATATATATATATATATATATATATATATATATATATATATATATATATATATATATATATATATATATATGTGTATAAACAAATATATATATATATATACACACACAAATATATATATATATATATATATATATATATATATATATATATACGTATATATATATATATATATATATATATATATATATATATATATATATATATATATATATATATATATATATATCACACAACGTCTTCAAAAGCAATCCTGCAAAGATGAGACGAACCCTTGACTGGTGCAAAAATTCTTTTAATGGAGCCCAAACACCAAGTGGACCATGACGCATTTCAGCCCGCAAAGGGCCTTGCTCACATGACAAACGCTGAGAAGGTAAGGTGACCTTTTAAAAGTGACAGCATGCCGATAGTAAAGCATGAACATAGAGGACAGACTGATGTCACCCTACTTGCGGTCAAAAAACATCCATAGTTAAAATACAATAAATATGAATGTGATTATACATGTAAAATACATTGATCAATGGAGCTAAAATGCATGATTACTAAACAGCGCAATGAGTAAAAACATGTTAAAAGTAATTCCTGAATAATTTCAATAAAAAAAATTGAATAATACTTTATCAAAATCCTATGTACATGCCTAATCAAATTGCAACTGTTATCTATTCAATCATGCCACAAGCTCGGCTAGGACATTGGTAAAAACCGGGAACCAATTTTTAAATAAAAAGGAACCCATTTTGATCTTTCTACCATAACACATTCGTTGCGTCCTAATCATCCACATTATTGCAATTAATAGGATAATACAGCCCAAGTGGGCTATAGTCAATGTGAAAATAACAATTGAGTACAATTGAATGTGCAAACTCCGCAAATAAATACATACCAACATGCTATATCAATCCAAGTGTATAAATAATTACAAAAAAAGTGTTAAAAAATCTTAATACCTAAATATATAAAAAAGTTAAAAAAACATTAAATTGGTTGGACTATCTCTCTCTCTTTCTCTCTCTATAAGTATAAATAAATACATATATAAATAAATAAATCATATATATGCGTGTGTGTGTGTGTGTATATATATATCTGTAAATATATATATATATGTGTGTAAACATATATATATATATATATATATATATATATATATATATATATATATATATGTGTGTGTGTGTAAACATATATATATATATATATATATCAAGGGAGCTTGACTCCCGAAACGCGTTGATGGTATTGCTTAATAAATAAGCTTTTGAAACTCTGCTCGTGAGTGCCTGGATGCTTTCAGTGAAAGACTAATGGGACTGGAATCTCATCTTGGATATATATATATATATATATATATATATATATATATATATATATATATATATATATATATATTCACTTCAGGAAACACCAAGATTTTGATGAAGAAACGGGACACCCAGAGCTGCAGTGTTCAAGATTTTATTCAGCAGATGAAAAAAGTTTTACGACGCGTTTCGCCATTACGGCTTGGTCACGCTCGTCTTGTGATTCCCATTGCTGCCATTTAAGCAACACCCACTCGTGCACATGTTTACATCACATGGAATAGTGTAAAACATTGGCGGCCATCTTATAATGTGAAAATTATTTCATAGTTGCATAGTGCCATTGGACCTGTTTGCCATTACTTAGACCAAATTGATCTCGATCTGATTATGCACATAAAGAAATCATATACCAACTTAATAAAAGTTATAAAGTGAGGCCACTTGAATATAATTTCGGCATTCTTATATGTCCAAATATCGGCAGTCATTGTGTATTAAACCAATCATTCGGATGTTAAGGCAAACATAAGGATATTTATACTGTTTGTGACGATTGTTTTCTCAAATCGGAAAAACAATTGTTGGCTTTGATAAATGTCTACCGCCAATCAGAATGGCATTGGCTATCACGTTGCCATGGTTCCGTTTGTTTGTATCCACCCTAGCGAGATTTTTTCATTTCTCATGGTAACGCCCCAGTGGGCATATGTGTTGTTTACGATGTTGTGGTTTCACTCGCCCCAGTGGGCACTGAAAAGCATCTCAGAGCAATAATGTAATCCTCTCTCACATTTAGGCTGAGATTGTGTCCATCATGGTTGATTGGTTAAATCGCAATGTCACTTGGTAGATCCTCAGTACCCATCAAAAACATCTATTCCATGTTGTGCCTTCACCCAGTGATGTATCAAACCTGTGGATAAAATGAATTATATTACAATTTAAAATTCAGAAAACCGCGGATAGCACTTCATTACAACATCTTATTCATATAAGTGGATAGCACTTCATTACAACATCTTATTCATATAAGTGGATTGCCAGTTCTTCCGTCACATTTAAACCTTTTGGGGTTAAACATTCGAAATCCACAATATACTTGGATTCAAGTTTTCGGAGGGAAAGTTCTTGGTTTCCTCCCCTTATCCCCAAGTCCACACAGTCGATGACAACCAATTGCACCAATTGTTCGTTCTGCATGTGCATTTCTGAAAAGTGTCTAGCAACAGGGTAGAGTTTGTTGTTATTGTGTATTGCTCTCAGATGTTCTAATACCCTCTTTTTGGCAGAGTGTTTCGTGCTGCCAACATACCATTTGTTGCATGGACAGATTAGAATGTATATGCTGTATGGTGTGTTGCATGATAGCCTTTTTCGAATGGTAAACACTCTTTTACTGTTAGGGACATTTAGCGTTCTGCAGTCTTTGCTAAATTTACATGCCTTGCATTTACGGCAACACCTGAAGCCCCCTTCCCCTCTGTTGGACTCTGTTTTAGATGTTATGTAATTGGGGCTGAGTTCATCTCTTAATGATTTTCCTTTTCTAAAAGTTATTTGGGGATTGTCAGAGATGTATTTGGTCAAGTGTGTATCTGTCTGGAGGACATGCCAATGTTTGTGAAGGACCTTGCGTATATTGTGGGCCTGTTCTGAATAGGTGGTGATGAATCTTACAGTATCACTGTCTTCACTGGTGGTTTGGGGATTCAATAGTTCATCTCTCTTCTTCAGAGCTGCTCTCTCTTTGGCCATGTTGATTACTTTAGGGCTGTAACCTCTATTTAGAAATCTCTCACACATGACACTTTCTTCTTTCTGATATGTCGCCTCATTACTGCAATTGCGCTTAGCTCGCAGTAATTCCCCGTAAGGGATGCTGTTTATTAGGCTCCGGGGATGGCAGCTATTAGCATTCAAGATGCTATTGCCTGCTGTTTTTTTACGATATAATTTGGTATTGAGTAGATTGTTTTCTACTCCTACAATCACATCAAGAAATTCAACTTCTGTTTTGCTGATGTTTCCAGTTAGTGTCAGGTTCAGATGGTTGAGATTTAGTTTGTTAATGAAGGACTGAGCTGAATCTATGTCCCCACACCAAATAAAAAAGATGTCGTCTATGTATCTAAGCCACAGGGCCACCTGATCGAATTCTGCCATTTCCTGGACAACCTGCTCCTCCCACCAGCCCATGAAGAGATTCGCATAGCTGGGGGCGAAGCAGGTTCCCATGGCTGTGCCCTGTGACTGTCGATACAAGACTCCATCAAAGTAAAAAAAGTTGTTAATGAGACAGAATTCAATCATCTCCAACAGCATTGTTGAATGTTGTGAAAATGATACAGATCTGGTTTTCAAATAATGTTTGACAGCTTGTAGGCCCTGTTGATGTACTATGCTAGTGTAAAGACTACTAACATCTAGTGTAACTAGTACAAAGTCTTCCTCCCAGTGAATACCATTTATGATTGTGAGAAAGTGGGTGGTGTCTCTGGTGTAGGAGGGGAGAGAGATCACGTACGGTCTTAGGAAATAATCTATGTATTTGGACGTGTGTTCCAATAGTGATCCGATTGAGGATACTATTGGACGACCCGGGGGGTTCTCAGAATCTTTATGCAGTTTTGGAAGTAAATATAATACAGGTGTTTTGGGATGGGCACAATATAAGTATTTGTATTCTTCCTGCTCCACCAGCCCCTTGTCTTTCCAATCACATAGCATTTCTCTGTATCTGATGTTACAGCCTAGTAATTCATCATTGTTACTAATGCAATAACAATTCTCATCTCTTAATTGGCGATAACCTTCTTGTAAATATTTGATCTTGTCCATTATCACCACATTCCCACCCTTGTCACTTTCCCTGATCACAATAGTATTGTCTAGTTTCAATTCGTCCAGAGCTGCAATTTGGTCAGAGGTTAGGTTTTTCTTACTTTGAGCAATTTTTTGATACCTCATTTTGCTCAAATCTTTTACAACTCCCTTCTCAAAGACCTCAATTGCGTCACATTGTACATTAGGTAAGAAAACTGATTTGGGTTTAAAATTAGATCCCGGGTTCAGTCCTGTATTGGCCCCCAATAGTTCCAGATCCGTGTTGGAAATGTTTGCGGGATCAGAGTCTAATACGTTTATGAATTCAGCATCATTAGTGTCAAGATTAAAAATGTTAGTAGAAGTACTTACAATTTCATTAGTCTTTGGTTTCGTCGCGTACCACTTCTTTATTTTCAATTTCCTTGCAAAAAGAAATAGATCAATCCTAGTGTCAGCAAAGTTCATATTCCGTGATGGACAAAATGATAAACCTAAGGCAAGAGTTTTTTCTTCTTCATTGGTGATATTTCTTTGCGAGAGATTAACCACGGTCAGATTCATTTCTGGTTCTTTGTGCTCCTTGTTGTCATTCCCATGGGAGCTTTGTTGCCGTTTGCGCCGCCTCTTTTTTGCTTGTTTGTTGCGGCGGTTCCGCCTCTCTGCCCGCGTCCTCGACCTCTGGCTGGGCTTCCAGTTTGATATGTTTCGTTCCTGGTTTTGCTTAACATTTGGAACTGCAATAAAAAATTGGGGTTTTTTGATGGCCCCTCCATCACATCCTGGTTGGTTTCTATTGTTGAGGCATCTGACATATTGCCGTCCGAAACGTCACTTTCCATTACCTCTTGATTGGCATTGGTAGTTAGTTTGGTTGTTAATGCAGCTCCTGTTTTGGTATCAAACAAATTGTCGTACTTTTTTTGGAAGGTCAGAGTTCGACCAGCCTGATAGTCTTTGTAGTCTCTGATAAATTTTCTTTGCTTTTTCGCCGTTATTTCTTCCTCTAACTTCTCCATTCTGACCATTAGTTTTTTAAGGAACTCATCCAGTGCATCTTTAGACATGAGTTGGCTGACTTCATCCGTTAGTTTGTCTATTTCAGCCAGTATTTTTGCTCTATCCTTCAGGGCATATTTTATTAAGATCCGCATCATTGTGGTAGAGCATGCTGCTGAGTTGTCAGTCCATTCTTGCAGCATCTCCACATCCGGATCTTCATATGTAGGGACTGTAAAAATACGTAGCCCCCTGGGTACTCTCTTGACTTCAATGTATCTCTGAAGCGATTCCGCTTCCCACCATTTGCCCAATTCCTTCTTATATAGTCTCTCCAGTGTCGTTAGCTTTGTTTGTAGATTCGCCTCTGGTCCCAGGCTGGTAGGTGCTGTGTTTCCATGGACCGTGGTGTTGGGTTCGGTCATGAAGAGTTTGTCCGCGGTTTTCTTTCGACGAGCATCTAGCTCACCCGCCATGTTTTTTAATGTTATTGCTGCTCTGTGCGCACAATAGTAATCATATGTTGGTGATTTTCAATAAGATTACAGTGCGCTCCCTGCCTCTGGACACCTCAATGCGCAATTTAATTAATCAGTTCACAAGGGTTCAAGTCGGTAATCTGGCGCCGTACTTGTCTCACCGTTCCCGATGGGGCTCGCCGGCCCTTTTCCCGACCTGTGTAACTCCTTAAAGCATCCAATATGCGCAATTGTAACTCCACGCCGATATTGTGTTGATGTTGATTCGGCTGGTGTAAGTCGATCTTACGTCTCTCGGGTACATGAAATTCCCTTCCCCGGTCGGCGTGTAGGGTGTCAGTGGGTCAGCTCGCTCCTTTCGTAACAAATTTTCTCCACCACCGCTGGTCAGGAGAGGAGCTGGCGCGGGCGGTCCCGTTACAGCCACCAGCTGGCTGAGTAAATTCACTTCAGGAAACACCAAGATTTTGATGAAGAAACGGGACACCCAGAGCTGCAGTGTTCAAGATTTTATTCAGCAGATGAAAAAAGTTTCACGACGCGTTTCGCCATTACGGCTTGGTCACGCTCGTCTTGTGATTCCCATTGCTGCCATTTAAGCAACACCCACTCGTGCACATGTTTACATCACATGGAATAGTGTAAAACATTGGCGGCCATCTTATAATGTGAAAATTATTTCATAGTTGCATAGTGCCATTGGACCTGTTTGCCATTACTTAGACCAAATTGATCTCGATCTGATTATGCACATAAAGAAATCATATACCAACTTAATAAAAGTTATAAAGTGAGGCCACTTGAATATAATTTCGGCATTCTTATATGTCCAAATATCGGGAAGTCATTGTGTATTAAACCAATCATTCGGATGTTAAGGCAAACATAAGGATATTTATACTGTTTGTGACGATTGTTTTCTCAAATCGGAAAAACAATTGTTGGCTTTGATAAATGTCTACCGCCAATCAGAATGGCATTGGCTATCACGTTGCCATGGTTCCGTTTGTTTGTATCCACCCTAGCGAGATTTTTTCATTTCTCATGAAATAATTTTCACATTATAAGATGGCCGCCAATGTTTTACACTATTCCATGTGATGTAAACATGTGCACGAGTGGGTGTTGCTTAAATGGCAGCAATGGGAATCACAAGACGAGCGTGACCAAGCCGTAATGGCGAAACGCGTCGTGAAACTTTTTTCATCTGCTGAATAAAATCTTGAACACTGCAGCTCTGGGTGTCCCGTTTCTTCATCAAAATCTTGGTGTTTCCTGAAGTGAATTTACTCAGCCAGCTGGTGGCTGTAACGGGACCGCCCGCGCCAGCTCCTCTCCTGACCAGCGGTGGTGGAGAAAATTTGTTACGAAAGGAGCGAGCTGACCCACTGACACCCTACACGCCGACCGGGGAAGGGAATTTCATGTACCCGAGAGACGTAAGATCGACTTACACCAGCCGAATCAACATCAACACAATATCGGCGTGGAGTTACAATTGCGCATATTGGATGCTTTAAGGAGTTACACAGGTCGGGAAAAGGGCCGGCGAGCCCCATCGGGAACGGTGAGACAAGTACGGCGCCAGATTACCGACTTGAACCCTTGTGAACTGATTAATTAAATTGCGCATTGAGGTGTCCAGAGGCAGGGAGCGCACTGTAATCTTATTGAAAATCACCAACATATGATTACTATTGTGCGCACAGAGCAGCAATAACATTAAAAAACATGGCGGGTGAGCTAGATGCTCGTCGAAAGAAAACCGCGGACAAACTCTTCATGACCGAACCCAACACCACGGTCCATGGAAACACAGCACCTACCAGCCTGGGACCAGAGGCGAATCTACAAACAAAGCTAACGACACTGGAGAGACTATATAAGAAGGAATTGGGCAAATGGTGGGAAGCGGAATCGCTTCAGAGATACATTGAAGTCAAGAGAGTACCCAGGGGGCTACGTATTTTTACAGTCCCTACATATGAAGATCCGGATGTGGAGATGCTGCAAGAATGGACTGACAACTCAGCAGCATGCTCTACCACAATGATGCGGATCTTAATAAAATATGCCCTGAAGGATAGAGCAAAAATACTGGCTGAAATAGACAAACTAACGGATGAAGTCAGCCAACTCATGTCTAAAGATGCACTGGATGAGTTCCTTAAAAAACTAATGGTCAGAATGGAGAAGTTAGAGGAAGAAATAACGGCGAAAAAGCAAAGAAAATTTATCAGAGACTACAAAGACTATCAGGCTGGTCGAACTCTGACCTTCCAAAAAAAGTACGACAATTTGTTTGATACCAAAACAGGAGCTGCATTAACAACCAAACTAACTACCAATGCCAATCAAGAGGTAATGGAAAGTGACGTTTCGGACGGCAATATGTCAGATGCCTCAACAATAGAAACCAACCAGGATGTGATGGAGGGGCCATCAAAAAACCCCAATTTTTTATTGCAGTTCCAAATGTTAAGCAAAACCAGGAACGAAACATATCAAACTGGAAGCCCAGCCAGAGGTCGAGGACGCGGGCAGAGAGGCGGAACCGCCGCAACAAACAAGCAAAAAAGAGGCGGCGCAAACGGCAACAAAGCTCCCATGGGAATGACAACAAGGAGCACAAAGAACCAGAAATGAATCTGACCGTGGTTAATCTCTCGCAAAGAAATATCACCAAGGAAGAAGAAAAAACTCTTGCCTTAGGTTTATCATTTTGTCCATCACGGAATATGAACTTTGCTGACACTAGGATTGATCTATTTCTTTTTGCAAGGAAATTGAAAATAAAGAAGTGGTACGCGACGAAACCAAAGACTAATGAAATTGTAAGTACTTCTACTAACATTTTTAATCTTGACACTAATGATGCTGAATTCATAAACGTATTAGACTCTGATCCCGCAAACATTTCCAACACGGATCTGGAACTATTGGGGGCCAATACAGGACTGAACCCGGGATCTAATTTTAAACCCAAATCAGTTTTCTTACCTAATGTACAATGTGACGCAATTGAGGTCTTTGAGAAGGGAGTTGTAAAAGATTTGAGCAAAATGAGGTATCAAAAAATTGCTCAAAGTAAGAAAAACCTAACCTCTGACCAAATTGCAGCTCTGGACGAATTGAAACTAGACAATACTATTGTGATCAGGGAAAGTGACAAGGGTGGGAATGTGGTGATAATGGACAAGATCAAATATTTACAAGAAGGTTATCGCCAATTAAGAGATGAGAATTGTTATTGCATTAGTAACAATGATGAATTACTAGGCTGTAACATCAGATACAGAGAAATGCTATGTGATTGGAAAGACAAGGGGCTGGTGGAGCAGGAAGAATACAAATACTTATATTGTGCCCATCCCAAAACACCTGTATTATATTTACTTCCAAAACTGCATAAAGATTCTGAGAACCCCCCGGGTCGTCCAATAGTATCCTCAATCGGATCACTATTGGAACACACATCCAAATACATAGATTATTTCCTAAGACCGTACGTGATCTCTCTCCCCTCCTACACCAGAGACACCACCCACTTTCTCACAATCATAAATGGTATTCACTGGGAGGAAGACTTTGTACTAGTTACACTAGATGTTAGTAGTCTTTACACTAGCATAGTACATCAACAGGGCCTACAAGCTGTCAAACATTATTTGAAAACCAGATCTGTATCATTTTCACAACATTCAACAATGCTGTTGGAGATGATTGAATTCTGTCTCATTAACAACTTTTTTTACTTTGATGGAGTCTTGTATCGACAGTCACAGGGCACAGCCATGGGAACCTGCTTCGCCCCCAGCTATGCGAATCTCTTCATGGGCTGGTGGGAGGAGCAGGTTGTCCAGGAAATGGCAGAATTCAATCAGGTGGCCCTGTGGCTTAGATACATAGACAACATCTTTTTTATTTGGTGTGGGGACATAGATTCAGCTCAGTCCTTCATTAACAAACTAAATCTCAACCATCTGAACCTGACACTAACTGGAAACATCAGCAAAACAGAAGTTGAATTTCTTGATGTGATTGTAGGAGTAGAAAACAATCTACTCAATACCAAATTATATCGTAAAAAAACAGCAGGCAATAGCATCTTGAATGCTAATAGCTGCCATCCCCGGAGCCTAATAAACAGCATCCCTTACGGGGAATTACTGCGAGCTAAGCGCAATTGCAGTAATGAGGCGACATATCAGAAAGAAGAAAGTGTCATGTGTGAGAGATTTCTAAATAGAGGTTACAGCCCTAAAGTAATCAACATGGCCAAAGAGAGAGCAGCTCTGAAGAAGAGAGATGAACTATTGAATCCCCAAACCACCAGTGAAGACAGTGATACTGTAAGATTCATCACCACCTATTCAGAACAGGCCCACAATATACGCAAGGTCCTTCACAAACATTGGCATGTCCTCCAGACAGATACACACTTGACCAAATACATCTCTGACAATCCCCAAATAACTTTTAGAAAAGGAAAATCATTAAGAGATGAACTCAGCCCCAATTACATAACATCTAAAACAGAGTCCAACAGAGGGGAAGGGGGCTTCAGGTGTTGCCGTAAATGCAAGGCATGTAAATTTAGCAAAGACTGCAGAACGCTAAATGTCCCTAACAGTAAAAGAGTGTTTACCATTCGAAAAAGGCTATCATGCAACACACCATACAGCATATACATTCTAATCTGTCCATGCAACAAATGGTATGTTGGCAGCACGAAACACTCTGCCAAAAAGAGGGTATTAGAACATCTGAGAGCAATACACAATAACAACAAACTCTACCCTGTTGCTAGACACTTTTCAGAAATGCACATGCAGAACGAACAATTGGTGCAATTGGTTGTCATCGACTGTGTGGACTTGGGGATAAGGGGAGGAAACCAAGAACTTTCCCTCCGAAAACTTGAATCCAAGTATATTGTGGATTTCGAATGTTTAACCCCAAAAGGTTTAAATGTGACGGAAGAACTGGCAATCCACTTATATGAATAAGATGTTGTAATGAAGTGCTATCCACTTATATGAATAAGATGTTGTAATGAAGTGCTATCCGCGGTTTTCTGAATTTTAAATTGTAATATAATTCATTTTATCCACAGGTTTGATACATCACTGGGTGTTGGCACAACATGGAATAGATGTTTTTGATGGGTACTGAGGATCTACCAAGTGACATTGCGATTTAACCAATCAACCATGATGGACACAATCTCAGCCTAAATGTGAGAGAGGATTACATTATTGCTCTGAGATGCTTTTCAGTGCCCACTGGGGCGAGTGAAACCACAACATCGTAAACAACACATATGCCCACTGGGGCGTTACCATGAGAAATGAAAAAATCTCGCTAGGGTGGATACAAACAAACGGAACCATGGCAACGTGATAGCCAATGCCATTCTGATTGGCGGTAGACATTTATCAAAGCCAACAATTGTTTTTCCGATTTGAGAAAACAATCGTCACAAACAGTATAAATATCCTTATGTTTGCCTTAACATCCGAATGATTGGTTTAATACACAATGACTGCCGATATTTGGACATATAAGAATGCCGAAATTATATTCAAGTGGCCTCACTTTATAACTTTTATTAAGTTGGTATATGATTTCTTTATGTGCATAATCAGATCGAGATCAATTTGGTCTAAGTAATGGCAAACAGGTCCAATGGCACTATGCAACTATGAAATAATTTTCACATTATAAGATGGCCGCCAATGTTTTACACTATTCCATGTGATGTAAACATGTGCACGAGTGGGTGTTGCTTAAATGGCAGCAATGGGAATCACAAGACGAGCGTGACCAAGCCGTAATGGCGAAACGCGTCGTGAAACTTTTTTCATCTGCTGAATAAAATCTTGAACACTGCAGCTCTGGGTGTCCCGTTTCTTCATCAAAATCTTGGTGTTTCCTGAAGTGAATTTACTCAGCCAGCTGGTGGCTGTAACGGGACCGCCCGCGCCAGCTCCTCTCCTGACCAGCGGTGGTGGAGAAAAATATATATATATATATATATATATAAATATATATATATATATAAATATATATATATATATATATATATATATATATATATATATATATATATATATATATATATATATATATATATATATATCTCCACAACTTTTCCCACGAGGGAAAAAAACGGGTCGCACAACCAGTTGGAGTTTAACACAATCTCCTTTTATTCTCTTTATTATAGGTGCACATATAATTCCTCCGATTGGTTTAACCCATTTGGGTGCAGGGTCCTCAGGTTAATAATGAATCTCGATTCAGCTTGCCTTAATTTTCTTTCTCGATCACCTCCCCGCTCTCCCTTTAGGATAGTTTGTATGCCATAAAATCTCATTTTTTGCCAGTCTCCCTGGTGAAATTTCACCAGGGAGGAATTATATGTGCACCTATAATAATCAGTGTAATTAAGGAACTGATAATGAACATTGAGCATTGAACTGTAATGACTTTGGATAAGTGTGCCTATTTGAAGGCAGAAAAACAGCACACATATAAGCCTATTGGAAGGCACTGAGAGACTATCACAGAATAGAAGAAAGGATCATTGATAAAAGCAAAACAATAATCGATTAATTTAATTTTATTTGGTGCACTAATATGTTTGAATTTTGTAAAAACAACAATGAAAACTACAAAGACCAGAATCCTTGGTTAACATGTGACAGGAAATGACTTAACACTAAAAAAAGAATGTTTATAAATGAACATGGGTGGGGCAAACCCGGTGATCGTGAGCAAGGAGGCGACACACCGAAACGCGTAGATCAAATGCGCTATTTTGCCCTGTGAATTTTGAGAATAAAAGGAGATTGCTGTTAAACTCCAACTGGTTGTGCGACCCGTTTTTTTCCCTCGAGGGAAAATTTGTGGAGATATTGAGCGGCGTTGGTTCAGCCGCAGGACAACGCACATGCACGAGCGCTGCACGAATCCCGAGGGGGAACCATTGTGGAGGTGATATATGTGTGTGTGTGGAACTACCTCCAAGTGCACATCAGAGCCTCCTCCTCTTTTCTTGAGTTGCACAAAACATTGAAGGACTATCTCTCTCTCTTTCTCTCTCTATAAATATAAATAAATAGATATATAAATAAATAAATTATATATATATATGTGTGTGTATATACATATCTGTAAATATATATATATGTGTAAACAAATATATATATATAACTATAACTACCTACTGGCGACCGCCAGTAGGATATATATATATATATATATATATATATATATATATATATATATATATATATATTACCTACTGGCGGTCGCCAGTAGGTAGTTATAGTTAGGATTTTTTTCAATGCAAAATCTCAAAATTCTATTTGGAATAACTTTGGCGCCGGTTGACGAATCTGCCTGAAAATTTCCTCAAATTTGCCTCATGGAGCTCTGGTCCTTCCTTAAAAGTTTGGCGGGGATTTGTCAAGCGGGGGCTGAGATAAAAGGGGGGTCCCAAAACGTGTTTTCCCCATGTTAATTTCCATAGGGCGGTCAAACTCACTTTTAGCCCGAACGGCTGAATGGATTTCCATCAAGCTTGGCAAAATTGTAGGGACTGGTAGCCTGATGTGCCTTTGCTATGTCTCAAGATATGTGCTCCAGTGGTTTTTGAGTAATTTAGGTTAAAAAAAACATATATATCTATGGCAGCGCCCCGGTACGCGCACCGGGGAGCGCAACGGGCCTGCTACGCGACTTGCGCACGGAAAGCTGATTGGCTCTCGGGTGTCTGTAAACATTCCAAACAGTCCGGAGCGGCCGCCATCTTGTGTCTCGGTAAAATCGAGACACAAGAGGTGGCAAAAACAAAGGGGGAAATGACCATAAGGGGGCAGAGTAGACCCCCCCTGACCCCCTAGGTTTGATGTGGGGGCTATAAAAGGGCCCGGCGGGGCAAAAAAAAAATGTTTTTTCTTCGATTTGCGCGGGGGGAGCACCCGGTACCCACACCGGGGAGCGCACCGGGGATCCTACATGGGGAAAAAAGAATGACAGACTTTAAAAAAAATGAAGCCTTTTTTTATAAATTGGAGGTAGTTCTAAAAAGAACTGTTTTTTTATTCTTTTTGTTGTTTTATATTTTTTTTATTGTTTTTTTGAATTTTTTTTACTTTTTTTGGCTTTTATGAACAGTTTCAATTTTTTTTTTGTATTTTATTATAGGGAAAAACAAAAAACAGGGATTTGGAAACGGCTCAACTGAAACAAAAAAAAAACAGGAAAAATTAAGGCTTCTTTGTGCATTTGTGGTTATCACCAGCAAGCATGAATGAGTGTAATGCTCTGCTCACCATAAGTGATTAATTTCCACAATGAACACAAACAATTTTGTATCCCCCAAACTTTGGTTGGATACTTGAAATCAACTGACTTGAGTCTGGACCCGATGGAATGGGTTCTTTGGTTGTTGAGGTTGTGCCAGATGATTGGGGTAGGTTTTTGCAGAGTTCTCTCATCTCTGCTGCTGAAAAGTTAATAGGGTGCAAACGCTGCATATGCCGAATCATTGTATGATTCCAAAGGAATAATTTTTTGTAGGGTTCCCCCTGGATAACACAGCACCACAGATGAGACAGGTCACCTTTGCAGCGTTTACTTTTTTTAAACCAGTTGGGATTTTAAAAAACTCCCACATGAAGTGCTCCTTAGGTTTGTATGGTGGAGTGTTTTCTTGCAGGAACTGCCCTGTCACTTCCTCCTTTTCCTCTCCTCCTCCTCTTCTTCTTGACCACCAATGAGATGTTCTGGTGGTCCTTGTGGTGGTGGTGGTGGTGGTGGTGGTGGTGGTGGTGGGGCAGATGATCCAGCTGCTGCTGCTACTGTAGCCATTTCTGAGTAGAAATAGGTTGTAATAGCTCTAGAAACAGGTTTTCCTCACTCAAAGTACAAAGTGAGAATGAGGAAAAAAGGTGGGGGCTTTCATTATTTAGGAAAAAAACTGTTCTGAACTAATGAAAAGTGTTATTTTCAGGTCACAAGACCAGGGGTTCATCATTATGAAACCAAAACTGTTATGAACCAATGAAAAGTGTTATTTTCAGGTCACATGACCCGACGCGCTTACGCTACGCGCCCCGGGGCGCTTACGTAGCGCGTTCGTATGCACGTGGGTGCTTCGGGCACGCTTACGCCGTGCGTATCACGCGGACGCGGCTACTCGATACGTCATGATGATGCTTTCGTTCGCGCCAATAGCGCTAACGGGACACTCACAGGTACGCGCCCCGGGGCGCGCGGCAAAATTGCGCTGACCGGGGCGCTCCCCGGTACGCGCCCCGGGAGCTCACCAGGGCAAAAAAAATAAACAAAAATAATAAAATAGTATTATATAAATATACAATATAGTATTCATTATAAAACATATTACATTTCATAGGTTTGAGGTCCTATATATAGTTAGGAATTAGCATTTAAAAAACCTATACCTATGAAATTCACTGAAAAAACCATAGGTTTCACACCAGTTATAGTTAGGAATTAGCATTTAAAAAATCTATTAAATTCACTGAAAAAACCATAGGTTTCACACCAGTTATAGTTAGCTGGAAATTTTACTGGCATAAAACCATTGAAATTCCCACGTTATAGTTAGTTGGACTCACTATAACTTGCGCGCCTGCAATGCACTGCTGATGACGTCACATATTACATCACTCATGACATGGTCAGTGACATCACTCATGACATCACTGATGACACCATCCTTGTGACAGAGTGACAGACCTCCTTTCAGTGTAATGTAACCCTTGAAACACATATTCAAAAATAGAAACTAAAATTTTCAAAAAAATAGAGATACCCATACCAGTTACAACAACCAATTCAGTAATACCACCATCTATATACACATCCACTCATTCACCAACAGTTCTATATAGTCACTCATACATATACTCACTCATCATATGTAGTGATACACCTATACATCCTGTTACACACCGACAGTCATCCAAAATTTACTCACACACTTACTCACACATGCAAATAAACTATTGAACATCCATTTATTTGCATATACAGCTATACACACACTAGCACATTACTTTTAAGGAAACTTACACATACTTACTCTCTTAAACAATCACTTATAGAAACACATACTTATTTAAACAGGAACTCTTTCAATCTCTCACTCTCACATATACTCACTTATGTACATCAATACTCACATATACTAGATTAAAACATATGAAGTTACTCATAAAGACACTAGTGAGGCAGGCATTCACTCATTAACACACACATATACACACTCATCCACCCATACAGTCCTGCACATATGCTGTCTTCAAAACACATACAAACAGTGAGTCAGTCACCAACCCATGCAGCCACTTATACACAAAGTGAAACACTGATACATATATTTAAATATTTAAAAATTACTCGCTAATATATGTATTCACTAAGATACACTTTATAAGCCAGTTAACCAATCAATATTTTATTAAAAAAACATCCATTTACACACTTATTTAAACATTTATTCGTCCATCGACCTTTACAAATACATATATAAAACATATTTATTTTTCAGAAAGACACACATTCACTGGATGGTGTCATCAGTGATGTCATGAGTGATGTCACTGACCATGTCATGAGTGATGTAATATGTGACATCATCAGCAGTGCATCGCAGGCGCGCAAGTTATAGTGAGTCCAACTAATTATAACCTGGGAATTTCAATGGTTTTATGTCAGTAAAATTTCCAGCTAACTATAACTGGTGTGAAACCAAACGTGGAGCACAGACCCAGGTTGGTGCCAAGAGTTCTTATTTATTCAGCTTTTACTTTCTCGGCCATTACGCGTTTCGGTACCTGACATACCTTGATATATATATATATATATATATATATATATATATATATATATATATATATATATATATATATATATATATATATATATACTAGCAGCCCGTCCCGACGTTGTCCGGGGCAGAAAAGTAAATTGTGTAATCTTGTTACTGAAGAAATATAGAATCATAGTAATATTTCGTGGTAAACGGAGGTAATGGTAATCGTGTTTCCTTGTTTGTCCTTGCCCCCCCCTGTGAGAATGTTGTTGCTTGTGACAACTAGCCCTGGGCGGAGTTGGCGGAGTGGGGCTTCGCGGAGCTACGCGAAGTGGGCGAGAAACTACGCCCACCTCCGCACTCCGCGTAGCCCCACTCCGCAAAACCACTGGCCGCCAGCCCCGCCACCCGCCTCCCTCCCGCCCTCCCTAAATACTTTCAAATAAAGGAATGAAATAATTTAAAAAGCACTTACCTTGCCGCCGCTGCCCGCCGCATCCCCGGGGCTCGCTATCTTCCGTCTTCTTTAGTAATGCGCATGCGCGGGCGGCCGCGCATGCGCTTTTTCTCGTGAAAATGCGCATGCCCGGCCGCCCGCGCATGCGCATTACTGAAGAAGACGGAAGACGGAAGATAACGAGCCCCGGGGACGCGGCGGGCAGCGGCGGCAAGGTAAGTGCTTTTTAAATTATTGCATTCCTTTATTTGAAAGTATTTAGGGAGGGCGGGAGGGAGGCGGGTGGCGGCCAGCTACGCTCCGTCTGCGGAGCGTGCTTAGTGCCGCCTGGCTCCGCCAGCTCTGCAAAATGCGGAGTAGGTGGCACTACGCACACTCCGTGCACGGAGCATAGCTGGCCGCCCACCCCTAGTGACAACACAAAATTTTATTTAGTCCTTGGTGATGTTGCCGAGTGAAATTCTTGCTTGTGAAAGTGGCTTATCTTGTTTACAGTGCAGAACACTGTGATAAAGTGCCAGCTTGCAAAGAGCTGTTTATTTGTTTGTTAGGACGTTTTTAAGCACTGAACTCAACTTTTATCCTTAGCACCGCAATTACTGGGAGGGTTACAGTGGTAACACACATAGCGGCGAGTGAATCCCTTGCTGTTTCTGCAGCTTCTGAACGCAAGTACTGTGATTGTTATAGTGGTGAACGCTGACTGGCTTAAGCCCTAAAACGTGGGAAAGCCTGCCTTTTTTAATTTATCTCATCTCCGTGTGACAATGTTTTCAGCTTCAGAATGCAAGAATGCTGACCCGCTTAAGCCCTAAAACGCCGTGTAATGTGAAAGGCGTTGTTATCTACTGTGTGAAAGCCGCGCCTCTTTTGATTGAGGTCATTCCCCTGTGACAAAGCGGGAGCTTGACTAATGGTGAAAACGTTTTGAAAAGATTCCTCGCAAGCCCTGCATGTGTTTGGAGAGTTATGTGGCGTGATTGGTCGGCTGTGAAAGCTGTGCCCATGTGTGTATGCGAGGCCCCGAGCGCGCGAATGTTGCTTGCAAGCCGCACCCCGAACATGATGTTGCGGTACAAAAGGGGGTGGGGGTGGTGATGGATGGAGCATCTGAATCAATCAAACACTCATACCCAGTCAAAAGATCTGGGTTTAATCCGTGCCCCATTCTTTAGCCCACTCTGCCACCCCAGTTCAGACATGGCTATATGCAAATCAGTCTGACCCTGTGCCTCATGGGAACAGTCCAGCCCGAACTGCCAAGCCATGTCTTCCCTGGACCGGAAACAAGCTTCCGAGGACCGGTTTCTGGCATTCCAGCCGTCTTCAGCCCGGCTTGCTTGAATCCAGTGGCAAAAAGAGCAAGGGACTCATGTCTGAGCATGCCCTGCCACACTTTTGGCGGCCAAAAGCGGTACAAAAGGGGGTGGTGATGGACGGAGCATCTGAATCAATCAAACACTCACACCCAGTCAAAAGATCTGGGTTTAATCCATCACCGTTCTTTAGCCCACTCTGCCACCCCAGTTCAGACATGGCTATATGCAAATCAGTCTGACGCTGTGCCTCATGGGAACAGTCCAGCCCGAACTGCCAAGCCATGTCTTCCCTGGACCGGAAACAAGCTTCTGAGTACCGGTTTCTGGCATTCCAGCCGTCTTCTGCCTGGCTTGCTTGAATCCAGTGGCAAAGTGAGCAGAGACTCATGTCTGAGCATGCCCAGCCACACTTATGGCGGCAAAAAGCGGTACCAAAGGGGGTGGTGATGGACGGAGCATCTAAATCAATCAAACACTCACACCCAGTCAAAATATCTGGGTTTAATCCATCACCGTCTTTAACCCACTCTGCCACCCCAGTTCAGAAATGGCTATATGCAAATCAGTCTGACCCTGTGCCTCATGGGAACACTCCAGCACGAACTGCAAAGCCATGTCTTCCCTGGACCAGAAACAAGCTTCCGAGGAGCGGTTTCTGGCATTCCAGCCGTCTTCAGCCCGGCTTGCTTGAATCCAGTGGCAAAGTGAGAAAGGAACTCACGTCTGAGTATATATATATATATATATATATATATATATATATATATATATATATATATATATCAATGACCTAATTAACTACTGGCAATTGTCAGTAGGTAGGCCGAGTTAGAACCTAGTTTTCATATGAAAGCCTCTTTTGGTTTGCTCATAACATTGACCCGTTTGATGAATACTCGCATGAAAGTTTTGGAGTGATCTGTCAAGTGGGGGGTGAGAAAAAGGAGGGGTCAAAAAATGTACACATCCTATGCAATTTCCCTTAGTAATTTTGAGCAGGACTATAGCTCAAATCACTGGACAGATGTACACCAAATTTAGCAGAGTGGTACCTCTTGGCCCAGAAAGAGCCCTTTTTAGT
The DNA here is from genome assembly GCF_964263255.1 of Lissotriton vulgaris. Classification (NCBI taxonomy): domain Eukaryota; kingdom Metazoa; phylum Chordata; class Amphibia; order Caudata; family Salamandridae; genus Lissotriton; species Lissotriton vulgaris. The sequence continues at coordinate 1,011,923,243 of NC_141699.1, read as the reverse complement.
GATTTGGTGTAAATCCATTCAGAAGTTGCAAAGTTATTAAAGGGAAATGAAAATTGTAAATTATGGCTGAGACCGTCTGCGGATCCCCCTCGGAGGATCCAAGAAGTCACGGGCAACTAGCAATGTCGTGATTGGCTGACCACAACCTGACCCAGAGGTTGCGGCTGCCATTTTAGGAATCATGGAACGGTCCTGCGGTCTTAAAACATGTTCTGCAAAAAGACTAAAGGGGTGAAAGTAGAGGTTCCCTGGCCCCATGGGTGTGTTAGAGGAGTGTCGGAGAGACCTAAGTTGGGTATGAAATTGAGTTATATCAAATTTTTTTCTCCTGCAGGAATCCGTTGATCCCCGCAAGGCTCAGCGTGGACCCCAATGTAAACCTGCGAGGGATCAGCAAACTTGATGCACTTTGAAAAAAAACACTTTCAGACACTCGCACAGGTACTCTCAGCCCATTTACAGACCCGCATGGGCGGTAAGGCACCCACTCACAGACCTATGCAGACCTATGCAGGCATTCTCAATCACACTGACAGAGCTATGCAGGCCCTCACAGAACCACTCACAGACCCACATAGGCCTTCACATATCCAATCACAGACTTACGCAGGCATTGACACACCCACTGACAAACCCATGCAGGAACTCACAGACCCACACATAACCCACATAGCAACTCAAATACCCACTCACAGACCCCCACAGGCACTCAAGCTGCCACTCACAAATCCACACTGACACTCACACACCCACTGACAGATCCAAACAGACTCCTACTCACAGACCCACTCAGGCACTCATTCACCCACTCACAGACCGACACTGAAACTCACACGCCCATTCACAGATCCACACAGGCTCTCGCACAGCCACTCACACACTCACACATGCACTCACCTACTCACAGATACACATAGACACTCACACAACCATTCAAAGACCCACTCAGGCCCTCACACACCCAGTGACATGCCCACACAGGAACTCACACACCCATTTGCGGACCCACTCACACACTCACAAACTCACTCACAGATCCCATTCAGGCACTCAAACACCAATTCACAGATCCACACAGGCACTCACACAGCCACTCACAGACTCATGCAGGCACTCCCACACTTATTCACAGACCCACTCAGGCATTCACACACCCTGTGAAATACCCACACAGGAACTCACACACCCATTCACAGACCCACTCACATATTCATAAACCCACTCACAGACCCAAACAGACACTCAAACACCCACTCACAGACCCACTTACATTCCCACTCACAGATCTACATATACTAACAGAGCCATTGACAGACCTACACAGACAGTCACACCACCTCTCACAGACCCACTCATACACTCAGACACCCATTCACACACCCACTAACAGACCCACTCAGGCATTCACACACTCAGTGATATACCCACACAGGAACTCAGATAGCAACTCACAGACTCTAACAGACACTTACATGCCTATTCACAGACCCACTCAGGCATTCACAGACCTTGTGAAATATCCACATAGAAACTCACACACTCATTCACAGACCCACTCACAAACCCACTCACAGATCCACACAGACACTCACAGACCCAATTATACACTCATACACCCATTGGCAGACCCACTCACACCATTGTCCAGTTTTGATGTCCAGTTTTAAAAGTGGATGAGAGTAATTGATTTGAATTTGTGCGTTTTTATGATTAAACCACAGAGTGACATGGTGTCCTACCATAGATGTTAGTACATGAAAGAGAGAAAGTATACGAGGTAATTTGTTAATGGTGTGCGCACAATATGTGTGATTTCATACAATGTTATTCATGCAGAATTTAAAATAGTTTTTTTTATGTCTGTACTAAAACTGACAATGCACATCCATCCCTCTCATGTACATACAATGTAAAAAGCTTTGTGTAATCTGGAATACCTAACACTGGTGCTGAACAAAGGGCTTGTCGTAACTGTCGGAAAGCATTCTCACATTCATCTGTCCAGGGGAGGGGTACTGGAGTATCTTTGGTCAATAGTGCTAACAAAGGTTTAGCGATGTGTGAAAATCCTAATATCCATTGCCTACAAAAAGAAGTAAGACCCAAAAATGCTTGAACCCCTTTCTGTGTAGTAGGTACTGGTGTGTCTAGTATTGCTTGAATGCGATCTGATGTGAGTGCACGACCCTCCTTAGACAAAAGGTGACCTAAGTAGGTTACCTTTGGTCTACAATATTGCAATTTCTTTCTGGAGACTTTATGGTGGTGCAAAGCAAGGAAAGAAAGCAAAGACAGCATGCATGTCTCACATTGTTCGGGAGTATCAGCTGCTAACAGAATATCATCAACGTACTGAATGAGCGCCACACCCTCGGGTAAAACAAAAGAATCAAGTTGTTTTTTCAAAGCTTGGCTATAAATACTGGGACTCTCAGTATAGCCTTGAGGAACTGTACAAAATCGATACGATTGATTATTCAAAGTGCAACCGAACAAATATCGGCTATCAGGATGAATAGGGATCGAAAAGAAAGCGTTCTTCAAGTCTATAACAGAGAACGTAGTTGCAGTAGGAGGAACTAAAGTAAGAAGTGTTGTGATATCAGAAACCACGGGATATTATGGTACCACTATCTTATTTACCTCCCGTAAATCAATAATGAATCGATAAATCCTGGTATCAGTGTCAAAATTGGGAGAATCGGACTGTTACAAATGTTAAATGGCACTTCCTCTACTACCCCAACTTGAATAAGATCTTGTACAATTCGTGTAAGTGCTTTCTCGCCCTCCTGTGAAATTCGATATTGAGGCAGACGTGGCAACACAGCTCCCTCCTTTACACTAATATGCACTGGTGGAATAACCATCTGACCCACATCTGTATCTGAAGTGGCCCACAGGGTATTATGTAGGGAAGCTAACGCAATATCTTCTTGAACAATACAAACTCTGTCCGTTATTGGGGGATTGTCATTCAAAATCACACGCACTCCTTCAGGGGAACATTGTATTGTGGCTCTGAAATACTTGAGCATATCAAGACCCACAATATTATCTGGTGTGTTCGGGGAAAGCAAAAACGGGCATGGGGCAGTAAACTTATCAACATGAAATGCAAGTGGTTGTGACAATGGGCTAGGGGAAGGAGTTCCATCGAACCCTATTGATGTAATCGTTAAGCCAGACAGGGGAGCCCTTGGAACCAATTGTTTAGACAAATCGCTACGAGTAGCTCCTGTATCAACCAGAAACTGATCAGTAGAACCCAAAACATGTGCTGTGACATAAGGACCCCTCTGATCTACTGGAACTTCAACTGATTCCTTACCCCATCCTACGCGATCCTATGCAAAAGCAGAATCATGTGACCCAGGCTGCGCATAATCAGACATTTGATATTGGTTACGCCTATCAAAAGCATTAGACCCATTTTGTACCAGCACATTAGAATCGAACCTAGCACGATCATTCATAGCGCCTCTAAAACCTGAGTTCCCCGAGCGGTTCCTTATGGATCCTCGGCCACGGACATAGCGCTGTGAGCGCAGCAATGGGCACTCCTCTGCCCAGTGACCACATTTCTTACAAATGGCGCATTGATCAATAGCCAAAGAGTAACGAGCAGAGGAAGAGTTAGAAAATCCTCGTCCGCCTCTATCATTACCTCGAAAAGGTGGACCATAAACCTGAGATAACATGACTTTTGTTTTTAATTCTTTAGATTTCTTTTCCTCGTTAACCTTTGCTTCTAATTCCTGACACTCTTAATATTGAGCCATGGTCAGGAGGGATGCCGGAGAAGACGTAGTCCAAGAGCTTTCGCTGGCTTTCAATCTGCTAGCCACTCCTGGTAATAAATTCGAAACATACTTATCTACAAACAAATGTCGGCCCGTATCGTCCGTTAGCGACTGGCCGCTAAAATCATGAAAAGCTTCCTCAAAACGTGTGAAAAAATCTGAAACTGATTCATCTGTTTTTTGCTTGCAAGATGCTAGAATAGTCCAATCAATCTTTTTAGGGGGGATAATCATTTTCTCTCTATCTCTTTCCATAACGCCCCATATGCTGTGCCATCATCGACTTTACGCATGGTGCGCCACATATCGGGCGGCAATATGAGCCCGAAAAATAAATCGATATCAGCCAGCGTCATGGTACAAGAATTTAAAGCTCCCTCGACTTCTTCATAAAAGGCAGCAGGGTTTTTACGCGGGTCAGGCAATGCAGCTTTAAGCGCCATAACATCTGTTCTATTCCAGGGAGTATTCACACAATTATAAATGAAATACCCTTTAGCATCTACAGAATATTTATCGTCACTAGTACCTGCTCCTTTAGGAGGAATGTATAAAGGCGCGGCCTCTCGCATAGGCTTTGCATGCACTATCGCGTTCTTATCTGTTTCGACAATAGATGATTCTTTCCCGTCGACCGATCCCGCCCGTTCATCTGGTTTAGTTTTCCGTTGCTCCTCTCGTAGCCGAAGCGCATCATTTCGAACTTTAACCAGTCTCCTGATGATATCAGTCACCTGGGAAGCAGGAAAAGAACCTTTACGTAATTGCTTAAAATCAGTTGCCACATCATCAGGCTCAAGAACATTAGACAATTTTCGAAACAATCCAATGACTTCCTCTGCAAAATGCTCAGTAAAATACAACTGCTCTTTATCATGCCACCCCTTAAGAGCTTCTATAATCTCCGAACCGGTACCCGTAAGTGACTTCCGAGCCATGTTCCTAAGTTCAGCCATCCGTTCGACCAAAATCATGGAGCGAGTACTCGGTTTCGTTTGATCAGCATCAGAATCCTCATCGTCGCCGGATGGAGCAGACGGGAGGATATACGGAGGCGGAGGGCGATCTAACAAAGAAAAATCATCTTGCGGTTTATTAAGGACAGGATAAAGAGGTTGTCGAACAGCATATTGGTCAGATATCTGTAACCTACGCTCTTTTTCCTGTCTCTCTTCAACTCTTTTGCTTCTTTCTTTCTTAATTCTTGTGCTTTTTCAAACACATTCTTTCGTTGTTCTTTTTCAATCAGCGCTTGCTCACGTTTCTCACGCTCACATACTTCTTTCACCCACATTCGCACACTTTCAAACATATCTTGTCTAGATTTTCGCTTAAACATAAACTGTTCCACATACTCAATTTTCCGCATGTCAAATGACCCACACTTCGGCCAACATAACTCAGGATCATTTCGCGTGTATTTCCTCCACAACGTGCTGTACATTATAGAAGAAAGACCATATTTCACGTACATTTCCGATGAGGCGTCCCCTCTGGGGGAGCCGGCTCCGATTCCTCAAGTTTTAACCGGTTATTCCCACAAAAGCAGCACATTCTACGAAGTGCGCTAAAAACAGGCATGCCAAAAATAGTGCAGAATATGCAATATTACAATCAAAGTAGCACTTAAAGTATCTGTAATACGTTGTGCCGTTCAAATCAAAATCGTATCATGGAGAAAAATCTCCTCATTACCTGCCTATATATATTGCAACACATATATTTCACATACACATACACATACACATACACATCAGGGACTAGTCCTTCCAAAATTGCCACAGCAAGCGTATCCTAAAACTGCCTTGCCACTCACAGGCTTCCAAAACCCACAGCAAGTACCGTATAATGGTTCTTACCACTCACAGGGTGTCCAATCTCCAACTGCCAAGTTCTAAATTTGACCAAATGGCCACTGCACGGCAAGCGAACAGAAGAGATCTCAGTTTAGGACCGGCACCACCTGGATGGTCAGATCGGAAAGAAAGGAAAAAACGCCTTGGATGCCAAGACTCGGGTCTCCTCTGCCATGTGTACGCTTCCGCAGCGATATTCCAATCCTTCGTCATGACCGCTCCTTCGGGCATCTGAGTCGCCGATAAACCCCTCGTGTCGGGCGCCAATTTGTAGTAAGTAAGCCTCAGCTACGCCTACTTGGTGCAAGGGTTCGCCCTTCTCTGCTCAGAGTCCTCGGACTTTAGGAAGAAGTTGACAATGAAATTGGAAATACAAAAACAAAATTTATTAAACCTTTAAAGGTGGTACTACAGCCCACACAACACCCTACGGTATTGTATTGAGTAGCACAAGAACTGAAGCACATGGCCCCTTTTATACACAATGAGGGGGCTCAAGAAAAGGCGGTACAAAAGACAAGAGCAGATTTATGACCATATAAGGACATTTTAGAAGGCACAATCGATAGATGTGCGGAGCTAACAGTCTCTGAACACATTCCTGTCTGGAACCAATTAAGTAACGGTCACTGATCCTACTGCGCATGTCTGGACATGTTGGAAGCGGAGACTACTAAAAATAGCCTGTTGCCGGGCAGACTCCAGGAGTAATGAACAAGGAGGTAGGACCAAGCGCATGGCAAGCACATGGCAATGTATGGCATACAAAATGGCCGCTACAAATTCAAGATGGAGTCGGCACATTTGTTAGGATAATGGTTAAACGAAACATGCCTTCTGCTAATGCTTAACCTAATCACCGTTGATTTACAACAATACTGCACGTAAGGGATGAGTGGTAACCATGGTTATAACAGTACTAGTGGATTTGTGATGCAATGACAAGGGATGATCAAATAAAGAAAAATGAGTGTGTAAATCAGGGATAATATGTCCAATACTCAATGTAGAAATTACTGCCTGATTAGGTGATGACGTGTAAAGAAAGAGGAGAGAATGAACAAAAGAACTCTGTTAAAGTCACGTGAAGGACAATAGGATTTGGTAAAAAGAATATCCTAATGTACAGAATATCAGCGAGAAAAGAAATAAACAGAAGAAGAATGCATACATTTCCATATAGTAGCGGACAAAGGTAATCTGTTTTAAAATCTTTAACCACAGATCCGCGCTCACTAGAGCACCGCCATGGGTGGGAGCTCCGTTAGGAGGATATAGCATTAATCAGGACTATACAGGAAAAAAGATTAAGGTCTGGAGACCCATTTGTGTATAATATTGACTATTGAAAAGAAAAAGAACAAGTCTAATAGGACACACAGCATATTGAGAATTTAAATAATTCTATAGCTTCAATAAGTTAAAACATTTTGCTTCAAATTTAGCAGAAAAAAAATCAATTTATAAAATTTTACGGTCACAATTATAAATAACATATAATAAATATGTCTCTTTTAAAACGTTAAATATAACAAACACATCCCAGATCATGAGGTACCTATCAATAAAATAGACGTAGATACAGATATAAATATAAGTACTATTTGATAAATAGCATCAATGATAAATAAACAAATACTTTGTGCAGTAATCATCTATCCTATGTGTAGATGCTAATTTTGTTTGAAGCATAACTATATAGTAGACAGCCTCTGATGGAAGAAACTTGAAAATAGTTATGTAAGGGACATTAGCTATAACCATATCTGTAACAAAGAGGAATATCTCTACAATACCTACTTTCCAACTGTAGGTGATTTAAAATATTTTAATAACTTCAATAAACTAAGATATTTTGTTTCAAATATAACTGATGAAGTACAATTTTAAGGTCTTATGAGTCATGACTGTAAATAACATACAATAAATATAACTCTATTAAAACTGTAAATATCTTAGGCATATTTCATATCATAAGGAACATTTTAATATTATAGGTGTAGATGAAGTTATAAAAATATAATTTGAAAATAACAATAATGAAAACATGAATAAATAATACAACCAATACTCATCTGTCATTTGTGTAGATGCTATTTTTTTTAAAGCATTAAGACCATAGATTAGTCATTCTCTAATGTGAGGAACTTGAAAAATAGCCATTTAGAAGACATAAGCTAGAACTATATCAACAATAAAAGGAGTATATCGCTAAGGCCTACTCTCCATCTGAAGCAGATTTTAAGGGAGAGCGAGATTTATCTCTATGTTGATCTTGAGTAAAAGTAGATACTGTTTGTAAGGCAGAGGTTTTGTCTTCATGCGTGTAAACTGTTTGTTCAATATCTCTACCAAGATGGCATGGCTCGCTGACGTTATGACGTCTGTTATCTGTCAACTGTTGAGAAAATGTAGTATTTCGAGAAGTCTGGTATTCAGAAGTGTGTTGCATGTCCATATCCTGCATTTTCATTTCATCCAGAAAGTGCTGCAAATCCTCTGGGTTGTAAAAGTCTTTTGAATCATCATTTTTGGTGATCCGAAAATGAGCTGGGTCAAACAAACCATATTTGATGTCCATTTTACGCAGTTGAGGCCTCATAGATATGAATACTTTTACCTCATCTTATACCTCATCTTAGGATCATCCCCCTCTGCCTGGGACGACTCATGGTGGCCACCGGCCCTGGGTACAGCACCCATACCTACAGATCACGCACGTAACCTGGGCTTCATCCTAGACTCCTCCCTCTCGATGACCAGGCAAGTCAACGCCGTCTCATCTTCATGCTTCAACATCTTACGCATGCTCAAAAAAATATTCCGTTGGATCCCCACCAAAACAAGAAAGACAGTCACCCACGCACTGGTCACTAGTCGACTGGATTATGGAAATATCCTTTACGCCGGAACCACAGCCAAACTACAGAGAAAACTCCAACGCATCCAAAACGCTTCAGCCAGACTCGTACTGGACATCCCCCGTCATGCTCACATTTCCTGTCACCTGAAAGACCTCCACTGGCTTCCCGTAAACAAGAGAATCACATTCCGTCTCCTCACCTACGCACACAAAGCCCTCTACGACCTAGGACCAGAATGCCTCAACACACGACTATCCTTCTACACACCCACCCGCCAACTACGATCATCCAATCAAGCCCTCGCCGCAATTCCGCGCATCCATAGATCCACCATGGGAGGAAGATCCTTCTCCTACTTAGCGGCCAAGACTTGGAATTCTCTCCCCACTCACCTCCGTCTTACACAGAACCACCTCTCCTTCAGAAAACAGCTAAAAACCTGGCTTTTCGATAAGTAATGCACTGATCATTCCCTCAAGCGCCTTGAGACCCTCTGGGTGAGTAGTGCTCTATACAAATTCCCGAACTTGAACTTGAACTTCTTTCATTCGTTTCTCTACAGAAGTCAGATGCCATTCGGATTCCATGACCATGAACCTTGCGTGTGCGCCGCCATTAATAATTGTCTCACTTGTTCATGTGTCAAGAAGCAAGCAATGAGGGGTATTGGAAGAGTATCCAAGTCTTTCCATGGAGAGCCGATACGGTGCAAACGTTGAATTTCAAGCAATGGGTCGAGGTGAATACCAACCAATTTGGGAACAATATCACACACGAATGCTCTGGTATTCTGACCTTCAAATTTCTCTGGAAAACTGAAGAAACTATTATTAGCTCTTCTGTTACAATCTTCCAGGTCAACCAGTTTACTGCGGAGGAGTAATAATTATTAATCTCTGTTTTGCACTGAATCAAGCCTAGTTTCTACTACTGTCAAACGTTTGTCCAGCCCTTCTGTTTTAGTATGAAATTGTACGATGTCGGCTTTAATTGACGTGGCCTCTGTTGCAAGAAAAGAGATGTTAGTGTCCATATCTGTCAAACAGCAGCTGATTGTCAAAATTTCTTGTAAAATGTGATCTATAGTTTCCCCTGATATTGTGGTTGGGGCAGCCTGAAACGGACAAGATGATCGTAAGGCTGAGCCCTTCGTAGACATACTGCGTGATTGTTTAAGTATGTTGGCAAAGAGTAGTTGCTTAAAAGATTTGTATTGTTTTTATTTTAGGCATTTGTGTAATGTCTTGTGTATTTAAATATAGTATGAACAATAGTAACTCAAATCTATTGTCTGAAATAGAGCAGTTCTTGTACTTATTTAAGTTGTTACTGAGTGTTAAGGAGACACTCTCTTACTGACTCTGCTTGAGGTAAACTACAAGGTGATCTCTATAGACGTATATGGCGGGAATCCAGGGTCAAGTAAGGACCATTATCTTTCAAGTATACCTAACCACAGCAGATCCTATTTGATTTGAGACCACCTTTTCAGCTGACACTATTCTTTACGAAGCATCATTCAAAGTTCCATAAACCGGCACTAACCAAAAAATTTAGCTTTTAAGACTTTGCCACTCTCCTCAATTATAGTCTAAATAACTTCTCACATTAGTGGCATCAGCAGTGCGGAAATCATAGATTAGGTTGTCACATTCCAGATAGGGATATCGTGTAGAAACAGGTATAACAATTCTTTACCTCAGAATGTTGTTTGCAAGGTTTCATATATAGAGGTATAAAGGAAGTAGAAACAGTACATATTTTTAAATTAATTTATGCAGTTCTTCAATAGTAGTGCGCATAACATCGGGAGACCCTCATGGAGGCTCAATATAAAATTGGCAAGATACACGGGACCCAAGGCTCATAGTGGGTCACAGGGCCTAATGGTTTCTTTGCACCTCAGAGTCTCTCAATAACATTGGCAGAATAGGGTCCGAAAAAATTCATTGTAAATCAAGACCTAGACCAGCCTTAATCAAATTAATCTCCTCATTAAGTGCCGGGAGAATTGTTCTGAATTAACAATGACCAGGGGTTCTGACCACCGAATCCTTATCTCTGAAGTATAATATGAAGAATGCCACAAAACAACCTCTGCAATATGAGGAGTGCTGATCTAACTTGTCACATGCCAAGAATGAATATCATTCAAAATCGCTTAAAATGACTTTCTCTTTCAAAATATTGTGCGCAATGCCTCAATTTATAGAAGGTTTACTTTTCCTTTTTAGAGATTTCACATTAATTCATTGAGGCGTTGTAATTGACCACCATTTTGGAGGAACCGGAGCTGAAGAGGACGTCGGGGCATATTACCAAGCAATAGCGATAATTATCGCTATTGCTTGGTTAGAGACAAAAATCTACCGCTGAGCTGCGGCGATTTTTACCGCAAATAAACCTTGGTATTACCAAGGTTTATCGCAAATGCGATAAAAAATCGCCGCAATGCATGAATATTGCTGAAAAGTCAGCGATATTCATGCATTAACGAGCTAATGCTCTTAGCCATGTTATCCAACTCCCATTGGATAACATGGCTAGGAACTGCTCAGGGCAGGTGTTAGCTTTTGGAGATATATATTTAACAAAGTTAGAGAGCAAAGGGATTTTGTCCACTTAGGTGGATGGAAGGGTACTCCCGATCCCCTGGTTAGGTAACTATATAACAAAATAAGGAGTACCACCAAAGACAAGGCTAGACAGCCAATATTGGTGGAATGAGACACTAATGTAAAAAAAGAAGAAGTCCTTCTTTGTTTTTAAGGAACCCCTCACTCACCGACCTGGTCGGTGACATGCTTCATCATCGGGGCAGCTTTTGGAGATATTCACGCTTAGCACGAATATCTCCAAAAGTTGGTAATAGAAGATAGCGATGTTAGCGACTGTTTTCAGTTGCTAACATCTTGGCACGCCCACTTTGCATGTCATTAGTGGGCCCAAGATGGTCGCTATCTCCTACTAGCTGTCGCTAACTTGTGTTAGCGACAGCTAGGTAATAGGGAGATAATTTTATCTCCGCTTTCTTGGCTTTTAAAGCCAAAAAAGCGTAGATAAACCCCCTTGATAATATGCCCCGTCTTCTCTTCACAATCGCTATATGCGATATCAGGGAATGGTCTTGAAAGCGACGAGCGGAGCACACAGAGTACGCGAGGTCCATGGCTTTTGTTGCGTCACAAGGCCCAATTAACATCCGTCACCTCAGAAGTTCTTCAGCTGAGAATGAACTCGAAAAGAGGATTGATCATAGCCACAGTGCATGGCTCTCCGAAAAACATTGTCGTAACAGTCAAGGCCGTACTGGGAAGAACTCCGCCTCCATTTAGAGTGCGTCCCGAAGCGGAGCTCTACACTCAGGTGGCCATCTTCCTTCGTGGCCAGAATACGCCCCCCACAATCTCTTCTTCATCACTTTTATGTAACCTGCCCCCAGTTTGTTTCGTTTATTTTTTATTAAGCTTGTCTTAAAAGGGAAACAGGTCCACTGGTCATAGAAGGTGCGGCCACGGACTTTATGAGGACTTAGCACACAATCTAGTGTTGCATGTTTTGAATTTTGGGGCTAAATAAATTTACAAGCGCCTTTTAAGTGGTGCTAAATGTCAAAGTGCAGTCAAACAATATACATAAAACACTCAAGCTTTCGCTTAGACCCACCTCCTTACAATGTGAATCCAAATATCAGTAAATAGTTGCCTTCAAGTAGTAGCAAGTAAAAGCACATCATAAAAATTGCAAAGAATGGGTGCAAAATGAAGGGATAGCCTGCTCAGGAAACCTGGCATAAATATTCATTTTCACCGGGGATTTTCAGTGCGCCTAAGTAATTTAACAAATTAAATATAAACGAGGCTCTTGGTATTCAATTGCAGCTCACCCTTTCCTGGCATGTACTTGTTTGACAAAGTTTATCTATGCGGTGGCTGCCCATTGACATAGACAGAGATGTGCTCTGTCGCCTGTAGTAAAAATCGCTAGCATAAAAAATGTAATTGCCACCATAAACCCTGGTGGTGGAGCATCCGAAACTTGGCATAGAAACAAAAGAACATGAAGTGCAACTAAAATTGGCACCCCAGGACTCATTTGTGGGAATGTGAAAAACATGTGTCTTCAAAGCCCTGGGGAACTACTATAAAAACACCGAAGCAAAAAAGCAACACAAAGAACAGTATATTCTTTATGATGCAATGCTTACTTTTAATACCAGCAAAGCTCAATTCTTTCAAATGTAAGTGAAAGGTTTGCCTTGTTTTCTGATTTAAATTCTGAGCAGGGACGGAGGGCCGTATGCCAATCGTTTTATGTTATGTTAATTTGTTGTGTTGTGGTATTTGGTATTTGCATGGCACACTTCTGCCATTCATGTGGCTTGCTGAGCTGTTTGGGCAGATGTTCGAAACATTTTGCAATTGGAAACACTCCGATTCGGTGTTGGTGGCTGTACAAAAATAATTTCATATTTATTAAACCTAATTTAAAAGTCGTAAAATGTTACTGCTGATCAAAATGGGTTTACAAATGGATGCTGATTCAGATTGCGCGTTATGAGCGTCCCTTCAAAATACCTCAGGCATATTTACAAGGGAATATGGCCACCAGCAAGTCACTTTTAGTGACGTTCTGTGGCTATATGTCCTTCTCAATATTTACGCAGCGGTGTTAGGCCACTTTTTGTGGCTTAATGCCACCTTGTAAATAAGGCCCCTTTACACGCATCACTTGGCATGAAAGGGGCGCGCATTGGGTGTTGCTGTGGGCATTCCACCGCAACACCCACTGTTGTTGACGCTGCCCCAGGTTTACAAGGAGGTGTAAATTTGAGGCAGCGCCAAAAACTAACGCTATGCAAAAGCAGGCATTGGAATGGCAAAACTGGAAGATATACTTTTATTTCTCCTTGTTTTTTTTCTTTTTTCTTTGTGTGCGGCATTCTGCAGCACACATAGAAAGAGCAAAATGCCATTAATGATTCTTCATGTGCAGGAAGGTGTCCCTTCCAGCATACAAACAATCAATAAGTAATGACAATGTTCTACTTCAGTGTGTGTTGCATTCTGTAGAAGTAACAAATTGCCATAAACCATCATACCCTGCAACACAGGCACCCTTGCACTATGATGGCATTGGTGCTAGACAGCAAAATGTTGCGCCAGCGCTAGGGAAAACACAGGGGTATGCCGTATTTGTGAAAATGTCAGAGCCTTGCGCTGCAAAATTTGGCAGTTTTGCGCTCCCACATTTTCTCGTAAATATGCCCCCTCATCTGTACCAAACATAGCAATGGTGAGTGCTGCAGATCGACACATTTTTGAGTGTTTACCCACCTGTTTTTCATTTTTGGGGGACTCGCATGCTGGTAATATTGAACTAAGCATGGGCGGAAAATCCGTTTCGCTCGCGGATTTTGCGGATTTTCGGTAAATTCGCAATCCGTGAGATTCACGAATCTCCCGCAAAATCCGCAAATCCGCGAGCAGCGGATTTCATGGCTTGCTCGCACTGTTCGCGTGAGTTCGCGGCTTCCCAGTACAACTTCGCGCCCCGCGAATAAGCGCAAAATTGCAGAAATACGATCTTAGCAAAACTGAAACTACTTACCAGGTTCAAAAGTTCAGGCTCATCATTAGTAGCCATTTCCTGTAGTGCTTCCTGAGGGGCCCCTCCAGAGTTCAGTTGCCAGTTGCAACTATTATGTGACCCTGCTCTGAACCTCAGAATAGTTACACATATGCCACAAAGGTCCTGAATTACAGCTAAGGGAGACAAGCAGGAGCCAGGCTGGAGGTTCAAATCCATTAATCAGCCCCTAATTCATTATTGTCAGTTGGGGCAGGGCAGGTGTTGTAACTAATTTTGCAACAATGAAAGCACTTAGCAAGTGCAAAAGATCACTAATCAGGAAGCACTAAGGAAGCAGGTGCCAGCTAAAAAAATATTCTGTGACACATTAATCAGCCCCAAATTAATTCAGGTCACTTGAGGCAGGGAAGGTGTGCTTGCGTTGCCACAATAATGTACACTGACTGGACAACCAGAGGGTGCTGTGATGAAACAGAGGGTGGCATGGGTGGGCCAGAGGGTGGCATGAGTAGTCAGAGAGTGGCAGTGGTGACAGAGAGTGGCAGTGATGAAGAAGAGTGTCCCAAACAGGCTGGACACGTAGAAACAACAAGTTCGCGAAACTTGCGACCCGACAGGTAAGTTCGCGTTTTGCGAAATTGTACAAAACCCTCGCGAACTGGCAGAAACCCACGCGAACACAAAAAAAAAAATCCGCAAATTCACGAGAATTCGCAGATTTTGCGGATTGCGAGTTCGCAAATCCGCAAAATTCGCGAACGCGAGATTCGCAAAATTCGCCCATGCTTATATTGAACTCTGACACTGGGGCACTGCCATGCAGTATGTATGCTGACCCTTTAAGGGGCTTAAAACCTGACTGACATGTTTAACTTTCCTACAAAGGCATGGCAGATGCTGCACTAACACTCCTGTGGCAGGGAAACTCAAATGCCACTTTAGAATTGAAGTATCTATTGTGCTATCCACTACAGTGGCAAATAAATATGACTTCAGGCCTAAACCATGTAGCCTGACTGCAGTGGCATGAGTCCTGCTGCACAGATCTGTTAAAATCATCCATTTGACAGGTTGAAAAACTAGTCCTGGGCAGTAAACTGTGCTCTGCTGACAGTGTTTGTGGACTTTTCCCACTCAGTGCTCCAAGCAGAGCATGGAGTTCAGCAAACCACTCCACCAACAGCACGCGGAGCGGAGTTTGCGGGTGCGGCCGCTCACCTCGACGTCAGCACTCAGCAGCACTGCCTCTGCCAGTGGAGGCTGACTATTTACACTACAATCCCCCAGACCCACCACTGCGGTCACCGTGCAGGAGCTGACAGAGCTTCACCTTTGTTCCTTCCACTTTCTAACAGTGCCCTAGGCTCTCAGTCCCCTACAGCCTCAGAAGAAGGGTCTCACACCACCATTGCGAGGCTGTCTTGCAGGTCGGTGTGCTGCATGCATAGACTTGAATCACGCAAACAAAGCCCCTGTGCTGCACGGACACTGGCTGAGCTTCCAAGGTGGGCAGTGCTCTGTCACTTTCTATTGAAATTCCTGTATTTTCATCCGGTTCAGAGACCGTAAAACGGGAATCGGGGGCTAGAAAACCCTCACAATGGGGAAAGTTTCAGGGCTTGCCAACACATGCACACACATTTGTCACCCAGGCACTGCAGAGGAAACACATATTCAAGGTCACACGGCTACAAATCAGCCAAAGCGGTATTCACTGCCCCATAACATACAAGAAGAAATGCCCCTCAATTTAATAATATATGACTGGCTTACACTGACAACGCATACCAGGATGCATTCACAGTGACAGCCATCCACCTTTCCAGACCCTGGCATGCATACCAGAGAACGTCAAGTGACAGCCCCTTTATTCCTGCATTGAAATGGCTAATAATAATACATATGCCAAAACAGTACTCAAGGAAGTTTAGCAATGGAGGCAATCCGTCATGCTCCTCACCTAGGAGGACAACTTCCGGTTGAAGCCACTGCGCAGCGGAGTGATGAGTCCTGCTTCCCTCGGCTGTTAACCCGCAGGAGGAATTTCAGCTGCCGAGTGCAGGCTATACGGTCAGAGTATGAGAGGATATGAGAACTGCCATCTCCCGATTGTGGTCTCCCTCTAGGAGTTATGGGGAGATGGTCAGGTGGGTTTTTGGCTGTAATGCAGTGCTGAGAGAAACGCTGGGCCAGGTGACATGGAGAAGGTACTGCAAGGATCCAAGCAGCAAGGCTGAAGGCTGCAAACCAACCGCAATGAGACAGGCAGACAGTAGGAATGGGGATAAGGGGGAAAAGCCTGTTTTTTTAATGGGAGGCAAGATGGTGGTCACCTGAGACTGCTGTCCACACGGAGCCAAGAGAGCCAGAGAAAACCAACCCAAGATGCTGTATTAGTAGAAACTTGAGTGAGAAATGAACGCGGAGATCTGCGAGGAAGAACTAAAACCAGCTAGGAGATATTTACATCTACTTGGAACCGTCATCGGACTGGCCATACTACGATACTTGGGCAGAACAATCTCCAAGGCCAACGGAAGCCAGCAGGGGAAGTCTTACCTATTGGGTGAGATCGCGGCAAAGCAGAGCGTGCCAGGTGCTCTGGAACCACTGAATCTGGAGTGATGGGTTCCAAGACGGCTGCGGCGGCAGCCAAGGCTAGAACAGCTAGGCTGGTGCTACGGGGGACGTTGGAATCCGGACATGCCGGAGTGGAGAAGGCTGGAGCTCCGGTAGCACTGGGGTCGCCCACACAGACTCCAAAATGTGTAAGAGGCGGGGCTGTGCAGAAGGGACACTCGGCCGTCCCCATTGTGGCTGATCTGCTACGAGGGTCAGCTGGAAAAACAGTTCCGGGCAAGGAAGGGGAGATCAATGTTGGTCCCAAAGTGAGCATGAACGCCATGAGTGCTGTGGCTGCCGGTGAGGTCTCAAGAGTGATCCAGGCTATACCAGTGGCACGGAGCGAGGCAGAGGATTCTCCTAACCTGGAGATATGTGCTCAGGACGGGGGACCCGCAGATAATGAAGGTATGCCCGGTTCTCCCCCCGTATGTGACTTTGACTTAGATGGGTGTTGGGGGAATAAAGAGCATGATGAGTCTCGGTCTGAACGAAAACATAATGATGGAGAACTTCCCTAGTATCAACAATTCAGCGGACCCACTGGATACAATTGGGGAGCAGGGGGTACATAACATCTACTCCACCTCAGCTACAATTGTCTGGAACAGATCTTGCTATAGCTCACCAATCCCAGTCCCAAACAGCCCTTAAAGCTAGCAAAACCAACATTGGGGATACGGAGCCTGAGAAAGAACCTAGTGACTTTTTTTCCCTATCTGACGGGGGTGAGTGGTCAGATGACCTGTCATCTACTAGGGATGAGAGCTGTAGTGATCAGGGAGAGGATGCTGACTCTAAATTAAAAAACTACTCTAAAGAAAAAGAAAAAAAGACAGGTGGGGAAGGATCTGGGCTGGGACTATACCCCGATGAATCAGCTCACTTTACCCCTTGACCCGCTTAGTTCAGATCATCCTGGATCAACCCCCCCCCCCCAATGCTAGAGGCTATTTTCCAGGCCATCTCAAGGAAGAGACGCGCCAGGATGGGCACAAGGCCCAAGTTGCCTTGCGAAAGGGGCATGGGGTTGTCCGAAAGCTGTAGTGTATTTGGGGAGAGGCTGACTGATTTGGAGTCTAGGATTGTCTCTAATGAATCTGAGCTGGCTTGTATCAAACGCGAGTGGATTTCCATGAGGCACAGTTAGTCGATGTCAAATGGAAGCTAGAGGAAGTTGAGAATCGACAGTGGAGGAATAATCTACGGGTGCTGGGAGTTCCCGAAGGGGTTGAGGGGGGAGATATTCGCTCATATGTGGTGGACTTGCTTCAAGACTCATTGCCAGAACTCACTGACTGGACTTGGGCTTTGGAAGTGCAACGTGCTCACCGTGTCCCTTTTGTTCAGAAACAGCCAGCAAAGGCTGGGGCTATTCCCCGTGCCATCTTGGTGTACTTTGGTAATTTCTTACTACACCAAACAGTTTTTGAGAAAGCAAGACCAGAAGCGAAGAGAACTAGGAATGAGATCTCTTACTTTGTTCGCCCTGATTTTTGTCACTCCACCGTCGAAAGGCGGTGGAGGTTGCACCAGCTTATTAAGCCATTCCAAGATAAAAAAGTGTAGGCTTATCTAAATAATCCACCTCGGCTTAAAGTGATCTGGGGGGGCAAACCAAATTCTTCTTGTCCAAAATTAAGGCTAGAGAATATCTGGACGGTCTGTCTGGCTAGGTACAAGGTAGCACTAGATATTCATAAGGTTTTTTTTTGTGTATTTTGGGTATAATTGGTACATTTGAAATGTAGCTAAAAATACTATGAAATTAAACGCATGTTTAAAGAACAACCGTGTGAGGTGGAATTCTATGAGCAGCATCTACTAAGTATTAGTGGGCGGTCTCAGCATTTGGGCTCTGGCCACGTGTCGCACATTCATCACAAACAGACTCTAGATTGAGACTGAATGCCTCATGAAGGGAGGTGGGGGTGCTGGGGTGGTGGGAGGGGGGAGGGGGTGGGGGAGTGTGGGGGGTAAAAAGCAAAATAAAAAAAGCATTTCCGGAATCAGTAATGAAATGAAGAAGCAGTCAAAAGAGATTAATGAAAGACAGAAGGAGAGCCATGCTGTGGAGGAACATGAGGGCATCAGGTTATTAATAAGAGGATTCCTGGAACTTAGAATTCAATTTCAATGGTGAAGATAACTATTTGTTCATGGAACATGGAGGGTTGAATGATAGGGCTAAGAGGGCTCGCTGTGCTGAAATTATCAGGTTAAACTCTATGGATGTAGTGTGCTTACAGGAGACACACATTCCCTGGGGGGGAAAGCGAATTACTAAGGGTCGGTGGTTATAATACTCTTGCCTGTACAGCTCAGACTTCAAATATTTGTGGAGTGGCCATCCTAGCTAAAACATCATTAGGGTTATCCAAACGCAAGGATCTAGGGAGGTGGGTCATAGTAGAACTTACAACCAGATTTACGGTATGCTCGGTTTACAGGTCAAACCAAGATGACCCTCAAATATTTGAGGACCTCGAAATAGAGCTTGCCACTTGGCAAAATTCCCTAATTTTCTGTGGAGCTCTAAATATTTCTTTAGATGTTGATACTGGGAAGCAAAGGCAGGGTGGATATTCTGGTCAGAAGCCTAGAGTTTACAGGGTTCTAAATTACCTTAAAAATAGCCATGGTCTGGTGGATATCTGGGATTCAAAAAATCCATTCAACCCTGGCTACATGTACTTCTCCTGCTCACACAACAAATATGTCAGGTTTGAGTACTTCTTTGGAACAAGAGATTTGCTAGTACGGCCTGAGATTATGAAACTCCCTAAATTAATATCGGATCACAATCCTCTGATTTTAGGAATTGACTGAACTAATTTTAAAAGCCGTCGGACCAAATGGACATTTGATAGAAAGCTGCTAGTGAATAAAGATTATATAGAATTTATTAAAGATTGTGCACAAAAATATTTCGATATGAATCGCTTCAGTGCGGGCCGGAGCATTGTTTGGGACTCTTTTACGGCCACTCTTAGAGGGGAAACCATCAGCTATACGGCCAGACCTAAGAAGGAGCGGGAAAATAAGAATCAGCAAATATCACAGGAGTTGGCTAGAGCTGAAGAAGAGCATGTTCTGGCAATAATACAGGGACAAGATGGGGTCCACAGTCAACATCAAATAATCACTTTAAAAGCAGAACTAAATAATTGGCTAACACAGAGATTAGCAGAAGAATTTCAATCACATCGGAGTAGCTCATATGGAAACGGTGAGCCGGTAGGTAAGAGGTTAGCCCTACGCACTCAGCAGAAGATCTCTCTTAATGCAATACCCTCTATTAAAATAGATGGACAAGAATATACAGATCTGGAAGATATTATTAAAAGGGTTTCAACGGTATTATCAAATTTTGTAGCTAGATGATATCAAAAAAGACACCGCTGAAGTTAGGCAAGCCCTAGTAGAACTGACTGCAGGCATCGAACTTGGAGGGGTTTTGGATAGGTTAATAAGAGATGAACTAGAAGAAGAAATTACTTTAGAGGAAGTTCATCTAGCCCTGTTAGGTATGACTGCGGGGAAAGACGCAGGACCCGACAAAATCCCGCTAGAGATTTATAAAATCTTAGGAACAATAATTATACCTCTCCTTTCGGACTTGTTTAAGGGAGTACAATATAGTGGAATCCCTCCTGAGTCTTGGGAAGAGACCGACATAATAATATTTCCTAAGAAAGGTAAGCCGGCTGACAACCCATCTTCATACCGACCGATCTCCTTGTTAATTTTGACTCTAAATTATACTCCAAAATCTTGGCAAACCGGCTTGAAAGGGTCTTTAATTATCTGGTCTCCCCCTGGCAACATGGTTTTATCCCGGGCATAGGAACGACTGACCAAACCCGCTAAGTTATCTCTCTTTTTGATATCATGTCTGGGACGGGGGCCAGATGACTATGATCCTCCTCGATGGTGAAAAATCTTTTGATCGGGTGTCCTGGGAGTTCTTATGGGGGATACTCGAAATAAATACATTTGGGACCCAATTTACAAAAGCAATTAAAGCCATGTACTGCCAACCAAGGGCCCGATTGCAGCTTATGGGCAAGGAGTCTAACATTATCAATATATCAAGAGGGACGAGGCAGAGTTGTTCCTGCTCTCAGATTTTATTTGCTGTATATATCAACCCCTTGGTGGTTAAACACCTACAGAGTCGGATCATTAAGCCAATTGTTACTGGGGGTTATGAGACCAAAGTACTGGCTTATGCTGATGATGTGGTGGTATTACCCCGAACCCAGTTGAGGCAATTATAGAAATAAATAAAATCGCTGAGAGTTCTTGGCTTTTCTCTGGGTATGCTTTGAATAAGGGGAAAACTATTGTCCTATGTACAGATGATATCAATTACAATGACCCAAGGAAAGCAGACACAGCTATCTATTTGGGGGTCTGTATAAGCACTAAAATAGAGGAAATTCATAAATGCAATTTCAAACCTTCGCTTAAAACTATAAGGAATGATCTGAGGGGAGTCAACGGCTTACACTTGTCCATTATTGGGAGGGGCAATTTCTTAAAAATGACCATGCTTCCAAAGCTATTGTACTTGTTTCGGGCTATACCACTGGCTGTAGAAGATAGTATTTTGAAAACATTGCAACCAACTTTATATGGCAATACGGGAAAGTTAGGAGAGCAATGAAATACTTAGCTCTACCACAGGAGAGGTGCAGTTTAGCAATCCCTAATATCACCCTGTATTATTGGGTGGCTCTTCTCCACCAAATAGCTACTCTGTTTATCATGGATAATGATACTGGAATAGAGCAATGTCCAAAAATACCCACTATATCCGAACTTTCTACCGGGAAGAAAGCTCCAGGGCTCTTACTGAAACAATTGGAGCCAAGTTATTATAAAAAGGTTAGATTTCAAGTGATCCGTAGTGCATGGAAAGTTTGGAAGCAGGTCTCCAGATTTATGGTAATCCCGAAATGTAATAGATATACTCCCCTGTGGCGCTCATCACTATTATCATCCCAGGTTAACGATGATATGGGGAAGAAATGGGAAAGGGTGGGTGTAAGAACAATTGGGGATTTTTCTGGGGGAGAGCAAGATTTTTATTTCCCTGCGCTACAGAGGGTTTTTGATATTCCGAATAACCAGTATTTTAAATTTGTTCATATCAAATACATCCTCGCCTTAAACACCCCTAGGTTCAAGCTTGATAAGATTCCACTTTTAGATACCATATTTAGGAAATCCACTAGAATTAGGAACTTGTATAGCCTACTCCTTGACAAGATCCCGGATGATATGGAAAAAACTGAATCATCTTGGGCATTGAAGCTTGTAAATTCCAATGTTGACATTTATATGAGCCTCTCTTTAACATCTAAAATACTTTTATCCTCAAACCTAAAAGCTCAACTGTACAAAATTATTTTTACTCTATATTTTACACCAGCTAAATTGTTTACATATGGGAAAAGGATAGATGATCACTGCCCTAGATGTGCGTTAGGGACAGCCACCCTGACTCATATGTTTTACGATTGTGACAAACTAACTTTGGTAAAAAAAGGTTTATCAGGGTATTGGGAGGAAGTATTTGGTCATAGAGTAAAATTATCCCCTACTCTGTTGATTCTTGGCTATGATGGCTCATTGGGTCAAAGTGTAGAGGAGGAATGCTGTCTCTTCTTGGGGACAGCGGTATATAGGATAATACTAGCAGTGAGATGGAAAGATACTGAACCTTCAACCTTCCATATGTGGTTTGCCAGGCTCCTGTGAATCTATAATCAAGAAAGGGCTATCTATGCCAGCAGGAGTAGATAGGCTAGAATCCGGGGGCAGAAGGCTTGGGTATTTATCGCCGCTTGGATCAGAAATGTAAGGGGGACATAGGAAGGAACTAACAGAAGTGATGGCCAGCACTATCAGGGACAGGATCCAATTAACTGAGCTGCTTGCAAATATCTCCAAAAGTGCATTAGTGGTTAACTACCCGCTTATTGGATCTAGCTATTTTAATATCTGATAAACTATAGAATTCTTAGGGTTCCTTTTCTTGTAAAACAACTGCCTTTTATTATTAATCTATTGTCATTTATTGCTGGTTTTATCACTGATTGGTATTTCATATATATGTATATTCTGGAACTGCTTCATAAAAAAAAGAAAATAAAAAAAGGAAGGGGGATAAGGGAGAAACTCATTGAAGAAAGTATTAGGCATCCCTTGTGTGGGAGTGGGGCTCAGGTGGTGAAGGAGGTGGCCCTTCCAGGTGCAGGTGTGGCTTGCTGCCACCCGGTCCTTCCCCCTCTCTCCCTCAATCGTAGGACGCAAAAAGCAGAGAAAAGCAAGAAAGCCTGAAGCTCCCTCAAAAGGCAATCCTCTATCTTCGCCTGATGAAGTGGCTCACAGTTAAAGATGGGGGGGGGGGAGTCACATACTCTGGCGAAGGTCTCCAGAGCTATCAAAGTGGCCAAAGTAGCCAGAGCTCGGAAAAATCAGGCGGGGCATAGCGGTACTGAAATACGTGCAGAAGATATTGAGGGAAGCAGCTCAAGCATAAATCTGATTGGGTCTCGAGAGGGGTCACCAGATTCTGAGAGAATCTTATTTCCTGGGGAGACAAATGAGACTCCTAAAATGAATCAACCAGCGTTCTTTCATAAAAATACAGAAGAACAGGGCTAACTCCACCCTTTAGATCGAAAGTTGCCAGAACTGCTGCAAGATAGCACACTATATGAACCACGAGAAGCTGCGTCAGAAGTACCAAACAGCAAGCCTCCTGGCAAAATACCCATATAGTCATTGTTCAGGCTTAAAGGAGTGAGGACTACAGGGGAAGATGGCCAGAATCCATCAGTGAAGAGACCCGACTAAAGGACATGGGGTGCTAGCGACATCTGAGATCTCAGAAATTCTGGAGGATATTGAACCAGCTTTAATACCAGCAACAATGAACTTGCTTAAAGGGAAGGCAGCATCTCAACTAGCCCCTGTGGTGTGAATCTTCAATTCCAATCAACTATTCAAATCGAGCCACGGGCAGACGTGAATGGAACTGCAGGCTACAACCCCCCAGTCAGGAGACATCCTGCAAGCGATCCTGGAGGAAATGCCCAAGAAAAAGCCCATAGGGAAATTATGAGTCCGCTAGATATTATCAACGACATCTTGCAACTAAACAAGACACTGACACATGTAGAATAGTGCATATTGGACCTCGAAGACACCCAGAGAAACTTTAAGCTATTTCAAGCAAAGTATAACCAGGAGATGGTTAAAACCCAGATAAAGCTCGATTAGTTCGAAAGCCATTCTAGACAGTCACATTTTTTCTTGGTAGGTATCCCAGAAAGGCAGGAGGTGGGTCAAGAGCCCATCAATTTCATCTCAGACTTAATCCGGATTCATGTCTTCCCGGGTGATGTATCAAGCAAAGATTGCCATTTGATTGTGATGGCCCATCGAGTCCCATTTCAACAACTGACAAATGCAAAATATCCACGCACATTCCTCGTCAACTTCAGCTACTTCCGAATAAAGGAATCAATAATAGCAACAGCCATCAATCTACATTCCTTTCAGATACCCGACAAGTTTTGAGATATGTCAGCTTTGGCTGCAAGAAGTTGTTGAGAGATCAAGTCAATGCTTGATCAATTTAAGAGACAAGGAATACAGGCAACATAGTGCAATAATCAAAACTGAAAATCCTGGTAAAGGAACACTTTCACATTCTGCAGTCAATGCATCAGGCAGAAGCGATTTTGCAGCAGTTGAATCACAACAAGTATATGGGGGAGATGGGTAAATAGTGTAGCAGGATGCTTTGGTTAATCCTTATGTAAATACAGATAGAAAAGGGATTACATCTCTGGTGGGGGGGCTCTTTTTTATGTGGTTAGCAGTGGCCAGCACCGGAGAGGTGACCTTTAGTGGTATACCAAGGCACCAAAGGTAAAAAAAACATGAATAGGAAAGGGCCTAGGCAGGCTTTCCCCCTACCCGTCGGATGTTCTCCAAGGGGGCACTAGGGTTTCTGAGGGAGGGTGGTCAGGATGGGGAGGGGAGCACTTATGCAAAAAGAAAAAAGAGCAGATTCATGATGAACAGGGATTAGTATTAGAAATTGACAACATTTGCTTATAGTTTGTAGGCTAAGTTGTGACAGTATTAAGGCAAATTCTTGTAGGGGTAAAGCGGAAAGAGTGATTTGAAAAGTGCCAACATGTCTTTTTTTGAGAAGCGGAAGGTACAGATTCTCTCATGTAATGTCAATGGTTTAGGTAACAAAAACGAATATGTTTCTTTACTAAGATATCTCTTTTCTTTTTCAACACACCTTATTTTCTTACAAGAAACCCGCCTTAAGAGCAATACCCCAAAGTTGTCTATTCTCCATAAATATTTCCACACACCTTTTGCATTTTCGCAGGCAGAGGTCAGAGGAGTTGCAATATTTGGAGGACGTAGCATCAAATGGGAGGTCCAAGAGGTGATCCGAGATCCACCATGGAAGGGGTCTAAATCTAATCAACTACTATGGCCCCACAAATGACAATGTTGACTTTCTCTCCCAAATCCACGATATTGCCTTGGGAGCATTAGGTCTTTGATTTGTGGAGGAGTTTTTAACTTTATTCAAGATTTGGTCAAAGATATAGGAATAAAATAAATTAAAATCGAGGACTACAAAAATAATACAAGTTTTAAAATCTAGTTATCATTTGATAGATCCTTGGAGAAATGGCCACCCAGATGTGAAACATTACACTTGTTTTTCACAGCAATTTAAAGCCGCCTCATAAATAGATTTTTTCATAGTCTCCACATCATTGAGTAGGGGACAGACGGATATCTAGACCAATGCTATCTGGGATCATTCGCTGGTCTCCGTAGTAAAAGATATTGGTTCATTTAATAGAATATAGTATAGTAATCTTTATGGTTTGATTATTTAAAATCTTACAATATTACAAATTCATAAAAAATTGCTGAAGTAATTAAAAACCAATTGATAAAAGCCGTTACACCATAAAATGCATTTGATTTCATAAAAAATTACATTTAAAAGTAATTAATAGGGACAGACCTAGATGGCAGCTAGACAGATCTCTGCTTCGTTGTTTATGATATGGGATGCTTCTAAGAAAAGATTAGGGGGAAGGACTATTGCTATTAAAGCAAAACAAACTAAAGAACGTATTCAGTGGATAACGGCCCTGCAGGCAGCATTGGGCAGTGACATAAAAGCAAGGGAGCAAAATTCTGGAATTGAGCCAGATATAGGATCGATAGTGACTGCAAGACAAAACCTCAGATATTTCTATACGTGGGAAGAGATTAATAAATCCAACACTTATCAACAAAAATGTTGGAAGAAAACCAGTATATAGGCAAGTTCTTTGCCGGGTCTACTAGAATTAAAAGTGAAAAGGCGATGATAATACCTGTAGAGAATACCACCCCTGGAAAATTGGTAACAGATAAAAGAAGTCACCCAAGGGTTTTTTTAACACTACAGCTACATCTATCCAACACAATTTGCGGCGTCAATGACTGGCATAGAACAGTATTATGCCTCCATTTGACTCCCCAGTTTTGTCAAATTCATTTTCCCAGATATAGTTGAAGCCTATAACAGCCATTGAAATTCATGAGGCGATCAAGAAGATGCCAAATGCTAAGGCATGCTGGAATTATGGGTTTCCAAATGAGTTCTTATAGATATTATCAAGTGAACTGACACAATTTTTAGTGGAATTCTTTACCTATATTAAAGAAGTGGGAGAGATCCCGCCCATCTTCAAGGAATCAACAATAGTCTCTTTCTTGAAGAAAGATAGGAATCCCAACTTGGCCCACTCATACAGACTGATTAATCTGCTTAACACTGACTATGATGAAAATGTATCCCGCATAATGCCAGTAGCACGACAGCTAACTCATGAACATCAGTGTGGCTTCGTAGTGGGCCGATTAATGTTGGCAAATACCCCATTTTTAATCCAGGCAATAGATTACTTCTCTGTGAATCGTATAAAGGTGCTAGTTATGATGATCAATGCTGAAAAAGCATTTGATCTTGTGAACTGCAATGCTTTGCTTTACAGTCTCCCAAAAAATGGGGGGGCATATTACCAACAACTAGCGATAATTTTTGTCTCTAACTTGTTTAGAGACAAAAATTATCGCCGCACATCGGCGATTTTTATCGCAGATAAACCTTGCTATTAACAAGGTTTATCGCAAATGCGATAAAAAACGGCCGAAATGCATGAATATCGCTGAAAAGTCAGCGATATTCATGCATTATCGAGCAAATGCTCTTAGCCATGTTATCCACCTCCCATTGGATAACATGGCTAAGAACTGCTCAGGGCAGGTGTTAGCTTTTGGAGATATTCCCGCTTAGCGCGAATATCTCCAAAAGTTGGTAATAGGAGATAGCGATGTTAGCGACTGTTTTCAGTCTCTAACATCTTGGCACGCCCACTTTGCATCTCATTAGTGATAAATATCACTGACATGCAAAGTGGGGCCCAAGATGGTCGCTATCTCCTACTAGCTGTCGCTAACTGGTGTTAGCGACAGCTTGGTAATAGGGAGATAATTTTATCTCCGCTTTCTTGGCTTTTAAAGCTTATCTCCGCTTTCTTGGCTTTTAAAGCCAAAAAAGCGGAGATAAACCCCCTTGATAATATGCCCCGGGTTTCCTTCTAAGTTTGTTGCAATGCTTTCGGACTTATACCATAGAGACAGGCTGATGTGTTGGGAATTTCCAAAATGGCTGGTTCAATTGCTATTAAAAGGGTTACAGGGCAAGGGTGTGCTCTTTCTCCTATTTTATTCACTTTTTTTAACCCCTCACGGAACAAGTTAATATAAGGACACCCAGAGAAGGGATAACTAGGCTGAATTCTTTCGCAAATTATATTATTTTATATTTACAGCCTGACAAGGACAATATCAGCAGAGCTACCCAGACGACAACAGATTTCACTAAAATAGTACAAGATAAATCAAATAAAACAGAAGTGTTGCTTTTTAGTGTAACAGATGCAGTCCTTCCAGCGTCATTTCAGGCACAAGCAAGTTTGCAGACCCCAAAAGGATATGTGGGGATGTCAGCGGCAAACATTTTTTCCAGCCTATTTCACCTGAATTATGAAAAAATGTTACAAAAGATAAAAGGGTTTCTCGAGAGGTGGTTTCTGCTCCCCTTGACAATAATAGGGCGTTTCTCAATTATTAGAATGTTGGTGTTACCCCCTGATGGCATTTCTCTTCCCCAATGTTCTAATAAAAATCCCCAACAGTTATTTTCAGGAATTAGACTCAGTATTCAAGAGTTTTATCTGGAATTAGAAATCATCCAGGGTTAAGAGAGGCATTCTACATTTTCAGAAATCACAAGTTGGGCTGGCACTTCCGCATAATGCAAGGCTACAATCAGGCCATTTTAATGGATGTTTTATCTAGGTATTTAAATTAATGTAGAGCATTAGATATTTGTTTTTTAAAATAGCAAAACTGCCAAAAAAAATAGATAGAAATGTTTATGGATTGTTGGGTGAATGAGCATTTTAAGCAAACTCTATCAGCCTAATTCATGAAGCTGAATTCGGCTCGCAAAGGGCCAGATTCTGAGAATCTGGCCCTTTGCGAGTGAGATTTTTGCATTTGGGATTCATCATCCCAAATGCAAAAATCGGTAATTGCGTTTTCGCAAATTTGCGATGGATTACATTTAAGGAATCTCTATTTGAGATTCCTTAAATGCAATTCATCATCCATTTAAAAATTGCGAAATCGCAATTTCGGGCCGCTATTTACCGCGAGGTCAAACCTCGTGGTAAATAGCGATAACTCAGAAAAATGCTTTTAAAAGCATTTTTCTGAGTTGCATGTTGCACACACACATGTCCTTTGGACATGTGTGTGCGCAACCCCTGTTCATATTAGCATTTAAGGGGTGCTACAGGGTGTCCTTTGGACACCCCTGGCACCCTTTCAATCGCTATCTTATTTGCGATTAGCTAATTGCTAATCGCAAATAAGGAATACTCCCCATTCATTCCTATGGGCCTTTTGGCCCATAGGAATGAATGGGGAGTTAGTAGGAATCGCATTTTTTTTGCATATTCCCACATGAATCCCGTTTTGCGAGTCCTTAATAGCGATTCGCTATGAATCACTATTAGGGGTTCGCAAAACGGGAGTATGATGAATCAGGCTGATGAATCATCTTTCAATGGATTTTAATTATTGTTACAGGAGGGTAGGTTCTTGTGGCTTTCTTTATCAGATAGTGAGGTCAGATTCTGGAACTCCATAGGTTTTAAACCATTCAGTGTTTTTATCTTGCATTGAAAAGCTATCTACTATTATAATAATAATTATTATTATTATTATTATTATTATTATTATTATTATTATTATTATTATTAGGGAAAACACAATGTCATCTGACAGAAAGTGATGGAAGTTGATTGCCGAGATAGGAAATAAATCCCTATGTGCTGCAAATTTCAAAATATTGTAATTCCTGCCAGATGGATGGATAATATGCCCCGTTAACTCTCCATAAAATCTATGCAGAAGTATCAGATTCCATTGTCATCAACATGGTGCAGGAGGTTGGCTTCATAGGTTCCAATCATCTCTTTAAATTCTGGCAGGAATTGTTTGAGGCTATTGGTGAGGCCATAGCCTATATTTCCAGAGGCAAGTCTTGAACTATTTGGGGCTTCAAAAAGGAGCCAACAATTAGTAAAGTGTAAACAATACTTTATATCTATAGCTTCAACGATTGTGCGCTCCTTTATCCTCCAGAACTGGAAAGGGGCATATTACCAACAACTAGCGATATTTATAGCTAAATAGGCTTAGCGACAATTTTTCTATCGCCAAGCATTGCTGGATTTTATCACTGAGATAACGTGCTATTAGCAACGTTTATCTCAAAAGCGATAAAATTCCCAGCGTTAGCAGCGAAATCCATGAATATCGCTGAGAATACAGCGATATTCACCCATTATCGCTGACAGGGTCTTAGCCATTATATCCACCTCCCATTGGATATAATGGCTAAGAACTGGTCTGAGTAGGCGTTAGTTTTTGGAGATATTCGCGCCTAGCGCGAATATTTCCATCGCTACGCCTGCCTTGCTAATAGACGATAGCGATGTTAGCGACTATTTTCAGTTGCTAACAGTTTGGGTACGCCCACTTTGCATGTCATTAGCGATAAATATCGCTGACATGCAAAGCGGGCCCCAAACCGCTCGCTATCGCCTCAAAGCTGTCGCTAACATCAGTTAGCGACAGCTTGCTAATAGGGCGATGCAATAATCGCTGTTTAGCGGCCGAAAACGGCCTCTAAAGCGGCAATAATGTCATTTCGCCAGGCTTGGTAATATGCCCCAAGATTCCAGCAGTCCAGGGCTGGAAGAGTAAAATGCTTCACACCATGAATTTGAGGAGGACTTAAAAGGTTTAATGCCATATGGCAATACTTGAAATAAGATGGAAGGTTATTTAAAGCTCTGTGTTTTGTTACAAATGGATGGCCTTTAAGTTTTCTCTATCAATATTTTAGAATGTGGTCCCTTAGCTTATACCACCAATGTGCTTGACCTTGGCAATAGACTATAGGTGCCTGTGTAGGGCTTTTGAAAAGATGTTCTGAATCTGGATCTATTTTGTTTTGAATTCTATATTGCACTTTGGCGCACACACGCACTTTTTCTTTAAGGCAGTGCAATGTTCTAGGAATGTGATAAGGCCTTTAAATTATCTCTGAAGAATCAAGTATTACTAGAGTACTTTAAATGACCTATTTGCACATATTATAGATTATTTTCAATGGCTCGGAAAAAGATCAGACAGAGTTTAGATAGTGAAAAGATGTCTTAAACTTGGTTCTACATAATGGATTGCTCTTTATTTTACACTTTTGCACTTTTTCTTCAAGGCACCTCAATGAATAAGGAATGCGTTTATAAATAGAGCCAGGGAATTGGTATATTTCAAATTGCACATTTTTGCACATATACTAGTCTGTGATCAACATCAGACTGAGTTATTTTTATAAGTCTTCTATCCGCAAAATGTTCTGCTCTACTTGAAGAAGCTACTGTATGGATCTATCTCTGCTCCATAAAAATATAAAAAAAAGTTTTTTAAAAAGGGCGTTTAGTAATCGGTAGTTAATGAACTAGACGCATGGTGTCAGGTGGTGGCGGATTTATGAATAGCAATGTGAGCCGTGCAGCACTGTATCGCAGAACTGTCCCGCCAAAGCTTGGATGAGCAACAAACCTGATGTTTGCATGGGCAAAGTTGAGCTAAGAACTTGGGTTAAATGAAGCATGTTGTCAGTTGCAACGGAGAGCCGATTAAGGTGCTACTTTATGCAGATTAGAAATATTAGTAAGTGCATGCATATGCAGAGAAGAGCCAGGCACCAGATGCAGAATTAGACATTAAATGTGCATCCAACCAATAACACATGTACAGCACAGCTAGGCAAAACACTCTGATGACAGCTAGGCACTACATGCAGGGCGGATCTAGTTACCATTTGGACAGTGGCTCTGCACTACAAGTAGGGCAGATCTAAAAACTACTGAAGAGCAGATGCAAATGTGAATCTAGGCACTGCATGCAATGTAGAGCAGGGTAATTCACACACAGCGCATTTAGGCACTGGACGCAGCGTTCATTTGGGTAATTCAGACATAGCATATCTAGGAACTGCATGCAGTGTAGATCTGAGTAATTCTCATACAGTGTATCTACATGCACTGTAGAGCTGAGTATTTCATGCAGAGTAGATCTAGGATATGAAGTGGCATCTCATTGGCACCCTACATCTACAAGGCACCTTTTCCTGAAGGCTGTAAGTACCTCATAGGAGCACGTTCTACCTCAACTGTCCAAGACCGAACATCTGGCAGAGCGACCTTGGGTTCCAGTAACGAAACTCATAAAAACTCAGGAGCATATTTGCAAGAGTCTGTTGCAACACGAACATCACTTTTTATGACGTTTCCTATTCATAAGGTGTTGCTAAGCCACTTAACGTGGCTTAACGTTGCATTGTGAATAAGGCCCCCTGTCACGCAGCACTTAACGTAAAAGAGGCGGGCCATGGATATTTGTGGTGGGTGTTTTCGCACAACACCCTTTGCCTTTTGGCGCTGCCCCCTATGTACAAGGGTCGTGTAAATAAGGGGCAGCACCAAAATAAGACCAAAAAAAACCTGCTCTTTAACATGGCGAAGCAAGGAGGAATTATTAATTTCTCCTCGTTTTTGCTGTTTCTTGTGTGCTGCATTGTGCAGTACACATAGAAACATAGCTGACAAACAACAAGGGCACCCAATAAGTCAGCACAGGACCTCGGGTAACATACTTTATATCTAACAACAGTGGTCCCATGCAAGATTAGGAATGAAGAGTATAATAATATAGACACAGTGGAACTATATTGGTTGAAGTGATTTGTCCAGCCGGACAGTGATCACAGAAATCTTTACTATATATAAAACTAGCGGCCCGTCCCGACGTTGTCCGGGTAAAAAAAGGCTAGGCAGCAATGGTTTTAGTATTGAAAATAACATTTACTTCAAAACTTCATGGTACACCACATTTCGTGTTTCATGAGAATCAGGAAGTAGAATAAATTGGTTGTCGGAATTCCCCGGCCTCGATAGCGCGACATATAACTGTCCATGAGTGAAGCAGTCCTCTCGTTAGTCTATCCCAATGACTTTTTATGTCTGACCTTGTGATTTGTTAATGGTGGATGCAAAAGCAATGTTAATAGGGAATTGTAAGCGTTTGAATTGAAATGGTAGATCAGTAGGGATCATGGGTATCCAGTGAATATGGGCTAACTGTCCTGCAGCAGGGCCAGTGAGAATAGTAGTCTCTATTACATAAGGTAAAAGAGATTTAACTTGTAGGCGCGTCCCATTGCAGAGATTTGGTGGATGTAGGTTTTGTAATAACATGATAGGAACACCTACTTTCATTCGGAGTGTATGAGGGGGAGGCCCTGGTTAAGTGAGTGGAGGAATTCTTGGGGATAATGCACAGCGTCTTGTGTATCTAATACTGTATCAATGGAATTATATATTGTGGTTTCACCTGGGAATAGTTGTAGTATGTGTTCATTATTATGATGCACTGCAGAGTTTCGAGCGGCAACTATAGACCTTTCGCAAATCCATGTGTAATCTTTGCTGAGAAGATGCTTGATGTCTGGGTAAACATGTTGTATGAGTTCATGTAGTGTACAGAGACGCTTACCTAAGTTTTGTATGTTGGTAAAGCCGTTTGTGTCAGGTATGTCTCCGTTGGCCACTTCTATTAGAAGATCTGCAAATTGTGTATCTCCACCTCCTAAATGTGTCCTCATGTTAGTGCGCAAGGTAATAGATTGTACAGAGTTCCATAGGTGTGATGCTTTTAAGCATGCTTTTAGTATATCAGCCCGCGTTCCTGTAGGCACCACAGGAAGAGTTTGTCGGAAGTCACCAGCAAACACAAAAGTAACACCTCCAATTCTGTTGTATGAATTTCTAATGTCTTTGAGAGTTCTGTCAACTGCCTCAATATGTGAGCGGTGTGTCATTGTACATTCGTCCCACATGATAAGAGACACATTTTGAAGCAGTGTCCCCAAAGGTCAGTTTTTCCGAATAGAGCATATTGAATCCTTTTCAAGGGAAACACGATCAACTATGGTGTTGTAGGCGAGTTGTTGATCGGGAACTAAGTTAGGCAAGTGTTGAGCAAGGTAGTTATTTAGCTCTGGAATATTGTGTGCGGTAGCGATATTGTGGTATCCAGTTAGGTTAGTTCGGACCGCTGGCGGCAGGCTGAAATCTTGTAAGGACTTCTCGCTTAATAGATACAGTGAGTCTTCAATTTCTATAAGTCCTTGGTTTATGATTTCATTGTTGATAGCAGCCCGTGCCGACGTTGTCCGGGTATGAATTGCTGGCGGCCAGTTGTATATTGTTTTGTAGGATTTCGTTTTGATAGCATTTCTTATCTGTGACAGGCCTGTGAAACGCTCCGATTCACAGTGCACTGCTGATGCACTTAAGAGTGCGCGTTCAGTAGTGTGTGAACTCGAGTTTCCCTACTTTATTTTTCCTTGCAATATTATATAGCGCAAACTCGACAACATGGCATAAGCACAATTTACATTACAGAAGAACACATTCATTTGTGGTAGGCACGGGGAGACAAAGCGATTTGCCTGGAATCACAGGATGTTGAGCTGATGCCGAGATTCGAACGTAGCTCCCCAGCTCTAAAGTTCGCAATTCTAGAACTTGTGGCGGGAGGTGTGTCTAAAAGTGTATGTTGGTGCTGGCCATCAATGAGAGAGACCTGTGCATTTTTCAAATGGGAGGTGAAAAAATATGAGTATGTTGCTGGAGATGTGGGCAGCTGTGCCACCAATGTACTTACCGGGGGAGGGTAAACACCGATTATTCCGCAACTTTCTTTCCGCATACCATCACTCCGCATACTTTCATTACGAAAGTACCATGACTCCGCAATGCTATTATAACGCATGGCATTACATTTTATATGCTTTTACTACGCATACATTTACAACGAAATTCGTTGTAAATGGCTGCATGAATGGTAAAAGCATGTTTTTTTAAAAGTTTGGATAAGGTAAGTATGGGTATAGGGGTATATGTTTTGGGGTACTGAGGTATATGTTTTGGGGTGTTTGGGTATTTTAAGGGTTCAGATATAGTTTTGGGTTATGGGGTACAGGGGTAGTTTTAGGGTTTAGGGATAGGTATGGGTTTTGGGGTACAGGGGTATTTTTAGGGTTCAGGGCTAGGTTTGGGTTTTGGGGTATAGGGGTATTTTTAGGGTTCATGGGTAGGTTTGGGTTTTGGGGTACAGGGGTATTTTTAGGGTTCAGGGCTAGGTTTGGGTTTTGGGGTACAGGGGTATTTTTAGGGTTCAGGGCTAGGTTTGGGGTACAGGGGTATTTTTAGGGTTCAGGGCTAGGTTTGGGTTTTGGGGTACAGAGGTATTTTAAGGGTTCAGATATAGTTTTGGGTTTTGGGGTATAGGGGTATTTTTAGGGGTCAGGGGTAGGTTTGGGTTTTGGGGTACAGGGGTATTTTAAGGGTTCAGGGCTAGGTTTGGGTTTTGGGGTACAGGGGTATTTTTAGGGTTCAGGGCTAGGTTTGGGGTACAGAGGTATTTTAGGGTTCAGGGGGAGGTTTGAGTTTTGGGGTACAGGGGTATTTTTAGGGTTCAGGGCTAGGTTTGGGTTTTGGGGTACAGGGGTATTTTTAGGGTTCAGGGCTAGGTTTGGGTTTTGGGGTACAGGGGTATTTTTAGGGTTCAGGGCTAGGTTTTTGTTTTGGGGTACAGGGGTATTTTAGGGTTCAGCTGTAGGTTTGGGTTTTGGGGTATCAGGGTATTTTTAGGGCTCAGCTGTAGGTTTGGGTTTTGGGGTTTCGGGGTATTTTTAGGGTTCAGGGGTAGGTTTGGGTTTTGGGGTACAGGGGTATTTTTAGGGTTCAGGGGTAGGTTTGGGTTTTGGGGTACAGGGGTATTTTTAGGGTTCAGGGCTAGGTTTGTGTTTTGGGGTACAGGGATATTTTTAGGGTTCAGGGGTTTGGGTTTTGGGGTACAGGGGTATTTTAAGGGTTCAGGGCTAGGTTTGTGTTTTGGGGTACAGGGGTATTTTAGGGTTCAGCTGTAGATTTGGGTTTTGGGGTACAGTGGAATTTTTAAGGTTCAGGGCTAGGTTTGGGTTTTGGGGTACAGGGGTATTTTTAGGGTTCAGGGGTAGGTTTGGGTTTTGAGGTACAGGGATATTTATAGGGTTCAGGGCTAGGTTTGGGTTTTGGGGTATAGGGATGTTTTTAGTGTTTAGAGATAGGTTTGGGTTTTGGGGTACAGGGTATATTAATAGGGTTAAGAGATGGGTTAGTGTTTAAGGGTGTTGGGGTATTTTAAGGAGTAAGGGTGGGATATGATCATGGGGTGCATGGGTATTTAAAGGGAGCAGGGTGGGATTAGCACACAATATGAGACATGGCATGAAGGGTGGAACGTACCACACGCCCCCAGTGTTTGTCACGCCCCCAGCACACGCCCCCAGCACAACGCAGACACGCCCACAAGGGACTACTTTGCTGGCACGGTTCTTTTACCTTTTAAATGTATATGATGGGCGTCTGTATAGCCTATGTCCTTCTGCTGCAACTGCCCTTTCCAACGCTGTATTGGGTGTTGTGATTGGTGCTGTGGTTCCTGAGATTACCCGCCTCAAAGGTTTGGGCTCTCTCTTTATATTATTAGTATGGATGAACAACAAAAAATTCTCTTACATTCAACAAAGAGTGAGACACAAGCCTGTGCCCTCACGCTTACAGATTGGCAAAGTGAAAAGACAGGGAAAGATAAAGATATTTAGGCAGAAAGTGAGCGATTTCTGTTAATTAAAGCAATGACAGAAATTCATAAACACCATTAATAGCATATCTCAATAAATATACATATTCATATATGGTGTGACAAGAGGTCGACGACGTTTCGATTCCATAACCAAAATGCAAGGAATCATCATCAGGACACAAATTATTATGCCTAAAAACTGTTCTACACAATAGCCTAGGGGAAAAGAAATTTGAAAAATTCAGTTAAAGGAACACAGAACAGAACGTATCTGGTGACTTTTAGTGAGTCTAAGTGACTAAATGGTCCATAAGGGAACAGAATATAGCACGCGTGATCTCAAGGGTGAAAAACCTTTTTAAATTATCGTCGAGTGTCTACACGTGAGTGACATCTCCTTAAGTGTAAAACGCCTGATGACCGAAGTGATCACATATAGAGATGGAAAGACGAGTGATTGTGTTGTGCCCGGGGGTGAAATTTGCGCAGTTACTTCAAGGAACATAGGGGACTGAAGTATACCTGTGAGGCGCAGGGGGGATTGCCCTGACGTCTTGGTGCAGGGATGGCGCCAGTAATATGCTGGGTCGGGCTGGGGAGAAAAGAGGTATGGTCATTGTGGGATCGCCTAAAGGAATCTAGCCGGTAGACCATAATCGGGGACTCACCAGGGTCCTATGGTCGAGGCTTACGGGAGAGTTGGTAGAGCTGCGGTTCTTAGGTAGCCTCCTAGGTACGGAGGCGCCTCGCCTCGCGGTGGGTCTGGTGAGAAAAGAGGCCGGTAAGAGAAGGCCAGAAGTGTCTGCACATCATGAAGGGCTAATTAGCGCTACACTTACCGGAGGTGTACCTAGGAGGCTACCTAAGAACCGCAGCTCTACCAACTCTCCCGTAAGCCTCGACCATGGGACCCTGGTGAGTCCCCGATTATGGTCTACTGGCTAGATTCCTTTGGGCGATCCCACAATGACCATACCTCTTTTCTCCCCAGCCCCGACCCAGCATATTACTGGCGCCATCCCTGCACCAAGAAGTCAGGGCAATCCCCCCTGCGCCTCACAGGTATACTTCAGTCCCCTATGTTCCTTGAAGTAACTGCGCAAATTTCACCCCCGGGCACAACACAATCACTCGTCTTTCCATCTCTATATGTGATCACTTTGGTCATCAGGCGTTTTACACTTAAGGAGATGTCACTCACGTGTAGACACTCGACGATAATTTAAAAAGGTCTTTCACCCTTAAGATCACGCGTGCTGTATTCTGTTCCCTTATGGACCATTTAGTCACTTAGACTCACTAAAAGTCACCAGATACGTTCTGTTCTGTGTTCCTTTAACTGAATTTTTCAAATTTCTTTTCCCCTAGGCTATTGTGTAGAACAGTTTTTAGGCATAATAATTTGTGTCCTGATGATGATTCCTTGCATTTTGGTTATGGAATCGAAACGTCGTCGACCTCTTGTCACACCATATATGAATATGTATATTTATTGAGATATGCTATTAATGGTGTTTATGAATTTCTGTCATTGCTTTAATTAACAGAAATCGCTCACTTTCTGCCTAAATATCTTTCTCTTTCCCTATCTTTTCACTTTGCCAATCTGTAAGCGTGAAGGCACAGGCTTGTGTCTCACTCTTTGTTGAATGTAAGAGAATTTTTCGTTGTTCATTTTATATATAGTAAAGATTTCTGTGATCACTGTCCGGCTGGACAAATCACTTCAACCAATATAGTTCCACTGTGTCTATATTATTATACTCTTCATTCCTAATCTTGCATGGTACACATAGAAACAGCAAACTGCCATGAATGATTGTTTATGTGCAGGAAGGTGTCCCTTCCTGCACATAAACAACCATTAAAAAAAATTATGATTAGCGACTTCTAAGTGTGCTGCACAATTCAGCACACGTAGGATTTACAAATCACCATTAGTGAATGTTTACGACCCAAATTTGGCACCTAGTTAAGTGGGATAATAGTCCGCAGTCACAGTTTCCGAGCAACCATGTGGTCCCAGAACTATGGGTGACGTATTTTGAAGCACAGTTTGAGTCATCTCATAGAAGTGAGGAGATCGCCCAGCCTATTTTATACAATGGACCATTGACTTTCCCTTGTAGAGAGGTGGAGTCTGTGCTTAAATTAGTTCAGAGTGGCAGGGCCCCAGGGCCCGACTGCATTCCTGCAGACCTGTTTAGACAAGACAAAGATCTATAGGTCCCGTACATAAAATTATTAGCAAATGCTATAGCAAGTGGGGCCCGCTCCCGGAATCCTGGTTTGGGGCAGACATCTTACCGATCATTAAGAAGGGGGATCGGTCTGAACCAGCGAATTACAGGCCCATCAGTCTTATTGGCGCTGTTCAGAAGATCGTAGCCAGATGAGTGCTTGGGTGGATTCAGGGTTGGATGACCAAAACCAACATTTTAACCCCTTTACAGGCTGGATTTCGGTCACATACAGGCACACTCGATCAGGCTTTTAGGTTCGTTTTAATATACTGGAAGGAGGTGGTTTTAGGTGGGGGTATGCTCTTTGCCACTTTTGTGGACTTAAAATCCGCTTTTGATCTTGTTCCTTGGACGAAACTGTGGAAGGCATTACTGGTAATGGGGATGCTCCCATGTTTGGTTGCTATTTTGGTTAAATTTCATGAATGTACCTATTCGCAGGTTCGTTGAAGCAAACAGGGTGAGACCACAGAAAGGTTTATGGTTGCTAAAGGGGTTCGACAGGGGTGTGTGCTGGCTTATGCCTTGTTTTCTTTATTTATAAATGGGGTAGTGCAGTACTTTATAAATCACCCAACTGATGCGCAATTATAGCTGGCATGAAAGTACCACTGCTCATGTTCACGGACGACACCCTGCTTATTTCTAAAACGAGACAGGGGCTGCAGGCGGCACTGTCTCGTTTTGAGGTGTTTTGCCGTGAACATGAGCTGGTGGTCAATGTAGGGAAGACAAAATTTATGGTGCTCCATAAGTCCAAGCCCATCAAAGCTAGTGTATATATGGACGGGGCTCTATTGGAGCAAACAGACGTGTTTACTTACTTGTGTGTCACATTTAATGATAAAATTAGCTGGAAGCCCCAGGTCGAAATACTGGCTTTAAAGCATGCTCAGTTGGCCGGTGCCCTGATTAAGGAACATAGGTTGTCCCAAACTAAACCTATTGCCCCTATTTTAAAGATATATACAACTAAAATTAGCCCAGCCATCTTATACGGGGCTGAAATTTGGGGTGTTTGTAATTTATCTCCACTTTCCATAGCCCAACAAAAGTTTATGAGATCTATAGTTGGTTTACCACAATTGTCACCACTATTAGCCCTGCTTCTCGACTTGGCTGTCATGCTTTTAAAGACGCAGCACGTTATAGACTGCTGGCATTTTGGAGGTGTCTCTGGATTACCCCGGAACTCTCCCTGTATGCCAAGGCCTTACCGGAAGTGCGGAGGTTAAAGCATCATTTAAGATCCTATGGCTGACATCAATTAAAACCATGTTGACTGAAATGGGGATGAGCAATCTATGGGAACACCCTGAGGCTACGGATTTTCCATCAAAGAAGACCTATAGAGCAGCATATTGGAAGCTGGTTAAAATCAAGAGATTCTCCTCCCACATAAGTCAGTCATTAGCGAGGGATTTTTTAGACATCAAGGATGAAGCCATTTTGGAAAATTATTGGGATCTCACCACCAAGCCTCATGACCGTAAGCTTTATCATCAGTTTAGAATTGGTAAGCTACCTTTACGAAGATTTACAAGCAAATGGAGCCCTGCTAGTAGTGACAAGTGTCCTTTTTTTCAAGATCTTAGCGAGAACATAGAGCACTTTTTATTTGTATGGTCAGCCTACCAACAGCCAAGGAGAGCCTGGCTCAAACCAGTGTGCCTGCTTATGAACTCTAGATCAGCGAATGTTGCAAGGAGAATTTTAAGAACAGATACTTCCAACCTCACTATAATTTGGTGTGCAAGGTTTTTGAGCTGGGCATGGGCTATACGCAATAAAAACGGGGGGGGGAATTGCAGTTGTATAAAGATTAAAGTGGGTCCTATTCAAGAAGGGTTTTGAGTTGGGTATTGTCATACCAAGGTATGGTTTTTAAAATGACTCGCCCTTAGGTAAAATAATTGATGCTGAATTAAGTCTTATGCTGGTTTATATATTTAATTCTTTTTTTTTAAACTGTTTTAAAATGCTTATGTATATTTATTTATGTATTAACCTATGATGGTGTGGTATCAAGTTTTATACTTTTGATATTTGTGGTGTATTTTATGTGAAGGAATTTTTATTATTTTGGATGCTATGTCTTTTGTGATGAATAATCGCCATAAAGACTTACGTGCATCAAAGTCCAGTTTTGCGATTGCTTATTTGCGATTTT
This sequence comes from Lissotriton vulgaris, assembly GCF_964263255.1. NCBI lineage: Eukaryota > Metazoa > Chordata > Amphibia > Caudata > Salamandridae > Lissotriton > Lissotriton vulgaris. The sequence continues at coordinate 1,011,882,647 of NC_141699.1, read as the reverse complement.
CAGGGAATCGCAAATATGGAATCGCAAAATGGGATGCATGATTTTAATCGCATATTATTTGCGATTCGGTAAAAATCGCAATTTTTACCGAATCGCAAATATTATGCGAAATCTAATTTGCGATTTCCCAATTCCCATTGATTCCTATGGCCCAAAAGGCCCATAGGAATCAATGGGAAGGCATTGACATTTTGCAAATTTCAATTAGCGATTCGCAAAATGTTAATGCATTCCATGGGTGCAGGGGGGGCTCCAAAGGACCCCCCCCCCGCACCCCTGAAATGTATTTTGAAGTGCATGTTTCACACACACATGTCCTAAGGACATGTGTGTCTGTAACATGACAGTGTTGTAAAATGCAATTTTGAGCATTTTAATACATTTTCGCAAATTACCACGAGGTTCACCCTCGTGGTAATTTGCACCCCCTAATTGTGAATTCGCAATTTTAAAAGTAATCATGCATTGCTTTTAAGGAATCGCAAATGTGCGATTCCTTAAAAGAAATCGCATTTTTGGAATTCGCTAAAAATAGCGATTTTTCCAAAAATGTTTGATGCATCCCAAAAACCTATTTAGGAATCGCAAACGGCCGAATTTACCGATTCGCACTGTTTGCACTTCCTAAATAGGTTGATGCATGTGGCCGTTAATAAACTGAACTGATTGTTTAGGTGCAGATAAACAATCATTCCTTCAACACAGACACCCTTGCACTATGGTGCAAGGGTGCCTTTGTTGGTGCCACGCAGCTGAATTTAGCGCCAGCGCTAGGGAAAATGCTGGGGTGCGCCGTATCAATTTAAATGCGGCGCATCCCTGCATTTTCAGAATGGCGGGGCGTGGCGTTAGCAATTTTGTCTTAACGCTACGCTATGCAATTCTCTTGTAAATATGCCCCTAGGTGTATAAAGAGTAAATAAAGTGCACCTTTTATTACCCTCAAATGCAATCAGTGTTTAATCTCATCCCTGATATTAGAGAGTGATGAGGGAGATGAAGAAACTGGTGATTCCAGGAATGTTTGACTTTTCACTTCACCTGCCTAAAATCACAGGTGGTGCCCGTATTCAGATCCAAGCAATCAATTTACTAAAGGCCCCTCCTTAAGAATACATTGCGGCCTTTGGTCAGAAGTCTTCCCCGTGTCGGCTATTGTTCTTGAGGGAAATATTTCGGGCCCTCAGTCTGAAGCCTCCAGCAATTGGCATTTACGCTGGCTGTAAACAGTGACTTATTCATTGAAAGTGCATAGGTTGAAAATTGTAAATATAGTTATCATTCTATTTTCAAATGACGTGCCTTGTAATTAGAAATTGATAAAGTTCCAGAGGAAGATACATGATCGCTGCTGAGGTCTGTGTGAAGCATGTGGGTCTCGGGTGCAGGCAACTCTTCCCTTTATCCTTCATAGGTCGGCAACAAGAGTAGAATATATTTGGGTATAACTGTTGTTTACAGAGTTGTAGCACGGGAAAATTAAATAGCAGTGGCAAACATTTTCTTAAAACAAAATATCATTATCCGCGTGTATTTTATACATGGGCAATGTCATTTGATGCTTTGCCACAAAACATTTCATCAAATCAAACTGCAGCATTTAATTTTCTCAACCTTGTTAAAGATGTCTGGCAGCATATCACTGATGTTGCTTTCTGTATTTTCTTTTTATAGAGCTACTGCATTCCATATTTTATTTTAAGACGCTTAGCCGCAGCTGTCCGTTCCGGGCTTTTAAAGTTTACTGCGCAGGAACAGGGGCGTAACAAACACCCCCGTTGCCCCCGCGGTGCGAGGGTCCCTCACTCTTCAGTAAATGAAGGGGGCCCCCTCAGTTCTTCGGTAGAGAGCTGTGAGAGAGAGGCTTTCTCTAAAGCAAGCCACTCTCCTTCTAAAGCAGCCTCTAAAGCTGCCTGCACTGAACTCCTGTGCAGACACAGGACTGAAGAGAAACAAAGTAAAAATGTACATTGTTTTTCTTCAGTCAGACCCACGAGTCAGGCCCAAAAAGGATGGGGGTGGGGGCCCCAGAGAGAGCAGGAGGCAGCACAGAGGAGAGCTGACAGGGGTAGTAGAAGGATTGCAGCTCCAGGAACAGGATCTGCTGGGACCCATTAGAAGTTAAACATGCATTTGCAATATATGGTTTTGCAATATATGCATTTGCATGTATACAAGTCATAAATGGTTTGGATTGGAATAGTTAGTTGTGAAATTGTGTTGTGTGGATTGGATCTGTGTAGTGAAATAATGTGGCATGGTGTGCAGTATAATTATGTAGATAGTACTTGTGTGGTATCGAGTGTACTGGAATTATGTGGAGTTGGATTGTGTGTCATGGAGTGGGATTGTGTGTCTTGGATTGGGATTATCTGGAATGATATTTTGTGTTGTGGAGTGGTATGTAGTGGAGTTTATTATGCGGTGTGCTGTTAAATATTGTAGCATGGTGTGAAATGTTGTGGTGTAGATTGGATGTATGTGTTGTGTTGCGTAATTGTGTTGTTGGTTTGAATTATGTAGTTTGTTGTTGAATTATGTGGTGTGGAATGGAAATGTGTAGAGTTGAATTTGTGTGATGTGGAAGTGTGCGCGGTTGAGTAAATATTATGTTAAGTGGTATTTTGAGGCATGGTGTGAAGTGTAGTTATGTGGAATGTTGCTACGTGGCATAGACTAGATTTATGTGAAGTGTATTTATGCAATACGGAGTAGAGCATAATTATGTGGGGGTAAATTATGTGGTGCTGAGTGGTATTATGTGGAGTGTAATTATGTTATGTGATGAATTGTGTGGGGATGAATTGTGGAATTGTGTGACGTGTGGAATTATGTGGCATGGTGTGGTGTGTAATTGTGCCCTCAGCGCAATCAGCTCATCTACGGAGCAAGGTTTGTAGGTGCAATAATACAACACCTGCTGGACTGTGGGGGACCTGAGGCCTATTCTGTATGTGTGTAAATTGGGCCTCACGGGCCTGCGACCAGCAGGCAGAGGCCCGAACTTGAGAGGCTGGATGAGGCAATGTAGTAGACTGTTAGAGCATGCCTCTCGATGGACTCTAGTCAAAAGAGGAGCATTAAGGGCCGCCGAAGGGCCAACAGGTATTGGATGGCTGCGAGGTGACTGACCACAGTAACAGGTCGAACTATGAGAGATGACTGGGGGCGCTAACCCTCTGAGGAGCAATAATTCATGGCAGTAAGGGGAGTGGAGATTATGTCTATGCACTTCGAGAGTGCATTGTGCGGTATCAATACAATGTTACCTGGGCACAGTACTATCTTGCATCTGAAGAAATCAATGCTCTGACACAGGTAAGAGTTACCAATACACATAGGTCACAGGAGTTATGGGACCGTCACAATTAATGTTTTTATTTTTCATTCCGGTATGTCTGCTGCTAAAAGTAGCTATTTCCGCCATGTGAAAGTTTTGAAGAAAACAAGTAGGAATCAGCCTGGAAGCAGACTCCGGCGTCTTATTCTTTTAATACTTATTCATCGTTATTTCTGTTCCCCCAACAACAAAACAGCAAAGAAATTGGGCACTTCAGCATTGTGGTGTCATCGTGTTGGAATCATAGATCCTGGCTTCTCCATGCAGAGTGGCCGTTTTTGCACAACGCTCATTGCGGGGAGGCGGAGGTTATCCCGGGGCACATCACCCACTCCAGAGCTCCGGTGCCCTTCTCAAGACCCTAGCTCCCGTCAGGAACCAGTCCTTGTATATGTCGCACTTGAAATTAATGACACCATAGGGTTGCAGGTGCATGGCGCACGCCTGCAACAAATCCTTGCGCGACCTAACTTTATGGACATACTGCGCAAATACGGCAAAATGTTGTGGGCATAGCAAAGGGACATTCATTACAGGCAGCTGTACTGCATAACGTAATTTACCGCATCGCGTTTAGGAGAAGGGAAATGTAGGAAAGTGGGTTTCTGTTGCAGTGACCCCCCACTTTTTGCCAGACTACTGATGCATTTTTACTTGGTGTGCCCTGGGTCCCTGCCAATCAGGTTCCCAGGGCCTGTGTTCTTTCCCCAAAACAAACCCAATTGGCACCTCTGGCCATAGATCAGCCCCTGGTAAATGGTATCACAGGTACCCAGGGCACTGTAATCAGAGAAGGCCTCTAAGGACTGCAGCACTTATTGTGCCACCCTTAGAGGTCCTGTACCACTACACTCACGCACTGCCTTTGCAGGCTGCGTGTTTGGGTGCAGAACAAAGTGAAGAGTCGACATGGCACACATCCCTGTGTGCCATGCCTGCAACCCACTGCCCTGGCATAGATCAGTCACCCCTCTAGTTGGGTGCACTATACCAGTGGTGAGGGCATAGGTGCATGAGCCCTGTACCCCTGCAGTGTCTAAGTCCTTTTTTAGACATTGTAAGTGCAGTGCTGACCTTAAGAGCATATGGTGTTGGGAGTTTGTCATTATGAACTCCACAGCACCATAATGGCTACACTGAAAACTGAGTAGTTTGGTATCAAACTTCACAGCACATTAAACCCACACTGCTGCCAGTGTGGGATTTAATGAAAATCCACACTGAGGACATCTCAGAGATGGCCCCAGTAAACAAACCCACATCTAGTGTCCCGAATGAGTGGCTGCTTAGGTTTCCACCACCAGACATGTTTCTGGACCCCTGGTTCAAGGGCCTGCTGCTCTCAGGGGCCTGAAACAATGCACATCCTGGGACGAGGTGCCAAGCCTCTTCCCCCAGGATGGGCAGGGTTCACGAAGGGAAAGCTTCAAAGGCTTGCCGCCTTTGTGAGCTTCCCCAGCCCACTTGCTGCTTCCAGCAACTGGTCCCCCTTGGTTCTGCCCCCCACTTTGGGTGGAAGAACCACAGGGAAAAACAAGTGAGGAAGAGTGGTGTGCCCACCTCTGCCAACTCCACCCCTCAGGTGGGGGGGTGAGGTCAAGCACAACTCTGAGTCCCCGCCATTTTGAAGATGGGGACCCAACCAACCATGGACAGACTTGTGCCCCCTCCCACTGGAGGGTGGCACAATAGGGTTGTACTCACCCAACGGGAAGAGACCTATTGGTCCCTGCCGGCTACCTACCTGTAACACCCCTAAACCTAGTTTTTAGGGGCCACCCTGAACCTTGCTTCCTCAGATACAGAAACGACAAGAAGAAAAGAAGAAGGACCGAACAGCCGTGCTGCCAGCTAACAAGAGGAAGATGCCCACTGACTTGGCCGCAGCCCTACAGGCCTGTCGCCCCTCAAACTTGCTCCTGTGAAATCCCAGTATGTCCTGCAGCCAGCAACCTCAAAAACCCCAGAGGACCTGCTTGCCTTCACTCCCAAAGACTGCTTCTCCCGTGAACACCGGATTTGGTCAACTGCAACCTCTGGCAGCAGCCAGAGACCACAAATTCAGCCCACTCTGCACCTTCTGAACCCTGCCCAAGCTCGAGTGGAAAAACACCACGAGGAGGTCGACCCGGTGATCCTGAACCGAGATCCGTCGACCCCTGACCTGCCTCAAGCCTCCAGCCGATGCCTGCTTTCTATATCTAGAAGGCCCCCTTAACCGCAACCAGGAGCTGGTAAGAAAATCTGACCCCAAAAGGCACCACTGCACCCGACGCCCCACAGCTTTGTTTGCCCAAACTGATGGGGCGTAACCAACCCTTAACTTCCCAACTTACCTCTCAAAGTGGTGGTCGCACCCAGAATTCCTTTGTCTCCCTGCCTGCAGTGCTTTTGCAAACCGGAGGTTCTCTATTGAAAACAACAGGGCGCCCGATGTCAAAACAGCACTCTGAACCCAGCCGCCTCAGTGCCGCTGAGTATGCACCTTTTGTGCTACTTTGTTTCCCCATTTGCCCTCACCTAAACCCTAGGAGCTTTGCTCCCACAACCCAGTGGCCTGCTTACCAGCAGCCACCAACCGGAGGCCCCCTATCCCCCATTGGATAACATTGGGCCTCAACACTCTGCACCCGGCGGCCTTATTGCCACTGAGGGTGCAGCAAGAGTGCATCACTGACACTGTGGGACCCCTCAGTATAACTCCAGAACCTTAACTCCCACAGTCGATAACTTACCTGTGAACCGTTAACCTGCTTTTCCTCCATGGGATAACATTGCCAATTGTCTTCCAAAAAGTTTCTACGTGTGGAGTTTTGAAATCTAAAAATGTTCTTTAAAAATCACACGAATAACCAAAACGTAATTATTTACCTGTTTGCAGGAAATGTTGCAGTGCTGAATCTAGGTATCCAGTACTGAGAATGAAAAGTAACATAAAAAGTAACTTACCTGTAATTTACTGAAAAAGCCTATTCATTCCAATGTACTGTATTTGCTAAGTATTGCAACCTACTGCATCCCCTGTAAATCAAACAAAGTACAATTCCTATTGCATTTTCAAACTGTTCTACAATCAGCAACTTATTACTGTAAAGTATTTAAAGCTTACCTGTACCAGGCGTGCTTGGTTCTAAAGATAAAACAACAGTATATATTTTTATACAAAAATAATTGGCCTGGAGTTCAGTTCTTGAGCGTGTTAATTCATTTACTACTGAGTGTGTACATCAAATGCTTAAACCTGTCCTCTGATACTGCCTTACTGCACAACCACTCTACCACAAATAGAGAGTAAGGTTCTAACTAACTTTAACCTCTGCCTTCCTCTGGGGTCACCTGGACTCTATACACACTATACCTCATGTTGGTGTAGTATATGTCGAGCCAGTTTCCTACTGGAAGCACCAGAAAACAGATGGCAGCCACATGGAAATAATACTACACCAGCATTGATTAGCAGCACTGGTACCCGCGGAGGCGCTATGCCTGTTATGCGTGATTTTGGTTGTCAGTGCGGTGATGCGGTTCACCACACTTAAATGTATTAGTCTAACACCAGATGCGTGGTACTTGGCAGGCTGTATTAGGTGGTGTGGATTTGGAGAAGCTGTGCATGCTAAGGCTTTTATGTCATGGGGCATAAAGTGGACGTCTGTCTATTTTTCTTTGTAAAAATAATATGGGCTGTTTCTTTACTTTCCGGTACATTTCTGAACAATTTATTAAGCTAAATTGCATTGTTGCATTGTGTGCGCATGCAGGGAAGAACAAGTGTCCGGCAGATATGCAAAAAGTCATCCTACATCTCAGTATTAACTTCTACACTTCTAAGCAGTTATTCCAATCCTACAACGAGTTACCTGTTTGCTTTACAATGACATTTAGTAAAACAAGTAAGTGCTTTGCAAGCCTGTATAAGTAGCAAAGGTTTTAAAAATACTTGGTTTTGGGCAAGGTATTGCTTTTCACAGTTCACAGAAGGGATCAGAAACATCTCCAGGTAATAATAGGGTTGACAGGAAGGTGCGAGCAGCAAGTGCTTGATGCGCTATTTGCATAAGAAAATACTATATATTTTGTTCATTATCCTTCATTAGTTATTAGTAAGGAAGGGGGAAGAGAAGCGTTCACTGGCAGCATTCAGTTAGTCTTACAGAGAAAAAGAATGCTGTTGTCTGTGGTAGATGTCCCCCAGAAGTCATTGGTATATGTATCAGAAGCTGCCATTGAAAGGGAGTGCAAATGCGCTTAAGATGTTGCTGGTATTGATGGCTACTGTGTGGTTGCAGACTTCCCTGGGCTGACAGTGGGTGGGGAAATGCTACGTTGTCACTATAGGTTTAATTACATGAATCGCGCATTCTCTCTGGTGTTTGTCCTTGGGGTACTTGCTGACTGGTGCTAAACATGGGATCAGGTTTGCCTTTGACAGGACGTATGGTTTAGTGGGGGTGCATACTGTAAATTAATGTTGGTGTGAGGAAACAAAAACTCAGACATTTAATATTATTGTGTGCATCATGCAGAGGATGAAAAGTAGCAGGAACGGCTTTGATGCCGTAGAGGCTAGAAGGAAGATGGTCAGTTGAAGAGATTGTTAAACATGTTTTAAACTACTACAGTGGCATTTGGGAGGCCAGCAGCTAAAAGGCTCTGTATTTACTGCTAGGCAGTGGTTAGATGGGCACCGGCCATCAGTCTTTCTGTCGTGGTGGACAGGAGAGCAGTGGGCAGTGGTCATGGGTTTGCAGTGACATCTGAGGGGTGGTTTTAAAGGCGGGCGGAAAAGGATAACTGGAGGTAATGTAGGGGTGAGAGTAGAAGTAATGGATGCGTTAGTAGCAGGCACAAAGGCAGTGGTCTGTGTTTCGAGGTGGTTAGCGGAGCGGGCTTCGCTTAAAGGTGGGTCATCAAGTAGGAGGATGTGTTTCATGGGCCGGCTGGAGGCAGTATGATGTAACTATGCTGGAGGGCGCAGCAGCAGTAATTACTGATATATGTAAATCGCCAGATGAAAGGGGGGATGTGACCAATGGAGGAAGCAGTATCCTTTTTTTATGGCTGGGGTGAGCCCCTGCAGTATGGCGGATCACTGGCCTTAGAACTCTTGACTGACGCGGAGAATGGGGGGCCCCCTCTATACTTTGCAGGGGGCCCCCTCAAGTTTTGTTACGCCACTGCACAGGAAGTGTGGCACCTGCTACCTTTGCAAGCCCTTGCTGCTCTGTTGCAGACTCTAGGAGAATTTTCTTACACATAACCTGTTTCCTTCAAAGAGACCATCCACAACAGAAACAAGGATGTATGCAGTTGCTGTTCATTTTGTGTTCCAGTTACCACACAGAAATGTACAGCACTGACAAATCAGACCTCGGCAACTGCTCTTTTTTTGGTCCCTTTCAGTCACTATGTGTTCCTGAAAAGAAATCCTACACTCTCCCCACACACAAAGCTGAGGCAAATGATGTCTTTATCTCAGCATGGAATTACCACCAACTGGGAGGTGCAGCTAACCCTAGAGGGAGGGCGGCTAATCCCCCCACAATCGGCAGACAAGGGGAACGGCAGCAGCAGCGGGCAAGAACACATCTAGGAAAAGGTCAGTGAGTGACCAAGGTGTTTGGGTTCAAAAGCCCCAATCAAGAAAGAGGTGCGTGGCCACAAGCATGGCCTAAAAGGTGACTGGGGCAAGCAGTCCCCAGCTTTGTCACCAGAGAAACAGTATCCCACCCACACCAGAGAATGTGGGGGTCGAGCCGCAGTGTGACGAAGGGGCGGGAGTCACAAGGTTTAACAATCAATACCTTCGCATAAGGATGTAGAGGGCAACTGCCCGAAAAAGGTCTATGGGATGGCTTACTGCAGGGACTCTTGAGACAAGTGTGATTACAAGGTCAAAGGTCATTGGGATGCCTCACGGCAGGGATACTTGAGGGCAGCCAAAAAGGGTAATAAATGGGCAGCGTTGGCGGACACAGCACTTGCTGCCCAGGCATGGTCACAGAGCCAGGAATGCCAGACATTCGGTTGCAAGGTGAAGCCTCAAAACCGTGACCCGGTGTACCAAGTAAGTGACAGAAGTAGAGCTGTCACAGCAGTGTGAAAGTTTTTATGACATCCTTCAAGAGACATTATGACTGTAAGGATAATGCATTGCTTGATTAGGCAAGTTATGAACATGCGTTAAAGTACAGGATGTACACCGTTAACCTGTTATGAAAATGACTTACATTGTAGTCCAAGATAAACCAGAAATGAGCATGTTGAGGAACAATGCCATCACAACAAGTGCGTACAAAATTATGATCTGAATGAACTGCGGACGTTCTAACACCACAAAAGGTCTTGGTGTACATAATTGATGAGAAAGAAGAAACGGCGGGAGGACCTGTGAGTTGCTTGCACAGCTGGGGGGGGGGGAGTTTGATATCTTTCTGTTGAGAAAAGTGTTTTTGGTGGTATGTGCGATGTGCGTGAACTGTGGGTGAGCGCTAAGAGATTCAAAGAATCAGTGTAAATGGGACTTTGCACCAACTTGGAAACGTGCCTGCCTCGGGGGCAGTCGGGATTCTAGATGAAAGGAAGAGATCAGGGTATGGGTGGCCGACCAATACTCTATCCACTCTCTGAACTCCATGGAATTTTGTGGAGATTTTTGGTAACTCAGGGGAATTCTCGAGGCTGCTCAGGCTCAGGGAAAACCTAGCTTCAAATATTAAATAAGTCACCTGTAAGAACACCTTGCTGAACACAAGATAGGGTGCATCATTCTAAAGAATGCAATTTGTGTCATTAGATTTGGCATGTTCCCCTAGTGACTAGGCCCAAAAAGGCACTGCCACTTTCAATCTGTATCAGCTTCAGACTCCTTTCAAAGACTTATTTTTTATTTTAATAACAATTGAATCCAATGGTAAAGTACACTTTTTATGAAACCTTTTGAAATGTAACTTTTAGAAGCTTACCCCTTATCTGTCTTTAGCTAATGCTAAGTAAACCCTTTACCTGTTTACTTAGCCTTAGCTTCTGCCAACTCCTTGCCTGTCCTCAGCTTCTAATGAGGTGTGTAATGAGGTGTGAAATACCACCCAGGAAACACACATTAGCTCACAGTGATTGACAGGTCGACCTAAATAGGCAGAAGTAACTCATATGAGCTCAGTAAAACCGTGGGGTCTGCCATCCTCTTGGCACATGAGTGTAAAATTCAGCATGACAGGTCTCTAAGCCACTCATGAAAGCTTCACTTCAAAGCGAGCCAACAGGATGAGAGGACAGTTCTTGTGAATCCCCTGTCTGGCAGGGCCGGACTGGGAACCAGAACCGGCCCTGGCAAAGTGTTCGGCCGGCCCCCTCCCCCCCTCCGGGAGGAGAGGGGAGGGGGGAGAGGTGCGACCGTGCTATGTGACAGGGCCGGTTTTCGGCCCTTTTTGTTACAGGGTCGTTTTTGCAGCATAACGGCCCTGTAACAAAAACGGCCCCCAGGGTCCCAAAACCGGCCCCCAACCATGCGGCCCACCGGGGGATTGCCCGGTGCCCTCAACGCCCAGTCCGGGCCTGCTGTCTGGGTGCTGCCAGACCCTGCTTTTGTCCTACCAGACTCTGTTTCGAAGTTTGTTGTGGATACAGGGCTGCTTCAAACTGGATTGTACTCTTAGATGTGGGATGACCGTAGTCGGACAACCCTGCTTTAAGTAATCAGACTTCGGTGCGATGGCAGTTGCCACAATTTTAGTGGCAGCCCACTCAGCGAGTTTTCTTCTCAAAAAATGACAAAGTCACTGTCTTTGTTAGACCTTAGACACTTCTTCAAACTTTTTGACTTCCAAGCTATCACCAGGATGAATTTGCTTATTATATCCAACCAGGGTTCCATAAAGGTACAGCCTAGGTTCCAGGCTACCACTTTCATGGACTATCATTGGCACTTTGAGTTTTAGGCACTATTTTCAATCAAACCTTTAAAAATGTATATCTCCAGTTCCAAAGTCTGGATTTGTGTTGTATCAGTCCTATTCTACTATTCTACTCACAAAATGTATATATTTTGAAATAGGATGTGGATCTTCTGTGTATGCACTGCTTAAATACTTCATACATTGCCTTTGATTTAAGCCTGACTGCTATGTGTCATGTTACCAGCAATTGAGCACAGATTTATTTTATATAATGTGTGTGTCATTTAGTAGGAGGTGTCCTTATCCTTTGAGGTGGACACCTGTCCAGCCCTGTGAGAAATTGGGTTACTGGTTGGAGGGGGCGTCTATTCAAGCAGCAACTACAATCTCTGTCTGGCCGAAACACAAGTAAACTCCAAATTAGCCTGTGCCTAAGCCTCCGAAAGCTTGACACAAGCGCAGAGGCAATTTGTAAAGTAATTATGCAGCACTTCACACAGTAATAACGTGAAAATACACTAGAAGAAAACTCCCATAGCAATTTAGAAAACCAAAGGAAAATGTAATACATTATTTGTGACCAAATCAACAAAACACCAATCAGTAGAACCAGAGTTATGATTTTTTTTAATTGAAGGTAAAAAACTGTACCTAAAAGATCAAAGTACCAACTGAAAACAAAATCAAAAAATACTTGGTGAAAATTTGGATGTAAATATATATGCAGTAATAAGTTATGTCATTTATGTGAGTGTTTTCATTGTTTCAGACAGTTTGAAGTATTAGTTATGTGAAAATGTTTTTTATTGTCTGATGACTTTATATTTGTGGACATACTAAAATATTCCACTGAAAACAGTCTTTTGTGTAAAAAAGTTATTTTTATTGTTTCAAATAATTGTACATTACATGTGCGCTGGTGTGTTATGATGGGAATGTTATGTAATAAAGAAGGCCATAAATATTATTCCAAAGAAATTCGGTTAGAATGGGCATGGAATAATCATGTGACCTATAGAATAATTTCACAAATTCATGGTGTTGGGATATAATTTTGTATACCAGCAGGCCAACTAGTAGCATTTAATTTACAGGCCCTGAGTATAGGGATTACCATTTTACTATGGAATTATAAGTACATTAAATATGCAAATTAGGTGTAAGCCAATGTTGCCATGTTTAAAGGAGAGAGCACAAGCACTTTAGCACTGGTTAGCAGCGGCAAAGTACATAGAGTCCTAAAGCTAACAAAAAAGAATTCAGGAACAATAGAAGGGGTGAAGGCAAACGGTTTGGAAGGGACCCTGCAGAGAGGGCCAAGTACAACAATCCCAAATAATATTCAACTTTCCTACAGTTTGCAACCAAAATTCTGATTCCAAATCATCAGCCGTGGCTGGTCCATTGGGGCTTAGGGGCCACGCCCCTCAAGAACAGTGTCTGTCAGGCTGAACAAAAGTCAGCCTGACAGACACTGTTCATTTCAGATCAGGCAGCCCGGAGCCAGACCTGTGCTAAATGCCCAGGCTCCTGGCTGCCTGAGCTGAACTTTGCTTGGCTTAGAAAGTGACAGCTCCTGTTGGCATGAACCTCCCTCAGCAAAGGATCTTGAGGCCCTCCTCTCAGTGACAAGGGGTAGCGTCACTGATTGCCTCGCACCTGGGCACTTCAGTTTTAAGCCCTGAAGCGCCCGGGGTTGACTGTCAATCAGTGATACTTCATCACAGAGTGGAGTGGGGTCAACAGTCTCACTGAACCCATCCTACTCAGCGATGACATTGGGACTGCTGCCTTCTCTCATTGGCTGACCTAAGCCAATGAGGGAAGGCAGCAGTCCCAAGCCTCCTGGAACCTCCGAGGCAGAGCTGACTGCAGGTAAATGTGTGTTTTCTTTTAATGAATGTTTGATGCATGTGTGCATGTATGTATGAATGTTTGGTAAATAGTGTTGTGAATGGATTTGTTTGTGTGTGTGTGCGTTTGTGCGGGCATGTTTGTGAGTGTTATGAGTATGTGTGCATTTGTGTGTCCCGTTCGCCCCCTCCCTCCAAAACTTACCGGCTGCCAATGTAAACCATTGAAGAGTTGTCACCTCCCAAGTTGGGGTTGTTAGTTATTCACAAAATGGAAGAGGTCTCCTTTCTGAATTGGTGTAAAAGTTTCAGGAAGACTGATAAGTGGGCCAGGAGACACTGAAACTTTTTTTTAAAGTAAAATTTTTAAAGCGGCCTTCTTTACTTCAGTAGATAGGGTTGTTTTAAACAATGTATTTAAAAGCAATAAAATCCTGTCAACCCATGCAGGCCAGAAATTAGATTGGTCCAATTGTCATCCACCTCTATTCTTCATTTTGCGATTTGACCTACTACACCAGCCGATTCTCAAAATAAGTATTAAGGGCCATATGTATCAACCTAATTTTGATTCGCAAACGCTGCAAATTGCAAAAAAGCAGCATTTGCGAATCAAAATACGGAAAACGGTATGTATGAGGTAATCGCAATGCAAATATAAGGAATCGCAAAATGTGCGATTCCTTAACTTTGCGTAAGCATTCAAGGAATCGCAAATTGCGATTCCTTAAATGCTATGCAGCAACCACTGAAGTTTTCCGATTTCTCCTTAAGAAATCGCAAATTACCACCAACTTCAAGTTGGTGGTAATTTGCGATTTATTTCACAAATGCACTTTTTTGCCATTTGTGAAGGTGCCATGTGGCGCACATACATGCCCTAAGGGCATGTATATGCACCACATGGCACCTTCACAAATGGCGCACACATGTAAATTTCTGGGGTGCATCAGGTTGTCCTTATGACACCCATGCACCATTGGAATTATTCTCAATTTGCGATTCTCAAATTGCGAATCGCAAATTGAGAATAACTTCCCATTCATTCCTTTGGGCCTCCTGGCCCATAGAAATGAATATGAAAGTATTCCTTAATTGCGATTTCGCAATTTGCTAATCGCTATTAAGGAATATTAAGAAATCGCTAAAAAATTTTGATTTTTTACATACATCCCTTTTTGCAATTCTCAAATAGCGATTTCTAAAAAATCGCTATTTGAGAATCGCAAATGAGGGTGTTGATACATATGGCCCTTAGTCTCGAAAAATGAATCTCAAATTTTTGTTTGCTTTTTTTTGTGTGAAAGAAAATGAGTACGTCTGGCCCTGGTTATTATTAAGCTTATAATGCTAGAAATACACAACACAGCATTGTTAGCACATTGTGTCTGTTTTGTAGATTCTAAATTTGGAGCCAGATGCAGCTTTCAAAACAAAAATAAATTGGAAAAATGTAATCCACATGCTTATCATAGCTATTAGATATGCCAAGATATCAGTTGTTAAGGAAAATCACATTACTACTAATCTCTTAAAAAGAATCATGACCTTACCTTTCGTAACTTTTAGTAGCTGTTTTTGCGTGTTGTCAGTCAATTTTTGATGTCTGCTTTGTATCTGATTCCTTGAGAGTCAGGCTTCATGCGTGAAGTTTCTAGCATTCAAACTCTTTAGCAACTGAGAACACCCTGAGATTTAGGTAATTGGGACAATTCAGAAGGACAGTTTATCTACTTGTGTGAAAATGAAATATATCACCCTTCTTTGCATAGGAGGCAGATTCCACAGCACACTTTTGACATCTTACGTATTCCTCTTCCCAATGGTTGATGTGTAAAAAATAATAATAATACTAAAAAGTGTGGGGGGGCAAAGGTTTTTTTAAAGATCTGTTGTTTTCGAATGCTGAAGCTGCCAAGTACCAAGTCAATCTAGCCTTGATTCCACTTTCTTCCACTACCCTTCACTTTCTCACTGTATCTAAGTCCTGTAGGTTCTTTATCAGCCCTGCTTTCTGCCTTTACCACTGTTTTCAGATCTTTTTCGTCCACTTTTTTTCTCCCCATTCAGTTGTTCCTTATCTTAGTTTGGGTGAAAGTCTGATGATGGAGAACCCTGTGCCCCAAAATTATTTTCGGTGCCCACCACCTTCAACCACCATTTATACCCATCGGTACATACAATGCTATGACTAATTCACATCTCCGTCCACAACGTAACTAGATCATTGAGTTCTGCGGCCAGATGATTTGAGAACTATTCATTGCAGCCATGTGGTGAGACTGTGGTAGTGAAAAAGATATGTAACATCTACTGTTCCAGAGCATTATTCATTTGTTGATGAGAGCCTCTCCAGAGGTGCCAGCTTAATTTTCTGAGTTTCAGTGCCTCACTTCAAGCGCTGGTGAATATGGCATGCATATGCTTTATTGTTTGCATGCACTGCTATGCAAGCATCTTAATAGAAAAATGCTTACAGCCTGTGCTTAATTTGGGTTCCGCTACTTGACACCAGCACTTAATTGTCAACATCTGTACAAATAACAGTCTGACACATGGGGGTCCATTATGATGGTGGGCGGGCTTTGGCCGCCCGCCACCCTAACGGAGAAGTGGACCACCCGCTAACAGTGCAGGGGTCCCGACATAGGCAGAATTCTCCGCCCGCCGCAATGGTAAAAGTGCATGTTGTGCTTTTCAAAGGGCAACATGACAGGCACAGCGCGGTGCCTGCCATGTTGCACTTTGAAATGCGGGGGGGGGGTACCATAGGTACCCCCCATGTGCACCCCCCCAAGCCACAGACTCCCAGGGGGCCCGCAACGGGCCCCCGCAGGGAGTCTCCGCATGCCTTTCCGTGGCAGCATTGCCACCACGGAAAGGCATTGTCCACAGCCCATTGTAATATGGCGGCCGGTGTCTAACAGACACCGCCACCATGCTACTGGTTTTCCGCCCCGGCCGCAAGGCGACCGGAGCGGAAAACATGCGGGCGGTGTTTGTCACCGCTGCGGTCCCTCCCGCCATACTAATATGGCGGGGGGGAATTGGGCTGATGATGTCGGGCAGATTTCCTCCGCCAGGCTGGCGGTAGCCACCGCCAGCCTGGCGGAGGAAATCCGCCCGACATCATAATGGACCCCCTAGTGTCTAATTTAAAGATGAGCACAACAACAGATCTTTATTGATTACTATACAGTAGAAATGACTACTACCTGCCACCCAGGTGATTCTTACAGCGTTGGGGACCTGGCTAGTCTGACTTGTCACACTTTTAGGAGTGTGATGGTTAATAATTTTGTTTTGGCAGTCCTTGCAAGGGCAATGGGTGGTGCCAGCCCCAGTGATGAGGGTCCCAGCACTTACTTTACTACAATGAAGTACTGCTTACGGCACTGTTAATATTATGGTAAGTTAGGGACTCACTATACATTGGGAGAACTAAGGGAAGGTCTAAACCCATGTACTGTCCATACAGTGCTATTACATAGCGGTAGGGTGCAGAAGAAGACCTTTAGGAGAGGATCTTTTTCATTCTAACGCCCGTTATGGTCAATAAGCCAAAATATGAATTTGGGGCGTTAAAACGTCTGCAATGGGAATGGCCTTTGTCAAAATGTGAGTTTGGTGTCTTAAAATTCCTGGTTTGGGAATGGCCTTGTTATTAATGGGTCCCACTTTGTTCAGTCAGCATGCCAGCAAGAGGAAGCCTGACCACATCCATTCATACCCTTATGCTGCTCTTGCAACTCTTTTCCAGTTTTTGTGAGAACTCCTTGGATCATGTGGTCTCAAGAGTTCCTGTAGTCCGTGGTGTTTTCAAGCCTCTTATGCCCAGGAGGTGCTCCCAGGTCCTGAGACTCCTCCTGACCTCAAGGTGAAGATAGAAAGGCTTTGGGCTCCTCATGATCACTGCAAGCCGAAAAACCGCTGCCCACAACGAAAGCCAAGGCAAAGCTCCAGGCGGACTTGCACTTTTTATTGACAGCGACCGAACCTAGTTTTTGTATCCAACCCCGACTCCATTGGGGTCCGCCAGAGCTTGTAACTTCACCCCGGTGCAGCACAACCAAATACCTGCGAGTGGCGCTTTGTGCTTTTTGACACTATTTTCACCTAATACTTTAAAAAAGCATATCTCTGGTGCTACTAATTGGATTTCTGTCATTTTGGCGTCATTTTATTTAATAAACTGCACTCTGTTTTTCTATATTGGTAGGGAATTTTTTCTTGTACTGTCACATTGTTAATGTTAGAATGCTGCATACATGCCTTACACATTGCCTCAAAGTTAAGCCTGACTGCTTTGTGCCAAGCTAACAGAGGGGCAGGCCCAGGTGAATTTAGTGACTTTTGTAGTTCACCCTGACAAGGACTATGTTTATTATGTGAGTGTAGTTTCCACCCCTCTCAACTAATAACCCAATTTCCTATATTGAGATATTTTCATTTAAATAAAAACGGTCTAACAAGGTTTAGTAAGATATATGTACAAATATGCAATGTAATTGGCTGTGTAGTGTTGCATAACACAGTTATGTTGTTAATTGTATTACTGAAATTTTTTTTTTTTTTTAAACTGTCTAGAGAGTGCCAAATTGTTAATCTTTATATATTTGGACAGTTGGATTTGAGACCTTCTGCATTAAAACATGATTTCAACTTAGAAAATGAATTTGTTTGATGGAGGTGGCTGCTTTTCTCATTACATTTGAATTTGAATGTTATTGTTTCAGTCACTTGAAATCGTTACAATGCATACACTCAAAGCTAAAAGGAATAGTCCAATGTATACAATTTTGTGACTTTTATCTTAAAACGCAACTAAAAGTCAGCGAAAAAGTCAAACAGTTTAACTTTTAAAATTATCAAAATCAAACTACTTTTTAATAAGCATGGTTGTCTTCCAGTAGCCTATGTTTAAGGACACTAAATCCCTGTTCTGCTGTTCTTAGTCTGTCAAAGAATTGTGAAGATGGCTTCATCCAGGGTGTATCCTAGGCATAGGTAATGGTTCTAAACTTCTGTGCCTTTCAAAGGGTTTAGAAGATGACTTCAAAGAGAACTCCTTGGCATAAACTCACTTTCACACCTTGTATTGATTTACAAGAGGAAGGGATCAGCTAAGGTTTTTCAGCGTTTTAATTGTGTATTATACTTATGCATTTACTGAACTGAGCTAGCTTCAGGGGGTTTCCAGTAGTAAGACAAAACTCCAGGGCCTTCTTGCAAGGTATGATCCCATGTTTTAAGAACACTGGTAAAGTGCGGTGTCTCTTTAAGTTTCAGGGCAGCAGCAATGTAGATGTAAAATGGATTCTCGCAGAGCTTGCATTGCATGATAACTGTAGTTGAATTCTTCCAGTTGACTCTGTACTCAGTAATTGGCAGGACAATGAATTTGATTTATGAAGGACCTGCTGAGTGCCTCTCCTATACAAGCTTGCATTAGCTTTTCTTCATATGATTTAAGAATTGGTTTAAAATAGACGCTTATATCAAATTTTCCTTTATGGGTCTTCCTTGACAGCACAAATACTTGCCTTTTAAAAACAGTTTCTCAATCAGCCCTAAATCTAAATTGCTTTAGATAATCCCTAAATGTTTGATTGCAGTTGCTAAGTTTGAGACCCAGGTTTTGGCATCAGTGTTAAATATCTCTTATAAGGCAATTTTAAGTGTGTCTGTTTTTGCGTATGTGATCAAATAGTAATCCTATCACTCCAATTTTGCTAAGGTTTGTTCTTGGTCTTCGCAAAGACCTTCACCTCGATTTTGTTCACATTGGCCACCAGTTTGTTCATTAAATCATATTTAATTCATCCGATGCACGCTGCATGCCAAATTTCCTCTCCTCTAAAATGATCAAATCGTGTGCATATTGAATGATCTGCAACCTATAAAGCCCAACCGTAGGGAGAAATCTGTTCTTGGCTGTGTAATGATTGAACAACATGGGGACTAGGACATATCCTTGTTTAAATTTACGATTAGAGTCAATTCGATCTCTAACTTTGTTACCATGTCCTACTATGATGCGTACTCAAGTGTCCTAATATAGAAAGATAACTGCATTGTGTAGAACATGTGATATGCCCCATTATATTACCTTAGTCCATAGTATATGTCGGTCCACACCATCAAAAGCTAAAAAGTTGTCTAAAAAACATGCACAGAGAAGAGGTTGAGAGAGATGGGAAGTGTGGTATACCATGTAGGTCAGAGCAACAATATTATCCAGGGTGGATTATTTTTGTCTTTAACCTGTTTGGTTAAAGTGTCATTTCATTCTATATGCCCAGTCCAAAGGTTCCCTTAATAAAATAAAAACATACTCTTTTCCCTCAAAATCCAAAACAGCAATTAACCAACAGTTTGCAGAGACTGTGTCATTGTTCTTTTTGTAACTGGGAGTAAAATTAACCCAGCCCACCACTGCAGCACTTGAGGATTCCACTATGATTTCTGGTAAAGTGAGGTTAGCAGGTTCACCCAAAAGTCTGTATTGCCTTTAAAAAGTGACCTGATTAAACTGCTGGGTCCAGGCGCACCATCATCTCTGCTTGACATTAATACTCTTTCAACAGCAGCCTCATTAATCTAAAGGGTGTTATGGCTTTGGGTCTCCAGACAGGTACTATGGAGAATATCACCTACATGTGCACTTTTCTCTGTGTAGACCCCTGAATAAGCGTGATCCGCTTTGCTTGGGAAGGGGGTCGCTCAGGTGAAAGTTTTGTTATTTTGGAAATTGACGTTCTGGCAGAACTCTGCCTGGTTATTGTGACCTAAACAGGGTATATAAACATAGCCATTGTGCTTCCATGTTTTTGTCCTTTTCTGCTCAATGGGTATATGGTATGCCTTACTTGAGCATTCTAGATGGAGGTTGGCTGCCTTTTTCAATTTGCCCCTAATTTAAGTTCTTACTGCACTTCTACATAATGGATGTATCCCAGGCTTTGTCTTCTGCCTGGTCATTGTTTCCAGTTACAACCCCCCTGAAATCATTATAGTGAGTCTACCATTGTGTCCCAATTAAAAATATGTTTTTGTCCACCATTGATTGACAGGATGGGTTTCTTTTAATAAGTATTTTTTGCCACTTAGTGAAGTGAGCCTTTGAGACCCTGCTTCATTTTAACCTCTTTATTATTAAGTGTTTCTCTCCTCCTCCAAATTTCCCAAGAACGTTAACTATTCTGCTATTTAATAATCGAGTTGGAAGTACATTATCAGTGGGAGGTAGTCACTTTCGGAGTGTGGAATTATGGTGAAATCTTTACATGCCTCAGTGAGAAGATCGCTTGCAAAAGTACTGCCCAGTGTTGAAAAACCCCCTAAATGAATGAGGACATTTTGGAACTGGTCTCTTGCATATTCGGAGGGATTGTAAGGATTTCAGGTTATAAGTCTACAGACAATTGTGCACATTTCGAGTAAGAGGAATCAGACCCTCCAATTGCGTGCTACACATGTTGTCTAATTGACTGCCAAAGTTAACCAGATGACGATCTCTTGTCAATATGATCTCATATGTCGCGACTCTGCAGATTAAGTCATTCAATAATGCTTTGCAGAAGCTTTCTACAATGGTTTTTCCATTTGTCCTATGCAAATTTAAGTAAAGAGGGATTAATATTGATTTGGTAGTACCTCCAATTTGACATTTATTGCTATTGCTTAGAGCGTAGGATTTGTTTTACAGCTAGTGTGGTTGTTACTACATTAATGAGGGTGGATGCATAAATCGATAACCCTACCGGTGGTCTACAACAATTGTTGGTTTTAATAGCGGGCTGGTGTCTTTTGAGATATCGTTCAATTGGGTGAGGTTTAACTACTTATATTTCCTGAACACAGACTATATTACCTGTTTTTATGAAGTTTAAAGCATCAATGTGAGTAAGCACATGCTTGAGACTGGCCACATTCCACAATATTACTATGAGTTGGCATCAGCTTGATGAGGGTGACCCCGCTATTCTGTTGGGCAACGTTAGAAGTAAATTGTATTTCTGGAGGTTAATGTGGAGACAAACTTGTCCCAGTCTGAGAGTTTCTCTGGAAGTGTTCGAGTGACTGTTGTGTAGTTCCTTTGATTATGTATTTTAAGATCTCTCTCTCCAGACATGGGGATTACTGTGTGTTTGGGGGTTGCATGCACTGTTTGCACCCTTAAGGATGCTTTTTGTAGTTTAGAGCTATCTTTCGCCTTGGCATTGAATAAAATACATGGGTACCTCTCTAACTCCTTAGTCGGATTTCAATGCACCACTGTGCAAAAATGAATTTCTCTCTGAGAACATAGACCACGTGTGCATGAGTCCTCCAGGTTACTATTGCTGATTCTATCCTTGGAATAAAGTGAAATGATTTGAACTGCATTCCAGGAAACTCCTCTGGTTGGGAGTTTCTTAAGGATGGAATGTGCCGCAGTAAGCAGAAGATATTCAACCTGTTTAGTGTGTCGCATCTACCACCTGAAATATAGTAGGGGTGAAAATTAGTTCATTTACTGGATTTTGCTTGTCGCTATACTTAGAAACACTATCCAGTGCATGACCCTGTACAGCAGACAATGAAACATTCAAGGCCCAGACTAAACCATTGAAACCTCTGAGCAGGTTTCCAACAGGACACACAATAGAGTTTCTACTTTTCATCTGTGAGTAGGTCATGTCCCGTTTTTATAGTTTGCATTCTGTTACTTGTATTCCACACAATTCCATTAGAAAAACAGGATTACTAGTTGCAAAAATACAAAAACTTCTGAACTGGATGAGGTCTTACACAGGGGCAATGTTGGGAAATAGAGGCATGACTAGCTGGACTTTTGAACAATCTTTACTTCTAAATAACGAATATTGCAAAAACATGAGGCTATGGATTCCCTAATTTATTAAGGAACATTTGGGGAGTACAGGGATCGAAGTAGTGTGGGATGCATTGAAAGCAGCGATACGAGGAGAGACACTTAGCTTTTCACTATCCCTGAACAAAGAAAAATGCCAACTGCTAAATGACTTGCGAAATCAATTGGCTGTTGCAGAAGAAGACTTGATTATAATTCTCCAGGATGGGTGTGATCCCGCAGACGCACTTGCAAAAATAATGGTAGCTAAGTCGTCCATTATGGAGATAATAGCTAAAAGGGCTGCGGATAGGTTAGCTGTATGGAGGGAGGAAGCATACAAATGTAGTGAGCAGGTCGGACACCACCTAGCGATAAGGGCAAGACAAAAAGCTGCACAGAACATAATCGTAGCAGTTATTGATTCCACACAAGGCCAAATTGTAGATCCAGAGGGAATTCGGAAGGTGCTCTATGTATATTATCAAGTCTTATATCATGAGACCACCTCTGTTCACTTAAATATATCTTAATCAAATTCCAGCGGTGGAATTATCTCAAGAAGATCAGTTACTACTTGAGGAGACCCCCCCAGTGGGTCGAATCTTTATCATGCATTAATAGTCCCCCTAGTGGTAAAGCTACTGGCTTAGATAGCATCCCATTATAATTATATAAGAAATTTTCGACCCACCTGAAAGAGGGTATGCATCAGCTATTTGCACATGTATTTAAGGGGGGAGACCACCCGAATCGTGGTCTCAAGCAAAAATAATACTTTTCCTGAAAACCACAAAACAGCGTTAGAATCTGCCTCCTATCGTTCAAAACTCTGATATACACTGATAGCAAGATTTATTCGAAAATTTTAGCTGTTCATTTAGCTAGGGTAATCTATAAAGTAGTATCACCCAGACAACATGGATTTATCCCAGGACGCGGCACCACAGATCACATTAGAAGGACTATCTCACACTTTGATGCCGCCAATTTCTAGGGATCCAACATCACTTATTCTACTTGATGCCATAAAGGCATTTGACAGGGTATCCTGGCCTTTCTTATGAGAGACCCTGTCAAGGGTCGGATTAGGCCAGGGATTTATACAGGCATTCAAGATGCTCCATTTTGAGCCTACCACAAGATTATTTTTAAATGGAGCCCTTACAGATTCATTTAAGATAACTAGAGGTACCTGACAGGGATGCCAGAGCTCGCCTCTCATGTTCGCAATATATATAGATCCCTTTCTACGACAGCTGGAGGCTAATCGAAATATTAGCCCCATCATTTCCCATGGTTGGGAAACTAAAGTGTTGGTTTATGCAGACGATATTGCTCTGGTAACTTCTAATCCTGGAACATTTATGGTTGAGGTTGAAGCAGAGGTGGCAAGATTCGGGCAATTATCAGGATATTCCCTTAATAGAACTAAAACTCAAATCATCTGTAAGAATGTTAGTATGGGCAATGATAGTAGACAGGTTGAAAAGGCTACATATCTTGGAGTAGATATTAAGGCCAGTGTAGAAAATATCATGTATAGCAATATCGATCCCTTGATAGCCAAAACCAAAACTGAGTTAGTAAGATTACATAATTTACATTTATCGATAATAGGCAGATGTAATATAATTAAAATGCTTTTTTCCCAAATTTTTGTCTTTTTAAGGGCAATCCCGCTAGAATTTAGAACCATATGTCTGCAAAAATTAAAGATTTGTTTTCTCGCTTTATCTGGGCATATGAAAAGCCCAGAAGACCATATACATATCTTTCTCTGCCAAAAGAAAGGGGTGGGCTGGCTCCACCAAATATAAGATTTTGTTATTGGGCAACTACTCTTTTGTACACACCGTACTCTTATTACTGATAAGCCAATAGATAACCCTCCAGAGGACATGTCTACACCTATCAAACTTATAATTGGCAAAGACGCATGGGGATGGATTTGGAGATTCCTGAACGATTCCTATTATAAGAAGACGCTGGTCGGGGGTTATAGAATTATGAAATTGGTTCATAAAATGGTAGGATTGGGTTGTCTGAATTATTACACACCAATTTATAATAATCCTAACCTGCCGGTAATCTTTAAAGATCTAATAATCAAAAAGTGGCAAGACAAAGATCTATCCAAGCTCGGCAATGTTTATTCTTTAAGTGATGTAGTTTCTTTTGAAAATCTCAAGGAACAGTATGAATTAGATCGGAGGGACCTATATAAGTACCTCCAAATATGTGTGCGTGCCTAACTCCTGCTGGGTGGGATGGGTGGGGGTGGGTGGGAATAAACTAATAAAATTCTGCATGATTATTTTTTTTTATTGTCCCTTTGCAGAATTAAAATATGCTCTTTTTTCTTGCAATTTTAATCTGATATTTGGCACATGTAAATGAGAATTAGATGATTTGATATATGCATGTTATCTGCTTAATTGCCAAATTGAATGAAAGATGAAATGTGATATTTGTAATTTTGAAATCATGCACCAATAAAAAAAAAGGATGAGGTCTCACACATGAACCTAGAAAGCTTGAGAGTGCAGTAATGTACCTAACTAGAGCATTCTGGGATTTGTAGTCTATGAGTTCTTCTTACACACCTGATAGAGGTTTTTTTTTAAGGTACCTCCAGTAGTGGAAACCGTGTCTTGAGAACATGAAGCAATCTGACAGATCCATATAATACATTCATAGCTGAACAATTCCTATCCTGTACACTAAGAGCCCCAGTGCAATCTCTGCCATTCCAAACCCCCACTTGAAGTAGGAGAAAAAAGTAGATGTTTGAAAATAAAAGTTGAAAAACAAGAAGCAAAGTTTGTGGGAGAAAAAAGGTGTTCATACAGGTCAGCAAGCCAGACTCTGTGAGGAACGGGTCAGCACAGGGAGCGGTGCCCAAGGGGCGTGTTTTCAGCACGGTACAGCCTGATGACCGGGAGGGGAGGCTGCAACAGACCAGCGCTGTGTGACACTGGTGACAGCTGAACGTGAAGTGAAACATACCAATCAAACTGAACACTTTTCCAAGACATCAAGGGCTGTAACCCTACTTTTTAAAGAGCCAGCAGCTCACGTTGCATCGGACAAGGCAACCACAGATTGTCAGATGCACAATGTTTTCACACCAAGGTTTGGATTTGCATCTTTCAAATGTTTAGGTGGAGTAAATCTCAGTCCAGGTGAGGGACTGGATGCTTGTTGAGGTGGCTTCTCAGGACAAAGTTAGTGAGCAGTGACAAGCAGGAAGGTCTGAGGGTATTTATTACACATATCTTCTAAGTTATTTTCCACTCTAATATGTTGCACCTTCAAAACCCAAGTGTAAGTGCGTCTCCAGAGTTAGGAGGTCTACTCGCCTATTTCATGCTGTGGGAGAGGTTTGTCCGAGAGAAAATATGTAAGTATTGGGTTTGTTGTAGGTGAGAGACCTGTCCAATCTCCAGAGTGAAGAAGATGCAGATGGCGGCATTCCTAGGAGGTTTGAAGACGAGAGCGGGTATCATTTTTATCCCTTGGCTAAATGCACTCTGCAAGCCTGAGGGACTATCCCTCAAGCCAGAACTGAAACAGAAGTCAACGTCAATAATTTAGTGGAATAGAAAGAGAGCTGCAGAAAGTGTTTTCGACGTCCAGGTTCTCCTCGTACAGGCAGAGCTTTTCAGCGTTTGTGAGACATTTGATTTGTTAGGCATTGGTGGAGAACCCCCATTTGCTTTCGAGATTTAGAACTTTTTGCCTGTTTGCCTGAAGGAAGTGCAACTGTCACTCGAGGACAGCACTTTGCATTAGTCAAAAGTTATGAGGAGCTATGCGGAATGCGCAGATAGTAAAAGCACATTGCATCAGCTGCCTGCAAGCATTAACTTCACCAGTGTAGAGGATCTTCGGTATGGAACGGCATAAGAGTCACAGAAGAGCGACAACGTTGTATGCTCAGCAAATAGACTCCTTACACTGGCTCTCATCTTTCCTTTCTCAATGCCCCAGAGTCTCGGAAGTCGATGAGGGTATGCGCATTGCACAGGCTCCCAGACTCCTGACAGCTAAGGGCAAATCCAGACACTGCTCTCATGATGGTAATACTATTACCAGCATGAGAGAAGCACCGAGATTGGTGTGAGCACACTGGGAAAGGGAGCATAAGCCTGTTCTCTTCCCAGCAGTACAACACAGCTCAGGTTAGAGAAATCTAAGTGCGCATGTCGGTTTGGCCATCCTAAGGAAGCCGGCCAAATCTGCATGCGCACTTACAGTGCCCACCGCTTCTCCTCCTCCTGCTGCAGCCCATCAATTTGACCCCGCCCCACTAGGCTCAGTCAGTTTGTTGGCAAACGGCAGGATGGAAAATAAAATGGTAATAACATTGTTATAATATCATTTTATTCTTTATGCCTGAATTTGCAGTGGGGCAACCCTTCTTTATCTTAAGGGAAGAGATGCCCCTGAAACTATCAGACAGAAACTCCTTTCTGACCAAGGAGTTATTGGCTTTAACCATTGGTTGGCATGTTTCATTGCAAAATCGATGTTCAACTTTTTTTCCCTGTATTCTTAATTCTCTTTGTTGACATTAGTGAGACCACCTTGACCTTTAAGTTACATCTGTTGAAGAGGATCACTTATTTCACTTGGCGTGAGGCAGGGTTTTGTTGGAATCTCTGATACGTTTCTCTTCCAGTCAGGTTGATCCTGTTTGTTACTTGTTGCAACTATTGTTGATTGATTGACATGTAGGTAACTCTGTGTGTTGACCCAGTCAACTTGCAGTGTCAGCAGCTGGTCTTTTATGCCATGATTATCCCCCCTGTAAAACAGACTAATTTGTTGTGCTATATTGATCAATGATTCATTATATATGTCATGAGTATGTTCTTTTTTTAGTTGTACTATCGTCTGAGGTGTTCTTTGTAATTGTGTTTCCTTACTTTTGTGAAATATTGGAAAGAGTTTCATCTGAGGTAGCTCTCCAGTAACTCCTGGGTTTCCTGCTTGGGACTGGTTGCCTGCTTGTAAGTATATTTAACTTATTCGTGTTTTTCTTCAGTTTTTTTTTTCCTTCTTCTTACTGGTTTAGCAGTTTATTGGGTGTCTAGGGATGGCGAGAGATTTGTTGATAATACGGGGAACCTGTTTGGATATGTCATAGTGTTTGTGAAGCCTGAAGTTCTCATTCCCTGAGGAACTGAGGCACCCTAGTTCTCTAGCTCTGTGGTGCTGTTTATATGTACTGAGACTTTCATTTCCTGACATTTTGAACCACCCTTATTATCTGGTTCAGATGTGTTTTTGTTGTCAGTGATAGATGCTCAGTTGTATCCATCAAATAATTTGCTGAACGTTGTAGTGTGTTCCATGTTTCTGGTGACTGTCTTTGAAGCATTGACCTCTTTTAAGTTGTCAACCAAAAGTGTAAGTAGGTCACGAAGACAGCAGAAGTTGCCTACACTTGGTTCTCATGCACAATTCATGGGCATATTACCGGCAGTAATTGTGCTTAGTTTTGTTTCTAAATTGTTAATTTTCTTACCCCTGCTGTTTATGGAATTGGTCAGTGATTGCTTCAAATCTATCTGAAGTTCCAGTTTATGTGATTGCAATGTTAAAGCATTGGTTGCTGCTAACAATGTGGAATTAATAGATGTCAGTATAGCATTCGCCGATGGATTGAGGGTAGTCTTGGAATTGTTTTCCCCGGGCATTGTTTATTCAATTGCATCTAATAGTTTAGCATTTGTGTCCTTTGGCGAAAAACTGGCTATGTTAGCTGTATGATTTCCCTTCTCTGTGATCGAGAACAGAATACGAAAGGTCAGGGTCTGTATTCCAGTAGCCGGCATTTCTGCAGATGTCAGCCTCCATACAGATATCATGAACTTGTGCTACTGTTTCAATTGTGCAGATATGTGGAGCTGCTCGTGTTGAGTTGGTGACATTTGATTCTGTGATTGCCGGTGTTGGTTGAAGACAGTCTACTGGGGCAATCATTGAGGAGAGCTCTATGATGGATGTATCTTTACTCTCCTTCTTGTGATACTGGTCTTGTGTTAGTATTTCAGTTATTTGGATTTGGCTAGCACCTTGTGGTGAAGTAGAGGCCTTTGGGTCATCAGAGCCAGATAGAAGAGGATTATCTAAAACTGGCTGCTCAGTACTCATGAAGCAATGCTTGGTGTTGGAATATATGATTTGATGATAACTTATACTTGTGAGGTTCTTCAACCAACTATGGGTAGAGTTGGTTGCTTGATAATAAATTCCTTACCACCTGCTTAATGCAAAGGTGTTGAACTCTTTGATAAGTCTGGACTGTGAACTTCACTCTGCTCGTTGAGTTTGCAGAGTTTTCCACACTCTGCGTTACTCTGTGCTCACAGAGTTAAAAAACGCTTGCATTCGTCAATGTCAAGTTGGCGAACGTGAGCATGGAAAACCAACCTCCTGGTGAGATTTCTCAACACGGGTAGTCAGATTACTCATTGCGAGTGGTTGTGTATGCATGCGACAACTCGCGTTGAGAAATTGTCCATTCGCATTGAGAAATCTGCCGCTCGAGTTAAAATCTACTCAAGCAGCAGAAAGCAAGCAGCACCCACTTGCGCTGTGCATGGTGCCGTTCGCAATGATTGCACAGTGTGGACAAGCATCTGGCACTGAAAATCATCACAAACAGCATTTATCTAACATACTCAGCCGCTTGAGGAACTCCGTGAACTCCACCCAAGCTTACTTTTTGTTTGTTTTCCGTTTTCCTTTGATGCTGCATTATTACACCTCATTATGAAAATTCTATAAGATAACTTCCAATTTGGAGGGAAAATTGTATAATATTCCGAGCACCTCTGGGTGCATTATCTCCACAGCATGACTTGTGGTCTTTCTGTTGTAGACATTAAAGGAACATGAGGGCATATCAGCAAGCGGCAGCGATAATTTTCGTTGGCCTCGTTTAGCGTGCAAAATCCTAACGCCGCCTATCGCCGGATTCTATCGCCCGGTCAACACAATATTTACAACTCGCATCGCCGAGGCGATAGAAATCCTGGCAATAGCGGCGATAAGCAGGAAATATCGCAGGATTACCAGCGATATAACAAAGCATTAGGGAGAAGTGGACTTAGCATTTTGATCCACCTCCCACGCAACATATAGCTAGATCGGGAAATTAGCAGGCGTAAGGAACCAGCGAGATAGCTGGTTAGCGCTACTTTTAATGTCGCTAGACGGGTTAGAGATTTCCTAGTTAATAGGGAGAAGCTGAGTTAGCGATTATTCCCACTGAATTTCAGTCGGGAATGCCTACCTCGCATCTCATTAGCGATGCGAGGAGTGGATTTATGCATTAGCGTGTCCATGCTGATAGGGCGATAAAATGGTTGCCGGTTTTCGCCTGAAAACGGACGCTAAAGCGGCAATAATTCTACTGCTGTGCCTTGTTGATATGCCCCTTGCTTACCAATAACCCAACACATATTCCAATGCAATTTAGGTAGGTTGAATTAGGTTGAATAATGTCTGACCATAAAATACTCTCCACAGGCTGTGGGTCAGTAGTGGCTTGCATACGACAACCTCCTTTAGCTGCCTGTAGCATGACTGGGCTGGAATTAGATTACATGCATGTTTAAATGTGAAGAAATGACCAAAAGAACTAGAGTTGATATGAGGGTGTTCAGAAGAGGTTGAATAGGGGGATGGGTTGGTGATCATAAGCCATGTTACCCTGGGGGCCCATGCCGCGAAGGTGGCTACCGCTGCATACCCTGAGGCTCAGCACTGACTGTAGCCCAAGACACAGTGCAGCTTTCCTTCTCAGATGCCTGCTAAAGCTGTTGGATGGCTACCACAATGATCAATTCCTCATTGATTCCGGGGTCCTGGACTCTGGGGCTCTGAGGTCCCGGAGCCTCCTAAACTATCCCCACCGCTGCTCACCTCCTAAATCAGACTCACCTTTTTCGAATTTTATTTCTGCTCGGGATGTTTCATCTGTTGTTCCCTCTTTCCTCGTTGTCTATTTCAGGCAATCTTGCCCTGTGAGTTATGAGCATTGTAAGCAGAGCAACAGAATATAACTGCTATGGTGTACAGTGCAGAGCGTAGGCACGGGCACAAGCACACAACATCATCCAACCACTGATAGTTAGAATGGGATTCCTGATTGGCTGTGGTATGCACCCAGGTCAGGCAGGAACTACCACTCTAGTCAGGGTAAGCTAGATACACAATAAGATAACCTCTGCACACCATTTGGTAGCTTGGCACAGAGCAGTCAAGCTTATCTACAAAGGCACTTTATAAAGTTTTTGTGCAAGACACACACATACTAACACAATGAATACACCACAGAACGACTCCAGACAGGCTTAGAAAAATAAGGAATATTTATCTGAGCAAAGTGAGACCAAAATGACAAATATTCAATCAGTAGAAGGTGAGATATCTAAAGATAAAATCACAAATAGAAATTAGAAGTCACTAGCGGTCAAAATGCTTCTTGAGTTCATGCGTTCATGAGAGACCAGTGCAAAGCCAAAGATCATGCTGAACCAGACAGGTTCTGTTGAAGAAATGCTTTGAATGGAGCTTTCGTTGACGTTGAGAGTCTACAGTGTCTTAGTTGAGCCACACAAAGAGGGTCCTGTGTTGTCGTTGAGCTCTGTTGAAGTGAATGCAATACATCATTTCCGAGCTGCACTGAGCATTGTCATCAAGCCACACAGGCTGTGGAAGTGCTCTCATCAGGCATCCTCTGCATTGGCATCGAAGGGCGATGCAGCGGAATTTCTCACACAGTCAATGCAATGCATTGGTTTATGCGGAAATCATTTGTGGAGCCCACTTCTGAGTCCCAGAACTTGGAGGGGGCACCTCAGGCAAGGGTAGGACTCACAGAATGCAGAGTCCAGCAGCTTTGTGTGTCAACAGGACACTACTAATTAAAGTGTAAGTGTCTGCCCCTCCCATTCCTTCCTGCCGGGGAAGACTCATCAGAATGTAAATGAATGCAGATGTGTGCTCAGAATTCAGATGAACCCCCACCTTCCTGTGCTTGTAGCTGTGTAGAGGGCATGCACAAATTGTAGCTGTCACCCAGACACAAAGAGCAGTAAGTACAGTTAAATGTCCACTTTCTAAAAGTGGCATTTCTAAAATAATAATGCTAAATCCAACTTCACCAGTGGGGAGGATTTTACATTACCATTCCAAACACATAAAACATGAAAAGGCTACTCCTCTCTGATCAGGAATTACAGCTTAAAAGTGTATGAAGGCATGCCCAATGCTGGCCTATGAGAGGGATATGCCTTGCAGTGCTCAAAAACAAAATAAGCTGTTTGTCACTACCAGGGCAAGCAGAACATAAAGGTACATGTCCTACCTTTTACTAACGTAGCACCCTGCCCTTAGGGTTACTTAAGGCCTACCTTAGGGGTTACTTACATGAAATAAAAGGTGAGTTTAAGGCCTGACAAGTAGTTTTAAATACCAGGTCGAAGTGCAGTAAACTGCACATACAGGAACTGCAGTTGCAGGCCTGAGACAGGTTTGAAAGGCTACGTCTGAGGGTGGCACAATCAGTGCTGCAGCCCACTAGTAGAATGTGAAGTACAGGCCTTGGTTATAAGATATATCACTTTTCAATGGAGTTACCAGTACAATAAATATGCCAATCAGGTATACACCAATGTCATCATGTTTAGGGGAGAAGCACATGCACTTTAGCACTGGTTAGCAGTGGTGAAGTTCTCAGAGTCCTAAGACTAACAAAAAGAATAAGCAAAAATATGGACAAAAGTCAAAATGTTAGGGGAAAGACCACTCTAAGGATTACAGGTCTAACACTAGTGTCTATGGTAATGTGACACATCCTTATTTAAATGAATGGTTGCTTACTTCCAAACACGGCTTTGAAGATAAAACTTTCCATTACAATAAACAAAAACTGTGCAAATTGCCCGATATTTCCACATCCTGGAGACTTTCTGGCGTGCAGGTATAGAAACACCAGGTTACTGCAACATTGTGCATTTGAGTCCCAACAGTTCTTGAGTGTTCTAGTGTAAATATCATCTCCTCAATCATTACTGAAAATTATCCCTGGCAGAAAAAGACAACCAGAGATGGCAGAAGTATTCCTAGAAATCTAAATCAGCTGCATGGTACTACCATAACACCTCCTGGTAACTTTGAAAAATATTTATTATGTTCTGCAGCGAAGAAAATATATATATTAATCCTATTACTTATAGTTTGTCCTCTCAGGAGCATTTCAGGGATCACTGAAATGAACCGTTCTAGTTGAGCAAATCAAAAATATTGTGCAGTCACACTTTGGGGCAGGCTGCGGCACTTTCAGAGGAATGGAATGCGACATATTTACAAGGATATGTCGCATTCCTGTCCTCTCCCCTGCGTTGGCGCACAAACAGCTGCCATGCACCGGCGCAGGCACCCTTGCACCATGGTGCAAGAATGCCTGCGTCACGGGTAGACTGTTTTTGTGCAGGTAGGGGCACCTTCCTGCACAAAAACAATCACTAAAGGCATTTTCCTTTTTCAATGCGTGCTTTAGAATGCAGCACGCATTGAAAGAGGAAAAAAACGAGGAGAAATTAAAACATTCGTCGCTACACCACCCTTGGGGTGGCATAGCCTACTGACACATTTCCAGGTTTACGATTTCTCGTAAATCTGGACTTGCCTCTGGTTCCAAGGGGTTGCATGGGAACACCTGCAGCAGCACCCATGGAACGCCCCTCTCACACAAAGAGTTGCGTGTAAAGGGACCGTTTTTAAAAGGACAGGTCAGGGTGGCTTTTCCTGTCCTTGTAAATATGGGGCAGAGAAATGTGCTGCCAGTGCGTTACAAAAAGTGACGTACTGGCAGTGCAAGGGGCTTGTAAATCTGCCCCTTTGTCTTTTTCCTTAAAGTAATCAACAGGAAGTCAACATTAGAACTCAATCGCTATTATTACCAAATGGTCTGATTCTCTAGTATTTAAAAGGGATTAGTGGTATGTATATGCGCACAAGAACATCTGAAAGAATTGCTTAACACTAGGGTTAGAATTTCCAGCACTTAAGGCGTTGAATGTGGGTTAAATTTTATTACAAAAAAATTACTTTCAGGGAACGCGTAAAAACAAGGGGGCATATTTACAAGTCCCCTGCGCCATTCTCGCGTCACTTTTCCCATGTAAAAAGTGCGCAGGGGGCTTGTAAATCTGCCCCAAGCTATGCTTTTGAGAACAGGCATCGGTCGACTGCACAGAATATACAATTTCTGTTTTGGAGGATTCTCGCCTAACAGTGGAAATGTTATATTCGCTGGCGACTTAAATTGCTTACAAGGTTGTTTAGAAGTCTTGTTACATGTAAATGCGTTTTAAATTGTCAAGAGCACTTTGCAAGAGGAGCAGGGAAATTGAAGCGCGGTCCATGACCTCGCGTTCCAGGCTCCGATAAAATGGATGCCACGCGCTGAGCATCGCCAAAGATTTACAAGTCGTGGCGCATTTCAGAGGAGAGCATACGCCGCCTACCTGCACAATTTTGGCAAGTGCGATGCATAATCAGCAACAACAAAACCTCCTGTTTGGGTTTTAATTTTCCTCTTTCCAATCAGCTGAAACCATTTGATTTCTTGACCTCTTTCATCTGTCCTGACGCCACACCACCCCTTCTTAATGTTGCTTAAAGCTTCTCCTTAATTTTGCAACACCAAGGACTTTTTTCCATAATTAGCAGACATTGGCTTTTATCCAGCAATTATCTTAGCAACATTCTGCTGTCTTGGCCTAAAGGGTTGTGCTTGCAAAAGTGCTCTGTAATTGCCATTCAGATTCTTTGTCATTTTTTTGTGTCACTGGTGCGAGCAGAACTGAATATTGTTGGGTCGATGATTGCTTTTAAATGCAGTGCTATGTGTCTGTCTGCAGGTGGGAGTGAGCGCGTACCCGAAGTGTCCATGTGCATTTGTGCATTTATGTACTCGTGTGTTTGTGCGTCTGCAGTTATGAATATATAAAAAAAGGCCCGTACTTTGTATTTGAAATGGGAATTTAACACAAATTAAAGCCAATTCCCTGTGAAAACAAGTCAACTAATTAACTTGTCCGATTTCTACTTGAAAACACATTTATTCTACTTCATTCTCCTCTTGATATAATGTTATTTATCTGTCACCAATCACATTTTTTTTCGAAGTGCATTTGCATATTTCCAATTAAGTCCTCTGCAGCATTTAAAAATTGGCAATTCAGTCAAGGAAACTCTTTTTGACATCTTAAATAGCGGTTATGTTAATACAAACGAGGAGATTTGATGTATTAATTATATGTGTAGAGTGGAACCACAAATGTAAG
This sequence comes from Lissotriton vulgaris, assembly GCF_964263255.1. NCBI lineage: Eukaryota > Metazoa > Chordata > Amphibia > Caudata > Salamandridae > Lissotriton > Lissotriton vulgaris. The sequence goes on along the minus strand of NC_141699.1, from coordinate 1,011,848,331 downwards.
CATAGCGCTGTTACTCTTCAAAGAATGGTGTCACTTGGGCAGTTAGACATGACTCCATTACCTGAAAAGGAATCGTCATCCATATTATGAGGTTCGGGTAAGCTGGGCGTTTGAGTAAAACGCGGTTTCGAGGATGCTGTGAAGGCTAGGCCTGTGATGCACAACTAATGTCTCACTCTTGTGTCCATCAACTGGACCTGTGAGAGATGGCATAGGATAAATTGACATGCTTTCTACACTTCAGGTAGATACGTATAAAGTGGTCAGAGTCTATTGATTAACAAAAACATCAAATGTCTCACATGAATATTGCCAATTGTAAATTATCAACATTCCATCCATGTAGTGCAAAAACTTTTATTTAAGCACCTTGTTACCTGGATACTTAGTATCATTCAATAAGTACCAGAAATTGTGGAATAAAAATTAAACATATGAAAGAACATTTCAATTACTTCATTGAATCAAACAAATATTTAAGGACACAAGTATCAATTTAGTGCATAAAAAAACTTCATATGTAGAAAAGATTCACACATATTATCTACATTGTAACATATCAATGCGCTCAAAGTGATGAGGAAAAGAGGTAGTTAGATGGGATGGGTGTGATAAGGTAAAGGTGGGGACTGGGTAAAGGTTGTTGTGACCATAAAACAATCACAGTGATATTCAGTATGGCCTTTACAGTCTGATTAGGATCAGTAGTTCCAAGTAACTCTTTAGCATAGGATCTGAATTACTCCATTAGTTTCTCCTATGGTTAGAGGGTAGGTATAGTCTGGTCTACGTTTCGACCCCCGGTTTAAGGGTTGGTTGAAGCCTCATGCTGGGGTCTTCTTCAGGACATAAAAAGAACAGGAGCGCCTATGAATAATACAATTAAAATGAATGTATCGGGCCTTTAGTAGAGATCATAATTGCACTAGGACTAGGTAGAGGGATTAAAATTCTTACTTTGTGTAAGGCCGTTCAGTGGCCATTAGGATTGGACCATCCTCGGTTCCTATGTAGACGAATATTACCTGCAATTATTTAAAAAGGATCGGTGTTACTGTCGGGTACCAATGGAACCCTATCTGCATTTGGATTGGCGCTAAATAACATAGGGGCACTTACTGGGACATCGTTGCTTTCCAATCAGTATATCTGGTATTTCTGGTTAGTCATGTGTCCAACGGAGACCTTTGAGTTCTTAGGGTATACCCTGTTATAACTCACCATTCTACACTTCAGGGGCAGGATCAAGTAATCAAACATTTATCCAGTAACCTAATTTTGATAATTTTGCACTGTGAGTTCCTATTAGACACCGCCATGTGTTCATTTGTTTTCTACTGGAGAAAATATATCACTTTAAGTGTCGCTGTATCATCTACTGGGCAACTGTTTCTCCTGATCAGCTTAGTTACACAAAGGCTTTGCACACTGAGATCAGCCTCACTCTTGCACTTCTTCAGTCCATACATTTGTCATAGGGTGGGTATGCTTTTTATACTTCATTCATTATACCTCATTATGATGTCAGGCGGACCGCTACCAACAGGTCATCGGTGGTGGTCCACATGAAATCTAGGACAATGGTCCAATTGCCGGATTAAGATACCGGCGTTCGGAGCACAGCGAGAAAGACTGCTTCCTCGACAGGATCAAGGAACCCGTCAGGTCGGCGGTCGGAGAGTAATCCCTACAATGAAGGTGGTACCTTTGCAAGCACTGCCGTAGGGATTACGGTGTCCATTTACCACAGCCTTTTCATGACGGGTTCACAGCCAAGGAAAGGCTGTCAGCAAGGGGCTTTGGGGGCCCCTAGCAGGGTCCCTGTCCCCCATGGGCCACCTCTAGGGGCACAAGTGGTGCCCCTAAACAACCATGCGCCAGGCACACAGTGCATGTATGTTTGCAAACATGCCTTTCTCTTTTGCTGCTTGTGTTGTGGCCCTTTTCCAGGCCGCAGCACGAGCTGTAATAGAAAACTGCATGATTCCAACCTCGTACACAGTAGTCGAATCATAATATGGCACATGGAACCGGCGACTACATGGGCGGGCGGTCTCCATCCCGCAGTGATGGCAGGCAGACACTCATTCGACCACCATTGGAATGAGGCCCTTAATGGGCAAACTCTGAAACCGTCTCCCTTTACACTTGTGCCCTTTGTTCAGTTGAAATTGAAGCAGGATCTTTAAACTTGGCAGGCTGTCGATTTCAACCAACTCAACATCTGCAGTGATTATATTCTACATCATGTAAAGTGCACCAGTGCTGCACAATTCAGAAATGGATCCAGGTAATTTGGTACCAATGCTGGCCAATTTTGGAGGGACGTGCAATCACAGCCAGAGCAAATGTAAAGTCTGCATCAAATAACCAATAGATAAATGACAGTTCGTACCAGTCAGCTGAGCTGTCTGGCACCAGCATCAAATTGGTTAAAAAAAGTTGCAATTTGCAGGTTCTGACCCAACAAAATAAAATGTGATTAGAATGTTTACAAAATACATGGGCCAATGCTCCTTATCCAATTGGTGTAGGTTTGACCCCACATAAACACCTTGTTTATGCTCCAATAAAGTCATGGGCTCATTTAGAGTGTGGCTGGATGGGACCACCATCATAAATTTACTTCATCCTAGCATATTTGCGGTTCTCCATCCAATTTGGGGATGGTAAAATCATAGGATTTCCAATGATAGAACATCAGCTGGCTATGTCAGTGGAAACACTTGATGAGAAAGTCCGGTCACTACTAAGGGCCCGATTCCGATGCAGTTAAGAATGGCTCTGACCCTTGGTCAGAGCCATCCTAATCACATCAGACCTGCCTGTTCGGATTCCTTTCCGACCGAGTCATTCCGATGGGCTCAGTTGGAAAGGAATCCAACTCGGTTTTCCGGATGGCTTCCGATGGCCTCGGACAGCCCGTCCACCCTCCGGAAACCCTTTGGTACTACTCAGGCCGGCTCTTTCCGGCTGAGGGAGTACGATGGCAGTTTCCCACTGCCTTCCTGTGCCGGCCTTTCCAACATAGAAAGGCAGTGGGAAATTGTTTTTGGGGGTCCCCAGCAGGGCTCCCAAGGTGCGAGGCTGCCGAATGGCAGCCGAGGGGCACCATCCTGTTGATCCCTGCACCCGGTGGCAGGCACCTTGGGGTGCCTGCCATGGGCTGCCTGCCATGGGGTGCAAGGATGAACTGCACCTCTGCACTTAATGATGCGAGCATGCAGTCTGTTCGGAATGCATGCTCCCATTGTTAAATATAGGATTGCGACCGAACAGGGTTCGGTTGCAACTTACTTACAGGTCTTGAATCGACAACAAGAGGTTGTTCGCTTCCAGTTCCTGAACAATGTAGGGCAGACTACGGTCTGTCTGACAAGATGGAAGGTCAGGATCATTATCACTCGTTTTCTATGCCTGGGTCATCCATGAGAAGCATGACTGAACTAGGGAGGGAAAACCTATAATGGCCAGCAGGCTCAGGGTGAAACTCCATGTACTTCTAGCTGCTTGTTTTTTTGTTTTAGTGAAACAAGCTTCCTGTCTGGAAATAATTTTGATAAGACGAATCAATAAAGAAGACTTTTGTAAGAGATGTTCCCCATTACACTTTTTTTTGTTATTTAGCTCAGTGTGATGTGAACTTTGTAAGCAGATACCAACTCCATCTGTATGTATGAAACAAACTCTTAATCTAAAATAAAAACATGCTCTCAGAGGGGGAAGAACCATGGTTACTTCTTGGAGTACTTTTACGGCTTTTGTGCATTCACCACACCAACAGATGCACAGGGATTAGTGAGATCCCCGCGAGATATGCAACTGCAAAACATAGAAAATGGTCCTCCAACCAGAGAAACAGAGGCTGCTGCCCTTGTGGACTGGCCATCAATGTTTAAAGAAACCCATTTCACTAAATGATACTGGCAAGGTCCAGTGAGGTCAATAGGAGTATGGAGTTTCTAGTTCTTACATTGCCGGGCAGTTTGGGCCAGACTTTTCCTTTCAAGTAAGTTTGACTAATTTGCAATAGGTTGTAATGGCACTGCCATGCAAAAATAGAGTTGGTAAAAACTGCTTCAAGGTTTTCGCAGTTCAGAAGCTTTAGTGCATGAATTTCACATTCGTATTTATTATAACCTTTTAATTTATCTATCTTGAAAATCTGCCTAGGGATGGATATAAAAATACTGGATAAACCAAATTAGATTACATTGTCTTCTCTTTGCCCACTTAGCAGCTGAAAGCAAAGGCGTTTCTCTTTCAATTGCCCTGCATTCTTTACCAAGAACTAAAACATAATACAGCAAAGTCTCTAAGAATATCTAAAAAGTTTAGAAGAAAGGACAATGCCCCTCAATAAAGAAGCCATTATTTTGGAAAGGACTTGCTGAAAAACAAGAGTTTTAACTGTCCTTCTGAAATAAAACAAGACACATAATTTCTCTGCTTCAAAATCAAACTGAAAGGGAGTTTGTTAGTAAAGTACTTTCTCAATTTATAACCGCTCCTACATCCCATAGAACCAACATGTTTTACTTGTGCTCAACCTCTACCATCCATCTAGAACACTGCCCAGCATACCAAATCATTGAGCCCCAATGTTACTCTTTGTTTCACCTTCATCCTCTCCCTCTTATTACATGCTACACCTCCTTTGACATTGTATATACCGTCCATCCTCCACAGATCATGCTATTACTTCACTTTAGATCATAGTATGAAAAGAAGGTCATTGCTGTTGCAAATGTATTTTCCAACAGATGAACCATCTACGCTCTTTTGGAAATCCCATTCACCTTTTATTCCATAACCTTGCATTCTTTTAAAAAACTACTTTCCCGATTGACCCGATGACTTTGAGTGCGACATAGATTTCGGGCTCTGCGACCGATTCTGGAACCTTCCTCTTAAATGGGATCGAGACCGTTGGTACGTTGCACGTTGAGCTATAAGCTTGAGGGACCACTTCCTTAAGACCTTTAGATTTATCATGTGACAATCGATGCAGGTCTTGATGTCACGGTCGCGCTCAAGGCACCAGAGGCAAATAAGGGGCAGGTCCGTCACTGACATCGTTTGGTGACCAGAGTCGCAGGGCTTGAAGCCGTTCTTCCTAGAGACCCTTCCTGCTGCACCACGAGTAAAACTAAAGACTTTGAAAAAAAGTAGAAGAAAGGCTAGTCAAAAAGTGACTAGGGGTAGCATTCTCCGGATCTGCGCTGATTTGCAAAAAAAGAAAAAAACTAATGTCAGCGAGCTGGGGTGGCACCTATATAGGCAACACAAACATCACTTCCAGCGCAAACGACATTACACGAAGTCGAACAATGCCCCCCCACCGGCGCGCAAGGGTGTTGCTCATAAAAGATCCATATCCAGTCTAGGGCCTGGGGTAATTCTAAGGTAAGGAACCTGTGGCTAGAATCCTCTATCAGTTTTTTGTGTGCAATTTAAAAGCCAGAAGAAAATCATTGTACAGTAAATAGCAAATTAAAGATTTAATACAATGTATGCCCTGTGAGCAACCTACCTAAAACATAAACTAAACTAAACATTTTATTTAAAAGGATAGCTGAATTACTGTCAGAAGGTCCCCCAGTACCTCACTTTGAACATGAAGGCATTCCAAACTCCCATCTTTTCCCTGCCTTTCTTCTTGCATTTCTGTGTTTTCTCCTTCATGCCTGTTCCCTTTTCTAATCATTTCCTATTGTTTCCTTTTCCAGTCCCTTTTCCCCTGAATGCTTTTCCCAGTCCCTTTCCTCCCCCCATCCGCTCCCCTGAAATCGAATCCAATTCCATCTCATTGAATCTTTCCTAAAGCCTGTCCTCTGTGTCCCACCAACTGATTTGCATTTCCTTTTTGTGCCCCATCATTTAGTTATCCTTTGTCATGTTTGCTACCTATTTAGTGAGCATTCAACTACCGACCTCAGAAACGTATCCCTTCAACTTCCTGAAAAACTGTGCATTCTGCTTCCTGAAAACATATGCAAAAAGAACAATTTATGGGCAGAATGTGGAACAATGTCAAACATTCGCCCCAGTACAGAGCTTTGTGCCGATATCCATCGGTTTTTTGCTCCCCATGCCATTCCAGTTTAAACCCTGCTTCCTGCGGACTCGGACGCTCCCTACGCTGCTCCCTGACTCACCTTGCTTCCCTGCTGGGTATCGTTACGCAGCTCCGCTGCTCGCTTTGGCCGCCACTACATTGCTGCCTGATTTATTTGCATCGTGCTAATCCGCATACTATTGCCTATTTACAATTACCGATTTTCATTCATTTAATTAATCTGCGCCGCTCCGCTGCTTGCCCTGGCCGCTGCTGCCTGCCTGGCATCACATTTCCTCTTGCCGCTCTGCGCTGCGTGTCACTGAGGTCACAATCGATTTCTGCAGGTAAAGTGCAGCTGATCGATCCTGCGAGGCCACCGGCCATTTTGTTGTTGTTGTTGTTGGTCGCCCTGCCCTAGTCTCCACCCCGCTCCCGCCTTCCCAGCTGACCCGCCCTCCCACTAAGCTCTACCTCCGCACTCTGACCCTAACGCGCTGTGACCGTTCTGCTTCCTGCGGACTCGGACGCTCCCTACGCTGCTCCCTGACTCACCTTGCTTCCCTGCTGGGTATCGTTACGCAGCTCCGCTGCTCGCTTTGGCCGCCACTACATTGCTGCCTGATTTATTTGCATCGCGCTAATCCGCATACTATTGCCTATTTACAATTACCGATTTTCATTCATTTAATTAATCTGCGCCGCTCCGCTGCTTGCCCTGGCCTCTGCTGCCTGCCTGGCATCACATTTCCTCTTGCCGCTCTGCGCTGCGTGTCACTGAGGTCACAATCGATTTCTGCAGGTAAAGTGCAGCTGATCGATCCTGCGAGGCCACCGGCCATTTTGTTGTTGTTGTTGTTGGTCGCCCTGCCCTAGTCTCCACCCCGCTCCCGCCTTCCCAGCTGACCCGCCCTCCCACTAAGCTCTACCTCCGCACTCTGACCCTAACGCGCTGTGACCGTTCTGCTTCCTGCGGACTCGGACGCTCCCTACGCTGCTCCCTGACTCACCTTGCTTCCCTGCTGGGTATCATTACGCAGCTCCGCTGCTCGCTTTGGCCGCCACTACATTGCTGCCTGATTTATTTGCATCGCGCTAATCCGCATACTATTGCCTATTTACAATTACCGATTTTCATTCATTTAATTAATCTGCGCCGCTCCGCTGCTTGCCCTGGCCGCTGCTGCCTGCCTGGCATCACATTTCCTCTTGCCGCTCTGCGCTGCGTGTCACTGAGGTCACAATCGATTTCTGCAGGTAAAGTGCAGCTGATCGATCCTGCGAGGCCACCGGCCATTTTGTTGTTGTTGTTGTTGGTCGCCCTGCCCTAGTCTCCACCCCGCTCCCGCCTTCCCAGCTGACCCGCCCTCGCCCCTCCCCCCCCTACCCATATATGACAGGAGTTCCCGCGCGCAGCGTCCACGCGCAGCGACCGCGCCCAACCCGCGCCGAAGGTGCGCCAAAGGTAAGCCCGTCTACGCCCGTCCGCGCCTGGACCGCGCCCAGCGCCTGTCCCCCTGGCCCCCGTCCCTCCCACCCCCCCGCCTTACCTACGATGCCGCCACCCTCCTAGCCCTTAACCTCGGTCGCGCCCCCATCTGCGTCCAAGCCGCCCCTGGACAAACCCATGGACCTTTCTCCTGCTACTCCTGCAAATTCAGCGGCACCGACAACATCTCCGCTACGACCACACCACTGACTCCCGACCCCAACCACCTACAATGCATCCTTCTCAACACCCGTTCGGTCCACAGGCACACCATTGACCTATGGAATCTACTAGACACCATTTCTCCAGACATCGCCTTCCTAACGGAAACATGGATGAATGCTTCCTCCGCACCAGACATCACCATTGCCATCCCTGAAGACTATAAGATCACTCGCAAAGACCGTACCGGCCACACAGGAGGAGGAATCGCTATCGTCCATAAGAAATCACTCCGCATCTCAACCAGCTCTGACGCCAACCTCGCCAACTCCGAACACCTTCACTTCCAGATCCACATCGACCCCAAAACCACACTCAGAGGCACCCTCCTCTACAGACCACCAGGACCCCGCGCAAAATTCAGTGAAGACATCACGGACTTCATCACTCCACACGCGCTCCCCTCCAAAGAATACATCCTTCTGGGAGACCTCAACTTTCACCTTGAAAAGATCAACGACCGCAACACCACCACCCTCTTGGACAACCTCGCCAACCTCGGACTTAAACAACTGGTCACTTCCCCCACCCACATCGCAGGTCACACACTCGACCCCATCTTCACCTCCAGCAATCATGTCTCCTTCAGCCACACTACGGATCTCCTCTGGACTGACCACAGCTGCGTTCACTTCACCTACAACAAGCCCAAACCCACCAACCACCTCCAACCAACTCTGCAAAGAAACTGGAACAAAATCACCACCGACCAGATCTCCTCATCGCTCCTTCTAAACACCCCAGCCCACTCCTCGGACCCAAACCTAGCCGCCGCCAACTTCACCCTATGGTTATCCAACACCGCCGACACCTTAGCACCACTGAAAAAACGTCAAAGCAAACCTGACAACAAGAAGGCCTCATGGTTCAACGATGATCTTAAGAAGTCCAAGAAACTCTGCCGCACCCTTGAAAAAGCTTGGAAAAAAGACCCAACCACCAGCACCAAGGACGCCTTCAAAAACGCCATCCGCACTCACCACCAACTAATCCGAAAGGCCAAGAAAACAGCTTTCAAGGATCGACTTGACAACAACGCCCACAACAGCAAGGAACTTTTCAACATCGTCAAGGAGTTTTCCAATCCCTCTGCCAACTCCAACGACATCACCCCCTCTCAAGCCCTCTGCGACTCCCTAGCCTCATTCTTCCACAACAAGATTGCAGACATCCACAACAGCTTCGACAACCAACCCGGAGCCCAACCCACCCAACCACACGCTGAACACTCTCCCCCCGCGATCACCCTTAACGACTGGAACCCAATCTCCACTGAGGACACCATCCGCCTGATGAACTCCATCCACTCAGGATCCCCCACAGACCCATGCCCTCACCACATCTTCAACAAAGCAGACTCCGTCATAGCACCGCACCTCCGAGACGTCATCAACTGCTCCTTCAACTCCGCCACCTTTCCGGAAAACTGGAAACACGCTGAACTCACCGCCCTTCTGAAAAAACCCACAGCGGACCCCACCGAACTCAAAAATTACCGCCCCATCTCGCTCCTTCCATTCCCGGCCAAAGTAATCGAGAAAGCTGTCAACACCCAGCTCGCCGCTTTCCTCGAAGCCAACAAATCCCTCGACTCCTCACAATCCGGCTTCCGAGCCAAGCACAGCACTGAAACCGCCCTCATCGCAGCAACAGACGATATCCGATCTCTACTGGACAATGGAGATACAGTCGCCCTCATCCTCCTCGACCTCTCTGCAGCATTCGACACAGTCTGTCACAGCACCCTTTTACAACGCCTCAGCAACATCGGAATTAATGGAAAAGCACTTGAATGGATCACCTCGTTCCTCACCGGAAGAACCCAGAGAGTCCGCCTTCCACCATTCAAGTCCGATGCCACCGAAGTCATCTGTGGCGTACCACAAGGATCCTCTCTCAGCCCCACCCTCTTCAACGTATACATGAGCCCCCTCGCGACCATCGCCCGCCAACACAACCTCAACATCATCTCTTACGCGGATGACACTCAACTGATCCTTTCTCTCACCAAGGAACCCAGCACCGCCAAAACTAACCTACACGAAGGAATGAAAGAAGTTGCTGAATGGATGAAACACAGCCGTCTGAAACTGAACTCAGACAAAACAGAAGTCCTCATCCTAGGTACATCCCCCTCTGCATGGGACGACTCTTGGTGGCCGGAAGCCCTTGGAAAAGCACCCATCCCGACAGACCACGCACGAAACCTAGGCGTTTTCCTGGATTCTTCACTTTCAATGAACAGACAAGTCAGCGCCGTATCCTCATCCTGCTTTAACATCCTTCGCATGCTCAAAAAAACATTTCGCTGGATCCCCACAGATACCAGGAAAACAGTCACCCATGCTCTGGTCACGAGCCGACTGGACTACGGAAACACCCTCTACGCAGGCACTACCGCTAAACTCCAAAAGAAACTCCAACGAATCCAAAACGCCTCAGCCAGAATCATATTAGACGTCCCACGCAACGAACACATCTCTGATCACCTGAAAGACCTCCACTGGCTACCCGTCAATAAGAGAATCACTTTCCGACTGCTAACCCACGCACACAAATCACTCTACGACATCGGACCAGAATGCCTCAACTCAAGACTGTCCTTCTACACCCCCTCCCGCCAACTACGTTCCTCCAGCCAAGCCCTCGCCACTGTACCTCGCATCAACAAGACCACCATGGGAGGCAGATCCTTCTCTTACCTGGCTGCTAAAACATGGAACTCACTCCCCACTTACCTTCGCCTTACCCAGAACCACCTAGCTTTCAGAAAGCAACTTAAAACGTGGATATTTGACAAGTAATCCTCCTCCCCCTCCTTAGCGCCTTGAGACCCTCTGGGTATGTAGTGCGCTATATAAATTATCTGACTTGACTTGACTTGACTTGACTATGCAAATCCTGAAAACATATACCTTCTGCCGTTCATAGCCATCCCAACATCTCTGTTGCTAATGCATCTCTTCAGGCACCAGTCTCCTCACTTCTCTGGCTCACTACATCTCCCTGTCCATTCTCACCCTCCTGTCCATTCAAATCACTCCATCAATTCCTGCGTTCCCACTTCCTGATCACTTGTCAACAGTCCTCGGGAGTCCTTCATCTATTTTGCTTTCCAAACGTGAGGAATTAGTATTTTAAATGCACCAAGTTATTTTTAAAATAATTTAAAACCCATGACATGTTTAAGAAACATATTCGGGGTTTAAGATGTCTCGCTCCTTTCAGTCCGACAAAATGTTTGTTTTGTTTATTTTACTTCGAAACAAAGAAGACTGACAATGATTGCAATTATTTTATCTATTTCAGGAGTTGTGTTCTAAACTAATTTGGCTTCCACCCAGTCTCCACCTACACCACTCTATTTTTAAAGCAATTTAATTGATTTTATTACTTGGAAGAAAACTAAAATTCAAATATACAGTAAAATATATCCAAGCAGCTGAGAAACACCATTGTAATTATTACAGTAAAAGTTAAGGCTATGGATGCGTAAGAGTCCCCTTTATTTACTTTAGGTTTAAGTCTCAGTTATCAGGCTCCTCCCGGTTACACTCCTCATCACACACTATTTCATACATTCTCTGCATATTATTAGGTCGTCCTGGGCCTTAACATCCATCAGCCCTGTTATTGTACAGAGTTCTTCTACTAAAACCCATTCCTTCAGATTTTTTTCATCACTCTTCATATGATGGGCCTGTCTCTTTTAACCAGTGAATAGCCGTCTACACCACTCTGATGCTCTTGTGTGCCGAGTCTGGTAGGTTTTCCATCTAAATAAGGGCTCAAAGTAAAAAATATTGTCTGACACTCTGACCATAATATTGTGGTCAAAATATAATGAGTACAACTATTTCATGGATCAAATGCCTTCATAGTTTGTTGAGTTATGTATTCCATTTTATGTTCTGGCTGCGGGTTTATTGGGGTGAATAGGTGGGTAGTAGTTACTGTACTTTATAATACATGTTTAAATTGATTCATAAAATGTTTAATTTTTTTTAATGGTTTGTGTGATATTTTGCAGGTTTGATTTTGATTCTGTTTATGATGAAAATAATACAACTTTATATTTGTTCCATTTTAAATGAAAAATAATTTGTTTTAGAAATATTTATTTTCTTGTAATATTTGTGTGTTTTATGAGTGAACTTTAGTTATCCTGTATGTTATAATTTATTTAAAAATACTTATATTGTACATTCTAATGTATTTATACATTTTTAAAAATATGGATTCAATTGATTTTGAGGCATAATTATATTATTTGGGTATAGTGAGAGTGCCACCCCAAAATTCATGTTTTTTCCGAAGTGATTGTTGAATGTTGCTAGCCAATTCCCCACGTCCTATATCAGCATAGTACCGTTCACAAATATCACACTCTGTCTCACTCATATCTGGATTTCCTAGATCTTATCATTGCTCTCAGAAAGTGCATAACAACAAAGTGCATTCATTCTGCAGACGTTTCATGTGCAAAAGTACAATTCGAGCCTGTCTAAATCCCATTTCTTTTAAATAGGGTTTAAGATACAGTCGCCTGGGACACATAAAATATTTTCATAAAAAGACAATATGTAAAATATCCTGTGGAGACCTATTGTCTCAGCCACAGGACCCTCTATCCTCGGCTCATACAATAAAGCCAGGAGGAGAGGCTACTAAGTGATGTAACATATTAAATCTAAAATGAGTAATTAAAAGCGATCCTGGATGCCAGTTAAAAAGGGTTAGGTGAAACTCTATTACCAACACTTATTTGACAAAGGCATGTGCTCTACCCTTCGGTTGGATCAGTTCCTGGTCTTCTCGCTCAGCACTAGCTTTTTTAGAGAACAGGTCATTAATTAATTTTGTATCCTCTCTCTTTACTTCTTCATAATTCATAAAAATATCTGACCTTCCTGGGGCACAGAATGCTTCCTTGATGTATCTGCCCCACAAGGTATACATTTTCCCCAAATTTTGTTAAACTGGAGTTAGTATAATACATTTTTCTACTCAAATACATGCATTTTCCTCAGTGTTTTTTTAGATTGGACATAAAATAGTTCACTATAACCCCCCTCGCCCCCCGAAACCTGGGAGGGTACCCCTGAAAAGTACATGGAGCGGGCCCCCGACCAGGGCCAGACTGGGAAACAAAACCGGCCCTGGCAAACTGCTCGGCCGGCCCCCTGGGGGGAGGTTGGGGATGCGACCATGTTCTTTGCCGGGGCCGGTTTTCGGCTGATTTTGTTACAGGGTCGATTTTGCAGCTATGCTGCAAAAACGGCCCTATAACCAAAAACGACCCCCAGGGGCCCAAAACAGCCCCCCACCCTTGCGGCGCATCGGGGGATTGCCCGGTGCCCGCAATGGCCAGTCTGGGCCTGCCTCCGACCCACAACCTATCACTTTGCCCACTGCCAAAATATCTGGTATATTTTTCATTGAAACTTCCAACATTCAATGAAATGCCTTTATATTGCCTAGCTCAAAGTTCGAATAAGAAAGTGAGAAACACTCTTAACATATAAGTTACACCATTTGTAACATTATTGTCAAGAGCAGATTATTTTTCTGAGGCAGCAATCAGAGCAATGCCAAGGAGCTGGCCTGTTGTCTCGAGAACTGCCTATCGCTGAAGAACAAAGAACAACTGCATAGGGTCTGAATTAGAACTGACATTGATGGAAAAAAACTTGAAACTTTGCAAGACAATCGCAAACCTGCAAATCCACAGACTCAACTGACAATATACACGAGTACACAAGATATAACTCAGCATCCTGCCAGCTCCAAGAGAAATAAACGTGTGTGAATTATCTGCATGCCACACACTTGCGTCTGCCATGGGTTGTGTATGATAATAACCACTCCATATTATTTAAAATGAACTGAGGAAGCAATCTCAATTCCTATGATCATGACTGTATTAGTAAGCGGGACAAAACAGGCACGCAAAATAGGCTGAGGATTGAAACTGCTTGAATGCTTCAGAAAATTGGTGCAGATGTTTGTCTGTATTTATCATTTCTGTAGTGTAAAAAATGCTAATTACAAGATTTAAGGTGCACATATTATAGACAGGTGCAAACAACACCGTACATAACAACTCATGTAGGATAAAACAAACCATGTCAGCAAGTACCTAGTGACATAATCTATACTATCCGTAGCTGGTGAAGCAAAGGAAAACGTGCAAATGCTTTCAGAGTGCAAAATAACACAATCAGCAATCCAGCAATATACACAACTCAAGGATATTTGGTAAAAAAGTCCTTTCTTCTTGAATCAAGGTGAAAACACTTTCAAAATGCATGATAAAAACAAGTCCAGCAGTATGCAGAAATGAAGGCATGTTGTTCAAACAATTCCCCCTTTGGTCTGTGCATGAAGGCTCAAATATTTCAAACTGACTAGTCAAACTATAATAAGCACAGCAGAATACAAATATCAAACCAGTTTAATCAGACTATGGCCCTTTGGTTTGTGCATGAAGGTGCAAATATGTCACAGTGGCTTTTTAAACTGTAATAAGTACAGCAAGTAGCTGCATACAAAACTCCCTTTACTGTACCCTTCCCAAGCCCACAGACATCTAACGCAGAATCACTACTCCTGCGCAGCACTTCACATCTACCTGAAGTAGGCCATGGGTGAGTCAAGCACACAGCATTGAGCTTTCAAAAAAGATAGTGAACCTATAGGCCTCACTCCAGTGACACAGGGTTAAAAAAGGACCTTTTCACTACACAGTATGCTGCCACTTCCTCCCTTGCTTAACTCCTGGTGAAGCCTTCCCCCACTATGACTGTAGCATTTTGGTGCCCCTCCTGGTCCAACAAGATCGCATCCTGTGAGACTGGCCTATGTCATGGCATTCCCACATGATCTGTGCTCACCTATGACAAAAGAATCAGCATTAGGGATCCAGACAACAGTACAGCCCTCAGGGCAGGGGTACACATCTTTAAACATGCAGAGGGCTTTTCAGAAATTGTTAAGGCATTTCTTGCCATGATCAAGATCATGACTGTAAATTTCGAAAACCTCTCTCTGAAACCATAATAGTGTAGGCAAATAGATTGTTACTCTTATCTTCAAGCCTGAAGGTGAGCAATTGAGGTAACACTACGGTTTTCTATATCATTTTGTCTTACTTTATCGTCTATTTTGAGTTTCTTCCTGCTAAGAAAAATCCACAATAGGTGAGCACTAATATTTCTCTTCTAGATTACAATATTTTGCAATCTCTTTTACATGCTAAAGTGAAATTTCTCACTATAGGTATAAAAGTAGAACATGCAGCAGTCATGGGTCATCGGGTGGGCACTCATGGGAAACAAATTCAAGGTGTCACCAAAAATGGTGCAGAGAAAAGTAGTGGGTTTAAATCAAAGGAAACAGGAGACCCCCAACATGCATCTGGTTCCAAGGTTACATTGATGTCATGTCTTAGATCAGGGACCTTCTATGGTTCATGACAGAATAACCGGATTCAGCCATGACAGGAGCATTTGAGGTGTCCACTCTGGTTTCCCTGTCCTTAACAGAGATGTTTTAAGCAATAGGCATAGTAGGCTCTGGCCCATGGCCCCAGGCTTTCAGGTTCCCCCCATACAGCTAGCTCTGTTATGCAGAGCCTTGCTCTGACGACCTTGAATAATTCAAACACAGATTCTTCTAAATGGAGTTTTCCTTTAACCCCTTCGCTGCGGCGGCTATTCCGCCGCAGCGCTAAGGGGAGGCGGGCCGAGCGGTGCTCCCGTGCTCGTGATGGAACCGCTCCGTCACGAGCCTCGGGTGAGCTGTGTTTGTGACGGAACGGTTCCGTCACGACCCCGCCCGCTCTTTAGAACGCCCAGCGCAGGCACGGAATTCGCGGCGCGCAGGCACGGCGAGCGGGCCGTGACGGAACCGTTCCGTCACCAGCACAGCCCACCTGAGGCTCGTGACGGAATGGTTCCGTCACAAGCATGGGAGGGGTTAATATCATCTTAACGTGGGTAATGTATGAGAGTGTTACACGCATTTTGCATAGAATGTTTCATGTAAAATCCATTAAAAAATATTTTTTTTAGATCACACTAGGGACCTAGCAGATTTAAAATGGGAGGGCATCACAGAGGTTATTTGCAGTGATATTAGTGAGCTGCTACTGTGTAACAGTATTGAAAACATACCTTCACTATCCCTGAATATTAGATGTAAACACATTTAGAATTTGGGCCAGCGTGCCTATGCACTGTCAGTGACCTGGACAAATCGGGCATGAAAGAGCTGAAACTGGATCATAAATTCAAAGCTGCTCCAAACAAGTGCCCCCAAAATCCTTAAAGTGTCTCTGGTCCTTAATCGTTGGTGCTGTGCTTGGTGTATATTTCTACAAGCAAATGAGGGCCATGAATTAGCTGATGTCTAAGAGCAAGACCCTCTGAAGTAGCCACATTTAACATGCACTACACTCTTGCATCAAAGACGAGTGCTTTATGCTGGATCGTACCTATTATTCCCACATGCATAGTTTAATTTAGCATTGCACCACTGTAACTTTATTTCTTTGGTGCAGACATGATAGAAGCACAAAGCTTATAAATATAAATACATTCTCCTGCATTTTTTAAGTTGTTGAAAGGAAGACGGAAAACGCATAGCTCTAGAAACCAGTGATCATGAGTAAATGGCTTTTTCACAATGACCTGCAGACACACTGTTATGATTTGACTTCCAGCTGAACAGTTTTTAACTACAGTTTTTGTTTCTATTAATTTACTGAATCCGGTTTGTAAAGTAATAAACAGCTCAATCTCCATGTTAAATAACATACCTAACTAAGGGGCAGATTAGGATGTCGGGCGGATCGCCATCCCATGCAGGCGGTGGCGATCCCCCGACATCCAGGTCCCACCGCCACCCATTTTTCCCCCGCCATATTAGCAAGGCGGGGGGTACCGCGGTGGACGGAAAGACCGTCCGCCGCTTTTCTGCCACGGTCCCCTTGCGACTGGGGCGGAAAAGGTTTAATATGGTGGCGGTGTCTATCAGACACCGTCAGCCATATTACGATGGGCTGAAACAGATGCCTGCCACCACAGAAAGGCATGTGGTCTTCACTTCAGAGGCCCCCTGCGGACACCCATGGTGAAGAGGGGTGGGGGGTGCACTTGGGGGGTACCTATGGTACCCCCCTGCATTTGAATACACAATGCGGCAGGCACCCTCCACAATGTTAATAATGCATGATGCGCCCGCCAGTGTGGCGGGCGCATCCGAATATGCCGAGCGGAACTGCCGCTCAGCTTGCGGACGGTCCCGTTTTCCGCAAGGGTGGCAGGCGGGCAAAGTCCGCCCACCATCCTAATTAGCCCCTTAGTTGCTTGCAGGCAGCTTCCGTAGCGTCCAGGCAGCTTCCGTAGCGTCCACAGAGGCAGGCGCAGATAGCTGGTGCCATCGAACATATTACATGCAGTGTACACTGCGTGCATGACCTGCCCTGCTTTCGACCTGGAAGGGGAGGCAGTGTGTGATATTATAAAGGCAGACACCTCATAAGCAGTGCAGGGCCATCGTGTCATTGTTTGTTGCCATTATGCGTGTTTGTCCGATTAGTTCAATTGAAAGCAATGAAGACTACAACTCTCAGAATGAACTGGTGTGTCAAATTAAATTCCACGGCAAGTTAGGTAGTGATGTTATATGACCGAAACAGGCATTATTAGCGGACCACCCTCAGCAAACCTCATGAGAGGTAGGCCTGTGTGCCTCATGTATGTTCTCACTATATTTACTGACGTCACCGAGAAACATTTCTTGAATAGGAGTCTCCCTCGTGCTGGTTGAGAACGAGTATGCCCCGGAGCAGGGGCTTGGGCCTCAGTGAGTTTGATGGATGCTATGACAGCCCAGTCGCTTATCCCGGAAAAGTATGAAAGGAGTTTAGGCGGTCTGTAGTCACTTGTAAACCTACCCAGCCAAAACCATGCGCCCTCCACTTTCGCTTTATACACCAATTCTAATTTATCCAACACCTAGCAGCAAACCAGAAGTACTAAATTGCCTGTACCGGACATGGCTGACTGCCTTAGCCCTCTAGGTCATCCAGACGTCTAGGCCTGACATGAGAGTGACAAGACTTTCTTTCCAAGACCAATGGATCTGCCGGAAGTACTAACCTGACATGCGACTGACTCTGCTACAGCCCCAGAATCCTTTCCAGGCACCAGCGTACAGACCGTGATGTTAAATTGTTCTCAGCTTCTGCCATTCCTGAGCCCTGAGAGGAGTCTGAGGGAAAGCTGTAGGTTAGAAATGAGGGCAGAGTTTGGGGTCACCTGGGGATTCTGTAATCTCAAGCCATCTATCTTCCATTTGGTAAACAGACAAAATATCGAGTACAAAATATTGAATGGACATAATATCGAGTACAAAATATAGGCTGGACAGAATATCGAATGGACAGAATATAGACATCAAAAATATCGTTTTGAAGGTAAGTAATGTAATATCGAATTTTAAAATATAGATAGTCAAAATATCGGAGTACATAATATAGGTTAATAAAAATATCGAACATTTCATAATATCGAATTTTATTTTATGTGTTAAAAGTGTTTATTTATGTTATAATGTAATTTAATTAATGAATTTAATGTTATTTAAATTTTGCATAATTTAATTCTGTAGCGGGTTGTGGGTTTATAGGGGAATAAGGTGGAAGTAATTTAATTATAATTAATTAAATATGTAAATTTATTTATTGGCATTTGTTTCTAATTAATTGTTAATTAATTTTATTTTTTTAATTAATTACATTTTAATTGCCAATTAATTTTATTTAATTGATTAATTGATAATTATGTTAATTTAATTAATTTAATTTCTGTAGCGGGTTGTGGGTTTATAGGGGAGTAGGGTGGGAAGTAATTTAATTATAATTCATTAAATATGTTAATTTATGTTGTGTTATTTATTTACAATTAATTGTTAAATAATTGTTATTTGGTAATTAATTAAATTTTAATTGCCAATTAATTTTATTTAATTGATTAATTGATAGTTATGTTAATTTAACTAATTTAATTTCTGTAGCAGGTTGTGGGTTTATAGGGGAATAGGGTGGGAAGTAATTTAATTATAACTAATTACATATCTTAATTTTTATTTGGTATTTATTAGATTTTAATTGTTAAGTAACTTTTTAATTACTAATTCATTAATTGTTTATTTGTAATTAATTAGTATTAATAGATAACTAATTGTAATGATTACATTAAATAATCCAGTTATTATTATTAAGTAACTCAGGATGTCCCTAATTTGTGCCAATATTTCTGACCAGAATGGCCTAATTGTCGGGCAGTCCCACCAGATGTGTTTAAAATCCCCCTGAAGCCCACATCCCCTCCAGCAGAGGTCCAAAGTCGTGGGGAAGAGTAGTTTTAGCTTCGTGGGGTACAAATTCCAACTGTATAGAACTTTATAGTGGGCCTCTCTCATTCCCGTCAATGGGCTTAATTTATGTAGATCCATATATCATTTGTCCCACTATTTGTCTGAAATTTCCACCCCCAATGTGTGCTCTCAGAAGGATTTTTGTTGTGGTTGGTTAGTGTAAAGTGTAGGCTGTAGCATCATATAGAGGCATGATATCATACTCTTTGCCCCAATCCCCATCTTCGCTAGCCTCTCTACTTGTGTGAGATCCCTGGTCGCTAACTCTCTGACCCAGTGCCTGAGCTGTGTGTAGTGGTAGTGTTCAGTAGCCGGCAAGTTGAACTCCCTGTGACAGTGTTCGAAAGAGAGGATATCCCAGTTGTGGAATAGATTAGAGATCGTAAGGCAACACCCTTCACTCTATATGCATCGAAGGGGCCTGATGTTTGTGCAGGCAGAAACAAGGGATTGTAGTGGATGGGTGTGAATGGAGATGGAAAAGAGGTTAGAGTGGCGGTCCTATTGGTATCATTCCAGAACTTTAACATCAATTTTGTATGTGTGTTCAAGTAGATTTTGGGTAGGCACCCCAACTTGGGTATCCAGAGTAAATCCCAGATACACCACCCTGCCACTACCCTGCCTATGTGTAGCAAATGCTCTTGGACTCCCGGGCTGACCACTCCTCAATCACCCGTAGCTGGGTGGCCTTGTAATATAGATGCATGTCTGGTAAAGCCAGAACCCCCTTGTTTTTAGGGAGCTTGAATTGTCTATACGTGCACCTCGCCCTGCGGCCTAGCCATATGAAGAGAATGATCGTAGACTTTAATGTAGCTGTGAACCCCCAATCCAGTTGACTGGGAGGCCCTGATAAAGGTACAGGAGTCTGGGCAATGCCAGCATTTTGACCGCATGGATGCAGTCTATCCATGAGAGGTATAGGGGAGTCCATCTTCAGAAGTCCATGTTCAACTGTTGGAGAGGGGGGGGGGGAGTTCACTCTAAAGAGGTCCTGGAGTTTCTGAGTGATGCTTATCCCAAAATATATGAGTTCTTTTTTGGCCCATTGGTAGAGAGTGGAGGCAACCAGGGACCAGGGATCCCATTTCCCTCTGAGGCAGTGTGAGATTCAGCTGATATGATTTTGTTTGATTGACCCGGAGGCCTGCCACCGTCTCAAAGCGCCTCAATTCTTCCATCACTGCTGTGCCATCACGGAGGACTCAGGAGCCATCAGTGACAGCAGCATGTCATCTGCAAACAGAGATATTTTGTGCTGATCTGCCTCAAACGGGATACCCTGAATATTGGGTGTGGTTCCTATTTTCACTGCTAGGGGTTCTATGCTTAAGGCAAACAGTAGCGGCAAGAGAAGGAACCCCTGTCGCGTCCGTCTCTCCAATGTGAATAAGTCAGAGCTCACCTCATTGACCAAGACCCGAGTGCTAAGACAAGTGTAGTTAGCTCTGATCATGGCTATGAACCGGTCGCAGAATCCGTAACTCCAGCAAGACAGCCAGAAGCAATTTGTATTTGACGTCTTGACCAAGTAAAAGACCCTCCGTAAATTGTTGTGTGTCTATTGACCCTGGATTAACCCGGACTGATGTGAGTGTATCAGATCCGGCATTAGATTTTCCAATCTGCTGGCTAGCATTTTTGTGTATATCCTAGCATCTAGATTTGAAGAGCGCCATCGGGCGGTACAAGCTGCAGACGTGAGGATCCTTCCCTGGCTTGGGTAGCACTTAGATAATGGCCTCCCCATAGATGTCGTCACCACCCCTGCCTCCGCAATCGAATTGTAGAGGCTCACCAGTCGCGGGATTAATTCTGCCCTCAATGTTTTGTAAAAGTTGGATGCCAGTCCATCGGGACCTGGTCATTTATGTGGTTTAAGACTTTCAATGGCTGTGCTGCCCTCCTCTGAATCTATTGGTTCTCCCAGTGATGCATTTTGTACTGCCAACGCCCTAGGGAGCCCCGCCTCCCCTAAGTATTGAGTCTACTATGCCTCCTCGTAGCTATCCACCTTATGGGGAGTTTTGTAGAAATGGCCAAAGGCCTGGGCTTTTATCGAGTTCAGTAGACGCTCTACCCTCCCCCCGCCAGTAGCGCGATGTCCTCTATATGCTTTCATTCCCTTTTGGACCACAGTAGTTTAGGCAAATGTGAGCCCACCGTGTTTCCCTTCTTGCAAGTTGTGCATTTTAATCATAGAAAGGTAAGTTCAGCCCTGATATTATGAATAGCGTTTAGTGTGCCCCTGAGTGCTGTTACCTTTCTCTGTAAACTAAAGATTGGGTGCCTCTTGTGGGCCTGTTCTGCAGCTAGTAGCTCTGCTTTCAGTGCTAATCTTTCTTGGGTCCTTTGTTTATTTAGTGCGGCATAGAGGGATATGCACCTGCCCTGGAACACTGCGTTAAAGGCATCCCAGTTGGTAGCCAGGGTGGTATTTTTGGGGCAATTCAAAAGGAAACAGCCCTTGTTAGATTTTCGCAGTTCATCGTGAAAGAAATGGTCTTGTGTCAGTGCTGCAGGGAAGAACTATTGTCTATATTTTGGTGGTGCGGCGTCCCAGGCTAGGCTCCATGTAACTGGCATATGATCGGATATAGTGATCGGCTGAATGGAAGTAGCCTGTAACACTGAAGCTAGGTTCTTGCCCACAAACCTGTAGTAAATTCTAGAATTTGACTTATGTGTGTGAGAAAAAAAGCTGCCATCCCTAGTAGTGGCCAGAGCCTGCACCAGGCATCCAGCAGGCCCATGGAGGTAAATTCCTTTTTCAGAGCCTTGGAAAAGTTACTTGATCACCCTCTGGGTTTGCGTGCTGTCTAGACATGAATCCCATGTAAGATTAAAGTCTCCTATTAAAAAATCTCTCCCTCAGTGAACCCTCCCATCATTGACAAGGCAGAGGTCATAAATGAGGCTTGATTAGAGTTAGGCGCATAGATGTAAGCAAAGATGCACAGGCGGCCATATAATCTGCTCTTGACCATGACTATCTATCTTTCTTTGTCCACTTTGCTGCCCTCCAGTTGAAATTTCAAGGAGTTGTGGAAGAATAGAGCTACTCCATTATGTTTAGTCAAGGCCGTTGATCTATTTACAATGGGGTAGGACCTGTGTCTCAGCCGATGTTCTCCCGACCTTTTCAGATGTGTTTCAGCGAGGGCTACAACATCATATCTCTGGTCTAAGAGGTATTTCCATAATTTATGTTGTTTGGCGGGTGAGTTAACCCCCTTGGTATTCCACGTGAGTACGTTAAGAACCATTGCTACCTAAGATTCGATGTTATATGTTTTTGTATCCGCAGTGCGTTCCTCTCTTGCTGAACCCCCCTCCTCCTCCATCCACTGTAGTTTAGCCGCACATATCCCCCTTCCAGCCAATATCTGCTATGTACAGAGATTAGTGCCCATGTACTCAATATCAAAACAACAAGAAACCCCTGAATCAAAACATTTAAGGTCAATGTACCCCCAAAAACCATTTTGCACATCTCCAAAATGCTTTATTGTAAATGTATTATAGACATATTGGTCCAAACCCGCAAGCCAAATTTCACTGACTGATAGTTACTATCAGGAGTCATTATGAGGCTGTCTCCTTCCCTTTCCAGTACTGATTTCCTGTTTTGCAGTGAATTGATGTGTCACAGTCTGGGTACAGGTTGACTCAGTGTCCCCATGCATGCCCATATATTCTACCAGTTTCCACATGTCCAGCAAACACTGCCAGTATCGCCTCTTTAGAGACTGTTCAACTGCTCCCCTGGCTACCCAGCCAACATACCATTCCTCTGTGACTCTGGCTTATTTCCTCTTTTGCTGCTTCTGATGATTCTGTGTCTGCCATTGCTGTTTTCCACCATCCTCTGCCATCTTCTCAATTGTGCCATTCCAAGTGCTCTCAGTGGACGATTCGTTGGAGGGCGGTTGGCCCAGGACCCCTGCTGCTTCTGTGTAGGTGGTGACATGGTGTTTTTTTATTCTGGAAGGAGAAGGCAACTCCAACAATATTTTATATTGTCTCGTCTGAGCTTCTCTGTGACTGGGCATAACGGTTCTCTGCGTGCCAGTGTCACTGGGGCAAAATCCTGGAATATAGCACAAGTGAGTCCATGGAAGACCTCCTCTTTCGATCTTGCTGCTTGGAGAACCGCCTCTCTCATCTCGATGGAATGAAGTTTGGCTAGGACGTCTCTCTGTCGTCTGCTTCCTCCCAGAGTTGGTTGGACCACCCTGTGGACCCTATCCAATTTGATCTTCATGACCCCCGGGCCAAGCGCCTACCCAAACAGGCCCATTACAAATGCCTCCAAGTCCATACCTTCTGCTCCCTCCTCCAGGGTGCCTAATTGTACGTTATCCCTACGGGACCTGTTCTCGAGATCTTCGCTCTTCAGAATACTGGTCCGAAGTTGCTTGTGGAACATTTTTGTCAAATCCTCTACCCTAGCCATTCTACGTTTCAACTCTTGCACTTTAGATTCGATATCCAATGTGTACATGCCCACCGAGTTGACATCCTGTCACAGGGACGTTAGCTTACCTTGGATATCCGAGCAGAGAGCTTCTAGGGAACCCTCAAGGTCTGCTTTGAGCTCTTCCCTCAGCTCCCTCTTAAAGTCTCTCAGTGAGGCTAGGAGGTCCTTTTTGGTGAGCACCATTCCTTCTTTAAGCACCATTCCTTCTTTAAGCTTGCTCCCTCAATAGCCCCTCTTTTCTCTGTAGGTGAGAAATAGTTGGAGACTCTGTTTGGCTGGGTCTTTTTGAGTGGCATTGAGTCAGTGGTGTTGTTGAACACCACCCTCTAATATTGGTTGAGGCAGCAAAGTGTGCAGGTGTCCACTTGTGAGGTCTTGGGGTGCAAGACTAGCTCTCCGGGCTTGGTCGGTCATGGTGACCAGGGGTAGCCATTTTATCTGGGCTAGGCACTGTGAAGGTTAAGGTGGCCTAAGTGTACACATTTGTCATACAAGTCTGTGTCCCTGTTGTCGAGACCCCTGTGTGTCCCTATGAGGTGCCACTCCTGGGGTGAATATCACTTAGTTTGGCCAACGAGGAGTGACTTCACCGGGCTCTATGGATCACCTTTGGATTCTAGTCTGCATATACCCATGGGATGGCTCGTTCCTCTGTGTGATCTGTCTTCTCTCTCAGTGGGTCAGAGAGTGGGTGATGTGTGCCATCTAGTCCCTCGTGTGGGCCTTGTCAGCAGCCTTCACATTCTGCAACAGGGGCTAGCAAGGATGCAATGAGTTTGGGGTCTGAATGCCCACTCCTGCCCTTTGGTTTCACTTAGCAGTGTGGTCAGCGGTCCGGGCGGATAGCCAGCTGTTAATCTCCACCTCAATTTCTCCTGCACCTGACTTCTCACTGTATTCTCCCAGGGGAGGGGGGCCATGTCCTTGATGCCCACTCACTTCACCAACTCAGTTTAACGATAGCATGGGGCACTTCGCTGCGCTAATCCCCGCCCACCGCGTTGGTGCTCAATTGCCACAGCATTTCCAACACGGCTGGGCCTCATCGCCTCATTGCGGATCCGTCACCATCGGCTCATTTCTTGTTACCTTCCTGCCTTCTTTCCGGTGCCTCTACTGCTACTAACCATGGGACATCATTTGCCAAGGTGAGATTTCCCTCTTTTCTCCTCTATTAGTGGCTTTCTGGTGTATTCGTTGTTGAGCCCCAGTGGATTAGGTCCACACGGCAATCTTGGTAGGCCACATCCCCATTTTCAATTTTTTTAAGATTTCATCATAATTATTTCTGTTTATTTCATATTTTGTTACAAAATATAAATTAATATTTTTTATTGACAAACTGTATTTATTCATGAAATACATGTATTTAACTTATAACTTATTTTTTACATTTTGATAATACCTTTTTAAATTACTACTACATACTTGTATGAATTTACATTATTTTTAAGTAATTAATGTTAACTTTTTTTTAACAATATACTAATTAATTTACTTCTTTTTAGCAATAGACATATTTACACATCATAAAAAAAATTGCTGTTTTAAAATTACAGTAACATTGAATATATTTACATGTAAATACTTACCTATGTAATTTGGTTGACAATATTTCTATAATCAAAATGCTTATACTTTAGATTACAAGTATGTAAAGTTGATATTTCGGTTCTCAATATTTCTTCCCAATATTTGTGCATCAGAATATTTTTTGGGTCATTAGTTTGTGATTCAACCAATCTGGGCACTGAAAAGCTGCACTAATAAAGAACAGAGGGATACCATATTAAAAAGGAAATCTTAGTAAACATGATGTAACAAATTCACAAGTCTCTTGGTTTATCAAAAGCAACTGCAGTCCCAAATTCAGACTGCTGCACATTTATACTAGTAAAATGTATTCAGCACCAAATCTGTGACTCAACCATGTAGTGAAGATTTTGCAAGCGCCTGTAATGCATCAGTCCTTTCTAAAGAAACTGTACCAGAGCTCGGTAAATGTACCTAAGAGTCTTACACATCATGCAAGTAAATTGTACAAAATGTTTTACCAATTTGAAATCTTATGGGTCAATTCACAAAACTATGAGTATAGAAAGTGATACTACAGGACTATTGCTTACGTACTATTATGTACATTTATGAAAGAGCCCCAAATGTTCAACTGCTTATTATTAAAAGTGCAAAGAGAGCAAATATCTTTCAATTTTTCTTTTACTTGCTCTTTATTACCATTTTTTTGCAAATGGGTAATCATCAATGCGCAAAAAAATACAGGTAATAAGAGATAAGGGTAACATAGGTGCACATGAATAGAGAAGCAACGCATATCTATCGATCACTTACAGGTAAACATAAGAGAAATGGAGAAAAAATATGATAACATCAACAATAAAGGTGGTCAAGTGTTACATACAGGAGAAAAAAAACTCGAGTATACATGTGTTTAGGAAACAAATGTGCCAATTTAATATAGAGGGAAATGTAATCCGTTCCTGGAACAAATTAGAAAAAAGTGATAGGAGTGAAACAGGGCAGGAGGAGGGGTGGTAAAGGGGAAACAGGAAACAGGAAAGTGAAACCCTGCACTTGTTCCTGAAGAAGGATAACGTACCACTAGGGTCTCCAATACTAAAAAGGGGGTGAGTTTAGAGGTTAGTATAGAGCTTACTCAGTGGGGTGGGGAATGGGAAGTAGGGGGAGAGGTGGAGGAATGGATAAAAAGGCATTTCTGGTATAATTGATCAAGGAGAAGGCTGGGTGGCCAGTGCATTCTCCTGGAACTTCTCCAGGAGAGAGTCCCAGAGATCAGATATAGTTTATTGGCGGGGACCTTTTATTTCTTGCCTGCGTTACAGTGTGCTCTCAGCTCCAGCCGATGCGAACCAGAATAGTTCCCATGAAGGGGCTACCGGTGGAGTTGCCTCTTTCTACTTCCGGGCCAGGTCCACAAACGTAATCACTGCTTTGGGTTTTTTAGTTTGTTTGTATGTAAATCCCTAAGATGCAAGCTACCCAGGTGCAAGGGAGGATTGTGCCAGTACAGTGAGTTAAATGAGTAACACCTTCCTTCCAATATGTGGTTAGTTTAGGACAAAACCAGAGCTTGAGCAACATCCCAACCTCTGGGGTTACGCAGCGAGGGCAGGCCGCGTCCAAGCAGTGGAAATATCTGTTGATGTTACTGGGGGATAAGTAGGCCCTTGGTAGAATGTAGAATTGGATGAATTTTAAACATGCATTTAGGGACACTATAGAGGGATATGTCAGTATGATCTGCAAGTCAATTTTGGTACAGGCACGGCCCAAGTCTGCATCCCAATTGCCTCATAGCCGTGTAAGAGAAAATGCAGCGGTGTTTTCCTGTGTGTAAAATGTGTACCTGTGTAGGTATTGGATGTCCAGATAATGTGTTGGTTCCTGCTGTATCTCCACCCCCAGTTTGAGTTAGCATAGCAATAAAGGATGCATACAATCAGAACTGACCAAGCAGAAGATTTTTGTGTTTGCTGTGATGTTGTTCAATTGAAGAAGAGTGCTCTCAGTATGTCTCCTACAATATGCCGACCCACCATGTGCAATGACCTTAGCTCCGGGAGGGTGGTGGTAATACGCCCTCTCTACCAAGGGCCCGATTTAGATATCAGATCGACCTGAGTCGGTCCGACATCGATTCGGTACTGGGGGTGACCGACCACCCGTTGGCTGTCCCAATCAAGCAATTAGGATGCAAAAGGACTGGAATGCATGCTCTCATTGTAAAGAGAAGAGGTGCAGTTCATCCCTGCACTCTGTGTCAGGCACCTCCAGATGGCAGGCAGGCACCTCCAGATGAGGGGGCCCCATAGGTGCCCCCTCAGCATCCAACCGGAGGCCGTGCACCCATGGGGGCCCCAAAGTCAACTTCCAACAACCTTTCTGTGTCGGAAAGGCTGTCGGATTCCGACATTGTAATCCCTTAGGCGGAAAGACCCACCCTTGGGATTATCGGAAGCTTTCCGAATGGCAGATGGGCTCTGCGAGCTCATCTGAAGCCATTCAGTAATCCTGTTTGGATCCCTTACCGACCGTCTACACCTAAATGGGTTGATCAGAAATGAATCCGAACAGCTGATTACGAAGCCATAGGAATGGCTCGACCGAGGATTGGAGCCGTTTACTACAGCATCGTAATTGGCCCGTAAGTAGAGATAGCGCTGGAGCATATGGCAGAATCAATCAGGTGACAAACAATGTTCTACAAAAGCAGCGGTATGCCATAAGTAAAAGAGAGATGTGTGGTTGCACTGGTTTGGCAAGTGGATGAAAGAGGCTGTGGATCTGTTCCACGTCTCATGGGGGCAGAAGTAACGCACTGTCCGCAAGTTGCTGCTCGCTAAACCAATGCGACACCCACTGTAATTGAGCGCAGATCATCCTAATTGTGCTAACTGTATATGAACATATCCTGGGTATTCTCATTTTAGATGTTTTGGGGTTAATTCACAAAGCAATGTGAAAGAATGTAATAAAGTACTGCCTCACTTCAAAATGCCTTGTACATAAGACCTTCTGAAAATAGACCAGACATTTCACCTGAAACCCTTCGGGTGTGTTCCAATCAGCACATGGGAAGAAATAAACCAAGCCTATAATATTGCAATGTAATCAGGTTATAGCACAGCATGAGACTTATACAAAAGTAAAAGAACACTTTTGGGAAAACAGAATTGAAGGTAAAAACTAAAGTAAAGCAAATTAACTTTGACACTTAAATCATATTGTGCAAATGATTGACAGACCCATTTCGTGTGTCCAAGATTATTTGCGCTTCTTTTAATGTCCTGTCTGTTACAACTGCTCCATCCAATTTAAGACTCCACTCTTGGTACATCGCATGCAGCATCAAGGACTCACATGCTTTCATACTTTAACCCTTGGAATAAAAATGATGAGAAGCAGATAATATTCAATTCCAGACAAAAGTTCAAAGAGTCAAACTTTTAGAACTATAGTCTGATGAAATAAGCCAGAAATCAATAAAAATGGGGATTCTTCGCTCCACAGTGCAATATAGGAAGTCCAGAGAAAGCAAGATATAACGAGTTTAATGGCTTTGCTCCCTTCAGACATACTGCACAAAGACTGCCATAAAATACAGAAATTCAAACAATTTCAAAGTCAGCATTTTGTACTTTTTAAACTAATACAGCATTTATGTTGTTGGTTTTGAAAAGGTTGTGCGTACACCACAAAAGATGGAATAAGCCCCCTTTTCTATTAACTTTTTTCTCTGCCCACCTAAACAGAAGATATGGGTGACAGATCTTGTATGCCCCACTTCCTTGCCTCAATCTTTACTGAGGTAAGGCTCACCTCAGAGGCAGGAAACTTCAGTTTTAGAAATGCCGGAATGCATGTCTTCCTGGCACCAGGGAGAGTTACTTTTTTCTATGTTATCTATATATTCCTGTTTTTGAATAATTTTGTGCGTTTCCAAAGTACTACAAACCACGGACCTTAAATGACGTTTTGGCGCAGGACAGCACTGCAAGGGGCCTCATTTATGAGAAATGACGCATCGCTGCGTGAAAGCAGCGATGCGTCACTTCTCAGTGCGCACTCCTTGCGACATTCCTGATGCGTCATATTTAATTTATGACGCATCATGTCGCAAGGAGTTACAGATACGTCAGTGGCGCATTGCTGGAGTGTGTCACAAAAGTGACGCAACTCCAGCAAAGCGTCCTTTCACATAGGGCAAACCCCATGTGAAAGGGCCTGCGTCAGTCTTACGCCTGCTGTGAGGCAGGCGCAAGATTTTTACGCAACGGCGTCCTAAAAGTGACGCAGTGAAATCTCATAGATTTCACGGCGTCACTTCTACGACCCTTCCTTGCTTCAATATGCCCCCCTTGCATACATTATACCTGGCGCAGGTATAATGTGGCGCAGGGGTTTACAAAGTGACGCATCTACCTAGATGCGTCACTTTGTAAATATGGTGCAACAAGGCGCATTTTTTACGCCACTGGTGAGTCACAAAAAGTGACTCACGGCCTCATAAATGAGGCCATAGGAATCTTGCTGCACTGCCCTGCGTCAAAAGAAGAGGGTAGGAATGTGTTGTACCTATGATAAATGGCGCATTCCTGTCCTTTTCCCCAATGCTGGCACACACTGGGCTGCCATGCACCATCACAGGCACCCTTGCTCCATGGTGCAAGGGTTTCTACGTTGTAGGGGTAATTGTTTTCGTGCAGGAAGGTACACCTTCCTGCACAAAAACAATCACGAGACGTGTTTTTCTCTATCTATGTTGCCTGCAGATGCAGCACACATAGAAAGAGGAAAGAAATACGACAAAATAAGGATATTTTGCCTTGTGCCTCCCTAACGCCAGCCTTGGTGACGAGTTAGAATCTGACTCAGGTTTCAAATTCCTAATAAATCTGGTAATGCTTCAGATTCATGGCTGTTCCATGGGAACATTCACAGCAATACCCATGGAATGTCCCTTTCACTCAGTGTTCTCCTTGGAAGGGGCACATATTTACAAGGATATTAAAAGCCACAAAAAATGGCTTAATGTGGCCTTGTAAATATGATGCGGCACATTGCGCCACCGAAGACTCAAAAAGTGGTGCTCCGGCTGTGCACAAGTGCTGCTAGGCGTATTGTAAATGAGGCCCACACTTTGCTTCAGAGCATTGCTGGGTTGAGATAAACAGGTATGAGGGTTACATAACAAAAAGGAATTTTTTCCTTCCCTGCCCTTAAACGGATGGTGTACCACCTGAGGAGAGTAGTGCCCCACGCGTCACACATATACTTTATGTTTGGCTAGAATTGAAAAGGGAGGACGTATCCCTCCAGCACCTCTTCCAGCCAATGGGAGAACCTCTCCACCCTCCTGACTTGGGAAAGGGTTAGCCACCCTTCTCCAGATCAAAAATCTTTCAGTTCAGTGAGAGAAGCCTGGATACCAGACCTCTGTGAATCTAAGATTCTGTTGCAGTAAGGCAATAAGGGATCAGTCGGTCCTGGGCATTTGGAGGGGCACTGATGCATACAGTATGCCTGATCCGACTAGCCACTCTGCTTTTCCTTGCATCACTTGTGTGTGTTAGGCTTTTCACGATTGGAAGTAGAGTAGCACACATGGGAAATAAACACAAAAGACCAAACAAATAGATCACTGTGTGGAACCTGAGTGGCCACGAAATACCAATTTTAGGTTAACATAGTGCGGAAAATTGCTGCAACAGAATATGTTTGTGTGATTTGTAATTATAGTGCTTATAATATTCATATTTAAATAAATGCATTTGAACATTATCCAGTTTGCTATTACCTCATAACTCTCAAGTCCTTTAATCATTACATTTATAGGGTGGATTTCTGGCAGACAGTGCAAACTACGCAGTTTTCTTACACATATGTTAGCTATAAAGTTAAAACATTGACGTAAAGCACAACCAACCCTGTTCATTCAACTGCTGCTAAATACAAACTCTGTCAGTCAATGGAATCCTGGCAGAGGCAATGGGCCTGATTCACAGAACTAACTTAAGACAAAATCCTAAACTTACTACTTTTGGTATTCACAGAAGTTAGGATTTTGTCTTAGGTTTGTCTTAAGACAGACTTAAGAGAGACTTAAGACAAAATCCTAACTTAAGTCTGTCTTAAGTCTGTCTTCCCAAAACTAGGAAGTATTTTCGAGTTGATCACGATGGAGCAGAATGTGTTACACCAAATAGGTCACACAGGTCAAACTTTTACAGTTAGAGGGCCTGGTTTAGATGTTTGGTGATTGGGATACTCCATCACAAATGTCCCACTACGTTATTTGAAGTAAAATGTATACTATAGCACATGTCATAAGGGAGGCAGGATATCCGTCCCATATGTGATGGAGTAACCTGTCTTCCAAACTCTAAATCAGACCAAAATTATTCTACTTTTTAGAACTCTAGGTCATCCAGTTGGGCAATTAATGGAATCTTACACCAGTGAGAATCCCTTGATATCAAATATGTCGAACTCGACATCCTGCTGAAGCCATTGCTTTCAGTGTCAAAACTCTGAGCAGGACACAGCTGGATTCTGTTGGCTTTAATTTCGCTTCTGGGCTTGATTTCATACTTCACCCCAATCCAAAGCATTACTTTCAAATGTAGTCATTTTTTTAGTTCTCAAAATCCATCAGCCAGGCAAGGCTGAAAGCTGTACCCAGGCAGGGCACCACACGGATATATACTTTCACTGCAAAGTTATGCTTAGCCAATTTTCAGTGACGGAAATTACACTAAGTAGGACAAACCTTATTTTCGTGGTTGTAAAACATGTGCCCTCCTGGGGGGGTAGTCTTAGCACCTATCTCAGTCCCTGGAGATGGATGCATTTATTAATTCCCACATTTTTCAAGAGGCAGGAAACATTTCTCCTAGTCATTCATGCAGCATCTTGATCCTCAAGACAGGCTTCTTTGCAACAAGTCTCCTTCCAGGAAACCCTCCCGCAAAGTCCATTCCTCAATGTACAGCGGAACCTTCCTGGATTTAGGACTCCTTCTGTTTTTTATGCCCCTGTAGGATACAACAGAAGGCCAACTACAGGAGAAGGATTCCAATCCCTGGGTACCAACAGTAGTCAGAAGTCTGTGGGTCTTCTTTCTTCCAGCTGTCACACAGTCTTTTTTGGCAAGCTGCCTAATTCTGTGCAATAGTCATTGATTGAAGAAGTCTCTACACCCAACCCTGACTCTTTATGTTACAGAATTTCCACCTCCTATTTCAGAGTCCATAAACCAAGATGGCACAGCCGTTCTTACAACGATTGAGACGTGACTGCGCACTACCTGTACCGCAGAAGTCGGAGATATGCTGAGTGATTTTAACTAAACGAAGTATATCCTGCATCTTTTTTTGATTGTGAACCCAAATACAGGATGTTGGTATGCCGAGTGAAAACAATATAAACGCTGCATAGGGGGACAACTTTCCCTTCACTCGCCACCTTTATTATTCATCATCAATATTATAGAGGTTAAGCCAGAAATCATCTGCACCAGTGAGCCTAATTGAGACTTTGTCGTTAACTATTGGATCAATATCTATAATCCGCCTGTGGATATCTTTGGGGCAGATGTAAGGAATCATTATCAGTGATCCACATCTTGGCCTTCCTTGTGATATTTTTATCTGGATGAGTAGCGCAATTGACATGCTATTTTGGTCAAATAAATAAAGAGATTGGAATATTTACCACGTTCAACCAAGTGCCTCCTTGCATCTTCATTGACTCTGATCCATTTAAAAAAGCTTCAGTAATTCTATTAAATATCCATCGCTTATTGTATGTACATAGACTGTGTTCCTGATGAAGGCAGCAGTGCCGAAACGCGCATAGTTTTCAACCCTGCCACTCGCCATCATCATATCATCAATTTTCAGACATATCAATATTGACATCATTGTACAACTGTATCTGTTATGAGCTTTAAATATGTACACATATGAACCTAAAACTAACGAAGTTACATATGGATGATCAATGAATTCATGATTTTTTTCTTTTTATAAAAATACAAGATTAATAAAATGAAAATATTTGTCTATATCTGTACTGATTAATTTGCAAGAGTTTCAAGAATTTAACCTATAATCACACTTTTATATACAATTGATTATCCCCTGTTGCTATATTCAGAAACTTGCTGTAGTTCTCTTTACATAAAAGGCACAGCCGTTCTCAACATGGAGGAACAATGGCTCTTCTCTTAGGCAGTCTCTATAGAGATGAGAGTCCTCTACTCTATGAGGGTTGAAACTGGTTATCCCTCTTGCTGGGGTTGGAGTCAGAAAGTCTAGGAAGGTTTTGGGTATAAATAGTAGCAGTGTCTGACTTCCCCCTTTGGCATTTCCAAGTCAAAAGAAGATCTGTGAAAGCTGCCCTGTGGGATGTATGATGTAACAAGGCATACCTTTACCATACATGCCTTAACTATGCAGTTTTTACAATGCATCTACCAGTGCAATGTACTTCTCTGCCACGCATATCATCAGGATGAACCTACATAAAGGTACATTATAAGAACCTTTACCACGCTTATCATTACCATGCATATTATTGACATGAATACCTTTTTGCAGTAAAAAAAAATATCAGTTTTAAATGCCCAAACTACAAAAAACAAGGCAAGATAATAAACATAATTTACACATATTCAACATAAAATTCTACATAGTACAATTATTTGGCAATCATGTAGACATAGAGCTAACACCTTAATAAACCTGTTTATTAATTTGCACAGTAGTCCTCCCTTTATTTTAAACCTATGTATGATGCATGTCTCCAACCAAGATGAATGTCGTGAAATGTGAAGAACATAAAAAAAAGTTTTTTTCACCAACCTAATTACATATACATCAGTCAGATTGTAAACCACAATAAAAAATACATTCCAATACATATTTTATTGTATATTATTAAATTCCACCAAAAACATAAATTCAGAAATCCAAATTTTGTTCTCAGTGGTACACTGACTTCGATTGAGACCACACCCACCAGAAAGAGGAGGAGAGAAAGACAGACTGGTGTTTACACACTGCCATCTATCCGCACATGTAAGTACAACGTTCACATTAAGGAGCCGATTCCGAGTTCGACCGGAAGGGCTCCGAACCATGTTCGGAGTCCTTCCGACCGAATCGGTCAGTCCCGGTCGGATTCCTTCCCGGCCGAGCCCATCGGAATGGCTCGGTCGGGAAGGAATCCGACTCGGATTTCCGAATTATGGACGACAGGCTCGGAGAGCCTGTCTGCAGTCCGGAAATCCTCCAGTACTCCCCTGGTTGCCTCTGTGCGACCGAGGGAGTACGATAGGAGCGTTTCACTGCCTTTTCGTGTTGGTGTGTTTGGCACGAAAAGGCAGTTGGAAGCTATCTCTGGGGGCCTCCAGCAGGGCCCCCATGGGTGTGAGGCCACCGGACGGCGGCCTGGGGGCACCTATGGTTCCCCTCTGTGATCCCTGCACCCGGTGGCAGGCACCTTGGGGTTCCGGCCACAAGGTGCAGGGATGAACTGCACCCCTGCTTTTAGCAATGCAAGCATGCTATCCGGTCGGAAAGCATGCTTGCATTGTAAGGTATACAAATGCGACCAAACCCTGTTCGGTCACATCGTACTGCCAGGGCTGTAACCAACGACAGCAGGTTGGTCGGTTACAGCTTCTGCCCAATGTCAGGCAGACTTAGGTTCATTTTACATCGGAATAGGCCCCTAAATACCCACATTAGTAACTAGCAAAATCCCCAAAACAATTATTGCCTTTTTATTAAAATGTACACAGAGTAGCTCCACACTATGGGCTTTATTATGTTGTTGGTCGGACCGCCATCATTTCAGAATGGATACCGGCCGACATGTAGTAGGCGTTTCCACCTGTCAAATTACGCTCCGACTGCCGTGCAGGCGGTCATTCTCATTCCGTTTTTTGTTTCGGCTTGTGTGGCGGGCTGAAAAGTACTGCAGCACAAGCCACAATAAAAATAGGCATCTTTCAAACATCCATGCACTGTGTGCAGGCCCCACAGCGAAGGCCAATGGTGGACGGGGCCCTGTTAGGTGTCCCCAAAGTGCCTTTGTCTGCCTGTACATGGCTGTACGACCGCCATGTACAGGATGAGGAAAACAGAAATCATAATCCCTACGGCGGTGCTGATAAAGGCACTGCATCCCATTGTAGGGATTACAGTCCTACCGTGACCCTGACGGTCTCCTTGAGCCAGTTGGAAAAGCAGCGGACGGTCCCTACGCCGATGCCTCTGACCAACGGATCATAATCCGATGGTTCTACTGGTTCTATGGATGTCCTTCTATGGACGTCGGTGTGCCCGTCACTGACGGCCTGTCTGTGGCGAGCCCACCGACTTCGGAATGAGGCCCTATAAGGTGACTAAATTTACTGGAGTAAGTAAGTTAACATACAAAGCTTTTTGTGAATAAGCCTCAAATTTTTACAAAAAGTTTTTTCAATAAATAGCGTTGCTCGATAGGGATTGAGGTACATAATTACTAATTTAACCCTGTCCGGGAACTTACCTCATGGGAGGTGCTGGACAATGGCCAGGAAGCAAAATTACTATTTTAACCTTGACAGGTACTTATCTCAGGGAAGGTGCTTTATAGGGTATGGGGCAAAATTACTATTCTCACTCTGCCAGGTGCTTACCTCGGGTAGATGCTGGACAGTGACTGGGGGTCGAAATAACTATTCTGACTCCGCCAGTTAATTACTACAAGGAAGGTGCTGGACAGCGCCTGGCGGTCAAAATGACTATTCTAACTCTGCCGGGTACTTACCTCAGGGAAGGTGCTGGCCAGTGTCTGGAGGTCAAAATAACTATTCTTACTCCGCTGTGTACTTACCGCAAGGAAGGTGCTAGACAGTGATTGTGGACCAAAATTACTATTCTAACTGCGCTGGGTACTTATTTCAGGGAAGGTGCTGGACAGTGACTGGGTAGCAAAATTTCTATTCAAACTCCATGAGTACTTACCTCAGGTAAGGTGTTAGACAGTGTCTGAGGGTAAGATTACTATTCTAACTCCACTGTGAACTTACCTCAAAGATGGTGCTGGACAGAGACTGGGGGTAAAATTGTTAATATTACACAACCAAATACTTACCTTATTTTCTTTTCAACAGATCCCAAAATCAAAAAAGAAAGATTAGAAAATCCAATAGGAGAAAAGAAAGTTCACCAGACTTCAGAAAAACAGTGTATGAAAAGATAAAAACCTTTTTCAGGTAAATAATCTTTTAAAATCTATTCATAACCGAATCTAAAAACTTTCTTTCTACAGACAACAAACATTTAGATTTACATTTCTCATTTTCACAGGAATAATGTAAAAAAATCACAATCACAACAGTGTCTCAAGTAAGCATGCGAATCATTTCCCCATTACAGGTATGTTGGTCACAAAAAAAATAAACCACAATTTCATATTGAAGCATTCAAATAAATGTCTATTTTTATCTAATCTTGCTATAGATCACAGAATAAATCAGCTGAAACAAGAATCTAGTCACTGGAAAAACCAAAACAAATTTCACTAGACTACTAGAAAACAGTTGAGGAAAGGATAAAAACCTTTAAGGTAAATATTTCTTAAACAGCAATGCATAAATAAAGCTTTGAACTTCGTTTCTACAGGCTACAAAGATTGACATTTAGATTGCTCTCATTTTTAATCGGAATAATAACATTTGTTTTTGCAGTTACAAATGTATTTCAAAAAATCATGCAAAATGTTTTTTCCTTAGCTTGTACATTGTTAACAAACAAAATTAAACACATTTATAAAACATAGCATTTACTAAACTATTCTTTTTTTATATTTTTCAACAGATCACTATACCATGGCTTCAAGAAATCAAGCAAACTACGTACACTCACAAAGAGACAATAGGTTGCTAAAGTACTGTTGGTATCTTTATTGTAAGGAAAGGTTAACTAAGCCCAGGAGTCATTGGTGGTATGTGCAGTATTTTTTATCCTTTTTTTTCTCTCTTTTATTAATTAAAAAAAAATGTTGTCAGTACATTTTACAAACACAAGTTATGGCAAAACAGCAGCATTACAATAATAGAAAAATTGCACAAAATATAGCACAAGAAAAAGAAAACCAGATAGGGTGAGGGATCTACCGCGCAGGCTAGCTCAGTGACCCTTAAAGGAGAAAAAAACAACTGAAGAAGGAAAACAGAAAGGCAAGCTGAGCAAAAAATTCACCCTATCCTATCCAAGCCCAAATTTTCCGGCCCATTTCTTGTATTCTACGCCCTTTTAATCTGTATACTGCTGTTTCCATGTTTTATATTGCCAGCAGCCGGGACCTCCAATTTATAAAAGTAGGGGGGTCAGGGCTGATCCATTAAGAAGTAATACCCGATCTAAAAATAGACATAGCTATAAATAAAAAGCTGTTTTCGGGTTTACTGCGCCCTGCCGGATTTTGCGACTGGTCAACCCCCAAGATCACTAAGCTGGGTGTTAACATCAGGGCTTTTCCAGTGATCTGAACAAGAAAAGTTTCGACAAATTGACCCTCGGAGAAAAAATCACGCAGTACTTTAATTCCTAGGTTACCCCAACTAAAAGTAATCGAGTCCTGGAAAATTGAGGGCAGAAGGCCGTAAGCTGACAAAGGGGTGTGTGCATTAATACTTGATATGCTGAGCCGGCATCAAATGTTCCTCCAAATGGAAAAAACATATTGAATAACTTTGAATATAACTTTCTTGTAATAACTTGGTTCAACTATATTAACTAGACAGTTACAGGCATCTTCCCCAAGTAATGTCTCAAACATTGTAGGTCTAGCAAATTCTGGCACTACTGAACTTCCCCCTGAGACTAATACTCCCATATGTTGTAACAGTGCAGCCCAGTGGTATAACATTAAAGAAGGTAGACCCCAGCCACCCCTTAATCTAGGAAGTATTAACCACTTAGATGCCCTTCTGGCTTTATGGTACCCCCACAGAAATCTCGAGCAAGCCCTTTCTGCACTGGAGATACACTGCACTGGGAATTCGATAGGGGTAGTCCTGAAAAGGCATAAACATTTTCGGAATATAGAAATTTTAATGACATTGGACGGCCGTGGAGTGAGAGGTGGAGATGATCTAATCTCTTCAATGTCTAATTTACCTCTTTAATAATTGGCAAGATGTTAATTTCTGGTATCTTCTCTACTGCCGAGGTGATCTTGACCCCCAAAGAAGTGGCAGCTGAAGCTATTGGAAGCCCTTCTGGTTTTGAAAAGTCTGAATGTATGATTTGGGTTTTGTCAGCATTAAGACAATAACCAGAAACTGCACCAAATAATTTAGCTGAGTCGTAAACTGCCGGAAGAGAAGAGCAAGCATCCATCATGAAAATAGCGACATCGTCGGCATAAGCAAATATTTTATAGGTTACGTCTTTAACCATAACAGCCTGAATCCTTGGATTACTCTCCAGTTTGCTCAGAAAGGGGTCAATGTAAATTGAAAATAAAAGCGGGGAACAGGGGCAACCTTGACGAGTCCCTCTACTAATAGAGAGTGGTTGCGATTATTGTCCAGAAATATGAACTGAAGCCTCTGGAGAGATGTATAGTGCTTGTATGGCTGTGATGAATTCCTGTAGGAATCCCTTGATTTTTAACCCCTTGGCTGCTGGGGTAATTTTCCTGTTGTGCTGGGGGGGGGCGCACAGTGCCCCGGTGCTCATGACGAGCTCAGCTCGTCATGAGCTACAGTGTTCCTGTGCTCATGACGAGCTGAGCTCGTCACGGCCACACCCGTTTCAATAGAACGTTCAGCACAGCAGGGGAATTATCCCAGCGTGCGAGCGTTCTAATGACCATGACAAGCTCAGCTCGTCATGAGCACCAGAGCACTGTAGCTCATGACGAGCTGAGCACGTCATGAGCATGCAAGAGGTTAACAGATGCCCTCCTACCTACCAGCCCCAGGAGACCCTGTTGAACGCCTTCTCGGCATCCAACAGGATCATTGCCAGAGGTTGTTTACAGACCTGAGCCCAGTCGAATAATGCTATCGCCCGCCTGGCATGATCTTAGGTTCCCCGGCCAGATATAAAACCATGCTGGCGAGTAGAGACCAGGGGGGCAATAACCTTTCCCAACCTGGATGCAATGATTTTAGCATACATTTTACTGTCAGCACAGATTAAGGAAATCGGGCGATAGGACGAATGGCTAAGCTCTGCTTTGCCCTTCTTCCTAAAAACTACAATAGTGGTCTTGTGCCATGAGTCAGGAGTCCAACTTTTATGAGCAAGTGAGAACAGAGATTTGAGCTCTCCATAAAGGGTATTCCTGAATGATCAATAAAATTCAAGAGGCAGTGAGTCAGGACCCGCGACCTTCCCTGCTGCCAGTGAGGATACCGCTAATTCCATCTCTTCTCTAGATATCGGGGAAGAGAGCGCACCCAGCTGCTCCGGTGGGACCTTTGCTGTTATATAGTCACCTAAGAATCCCTCACCTGAGTCAACGTCGGCATCCTCATCTGGAGAATACCGTGTCTCATGAAACTCGCCAAGCATTTTATCCAGTCGAACCTGAGTCTGGCCGTTTTTATCATTAATACGACAAATCCGATTTAGCACCCCCTTATGTTGTAGTCTTTTGGCCAGCAATCTACCAGTATTCTCCCTGTATTCGTAAATGTCGGTTTTATATTGGATGAACTTAGCAGCAAGCTCTTCCCCAAAATATTGGTGTATTCTATTTCTACAGATTGCTATCTGCCATTGACACTCCTCCCTTTTTCCCTGGTCAGCGATAACTTGAATGAGTTCTTCTGCTTCTCGGAGCTGGTTAATCTAGCCATTAACCCTCTCTTTAATCACCTTCTGGCGATGCAAAGAAAAGCTGAGAGTCTCCCCCCTTACCGCTGCCTTGAAAGTACCCCAAACAATTAACTCTGGGGCTGTGCCCTTGTTTATCTGAACGAAATCGGCTATCCAATTTGTCATAAGACGGCAATACCCTTGATCTAACAGTAATTTGTGCTCAAATGACCAAGTTGTCACCGCTGGTTTTGAACTACTAGAGGGAAGTGGCAAAATTAATGGATTATGGTCCGAGATTATTCTGGAATGTAGCTCACAGATAGCCCATTCGAGGATCGAATCCGAAATGAAAAAATAATCTAGGCAGACAAATTTGCTTTGGGGAGCCAAGAAAAACGTGTAACCAGGTTCTGTCGGCCGCAATCTCTGCCAAACATCAACCAGGGCATGTTCATGACTGAGCCCACAGATCGCTTTGAATGTTTTACCTTTTCTACCAAGATAAGGAGTATCGCTATATAAATCAAAATTAGAACTCAGATGAATATTAAAATCTCCACATAGAATTTTGGGAGAGGGCCATAGAGCAAGTTCGATGCTCAAGAAATTAAAGATGGAGGGGTCGTCAAGATTAGAGCCATACAGAGAGCAGACAGTATATGGTGATCCCCTAACTGCTATGTCAGCAATCACCCATCACCCAAAGTTGTCCACCTTCACTTGCTTAGTGATATAGATATCTTGCCTGGCCAATATAGCTACACTCCTAGTAGTTGTAGTTTACCGCGAGCTAGCAATGAGGTTGAGACCCACTTCCGGCAGCCAGATGCGGTTGTTCCAAGAGACACGAGTCTCCTGCAGACATAGTAAATCAATGCCTAATAAGTTTAGCCAAAGCCCCCCTTTTTTTCCTATCGTTTAACCCACAGCAGTTTAAGGAACACATCCGAATCAGGTTATGTCTACCCATCATACTTAGGAACAGTCCGAACCAACCCAGTGAGACCCTCGCCCATCAAGCCTGTATCTCTGACCAATGTAATGCCTAAAATGAGATTAAATACATAGTACTACAAGAACATTTTTGATTTTTTGCCATAACAATTTTGTGAAAAAGCAATTTGTGCCCCCCACCCCCGGGCAACCACTTGCCCACCCTCCCCTGTGCCGCCCCCCACCCTTGCGCCCTTCCCTTCCCTTCCCTGAAACCCTCCTACCTAACCCCCGCATTAAAGGCATCGGGACTAACAGTCCCTGACGATGCAGAGCTGCAAACCCCGTTCTCACACCGCTGCACACTTAAATGAACTCAACGATTGACTGATAGAAGCAATGAAGAACTGCTATATTAAGCATAAGAATGAATGAAAATAAGAAAAAAGTTGCATAAAGCAAGAAAGGATGAGGAAGAAAACAAAAGCCCAACCGGCTAACCCAAAAGTTGATTGCCCAAACAGTGAAAACACAAAAGTCAGTCAGATCTCAAAATAGAAAAGATGCTCAACAGTCCATTGACAGTCCTAAGAATAAAATCAGGGGTTTTGTCCTGTCTTCATAGAAAGTACGTACTCTTTGGCCTGAATTTCTGACTGAAAGAAATGATTTTGCCCTTTATACATCACCTTTAGTTTAGAGGGATTCAAGAGAAAAACCTGAGCGCCCTTCACCTGGAATTCCGAGATCAATTGCCTTAGATGCCACTGCAGTTCAACTGTCCTCTGAGAGAAGTCAGGGCGCACAAAGAAGTGAAAGTATTTCCCAGCTCTTTTGCGATCAGGCCTAGCCAAATCATACAGGGATTCCCGGGTAAAGAAGTTGTTCAGGGAGATCAAGATTGCGCGAAGACAGCTGTCGGATTGACCACCTGTGTTGCGTTGCTTAAATGGGAAGCGATGTGCCCTTTGAATTTGGGTCTTACAATCCCATTGAGGGAGATCAGGACAGGCTTCCTCAAAGAGTTTGATCACAAATTGACGGATGTTAGAACTTTCTTGACCCTCCGGAATACCCAAAATTCTTAAGTTGTTGCGCCTAGCCCGATTATCTAGGTCAGTCAGTTTGAACAGAGTATCGTCTTTAATCAACTGTATACTCTCCACCTTAGATTTCTGCGAGGCCAGGTT
This sequence comes from Lissotriton vulgaris, assembly GCF_964263255.1. NCBI lineage: Eukaryota > Metazoa > Chordata > Amphibia > Caudata > Salamandridae > Lissotriton > Lissotriton vulgaris. The sequence continues at coordinate 1,011,806,147 of NC_141699.1, read as the reverse complement.
GTCCTCAATTTGAGAGATCCTGGTTTCTGCTTCTGTTATTCTTGAAGAGAAATCCAAACAAGTTTTGGCAATCCTACGGATGGAATTTTGAAGTTTCCTGCAGGCCCCTTGTGTGCAGGAACTTTCTACCCTTGACTCCTCCCTGTGAGCCATCATCAGCTGATAGATAGTTGAAAGAGTGATTTCTTCAGGGCAAGTAATGGCTGTAGCCGTACTGCTAGGTGCCACTCCATCCATTGTGTTGCTTTTATCCCCCAAACCTGGTGAGTAAGAATAGCCCCAAGACATCCCTCCAGTAGCCTCTCCTGTCAGAGTAGGACAAACCGAGATGGTTCTCATTTTTTTGACAGTCTCTGAACTCAGCTGAGAAAGTTCGGCATCACCCTCCCAGCGAAAGCTGCTAGTGTCACTGCCATCCCCATCCCCAGCCCAGTCCTTGTCCTGAATGCAATCTTCTGACGAATTAGAAACATCCAATATAGAGAAAAATGTATCTGTTGTGTCTTCCTCCTTGTTGCTATCCAAATCTTCCTTTGGGGCACTCAAAACTCCTGTATGAAGCAGGCCCTGAGCCTCCAACTCCTATATATCTACAACAGGGACTTCATTATCCAGCATGCATTCTGTCTTAAGTACACCCGGGGCCTCCAGCTCCTGTATGTCTACAACAGGGACTTCATAACCCAGCATGCATCTCTTTTGCTGGATATTTACAATGTCAGTATCGGATCTACCCAGGGAAGCGGACTTGAGCTTCCCAAGCAGAGATTGAAGACTCAGAGCCCTGGGATGGAGATGGGCTTACCGATCAAAGCGTGGACACAGAGGAAGATCTAGTGATGACACCAGCATTCAGCACCCCTGCACTACCACCGAAGATGGTGACAGGGGATTTTGACGAGCCGGAGCCTCTGACTCCAGCAGGAGCGCTAGATAGTGGTTTTGATTTCCAAGACTGCGCTTTAAACAGTGCAGGTACCGCCTGCTTTCCCGGAACGGTAGCAGAATTTTTGCCGGTCTCCGTCCCTGCAGCAGAGGCTGCTTGAGGGGTGTTGACCTCCCGACCCTCAATGCCCGAGTCAATAGCGGGAGTCTTTGCCTGGGTTCCAGGGGCAGTAGTTTAGCCGCGGCCTCTATTGCCTTTTCTGGAAACTTTTGGCGGTATGACCAAAGGCCCGGGTGGCAGAGTCCGAGCAGCCGGCGGAGCAGCTGTCAGAGAAGATGCACAGCTGACTCGGGCGCCAGAAAGCAAGGAAGCGGAGTGCCCCACAGCCAGGACTGAAGTTGCCAGATCATCCAGGTAAGCAGATCAGATCAGCCGGACCAGCAGCAGTAAGTACTCCGTAAGTACTCAGGGGCATATTATCAAGGGATTTATCTCCCCTTTTTTGGCTTTAAAAGCCAAGAAAGCGGAGATAAAATTATCTCCCTATCAGCAACAGGGTGCTAACACGCAAATTTGCATGTTAGCACCCTTTTTTTTTCTCTACGCTTCCCCTTGCATCTCTAATGAGATGGAAAGGGGGCGTTCCAGAGAAAAATAATAGGAGAAATGTTGTTAAGCGACATTTCTCTGATTATCAAGGATTTCGCTAACCCTCTTAGTCATAAAAAAAGCTGCGCTAACCGCGGTTAGCACTGCTTTTTTTACACCTGGTATTTTCCTGACTTAGCCATGATATCCTATGGAAGGTGGATATCATGGCTAAGTTTATGAGCCCCTATTATCAAGCTAACGCCAAACTTCGAGAGATTATCGTTGGTTTTCCAGCGATAATCTCTCAATTGGCAGTTAGCGCGAGGATTTTTATCACTTCTGAGATAAACCTTGCTAATAGCAAGTTATCTCTGCGATAATTTCCGGCGATGCTTAGCGTTAAAAGATTCGTTGCTAAGCATCGTTAGCGGTAAATATCGCTATACGTTGGTAATGTGCCCCTCAGTTCCTTTCAGTGTAAGAAGCACAGATGGAGAAGTCCTTCATTGCCATGCAGTTGGGTCAGCGGCGGAGAAGAGAAGGAGAGTAGCTCATTCAGCCATCCTCACGGCCGCCATCTTGCCTTCTGTATTGTATCCAGTATTTTTTATCCAATTGAGTGGTCACTTTGGGTGACACTGTGGAAAGGACCACAGAGCATAACCACTCTACCTCTGCAATGGAGACTGAAGTGCGGGAAAATGTGCAGCACATGAAAATGCCTGCATCCACCTCCAATGAACCTGGTGGCTCAGTTTTGAGGGAGATTGGCCAAAACAATCCCATGCATGTAGCTATTACTATGCCCACAATACGCAATTTGAGGATAATGGTACAGAGGCAAAAACAAGCAAGTTATCCCCAAAGAGTAACGCCACAAATCTAAACAAAAATTAACATCCCTGGAACTAACAATTTCTTTTACTAATGAACCTCTCCTCCTGTATGACAAAGAAAACCTTCACAAAAGAATACAAATATTTAGCTCTACCCATATCTTGGCATACCTTGAGAATAGTGAAATATTGATGATGGGTGGGGCTTTTAAATCAACACCCCATCCATTCACCCAAATTCACACTATTCATGCTAGCATTAACCACACAACTGTCCTATTGGTGTACAGCTTACGCCCTGACAAACAGTCCTTAACAAACACTGACATGTTATCAGTAATAAAAACCAAAGCTGTAAATGAAAGGCCTAGAAAAATTATAATTGACTTATAATCACAAATGGTTAATGCTATTACAAAAATGTATCATGAAAACCAAATTCAAGGATGTTTTTTTCCCTTTTCGCAGGCCTAAGATATCCCCAGTTGAGGATTACATGTCAAGCTGTAAACTATAGAAGGAGTTCTACACATCAATTACAGAATCTGAATATTTTACACTAAATTAAGAAAATATTGACCTAAATTACTTCGAGGGTACTTGGTTTGGACATTTAAGTAGGCCGGGTCAAAGGAGGAAGCGAAGGCTTCCCATTGACTGGTGGAACTGTTACTTGACCTGCTTAGAGGGAAGTGCAAAGACAAACAATGCCTTAGAGACTTGGCACAATGCATTTAACCAATCATCTGAAAGATCTCATCCTACCCTTTATCATTTCTTGTGATTTTGTTTGAAACAACAAAGTTTCCTAGAAGTGAGAATGACATATTCATTGTCAGGTAGGCTGAATCCTTGTGTTTAAAAAAAAAGTAAAGAAATGTCTGAAAGATTATTGGCTAAAATGTATCAATTTTCTGATGGGAGCTTCAGACTATCTAGACAATATTACTGACATCTAAAAAATGTTTTTTAAAAGAGCAATCCCAAAAATCAAAATCCAAAAATAATAAGAATGTTTTAAAAAATTCGGAAAATAAAAATCAATTCTCGAAAAAAAAATTCCAGGAAAAGTCCAATAGTAATCCATCCATGAATTCTCCAGCAATGACGTGGTCTTTTTCTTGAAATGTCGCCAAAGGCTTATAAAAACAAGACAACAAAAAAGATAATGGCTGCCTTTCTTTTAATTACGTTCAAAAAAGTAAAAAGCATTTTTTCCAACTTTTTCATTTTGAAGTTGTAAGAACAGCAAAAAAAAAATATATATATATATATATATATTTATATATAACATCTACCTACCTCTCCCTCTCTTCTTACAATAAACCCCATCTGTCTGTTTAAAAGTAAATTCTTCTCACCTGACCGCAGCTCTTCCTTTCATCTAATCTTGACCGCAACGCTCCACTGACGGTAGAAACAAATGCAAAATTGCGAATGACAAGCTTGAAAGTAAAAAGCAAAAAAGGAGCAATTTTCACCATTAAAGTAAATGGGAAAGCATGGGAAAATGCTTTTTGAAAATTATAATAAAATATGTTATGCATTGTTTGAAAAATGTTATGTTTTTGGAAAATAAGTTATGTTTTTTACTATTTTAGAAAATACTTTTGCTCCTTTTAAACTTTATACAAATACATATTTTACATTTTAAACATATTTGTCTATTACAATAAAACTATTAAACATGTTTTTTGTAAAATGATTTTTTCTATTGTTGCATATTTTAAAAATATTTTACATATTTTGCATATTAATTCCACTATGTTTTAAATGCCTATGAATATAAATAAGGGAGCCGTTCTTTCATTGCTGCCTTACCTGCCGCCACTACAGAGGTCCGGGAGCAGAGGACCATATTACCCAGCCTGCCGAACGGCCACGCCACGCCGCCAACGTACCTGGGAGCGCACCAGGAGGCGCACAAGTAGCCCATAGGGCTCTCGCAGCGTGGGACGCACGTGTATGTGCTCAGGCAAAGGCCGGGCCAAGGGCGGGCCTGTCTGCGCCCGTCCGAGACCGGAGGAGGCTGAGTTGGGCCTACACTCTCGGTCACCCCTAGTCATCCTCTCTAGACCTCAGCACTCTGCCTAGCAGGCTCATCCAACCTTCTGCTACTCCTCCAGCTCCAGTTTCACTTCCTACGACAGCCGAGGAGGACCAGGTAGGGAGACAATTTCACTTACTTCTATCCTCATATACCCGTATGAACTATTTGCTGGCTGTAAAATTGGAGTACTAGTTTCTTAAGGGATAGGGGAAGCTGAACATCAAGGAACGTGTGTCAATTCAGTCTGGAAATTTTGTCTGTCCCTTTGTGAACCGAGCTAACATTAATAACTTCATCGCCCTCATTAAGAACTCTGATACGTACAAGGCGGACGCAGGGCCGACTCGGGCATCCTTGTTCTTAAAGGACCAAGTATATTAACAATGGGTAAACATAGGGGGGGCTGGACCTACAAGTAAAGAGCCCTCGCACACTGGTAGCACCATGGTCACTTTTTGCAGCACGCTGCTGGGGTCCTGCACAAGAAGATTGAACAGAGCCAATCTTCATGGCAGCAGTCACAATGGCACCAACCACGACCCGGATTGACCCTCAGGACCGTTTACCCATTTGTAGGGGGGAAAATACCCTGAACCCAGCATCCTCTCTGTCCCACCAACCTCAGAGTGTTAAAGTAGGTGGATTGTATTGTCCTGATGATAGGTGGGAAGGGTCTGATGTCATGCCCTCTGGGGACATTAATTACCATTCTCCTAGTGTGGGCTTTAGTCATCTCCCACCTGAGTCTACTCCGCTTGTTGTGGTATTAGCTAATGTTCCGCGCCTCGATCCCTGGATTAAGAAAGATTTTTTTCCAGCTGAAGAACAAGGTTGTGCACTGGCTTAATTCCAACATTGTACCTGGGCCTAGGGTGGTAAACCAAATTCTTATGGTGTGCCGGACACAGTGGGTTGGTAGCACCAAGAAGTCGTGGCAGGGGGATTGTATTATTGTTAATTTTAATAATTCAGTCATTGTAAATCGCATTTTAAGTATGGTTGTGCAGTCTGACTATAGGTGTTGGGGGTTCAGCAATCTTGGCACTTCTTTTACAGACCGAGAAATCTCCAACCAGGGACTCAACGTGAGCGGATTTTTGAGGGGGGCATAGGGCCATACTGAGGGGAATACAGGGGTAAGCACAGCAAATAGGTTTACTCCTTTGAGCTTGTTGAAAGATTGCGATTGACGTTATGTAGGTTCCTCGGACCCTGTGGTACTTACATCAGAGGCAAATGTCTAGCCCCCGGAACAAGTATTGAGTAGGAACGGAGGATGTAAGTGTCTTTCTTGGAATATCGCGGGGCTGGCAAGTAAGATGGAGAATTCTGAATGGTTGGCCCTTGTGAAAAGTTTTAATGTGATATGCCTCCAGGAAACTTGGGCTATAGAGAATAACTATCACCTGGATGGCTATAAAACCCTCTTTGTTACTGCCATCCCGTCAATGTCAGGGAGAGCTAAGGAGGGCCTCATTACCTTTGTCTCGCTAGCTGTCCTCGGCATCTCCATACCTCACTTTATGTCTCTCCCAATTTACATGTCATGTTGCTGTCTAGTGGTAAGAGCAAGCTCCTCTTGGTAAATTTCTATAACGCGGGAGTTACGCACCAGAACTAGGGTAACATAACGCACCTGGGGTGGCATTTTGAAAGGTCAGAGTTGTCATTAAATTTTCATAAAAGGGGATTTCAACATTCATATGTGTGGGGACATCAGGCAAGGAGGAGTGGAAGCTATGGGTTGTGCACAAAAAGCAGGCTTGCACATGGAACATACTCCCCAGGGTACTGAGCTAAACTCCATTCTGCTTGAACATGAATTATTATCAGTCATAAACAAGCTTCCCTCCGGGAAAACAGATATCACTCCCAGCTTTATTGGGAGAGGGTGTGAGATCTTCATAGGTTTTACCTTTGTATCTACCCCTTTCTTTTCTTTGGTCACTAATTTTTTAGTCCAGACAAGTGAATGTAGCAACCATAACCCCATTTGTGTTGCAACAAGATGGTCCCAAGTACATGGTCACACCAAGGTGGGAGGGGGTGGGTGGCCTTCTCAAAGTGGTGGAAGCGGGGAGAAGCCTAAACTGGGGGTGCATTGCCCCGAGTTACTCCATGAGTCCCTCGCAAAGCAGTGTCGCAGGGAGTTTGCTACCTGTCTTGATGGCGAGGCAAGTGCCTTGGACATCTTGGGTGCATTTGGAACCATGTCCACTGTTATAAGGAGGTTACTATGGGCCCCGGTTGGGGACCGTGAGCTATTAGGCCAAATATTGTATTACTCTGCGTGCTCCCAGGCTTCCAGGAACCTGAGACAGACCTTGAGTGTTAAGCCCAGAGATTTGGTGGCAGTCAAATGCTTACGTAGAGTATAAAAGGCTCTGCTAGCAACTAGCAAATCAACCTTGAAGGAGGAGGCCTGGACTGATTTGGTGGAGGCAAGCACTTTGCGTAACTGCTCTAAGTAATGGGCCATCATCAACGGGCCACTTTTATCCGAAGATAATCTTAACTTATTGGATGCCCACATCATGGAGGATGATTACGTACATAATTTCGAGGGTATCTTTCAGCCGGAGAAGGGTGGAAGGCAACGTGGATCGCGTCTTTACTATCCTAGAGGTGAGAGCTGGTATATTGGGACTGTCTAAAAGTAAGGCCCCCGGGTCAGATGAGATTCTGCCTGACCTTTACATTGCCCGCATAGAAACCTGGGCACCTGTCTTCACAGCTGATATCAATGCTACAGTTCGGATTGGCCACCCAGATTCTTGGGCTTTATCGACTATAGTCCCGGTATTTAAAAAGGGAGATTGTGACAGCACCTCTTGTTACAGGCCCATTTCCCTCCTAGACTCTGTGGTGCAGGTGGTGGGCTGCATGATTCTTAACAGACTTGCATCCTGGGCTAACAAAAGTAACTTTCTATTCGAGATCAAATACGCTTCCACCCTGGCCGTTCCACTGTGGAACAGTGTTTAAATCTATACCTGGTCCTGAATAAGTATACCGTGGCTCGCTCCAGCCCCATACACCTAGCCTTTATGTACCTGCCCTCAGCTTTTGACCTTGTCTACAGGTCCAAGCTGTGACAGTTGATGTCATCCATCTGCATTGACAGTTAATAATATTATTTTTTTCCAGAGGGATCTTCACCGAGACTCTAGGGCAGTTGTCCATTATTCAAAGGACTTGAAAGTGTCCCACCAGTTCGACATTAAGAGGGGGTGCATCAGGGGGGTATCCTAGCACCCTTTCTTTTTAATCTACATATAAACTCCCTAGAGATGGCCCTTTTGGCAACAAAAGCTGACTGTCTATTACAAAAAGGGAGCCATTACAATCCCTGATTTATAGTAGATGCCTCTCTTGACAACTCTGTACATCTTTCAATAAAATCATCAACATCCTCAACAAATCGAAAAGAGTGCATCTTGTTACGCCACATAACTTTAAGAAAAGCCGGAAATTTAAGCTGGACTGTGGCGCCCAAATTCCTTAGAGGTTCCATTCTCTTTCCCATTTCCCACTGCCTATTTGCCGTTACGGGAGACAGATCTGATCTGATCTCTACTTTTGCTCCATTAACTGTTAGAGATTTCTTTTTCAAGGCTGCTGACAGGATACTCTCTTTTAAATTGTATGTTAAGAAATTAATTAAAATTTTTCTTGGTTTAGTCCTGTTCGCATTTAGCCTAAAAGGATCTCGATGTGCCCTCTGTATATCGGCAAAAATAGTCTCTTCATCTACCTCTAACTCTAACTCTGTACTCAAAATATGCGCCACATATCTTTTTATATCTGTCCCCTCACTTTTTTCAGGTAGCTTCAAGATTTTTAAATTATTACACCTCTGCATATTTTCTAGGCGCTCCATCCTTTCATCCTGTGCTCTACCTAGGAATTTAATGTCCTCGATTTCCTTTTGATTAGCGGCTTGATTAGCGACTACCTCTTCGCGAAGTTTCTTTGCCTCTGACTCCAGAGCCTCTGTTCTCTGATTTAACTCGCTGAACTTGGCCTCCAAACTGTTACATGAAGCCTGGATGCTTGCCTGATTTGCTCTAACAACCTGGAATCCTTCCTTCATGTCCCTATCTAGTTTCTTCAAAAGGGTGACTATATATGTATCTGAGTTATCTGAGTTATCTGGGTTATCTAGATTAACCTCTTCTTGTTCAGGCAGCCCTATATTCTCCCCAGAATACTTATTATTCTCTTGTATTGAGGACTCCTGTGCCCCTTCCATAACCTCTTTGCTACTCACAACCACTCCAGAAGACTCCATATTTTCACTGCCAGATATACTTTTTACAGCTTTATCTACCTCGCCTCCGTCGGCCATATTCTCCTCTCCCTCCCCCTCTTCCTGACTAAGGCCTCCCAAATCTTCCCCTAAAACCTGATACCTATTAGGACTTAATGGAAGTATCTGGTCCTGCTCAAAACCTTCCTTATCAGTATTTGGTCGCAAAATTAGCGTTTTTGGAATTGTTTTAAAGTATGCGTTAAGAGAAGGAGAAGGGAGTACTTTAAGCTTTTCTTTTTTATTTAAAGCTGTGTTATGACGCTTTAATGATCTGCCTCGAGTCTGCACCTTCCTTTCTTTAAGCTTCTCAGGCTGCTTTTGTATATCTCCCAGCTCTGCCTTGCTTGTAACAACCAAGCCTGCACTTCTTAGTGTGTATGCTGTTCTTCCTGAGTCCACCCTCGTCTTCGTCTTTGTACTTATATTGGTATCTTCGCTTAAAGACACCTGGTTGTTGTTCCCCGCTTTAGCATTCAGATCCTGTGTGTATTCAAGCCCTTTACCACGTCCACCCCCGGCTCTCAATATAATTTTCGCAGCCGCCCTTCTTCCCCTTCCTACCTCCTGGGCAGCCCTTGCCCAGCCGACAGCGGCTTCTGCTACGAGGGTCTCCACTAGACTCGTCTCTCCCGTCTCTCCCGCGGCGCTTCTGCTAACTGCTAACCCCGCCTCCAGGGGTTCGCTGCCGTCCTCTCCTACAGGCACCGCGGTATGCGTCTCCATGCGTTACCGCCGCTCAGAGAGACGTGAGAGAGAAAGAAACGCCGGGAGCAAACAGAAACTCCTTCGTAAACCTTCCTGCTCAGCTCCGCTCGGCCCAATTCCACAATCTTTTTTCCGCAGTGTTCCGCAGTGTTCTGCAGTGTTCCTGGCCCAGAGACAGCTCCTCATTCACAACCTTGACGCACCACCACCTCCATGCACTCGCGACCCGCAACTAGCCGGCCGCCATGTTTTCCCCCCAGGTTTTTGTAATAGTCAAGAGACAGACGAACATATAAAGACATTTTCGGTTCTAGAGAAGCACCACCACCTTTGCACCCACAAGGCCTATAGCCATAGATAGACAGGAACGGTTTTCCAGAGGGAGGGGGGATGGGGGAATGGGGGGTAAAGAAAGGGGGTGGGGGTGGGAAATGGGAACGGGAAAAAATTAAAAAAATAATCCCCAGAGGCCAAGAAGCCACCAGCAATGTAAAGATCAGTTGGTTCTTTAAGGAGAATGATGGGAGCTAATAAGAAAGAACTAAAAATGTTGTCCTGGAATGTCAATGGACTAAGGGTGAAATCCAGGAGAAGGATTATTTTTAAATACTTAGAAGACTCACTAGCTCATGCCCTTGATGCCGCCAAGGCATTTGATCGTGTGAATTGGCTATATCTGAAGAAGCTTATTCAACATCTAGGATTGGGCCCAAGCTATACCAACACATTGTTATCACCGTACAGCTCCCTCACTTCTAAGGTGTTGGTAAATGGCATTTTGACACCCTCAGTCAGAGTAATGAGGGGTACCCGCCAGGGATGCCCGATTTCCCCTTTACTATTTAATTTATATATAGAGCCTCTTGCTAGTAGGATTAGAGCTATGGATACAATAGCCCCCTTCAGAGCAGGCGAGTGGAACAAAAAGGTCGGTCTCTATGCGGATGACATTATTATTTTTACTTCAAACTTGAAAGAATCTATGGGAAATATTTTTAAGCTCACTAAAGAATTTGGTAAAGTTTCAGGATATGAGATTAATGAAAGTAAAACAGAACTAATGGCATGGAACTTAAACAATGAAGGTTTTAAATGCAAGAAGGAGATGAGATATTTAGGAGTGAGAATAACGCAGAATATAGCAGAATTAACAAAAATCAATTTTTCAAGGGTGAAGAAAGAAATAGGGGAGACATTGCGAAGTTGGAGTCATCTACCTCTCACTCTGTTTGGTCGCACCAATTTGATTAAAATGGTGATCTTACCAAAACTTACATTTTTGTTTGAAACAATTCCCTGGGACTTTGACAAGAAAGGGCTTAAGAGACTACTAAAGCGAGATTTGTTCTTTTATATGGGCTACTAAAGGAGTTCGCTTATCTTGGAAGAAAATTAGAAGAAGATGGGACAAGGGCGGGTTATCAGCCCCAGATTTTTTGTTATATGACTGGGCTTTTCGTTTAAAAAATTTGAGAGAACTAATGGGAATACCAAAGGCTACAACCATTGGGCTTATGTTTCTGGCTATGTTGAGTTTGAGTAACCATGATGAGGATGGATTCATGTATAAATTTTCAGACCCAAAATACTTCAAAAAGGTGAAATTGAAAACTCTACGGGAGGCAGCAGAGCTCTGGTATAAAATTAGAAAACTAGCAAAGCTGAGCTATTTTGGATATAGGTCGTCTATCTGGGACACACCAGGATCACCGTTATGGGTAGAAGATGCATTGGCGGTCCCGTTAAAAACGGCAGGTTTAAAAAGTTGGGGAGACCTATTCCCTGAGGGAACGTTGATTGGTTGGATACAAGCTGCACAGGTGTGGGGTCAAGGACTATCTAAGTTCAAATACATGCAGATACAAAGTTGGGCAAAAAAGATGGATATTGTTGTAGGTCTCCAAAATGACTTTGAAGATAAGATTTTTTCTTCACAAACATTCAAGAAAGAAGTTGCAATGTGGTACTGGGCAATGGTGGAAATGGAAGATGGCCCTTTTAAATTGCCGGAACAATTATGGAGAGATTGCTTGCCGGACATCGCCACAGAAAATCAATGGCAAGTAATGATGACTATATTATATAAAACAGTAAAATCTGCAAATTTAAGGAGAAATGTTCTGTTTACCATCCATAGAGCCTATTGGACTCCTCGCAGATTATCGAAGTTTAAGGCCGAAGGACGGGTTGAATGCCCAAAATGTGGAAATATAAATGTGGATGACCTGCACATGTTTGTGGAGTGCCTAAATATCAGGGAATTTTGGGAGACGGTAAGCAACTGTCTATCACAATCAATCGGCCACACGATAGAGGTAAGCCATGAACTAATTATTACCGGGAGACTTGATCTACATGACAACAGAATGAACGATAAAGTAAAGTTAGTTTTTTACGGGGTTCTGCTAGCTCGTAGAGAAATTTGTAAAGTTTGGGTAGAAGCTAAGTCACCGACACTCATAGATTGGTTAAAAAGCATGAGACATTTTGCGACATTAGATTCTAAAGGCCAGATAAACAGGAAACACAGATTTTGGTTACTTTTTTTGGAGCACTTTGGGTAATAGGTAGACCTTTGTTTGGGTAGAGGGTAAGAGAACAATACATAATGGAAAAATTCCTATGATTAAGGCCTCAGCCTATCTCGCAGGCCGGTGGAATAGGTCCGTCCTTCGTGAAGGCGGAGTTGAAGATCGGGTCGCGGCCTCTGGTCTGGCTGTGTCATTATCCATACAGGGTGGCATAGAAGATTGTGGCCCAGTCCGGAATGGAGAGCTGCATATACTCGAGTCCACAGCCAGCATATTGAGATAAAAGCCCAGGGAGGATACTATAGAACATGGGTGGCGTAAAGGCTAATGAGGAGTAAAAAAAAAAAAAAAAAAAAACAAAAGCTGACTGTCCCCAGGTAGGCAAGCGTAGCCTGTCGGTCCTCTTATTTCCAGATGATGCATTCCTCCTGGCGAGGACAGCAAGGGGCCTACAACTTCCCCTGAACTCTTTCTCCTCATTTATGGAGGACCTGGACCTGTCGGATAATCACTCCAAATCCTACATTATGCAGGTGGGACCTCACAAGGCAAAGAAGCCTACTTTTAAACTAGGTTGCTCATCAATAACCAAGACCAACTCTTTCTCCTACTTGGGAGTAGTGTTTGACGATTCCTTGAGCTGGTGCCCCTTGCTTAATCGGAAGGAAGGGGACCTAGTGAAAGAATCTGCAGCTGTATTTAACTTTGCCAGCAGAGTGGGAGGGAAGTCAATAGGGGCCCCCTTGAAGATTTACCAAGCCAAATGTATCTCAAAGGTTAGTTACGGGAACGAGATTTGGGCCACATTGAGTTAGGGACTGTGCAAAGTCTCATTCTATGCTGTCCTTAAAGAATCGGGGAAGTCTTTTCTCTCAGATGAATTGGCCTTCCGTCCCCTGGCTTTGTGGCTTAAGATTTGGGTCCAGCAAGAGAACACACTTAGTAAGGACGTCCTATGGGATTGCCTTTCTCTTGATCATGTATCACGTATCCGATGGCTCCAGTACATAAGAGTCGGCCTCTCCAGGCTAGGCAGAGTAGAACTATTTACGAACCCTGAGCGTACATGTAAGAGGACCTTGTTTGGGCCAAAGAGTTTTTTTTAAGAATGCGTCATTGCGAAAGAGAGGGAAAAGAGCTGCGTAAGCCCAGTGTAGGTAGGTACATTGTGATGAAAACTGTGCCAACTACACAGCCATATCTCCTAGGGCTTAAAAGCATTTATGATAGTTTTTATTGACAAGGTTTTGGCTCGACCTCTTTCACTACCTATTGGCACACCCCGGTGGCTCCCACAGAGGTCAGTGCCTCTTGCCCTGCGGCTGCGACGGTGAGTCTCTACAGGACATTATGCACTTTTTAATGTTTTGTACTTTTTATGCTTTTCCTAGAAAGTTATATATTATCCCCATTCTTAAAAAACTGGGCTTTAGGAGGGTGAGACCAGCTTTCATTTCTTTACAACTCCTCTCCAGTGATACTGTTTTGTACACTCTTACCTTTTTACGGGTCGCTGTTAGACCCAGGGCAAGCTTTGATTAATTTTCTGTATTGCAAATAATGCATTTTTATCTTGTGTTTAGATTACCCTGGACTTATCATATCTGTCAAACTGTAACCTGAAAGATGTTTTATTGATGTTTGTATGACTTGTATTGTTTTATTTTTAAAGCCAAATAAAGTTTATTGATGATGATGAATAAGTTGTTACATTATTTTTACCAATTAATACCGGAGTATTAATACATTTCTCCACTCAATTCCCCAAATCACCTGCATCCCATTCATAAAAGTTTGGGTAAATGTCCTACAATTATTTTACATAAATGATATTATATTTAAATATCAAAAATCTTTAATATTTAACATTATTGCTTGTGTATTCATTTTAATATCTGAGTATTAATACACGTCCCCGGCTAGTGCCCCTACATGCCTTGTATTCTATCTCTAAAGATGTGAGTAAGAATCCAAACAATATTTGAATTTAACAATAATACTAACAATCGCATCTAACATTGCTAAAATATTAATACTCCAGTATTAAAATTAATACATGCATATTAATACACTTCTCCACCCAAACCCCTATATCCCTTGATTCCAGCCCCACATCTTTGTTACAGTTTTTTTTTTTAAATTAATTTATTTAAAAAACTATTCTATGAATTGAATAATTTACCATGTACCTAGATATTTACTTACCTAAATACTTAGCTATATACTTACCCAATAATGTGTGGTAAAGGCATGCGTGGTAAGTTTATATACCAATAATGCATGGTAAAGGCATGTGTGGTAATGACATCCGTGATAAAATTATATGCAATGATGATGACATTCGTGGTAAAGACTAATGGGGCATATGTACAAACACCTATTGCCACCACAACGTCAACTATAGTGACGTTGTGGTGGCGATAGGGGCTGCTCCTTATCTACACTTAACATGGCTTAAAGCTGCACTGTACACAAGGCACACTTTCACGCTATGGTTAGCGTGAAAGGGGTGGGCAGTGGGTGTTGCGGCGGGCGTTCCACTGCAACACCCATTCATTTTGACGCAGCCCCCATGTATAAGGGTGGCATACATAGAAGGCAGCGCCAAAATTAAGACCAGGTCGAAAGAAAAACTGGTCTTAAGATGGCAAAAAGAGGAGAAATGCATTATTTCTCCTCGTTTTTGATTTTCCGATGTGTGATGCCTTGTGCAGCACACATGGAAAAAGCAAAATGCCATTGCTTGTTTATGTACAGAAAGGTGTCCCTTCCTGTACATAAACAACATTTTGGAAAAAATGCCATTTTGTCACTTTTATGAAGCAGAACAAATGAAAGTGAAAGGCTAGCATTTCCAGGATTGTTTATGTGCAGGAAGGAACATCTTCTGACGCATAAACAATCCTCCCCTGCACGCAGACACCCTTGCACTTTGATGCAAGGGTACCTGCGTTGGCTCTAAGTTGCTAGACTTAGCGCCATCGCAGGGGGAAATGCAAGGCTGCACAACATTGCTGTAAATATGGTTCATCCTTGCATTTCAGAAGTGGAGGAGAGAGGCGTTAACCCAGGAAGGCAAACGCCTCTCTCCTCCACTTCCTTGTACGTATTCCCCAATGTATGTTAATGACTGCATTGTAGTCGTTTTTGCCTGCCCTGTGTTCTGCCATGTGATCCTGTCCCACTTCTAAATGGATAATGTCTGCTAAATGATCACCCCTACCTTCCTGCAGCCAAAGACGAAGCCATTTTCTGCCATGAAAAAGATCACCTGCAAGTAAGTCAAGACTGTGTATTGGGCCTCAAGAGCTGTGCTGAGAGGAAAAGAATTTCCAAATTCATTCTCTCCAAGACATCACAAACTACCCTTGGCAGACAAAGTACTCTGTCACAAAAGCGACGGGACAGAGTACCCTGCCCACCAAACTCTCGACCCCCCCCCCCCCACACACACACACACACACATTATTTTAAGATGAGCGGACCCTAAATATTCCAGTGATGGAACCTCTATTGGTTCCTTCAACAGACCCTTCCACTGAAAACCCGGCAGAGTAGGGACTGTTGAAGGAAGGACATTATAGGGCCTACGTATTTAGGGTGGATTGCAGTGCCTTTTTTTCCTGTCCGTCACCACGAGCAAAAACCTATCAGTGAATGACAGAAAAGAAGCAATAATGGCCCCCACATCTTGGGGTAAGTCTTCCATGGTCTGGGGGGTCACAATTTTTATGTTTTTCAGAAACAAACACTTACTTTGGGCGTTCCTTCCGAAAAACAAATAAATGTAAAACGTTTGGTGGACAACCAGAAAACCAATGGCAGCCTTACACCAAACTTTTAATAAAATGAAAGGAAGCACTGTATAGTGGTTCATTAACATGTATAGAGATGACTCCTAGGCTTGAGGTCATCTCTAAATTCTGTGGGCAGAGTACCGTCAGGATGGGAGAAGTAATGTCCACTCCATCCTGATGGACATTACTCTGTCTGTCAAACCCTATATCAGCCCCTACCTGAAAAATTCCTCGTAATCATCACTGTAGCCTTTTCCCACATACAGATATGAAGAAGTGATTGTGTTCAAATCTAGGACTGTTTCTGGAAAAGGTTAATTTTTCTACATATCAAAAACAGCTTTTGGGTAATTGTTTGCTGTGAGGGCATACTATTCCCAAATTATAGTATCCCACATTTTTGTATATTAATCTGCAAAGCCTGTGGGCTTACAAGATACATTTTAAGGGTGACTGGGCTATATATAATAAATATAGGTTTCTCTGCTTGGAAAAGGCACTTTTCCTTGCCATCTGTTTCTGCAGTGCTTTTAAGCTGCAGTCAAGCCAGAGCACAATGACTCTCCCTCAACTAATAAATGTTTGTCATATGTGTAAGCGGTATAAATATGCACTGTAGCCCACATATGACATTTAACTTGAACACCAGTGGGGCAATTTCTGCATAAACTTACAATGACCTCACTGGAAAGTTAAATACACAAAGTGAATAAACCAATGTTACCACACACTTTCCCAGTGCACAGCAGCAGGAAATGTGTTCCCACATATGACATTTAACTTGCACACTGGTGGGGCAATTTCTGCATAAACCTACAATGGCCTCACTTGAAAGTTAAATACACAAAGCGAATAAACCAATGTTACCATACACTTTCCCAGTGCAAAGCAGCAGAAAATGTGTTCCATAAAGGTAAAATATCCATGGTGATCATACAGAAAAAGGTTTCCTACAGGGGTAAAGATGTACTTTCAGTATTTCAAGGTCCATGTATGAAGTGTATAAGCGACTACTAAAGGTACAGGCATGCAGCCTTGCTTGAGCCCTCTGTTGGTCTCAATTTTACCAAATATGGCGAGACTCAGGGCCTGATTTCGAGTTTGGCAGTTTTACTACCGTCATAACGTCAGATTCACTGCTGCCGACTGGGAAGCCCACCCGCTGTATTACGATGTTGTGGGATTGCTTTTGAAAAGACCACCAGAGCACCGCCGACACCGAGAGCCATTAACAGACTGCCTCAATGGCTGTCGGGTCGAGGCAGCTGTCATAGGGTGGTAAAGGGAAGTTTCACCGCTTTCCGAATTATGAGTTGGCTTTTCAACTAGGCGACCATGGCGGTGGTACCGCCTGCTTTGATTCAGCAGAATCTAAGGATTTGGGGTGCATACTAACCCATTTCCTTTTCCTCCCTTCAGTCTCCCACGTGGATCCCTTTCTCAAGGTCCCTCCTTCACAGCAGTTTCTTGACCCCCAAAGAAAATTACACTTTTGGCACGGAAATCCAGGTAAGTCTGTTTTGTACCATTTACCCATTGACTGGACTATGCACATATGGTCCAGACTCCAGGATTGTGAAAATACTTGTGTTAGGTATCTTTTAATGTGTCATGCACATTTGTACACTACAGTCAAAATATACACAACAGTTTTGATATATATGAAAAAATACACACCGCCATCAGGAACACAGATGCGGGGCCAGCGAGAACATCAAAATATGGCAGATCGGAGACCACAGCTGTGGCGGTCTTCTTAAGATTGCCAAACTCATAATCCGGCTCTTTGTCCTTACTTGACCCACAACCATGTTTTTTATATGGAGCCTGGATTGCTTTCAAGAGATGTTCATAAATCTCCCATTTTATCAGCTTAGAATATTAAAACTCTCCATGGACACACTAAAATGTTGCTTTGTAATCTAGGCAATAAACAGCTGTAACCATGTTGCCAGGATGGTGGGGTTAATCAGAATCACTAGCAGAGGTATGTGATCAGAATTGTTGTTTTAAAAGCGTTTTCAATAATATAGTTGATAAAAATATTGACTTTATTTTAACGTGTTTTAATGCATATAATAATTGTTTGTGTTATTGTTGTTTGTTTTATTGATATTCATTTTTTTAGATACAGTGTTGTCATTTTAAGTGACTTAGATTTCATTGTTAACAGTAATTTATAGTGTCATAGCAGGTTGTTGGGGGATAGGGTGGGAAGTAAGTTAAGATTAGTTTAGATTGGAAGAGCGGTTTTTCATTTGCCAATAACTTCAGCGTTGTTTGACGGATCCTCGCAGAATTTTCAAAATGAATACACCAGTCAATTCAGCTGTTGTCGTGAAAGTTTTGGGGTGATCCGTCAAACGGGGGCTGGGAAAAAAGGTTGGGGGGGCCTCAATGTTAATTGCCATAGTGAACTTTAGACACAGCTACATCCCAAACTGCTTAACGGAATTACACCAAATTTGGCAAAAAGGTGGCCCTTGGTCCAGAAAGCACTCTTTTTGTTAAATGGTGTAAATCCATTCAGTAGTGTCTGAGAAATGTAAACATTTCTCACATATACAACTGTGGCCATGGTGGATCCAAAACCCCTACCGATCTTGTGCCTGGGATCTAATTGGCTGCCAACACTTCAAACCAGGAAGTCTTAGCAACCATCTTGCAACTCAATTTAACCGAGTCGCAAGAAAAAAAAGAAAAAACGGAGTCAGAGTAGAAATGCCCTGAAACCCTAGGTCTCTTGGAGAGGTCCCACAGGGACACCTCAGTGGCAAACGAATCAGCGGAAATCTTGGTGGATCCGCGTATCTCGCTGAGAATTTAAAAAAAACGAAGTACAGGTTCCGGCACATTGTTTAATTCGGGTGGCCCAGGTCCCAGGCGCAAGTAAAAATAATGATGGGGGGCTGCGCGGGCCCCCCACAGCTTCAGGGACCACTACTGCCCAGGAGCTAAAGGCAAAACAATATGTGGGGGGAGACATGGCCCCCCGCAGCCCTGGGGAACGCCACCTCCCTGGGACTATATTTATCCAAATATGGGGGCAACACGGCCCCCCTGCAGCCTTGGGGGCCGCCACCTTTCTTGGCTGTATTGAGTAATGTGTGGGGGAGCTTCTGCCCCCCACACAGCCCCAGGGACTGCCACCTCTCCGGGGCAACTCTTTCTTTTATTACATACTGAGCCTGCACTGCCCCCACAGCCTCTGGGACCACCAGCTCCGTGGGGCTCAAATAATGTTGGAGGAGGCCACACAGCCCCCCTTGTGGAGCCGTAGATGGACCTGGGGACCATCACCCCCCAGGGCGGGCTGCAGCAGCATCCCAGGGTGCCCACCCCCGGGACATTGCAGTCTGCTATGGCTAGTCAGCCGCACCGCTCCCGCCAAGCCATAGCAAACACTGCTCTGCTTCATGGAAGGGAGAGAATTTTTGGTCGCGCTTCCGTGAAGAAGAGCAGAATTGCTTTTGGAGAGAGGGAGCTGCAAGGCAGCAACTCCCTCTGCCCAAAAGCAATGCCGGCTCCCGCAGGAGGCAGGGAGCCGACAAGGACTGTGTTGGGGCCTTCAGGCTCCCCCGCAGACCCCAAAAAAGGTGCCCATGCCCCGGGGGATAGGGTCCCCAGGACTATATCGGCCCAAGGAGGGGGCCCTCGCAGGACCTCCTCTCCTGTTAAAAAAAAAGATAAATGAAGGACAGGCCCCGGGGGATGGGTTCCCCAGGTCTGAAATGGGCCTTAGGAGAAGGCTGCATGGCCCCCTTCCATTTAAAGGGGAATGGGGTCCCTGAGGTCAAAATTGGCCCAGGGAAAGGGGGCCGCATGGCCCCCTTCCTTTATTTAAAAGAATATTTCAAAAAGAAAATGATTGTGCCCCTGAGGATAGGGTCTTCGGGCCGTGATCAGCCCAGGGAAAGAGGCCATGCGGACCCCTCCCCATTTTTAAAAAAATGTCTGGCCCGGGGGTATCGGGTCCCCGAAGCTGAAATGGGTTAACACCCTTCCCTAAAAAGAATATTTAATCAAAAAGCTGCGGGAGGCCATGCCCCCTTCACCAATACTCTGCAATTGCACCTCCTAGTGCATTAGTGGTTGGGGAATTAAATCCCCTTGAATGCTGAGGGTTTTTGGGGTCCAACAAGCCCTCTTGTTACCTCCAGTAAGTACCAGAGAGCAGGATTGCTGGGAGGACTTGAAGGCCACGCCCCCTTTCTCCACCACTACAGAAACGTGCCTCCTGGTGCGCTTCATGTTTGTCTTTTTCAGGGATTAAATATATATATAAGAGCCTGAGTAGGAGGAACACAGCCTACTTTAGGAGGATGACCTAACACTTTGAATCGCCTCTTTTATCACAAACCGCACACAATCGGTGCGTTTGGGATCATTTACAGCCCCCAAGATGCCATCGACCTGTGGTGTCCCCCAAGGTTCGTCACTTTCCCCCTTATTATTTAACCTTTACCCCCGCCCACTGATTTATTCCTTAAAAAATTACAAAATAACCCTATTTAATTATGCTGACGATCTTCAGCTAATCATCCCTCTAAACTCCCCAAATTCCGCAGCCGAATGCTCAGCCATAATGTCACACATACAAAAGTGGATGACCTCAAACCATCTTAAACTGAACCCAGGCAAGACAGAACTGATTTTGCCTGGGGAAAGTGGACTGAGCTGGGGGCAACTGTGCTGGCCAACAGACATGAGATCCCCCCCCCCCCACAAAGACCCAATCAGTAAAAAGCCCGGGGATTACACTCAATGAGGATCTATCCCTCAAAGGACAGGTGGGAACGGTAGTTTCTGCTAGTTTTTATCAACTTAGGAAGATTAGGAAAATTGCCCATCTCTTAACACACTCTGCACTTATTCAAGTGGTGATTGCCCTTGTTCTCTCCCGGTTAGATTTTTCAAACAGTCTCTACTTAGGTCTCCCGGCGGGACTACTAAAACGTCTACAGATGGTCCAAAACCAGGCGGCAAGACTGATCTGGAAACAACCAAAGTCGCAAACAATCAGAGCTGGGTTAGAAAAACTCCACTGGCTGCCAGTGGCCCAGCGGATTGCCTTCAAAACAGGATGTATCACCTTTAGGGCGCTCCATGACTCTGGCCCTAGATTTATCAGGCAATCTATTACCAACTACACACCTTCGCGCAACCTACGCTCTAAACATCTACTTCTTGCAAATGTCTCCTCATTTAAGAAAAAACGCCAGGGCGGCAGCTGCTTTCACCATCTGGCTGCTTCCTTTTGGAACGCTCTCCCCCTCTCTATCAGACAGAGCAAGGATCTACTGACGTTCAGAAAATCTTTAAAAACTTGGCTATTCCAACAGGCTTACGCTTAAGAATGGTGTTGTTGTCTTGACTCTATAGCGCCAAGAAACCCAAGGGTGTACGTGCGCTCAAGAAATGACTATTAAGATAAGATAAGATAAGAAACTAACTGAGAACCACAGCGCCAGAGGCAACTGAGGAAGGTTATCGCCGAAACGCGTCTTGCCAGGCTCTGAACTACTACAATTGCAGCCACGCGGTGTCCCCTTCTGTCTACTCAATAGAGGAAGATGTTCTTTGAATTTTTAGCGTGCTGCCAATGTCACACACTGGGAACCCTTTCTTAAAGTATCACAGGGTAATTGGCACTTACCTGGATTGCCGCCCTTCCCTGGAAGCAGTGGGACTGCTGTCCGCTGACAGACCATACCAATGGAGAGACGCCTTTACTGCAACAGACGTCTCCGGAAGCACTCTGTACGGGGATTCGAGTGGTAGAAAGTGAGGACTGCAATGACAGTTATTGCCCAGTACAAGTGCGGGTTCAAGTCCAACCAGTCTCGACATCAGCCCCTCGAACTTAAGACATCCAAAACTGGCTGATAGTATCATTCCCAAAAACGCAACAAACAAACTGCATGATGGGTAATGCAGTCCTTACAACACTTTTTGGGCGTGACTTAGAGCGTGAGTAGGAGGAACCCAGCCTACTTTAGGAGGATGACCTAACACTTTGAAACTAACTGAGAACTACAGCGCCAGAGGCAACTGAGGAAGGCTATCGCCGAAACGCGTCTTGCCAGGCTCTGAACTACTACAATTGCAGCCACGCCGTGTCCCCTTCTGTCTACTCAATAGAGGAAGATGTTCTTTGAATATATATATATATATATATATATATATATATGTATATATATATATATATATATATATATATATATATATATACACACAGATAGATAGATAAATAAATAGATAGACGCCAAAATTATTGCCTTCACAGGGACTGACTGTCCCACAAGCCACTGCTTCCAGCGCTCCCCCAGGAGGGAGGAGCAAGCCCACACCCAAAGCGCCTAAAAGCGCGAGTCATCAGCGCGGCGCGGAACGCCGAAAATCTTGCCTGCACAGGGACTGCCTGTCCCACAAGCCACTGCTTCCAGCGCTCCCCGCAGGAGGGAAGAGCAAGCCCGCACCCAAAGCACCTAAAAGCACGAGTCATCAGCGCGGCGCGGGACGCGAGTGGGCTAAGCCAGGGCAAGGGCGGGCCCGTCCTTGCCCGTCATCACCCGGAAGAGGCTGGGCTGGGCCAGGGCTCTTGGTCTCCCATGTAGATGTCAAGTTAGATTGTGAGAAAACCGTCTTCTAACATAGCCCCTCGGCTGGGTGAGTCGATTGATTGTCCCTGTCTTAATTCCGAGTCTGCGCTGCAACATTCTCTTTTGAAAAGCAGCAGTGAAGGAAGTATTACCGTACTGCTTCTACCTGTTTTCTGACGGCACATGGCACTGGGAGATAAGACATTACCTCATACATAGGTGGAGTCTAAGAAGGAGAGCATCTTAGCAGCGTGAGACTCTGAATAACATTCTCCCTTTAAGTCTGAGTATGGGGAAAAGGAAAAAAATGGACGGAGCCGCTGGAGGGGGGATAGTGTTAGAGAATGCAAGGGGAAAAGAGTGAGGAAATCACTGAAGCCAAAACAAACAGCTAATAATTGCACTATAGATAGAATAGATTTCTTGATTAGCGAATGCGAGGACATTTTATCTAGTGATACCTATTCAAGCCCCTAGCATTGAAACATCTACAGGTTCTCCCCTTCTAGTCAAACCCTCCACAGCCCAACAGATAATACTTCCAGCAATGTTCCATATACCTGGTAGGGGAGAACATCATAGAGCCCCAAAAGGAGGGTTCCATAGCAAAAAGTCCTTCTAAAGGGGAGGGTAAGGCTGACACCTCTGAGGCAGGGGAAATAATGGTTGTTTGCACAAATAGGTTTACACCCCTTATAGATTTATCAGAGCAAGAAAGGGTGAGTGAGGTTCGAAACAATCCCATTTTGCCGCCACATAGCCCTCTCTTCCATCTCACCCATATAGCAACATTGATTTTCAGGGACTACCCTCTCTTATTGGTGAATTAAAAGCGGAAGAAACACTAATGCGATTGAAGTTGGTAGAACTGACCTCGAAGGTCGATTCTTTGTCACAAAGGATTCCTTCCCATATAGAAAGTTCTAATAGCAGGGTAAAGCAGCCTGATCAATCGAAGCAGACATTTAGGCATACAAAATCTAAGGGTGCTCGGCCCAAGATTATTACTCCACATTGTCACATCATTGGAGAAGAAATTAGATCTAATAAAGAACTTACACCATTAGGTGGACCCACTTATGCATCTACTTTAAAACCAGACATAGTTCAAATTAGGCATTCTGCGACATTAGGTGTAGGGATTCCTTTCAATAATCATAGGCAACATTGCACTACACAACTGGGTAGAGACCTACACCAGGCCCCAAAAATCTACATGGTCAATGTCCCTAAATATGACAGCAGGAATAACAGAGAAAGTGCAGATTCCCTCACAAATACGGTAATCCACTGGATCCGCCATGTTAGGGGATGCCGCTCTGTCATCACAGAGGATATATTTAGAGCCCGCAGACTTTCTTCACGGCGAATCCTCTAGATTGCATTGAGCTAACACTAAGGGACCATGATCTGGTCGAGAATTTGCTAGCTCCAGAATTTCGTACATCTTCCCCAGATCACTCTCTAATACAGTTTAGAGGTTTCCCACTTGTATCTGGACTGGGTTGCTCTGCGGGGCTAGGTGATCTCCCACTAGATGGAACTTCGAACCTAGATTACAACGATTGACTGTCAAATGCACCCCAGAAAACTATATATTCTTGTACAGACTCTAGTCACATTGCCCATCAGCCCAGTGAGGAGGAAGACATGTTGAGCATTATATCTCCAGACAATAGTGCACTGATATCTAAGGGAGCCTTTGAGCTAATTAATCATGGCAACACATTGAGTATCACACCCCCTCAAAATCGTATATTGTTAACTAAGGGATCCATTGAGTTATCTAATGATCTAAATAGCCCATCGGACACCGTGACTCCACTGTGCTCAGGTAAAATCCTAATGACATACTTATCCGTGATATCATGGAATATAGTTGGATTAAGTTCCACCCAGAGTGGCAGTCATTTGTCGCTGAACATGGTATGTGCTTGTTTCAGGAAACTTGGGCAACGGGTCCAACTCATTGTGTAGCCTACTTGAATTATTATGTCCCTGTGATTGCTGGTGGCAAAGGTCGGCCGTCAGGAGGCCTAACAATCTGGGTCCGCCTAGAGATTGGTTTTGAGGTATAGGTTCTAGCATCCCATAACAAGGATATACTAGCAATTAGGCTGTTGTGGGGAGCGGGCGAAAAGCTTGATGTTTATAACATCTATGCAAGGGGTACTAAGGGAAGGAAGTCCGAGGTCCTAATAGCCCTGGACACACTTCTCGATGAACATTCTAGGGGCATAGATGTAATATTATCGGGTGATTTTAACTTGACCTTTGAACCCCTTCTAAGCGGGAACTCTAATTTTTATGACGTTGAAGATGATCTCTGGAGAATCCTGAAACTAGATTTAATCCCAGTAAAAAAGTGGACAGATGCTGTAGTACAGATGAACTCTCTCTGTATGGAGAAAGGCTTAAGGGCTACAAATGGTAAAACACAGTCAGATAGAGATGGTGCATGTACTTTTAACAATGGCTTCAACCACAGCCGCATTGATTATGTATTAATTATTTGTCAGTTCAGGCATGCATTAAAGGATATGAGGGTAGTCAACCGGATTGAGAGTGATCATAATCCATTATCTGTAGTCTTTGAAATAAGGGTAGAAAAAGATACATCCCATTCTAACAGGGAACTGATACCCTTAGACTTAGTTACTACAAGTAATATGAGGCATTTGAAATGGGTAAACTTACTAGCAAAGCCTGAAGTCCTAGATAGGATCGCCTTAGATGTAAATAAAACAATATTAGATCTGTAAGATCTTTTGACTAACAGGGCATCATCTGAGATGGTTATCGGATTTCATGCGGAGTTCTTTAAACATCTTCGCACCTACTTCTTTAAAGCTGCCAAAAATAAGGGCACCAACCATAGGAAGGGAATGGTTTAATAAGGACTGCAAGGAGGCTCGTAGTTCCCTGGGGAAAGCTATTAAGTTAGGCGACATGCCTAAGGTACGGTCTGCTAGGCAGAAATATAAGAAAGCCCACGAAATGGCAAAGAAATGCTGGGACGATAATAGATGACAGGATCTTAAAAGGGCCTGCGAAAATAAAAATCAAAAAATTATTCTGGGACATAGTAAAATGGGGCAGCGATGGTTGCCCTTTAGAACCGATAAATCATGTAAGACAAGATCAATGGGTAATGCATTTCAAATCGCAATATGCCTGCAGTATAGATGACAGGGAAATATTTTAGCTCTCATATACCTTTTATGATGTTTCGGCTTTTAACAAAGCTGATGTCGACACTGCTTTGGGTTCCCTGATGGGAGGCAAAGCGTCAGGCCCTGATGGAATTCCAGTCGATATTTTCCTTTCCAATAAGACTAAATGGAACCGCTACATCCTAATTTTAATGAATGAAATTGCTAAAGGTATGTCGGTACCAGAGTCTTGGAAGGGGGCTGAGATAATTCCAATATTTAAAAAGGGGGATAAGTCACTTCCAGGGAACTACAGGCCCATAAGTTTCATTGATTCATCTCAAAAGATCATGGGTTGCCTTGTACTAATTAAAATCCAGGCCTGGCTTACTGAGCAGGACATTCTATCACCTCCTCAAGCAGATTTTCGGTCTGGTATAAGCACCATTGACCAAACCTTTCGCTTCACTCTTTTTTACTGGAAAACGGTGGTTCTGGAAAAAGACAGTTTGTATGCTGCCTTTGTAGATCTGAAGGCAGCTTTCAACCTCATTTCCCGTAATAGATTGTGGAGAGTATTGCATGATTTGAAGATGCCTCATGAACTATTATCTCTTATAGCCAGACTTCATGAGGACACCTATGCAAAAATCAGGTGGGGAAGTCAGGGCCAGGTTACCCCCACATTCAGAGTAGATAGGGGGGTAAGACAAGGTTGTCTTATGGCCCCAACTTTTTTTTCCATCTTTATTAATGGGGTTGTACAATTCTTGTAAGATACTCCAACGGACGCTCCCAAATTTGCGGGTGTAAGAATTTCAATTCTTATGTTCGCCGATGATACTCTCCTAATTGCAAAAACCCCAAGCGGCTTAGAGCGTGCATTATTAGTTTTTGAGGAATGTTGTCTTCTGCGGGGCTGAACAAGCGCCCGCTGGAGCAGGTAAAAGATTTTACATACCTAGGGGTCATCATACAGGGAAATATGAATTGGGGTAAGCATCTTGACTGGCCATATTAAAACATTGTCAGTTAGCAGGTACCATACTAGCCGAGTTTAATGCATCCTTCACAAAACCGTTAGTCCAGCCCTGACCATTTACAATATGAAAGTTGTCAGCGCAGTTGTATATGGGGCAGAGCTCTGGGGCTTTAAAAATCTTTCTAAACTGAACATAGCGGAAAATAGCTTCCTAGGGAAAATCACTAACCTTCCGCAAAGCACCCCAGCACAGCCATTACTTTATGATCTAGGTAGGAAGGCTTTGGCTGATAGTGCCAGACTACGCCCCTTGTTCCACTGGCAGAGAATCTGGACAACCCCAGAATTGTCATCTTATGCTGAGGGATTTAAAGATCTAATAAGAGCTGACCATTTTAAGAAAATTGCATGGTTATAACAGGTCAGATCCATACTAGCAAACATTGGTATGGTGGCCCTATGGGAGAACCCCGAGAACACCCGGTACCCATCGAGAGTGCAACTGAAGGAAAGATAGTGGGGATGGGTGGATGCCAACATTTTCAGGAATAGTGATCCCTCGACACTAACGGGCCAATTTCTTATGGTTAAACCAATACAAAAGCTTGAAGCTTATTGGGATGTTATCTCAAAGCCTCACAATAAGAAGCTTTTGTTCCAATTGAGAGTGGGCACTTTACCTGTTAAATCTTTCACTGCAAAGTGGGCGGCAGCAGAGGATACTTCCTGCCCCAGTTGCCAGGCAATATCGGAGTTGTTGGCCCATTTGTTATTTGTGTGACCTGCCTATACAGTCCTACAGCGCACATGGTTGGCTCCTATTTGTCGAGCCCTGGGCACTCAAAAATATGATGTGGCACTCAGATTAATTCGCACTGAATCATGTTACCACTTCTCATTGCGGTAAGCCAAATCTTTAGGTTGGGCATGGATTATAAGATCTAAAGCGTTTACGGCACCATGACCAATGTATATTGTGTATTGTATCTTCTAATGTTTTAATATATGTATATAGTTAAGATCACATGTGATTGCGGCACCCTAATGAGCTTAGATTGTCTGTTGAACTCTTATTACTTGTATAGAGGGCTATGTTTATGTGAGGTGTACATGAATTTGAATAATGTTGTTTTTATATTCTTTTTTGAATGGAGTGTTTTTACACTTGAGGGATATTTTCCATTTTAACAGTCTTTTATCATTGGACATTCCTTATGTATTGGAATCTGCTTTTATGACAATTTGTGGAATAAAGCTTGGATGATGATGCTAGATAGATAGATAGATAGATAGATAGATAGATAGATAGATAGATAGATAGATAGATAGATAGATAGATAGATAGATAGATAGATAGATAGATAGATAGATAGATAGATAGATAGATAGATAGATAGATACATAGATATAATCAGTAAGTTTTTTTTAAAAGGAGCATGCAAAAAATGGATAGTTGGTAGTTCCAATGTCCAATGGCCTTCAAGCAAAACACAGGATTTTTATAACAATGTGATCGCATTATTAAGATTTGTGAAGACCACAGTTACATCAGGACTAGACCCAATTGGGTTCAACATATATATTAAGTATATAAAGTGTATATTTATATTTATTTATTCTGTATATGTATGTATTCATGTATCTATATATGTATGTATCTATTGGGCACAACTATTAATCCCAAAATGATTTCATGTATTCTGTAAATAGTAATGTTGAATGTGAAATAACAGGTCTGGTCCACGAGCAAAAGTGAACAAACAGCTTTTGATATGATATGTTGATCATGATAATAATGAGATCAAGCTTTCTAAAAGTGTTTGCTGATTTTCACACTCCATTTCAAATCAATGCATTTAAGCCATCAATAATAGTGTTCATTTAGATAGGATTGTTTTACCAATATGAGACACCAATTATGCTAATATGCTTTTGTACTGACCCAGTAATAGTCTTTTTTCATTCAGAAACCACTCGTCTTTTGCCAATAGCCATTATTGTCCCAGTGAGGTTCCGTGACAATTGTAAGTGGTGTTTTCGACTCGCACGAATATGGTCGAGTCTGGTATCTATGAACCGCAAATGACGAGTTTAGTAAGTGTGCGCAGTTTCGCTGTGCTAACTTAAACCGTTCGTCTGTTACGTGGGTATTTCTATCTGTACCCACGGGTTCCATCTTAGATACGGCATCCATTTTGTCTCTTGCCCTCAAGTAGCCAGCGAACGGACGCTGTCCGCTTCGCGACCCTGGGACTCCTAAGATATTTGCGGAAGACACATGTCCTTTGTAAGTGTCTTTATGACGAGGGGGATGCTACTGTAAAGCAGATGGCGCCGCTCGAGGCTCATCTTGCCGCACGGACTTATTGTCTCAGCCGTGCATCTCATTAGGCACGTCCCTTTGATGTCTGTATCTCGTGTTTCCCGATACCTCCCCTTTTACACCCTTTCCGATCTCCCCACTGTCTCCGTCTTCCTCTGCACCTGTCCCTGTTCCTATTTCGATCTGATTTTACTGCCGATTGGAATGCACTAATGTTGGGAAGATGGGTTTTTACAGTTGGGAACCGCCAAATGTTTCCGCACTTATGTTCCGGACCTCATGTGTATCAAAGTGACCAAAGCGACCCCTCTGGGGGATAATGGTGGGAACCGGGTTGTAAACTTTTGTGTACCATGTTGTCCTATGGGTAAAAACTGTATAAAAGGAGCGATCCACAGAACCAATTTGAAGCAGTCTCCCCGAACTACACTCGATGTACTTCCTGTGATTTCTGTGTTCCCTGCAGCAAATAAACCTTGAATCTTTGACGCCGAAGGAAGTGTCCCGTGTCTCTGTCATTCGTACGCCGGAGCAGGTTACCCACAAAGGTTTCAGGTGTTGTGCCCTGGCACCGCTGGGTCTTAAAGAACCCAGTCCTTCAGTTGGCGCCCAACGTGGGGCTGCATCAGTGGTACCGGTCCAAGCCCGACGATTGTGAGGAACTTCGTGTGAAATCTCCGAGGGAAGGTGCACTCCGCTTCATCGATCCTGTTGTCGAAACAAGTGGCCCGAAGACTTTTCCCGCGAAGATTCCCGCCTCCTGACGGCTGCGACGGACTGCTGCCCTGACTGTAGACCTGTTTTGGCACCTGGCGTAGACCTTGGTATAGCGAGACGATTGACGGGCCTTCCTGGTGACGCCATCGATCTTTGAGTTAAGTATTTGTGGGTCGCTTCCAGAGTTCTTGGTTGTTGACACTTTAGCGAGTGTTTTTGTTGTTAACGCTGTGTGAGTGTTTTTGTCGATGACACTTTGCTAAGCGTACTTTGTTGTGTTGTTTGACGACTGCAGCCGCCAAAAACCGAGGGTTTTGTTCTTTGCTGGGACCTGGTAAATCCCGTAACCCTTGAAGTTTGTGAAACTCGGCTAGTGTGCAAGATGCCTGGTCGCAGTACTTTGTTTAGTTGTTTCAGGCCTTGTGGTACGGATTCCCGACTGGAGGACTCGTGTCCGATACCTCCAGTTGGAACTCCCACGTATGAACTTTATAGCAAACATGGGCTAGGCCCGATTACTTTTAATGAATACTGGATCAAATATACAAAGAAAGATGGTGACCTTCGCTGGCCACCACATGGTAGCTTCGAGGCACCGATCTTAGATAATCTAGAAGTTAAATTGTTCGCGAAAAAGTCAAGGCCGGCCATGTTTGATGCCTTTCGGTTGTGGCGTAAAGAAGCCCGACAGAAAGAAATCAGACAGACTAAACGAAATCAGCGAGATAGTGCTGGTACCATTGTAAAGAAAGCAGAGCAGTTCCAGCATGATAAGGAGGTTAGGGAAAAGGAAGTGTTTGACAGATTACAGCGTATGACTATAGATAAATGTTATCCCGCTTTGCCTACGGAGTCGGAAAAGAAGGAAGATGCAGTTGAGGATCCTTTAATGTCTTATCTTATGAAGTCGCCACCTCCGTATGTACAGGGTACCACAGTCCCTGTGATTCCCCCTGTACCTGTTCCTGCACCTATTCTTCCTTGGCCTGTTCCTCAACCTGCACCCGTTCTTCCGACTGTTCCTGCTCCTTCATCTGTTTCTATTCCTACTGCTCCTCCGCTTCCGCATACTCCTGCTCACGCTACTGCTCCTGCTCTGTTAACCCCTGCTGTTGTTTCTGTTTCTACTCCTTCACTTGTTAGCCCTGTGTCCTATACTTCTCCCTCTACTCGTAGTCGTAATTCTCCTCTTGCGGCTAGTTTCTTTCATTCACTCGGACCTGTTCTTGGGTCCGCTGGTTCAGATGGTCCTCAGAGACGTAGTCAGCTTCCTGGTAATAGGGAACGTGCTTCGCTATATAATATGGCGATGGGTTGGATGACGCACCCCCTTAGAAATCCACCCCGTGTTGTGCTCGACACGTTTTGTCAGTTCAATATACCAACCCAAAGATTTGTGTTCGAGGAAATGTGTAAGGTTCTTCGTGATCAGATATCGGCTGACGCACCTGACGAGGTGCTGACCGCGTTGTCTGATCTACAGCTTCAGTTCTCGACTGGACTGATAGTGGACACCAATGTTCGACGTGCTGTTGAACGGTTATTATCTTTTCGTCCCACTCCTATACCTCAAGCCTTGTTTGTCGAGGATGTCGAAAGACAGACAGATGAGTCTGGTCAATTCCCTATGCGTGAAGTTCCACCGGTTTGGATGCCAGGTAACCCCGCAGCTGCCCCTCCGATCCCGCCGTTTTTCCAGAGAGTATGGATACATCTCCCATGGAAGAGATCGGAAGTGTTACAGGTGAAGCAATCTTTGCCTGACCCTCGCAAGAATCCTGCAGGGTATTATAAAGAATTATCGCAGCTCGTAGATGCTACGATAATGAATCTTGCCGATATCGATATGTTGTTCGGCAATGTCGTACCACAACCGGTATGGGCTAAGATTCGTCAGGAAAATCACACAAACGAATTAGGTGGTGATTGGGCGGCCATTATAGCGGCGGATGGGTTGCAAGTTGGTGGTGCTAAGCCTGAACAGTTGATTGCTGCTCTCCCTCAAAGAATTATAACATTAATGAAAACTCTTATGCCAGCTATGAGGGTGAACTGGGACAAATTGTCAGCTTGTAAGCAAAAGAAGGACGAGAGTGTTTCCGACTTCTTTACGAGGTTTGAGGAGGCATTCATCAACCATAGTGGTCAGGATATGAGCACTGAGGGTGGTCAAAGGTTGTTCGTGGATAAATTTGTTTCGAATTTGCTGCCCGATTTGAGCAATAAATTGAGGAATTCAGAAAGTGCATGGGCCGTTTCTACTTCAGCTCAGATATTGGCTACGGCACAATATTTTGAAAACAGAGAGAAAGAAGAGAGCGACCGCGCTGATAAAAAGACGAAAGAGCTCAAAACTAAAGTACTGCTTCAGCAAGCGTATCCACCACGTTCGAATCAGAATAATTCGCAACAAAATAGATCACAGCCGCAATCGAACAGATCCCAAACTCGTAATGACTCCTCTTCCCAAAGATCTTCGTTAGGGTACAATCAATGTGCTTATTGTAGACAAGAGGGTCACATAAAATTCAATTGTCCTGTTCTAAATGAACGTAATAGTGGTAACTCGTCTAGAGGAGGTCGGGGTGGTTCGCAGCAGGCACCACGTGGTAGAGGCCGTGGAGCTCAGAATGATCGCTCAGATAACTCATCAAATTCTGATAATTGTTTCGATCAACGTGGATCGTCGCAAGGACGATCTGCGCAGTACAATGTAGATGATTATTACGTCGATCAGGGAACTGACGACAGTAATTACTAGGACAGCCAAAGACAAGGAGAGGGAGTGGTATCAGTTCCGGTTGATCAGAGAGGGCCGTACGTCGCAGTTGCTACATCGGGCGTCGTTGAGCCTTTTCTGTTGGACACTGGTGCAGCGAAAAGTTCCATTA
This sequence comes from Lissotriton vulgaris, assembly GCF_964263255.1. Taxonomy (NCBI): domain Eukaryota; kingdom Metazoa; phylum Chordata; class Amphibia; order Caudata; family Salamandridae; genus Lissotriton; species Lissotriton vulgaris. The sequence goes on along the minus strand of NC_141699.1, from coordinate 1,011,773,772 downwards.
AGCATTCGAAACTCCCTGGCGCACCTTTGTCTGGCTTAACAAATGTTTCCGTTGGATTCTCTGGCGCCCCTGTTAGCAATCCAGTTTCGCGCCCTTTGCCCCTTAAAATTGGGCCACGTGAGCTAGAAGCTCCGTTGATTTTGACTACGGGTTGTGGTGAAAATCTTTTGGGCCTGGATTTGCTTAAACGTTTGTACGCGACTTTGTATTGTTCTCCTGCGGGTGTAAAGCTTACGTTAGGAGAGAGGGTTGTCTCTCCCATGTACTTGTCCCTCGATAAGCTCCCACCGGAATTGAGTTCTCTTCCTGCGTCTTTGTGGGCAACGGGTCCCAATGATGTGGGCCTACTTGATATCTCACCATATGTTGTTCAGTTGAAATCTAATGTGCGACTGCCACGTATTCCCCAATATCGTATCTCCCTTGATGGTGAACGAGCACTGTTAGCGATCATCTACGATTTGATCGAGAAAGACGTTATTGAGGAGACTCGGGGAAACGTGTGCAACAGCCCTGTACTGCCCATTCTTAAACGTACTGATCCTTCCAAACCGCCTGTTTATCGCTTTGTTATCGATTTACGGGAAGTGAATAAAATTGCGGTTCCTCAATTCCCTGTTGTGCCTGACATCACGGCGCTACTGACTCTGATTCCAGCTTCTGCATCGTGGTTTTCGGTGATCGACTTGAAGAATGCGTTCTTCAGCATCCCGATTGCACAGGAGAGCAGGGACCTTTTCGGTTTCTCTCTTGGTGGACGCAGCTTCAGGTTCAAACGCGCTCCTCAGGGCTACTGTGAAAGTCCATCTATTTACAGCCAAGCCTTGAAGGGTCAACTGGATGCGTTTAGGTTGCCGGCTGGTGCGGCCTTAATCCAATACGTCGACGACTTATTGGTAGCTGCTGATACTCAGGATATTTGCAAAATTGCTACGGTGTCGTTGCTGCAACATCTCTGTGAGTTGAATCATAAGGTGTCCCCTTCTAAACTCCAATATTGTTGTCAAGAAGTAACCTATCTAGGTCACTTATTGTCAAAGGAGGGAAGGAGGTTGACCCCAGAGAGAATTGCAGCAATTGCGCGCATGGCTGTGCCAAAAACCCAAAGAGATGTGCGTGCCTTTCTAGGTATCACGTCGTACTGCAGGCAATGGATTCCAAATTTTTCATTGCTAGCGAAACCATTGGTGGCTCTTACGTGCAAGGATGTTTCAACTCCTTTACCATGGACGGAAGAATGTCAGAAAAGTTTTTCTGAATTGCGTGATTCATTGTGTTCGGCTCCTGTGTTAGGTACTCCTGACTACAGTAAGCCGTTTACATTATATGTTCACGAGAGAGAAGGTTGTGCTTTGAGTGTCTTAACGCAACCTTTTGGTGGTAAGCAACGTCCATGTGCATATTTTTCCTCGACTTTGGACCCGGTAGCTAGAGCATTGCCGAGTTGTTTGAGAGCAACTGCGGCAGCCGCGGTCTCCATCCGACAATCAGCAGGATTGGTCATGGATAATATGCTTACGGTGATGGTTCCGCATGCAGTCGATACTCTTTTGAATCGTACGAAAACTCAGCACTTGACGAGTGCGAGGTTGTCTGGGTACGAGTTGACGCTGTTGGCAAGCCACATTCAGATAAAACGTTGTAATGTTCTGAACCCGGCAACTTTGTTACCAATTAGCACAGAGTCAGATGAAGTAGCAGAACATGATTGCTACTTGAGGACAGAGGAGGAAACAAAAGGTCGAGTGGACCTTAAAAACACCCCATTGGAAGATCCGGATGGCACATTGTATGTGGATGGGTCATGCTTTAAGTTGCCGAATGGCGATGTGACTACTGCTTATGCTGTTGTAACGTTGAATACTGTTGTTGAGACTGCAAGATTGAATCAGAATTCTGCCCAAGCTGCAGAGCTGATCGCTCTTACTAGAGCGTGTGTGTTAGCGAAAGGGAAACGTGTAAATGTGTTTACCGACAGCCAATACGCATTTGGCGTCGCACATAGTTTTGGACGATTGTGGAGAGAGAGAGGTTTCTTGACGTCGCATGGTACGAAGATTCAGCATGGCCAGCTTGTGAATGATCTTCTGGATGCACTTACGTTGCCTAAGCAAGTTGCAATTGTTAAATGTAGTGCTCATCGTAAAGTGACGGATGATGTTGGTCGTGGTAATGCGTTTGCGGATGAGACTGCTAAGGAGACTGCCCGGAACCTTAGCACTCGAATGTATGTGACGAGTTCGGTTAGGTGGCCTACAGAATCGAGCATGTGTGAGGACACTATCGAGAGTGTGAAAGCAATTCAGAATGAAGCCACCGACACTGAAAAGACGAAGTGGAAAGAAAGTACGGGAAAGTTGGATGCGAATGGTTGTTGGATTGATTTGTCTGATCAGAAAAGATGGATGTTACCGGATGCGTATGTGCTGGCCGTTGTGACAATGGCGCATGGGTTAGCACATATTAGCGCGAAAGGTATTTGCAAGTTGCTGTCTCCTGTATGGAAGAATGATGGTATCACGAAATGTGCTGAACGTCTGGTGAAGAATTGTATGGTGTGTATGATGTACAATCCTGGCAAAGGAACCCCAACTCCTCCTGGCAGTTTTGCTCCCCCTTCATGCCCCTTTGAGGTGATTCAATTGGACTTCATCCATATGGAGCGATGCAATAACCTGAAATACGTTTTAGTTGTGGTTTGCGCATTCTCTCGATGGATCGAGGCTTATCCTCTCAAAGACAATACTGCTTTGTCTACTGCGAAGATCCTGCTAAAGGAATATTTTCCTCGGTATGGAATGCCTAGAGTCGTGTGGTCAGATAACGGAAGTGAGTTTGTGGGTAGTGTGATGAAGAGTGTGTGTAAGGGCCTTGGAATTAATCAGAAATTCCACAGCGCCAATCATCCCCAGTCAGCTGGTTTGGTTGAGGGGTATAACGGCACCCTTAAACTAAAGCTAGCGAAGATTCAGGCTACGACTGGTCTTTCGTGGCCTGACGCTTTACCTTTAGCATTACTGTCAACTAGGGTGACTGTACACTCCCGAGTAGGGCTTAGCCCCTATGAAATAGTGTTCGGTCGTCCTGCGAATGTGTGGGGGGTTCCTAGGCCAGGTATTTTCTGTGATCTTGAGTACCCAATGTTGATCGATTATCTTCATGACTTGACTGCTAAACTGAGGTTAATTCACCAACAGGTTTACAACGCATTGCCGACGCAGACGGAGGGTCCAGGCCACCAGCTCCAGCCCGGAGATTGGGTGGTGACGAGAAATTTTTCACGCAAGAATAACCTGGACCCGAGGTTTACCGGACCCTATCAGGTCCTCCTTGCCACGAGAACTGCAGTTCGTCTTGAGGGGCGGAAGAATTGGGTGCACGCCACCCACACCAAAAAAGTCCCCATCCCGTTGCCAGCAGACTCGTGGGTGAGGAAAGGCATTGCCTCAACTGAAACCGAAGTATTGCCGGCGTTTGTACCTTTTAGCGACGCGCAGCCTGTTGGAGAATCCTCAGCGCAGCAGAAAGACATTGTTGAACAATTGTCAGCAAAAGACTCAAGACCAAAACACTCAGCTGATCAACAGGACGCTGTCCCTTCAACGGATCCTTTGTTTGACGAGCAGACACGTCCTGGGAAAACTCGATACTTTCTACGATCTAGCACTAAAGACTAATAAAAGATCCTGCTTTGCTGTATTGACAACTGCCTTATCTCGTTTTCCGTGATCAGCTTTGAACATTCGTACCACTGTAATTATTTTGTACATATTCATTGAGTTTCGTTCCTTACACTTTTTGCTTCCACAGCCGAGAGACTTTGTTTTTGCATATATACATATTGTGCATTGAAGGCCGTAGGGCCGCGCGCGTACTTCCTTCTGGATAGTAGGTCTTGACGCTAGGTTAAAGGTCGTCGGTTCCTGGGAACTCCTAGGGATTGACTATTGCTACACAGAACGAAGTGCGTCAAGAAACGTTGCGGACGGTCGTAGGGAATGGCATTCTCGAAGCTGAATGATTTGGAAGGAGCTCAGGCTCATAGATTCAAGTTGCAGCAACTCAGTCGTACCAAATGTTTTATATTCCAACTGTTTGTATTGTTTTTGACTGCTTCTGCATTATTGGCGGGTGGGGTGTATTACATGATGTCTTACTTCTTACCTTCTGCTACACCTACTCCTACTCCTGACCCTAAACTTACCTCCACTGTTTCTCCTCATTCCTTTCATATGTTACCGGAACACGAACAGGCTAGACGTGTAGAATTCCGCAACAATTCCTTTATTCAGCTCCTTCAACAGCATCAGTTAGTGGTTAACACTACTAATTGTTGGGTGTGTGGGTTGATGCCACATACTACGGATAAGGGAATTCCATATCTGGTGTTACCATATAGCTCCCAAGGGTCAGCTCGAGCATTTCAAACAATGTTTCGAAGCGCACTGGGTTTCCACCCCATTCGAGAACCACGTTCCCCCTACTCTGGTCCTACCTCGTATCAAAAACCTTTGTCGATAGCAATAGAGGATTTAGATAGCGATATCTATGATCACTCGCTTATTCCCGAAGAAGAGGTACAGGCTTATAGGGTCCTAAGTAGAGGTGAATATAGTGCGTTCACTAGCGAAAAGCAGCTTAAAAGCTCGCCTCCGATATGGGTCGTACCCCACACTGGTAATTTTTGTCTTATGGGTCGTGGCCGAAGATCGCAAGCCCGACTTGGAGCAAGTGCTTGCACTGAAAATTACATTCTGCCGATGTTCTCGTCCCCTGTGTTTCTGGCTGCCAAGGGTACATACTTTATCTGTTATGATCGTGCATACGCATGGCTGCCCGCTGACTTCATGGGCTCATGTTTCATTGCAAATTTGTTGCCTCCGACGTTCACTGTAGATGCCGATTATCATAAGACTAGAGTTGTGCGAGGCGTAATTAGCGAAGAGGATACTGCCGGTCAAGAGGCAGGAGACTTTTTCAAGGGTTTCCTCCCGTTTTGGGGACCTATGGTTAATAGTAGGAACCTGAGACAGTTGACTCGAGTGGTAGAATCGACAGCTAATATTACTGCCAGTGCCCTTGGTAATATCACCACTGAACTTCAGGCGGATAGACTTATGACGTTACAAAACCGTATGGTTTTAGATGTCATCTTAGCAGATCGAGGTGGGGTATGTAAGGTGATCCATTCGAGCTGCTGCATTTTCATTCCAGATAACGCTCCAACTGTCTATCAAGCCATCTCGAGGTTGCATAAGATCTCCGAATCCATACACGTGGATGTAGGGGATTGGACGCTACTTGGATGGTTTTGGGGCCTGATGTCGACTTGGGGTTGGAAGATTCTGATGATCATCGGAGTCGTTGTGGTGTTCCTGTTCACGTGTTGCCTTTGTGTGCAGTGTGGTCCTGCCTTATGTGGCCTCTGTGCTACAACGTGTATGAGACAACCACCTGTTACCAAGGGGACTCGGTTGGACAGAGCTATGCTACAGCAACATCTAGATGGTCTGATGAATATCGAGTATGATTCCGACTAGTGCTTGCCTACATGAGGGCAAAAGGAGCGTCTGAGGTTCCGTGACAATTGTAAGTGGTGTTTTCGACTTGCACGAATATGGTCGAGTCTGGTATCTATGAACCGCAAATGACGAGTTTAGTAAGTGTGCGCAGTTTCGCTGTGCTAACTTAAACCGTTCGTCTGTTACGTGGGTATTTCTATCTGTACCCACGGGTTCCATCTTAGATACGGCATCCATTTTGTCTCTTGCCCTCAAGTAGCCAGCGAACGGACGCTGTCCGCTTCGCGACCCTGGGACTCCTAAGATATTTGCGGAAGACACATGTCCTTTGTAAGTGTCTTTATGACGAGGGGGATGCTACTGTAAAGCAGATGGCGCCGCTCGAGGCTCATCTTGCCGCACGGACTTATTGTCTCAGCCGTGCATCTCATTAGGCACGTCCCTTTGATGTCTGTATCTCGTGTTTCCCGATACCTCCCCTTTTACACCCTTTCCGATCTCCCCACTGTCTCCGTCTTCCTCTGCACCTGTCCCTGTTCCTATTTCGATCTGATTTTACTGCCGATTGGAATGCACTAATGTTGGGAAGATGGGTTTTTACAGTTGGGAACCGCCAAATGTTTCCGCACTTATGTTCCGGACCTCATGTGTATCAAAGTGACCAAAGCGACCCCTCTGGGGGATAATGGTGGGAACCGGGTTGTAAACTTTTGTGTACCATGTTGTCCTATGGGTAAAAACTGTATAAAAGGAGCGATCCACAGAACCAATTTGAAGCAGTCTCCCCGAACTACACTCGATGTACTTCCTGTGATTTCTGTGTTCCCTGCAGCAAATAAACCTTGAATCTTTGACGCCGAAGGAAGTGTCCCGTGTCTCTGTCATTCGTACGCCGGAGCAGGTTACCCACAAAGGTTTCAGGTGTTGTGCCCTGGCACCGCTGGGTCTTAAAGAACCCAGTCCTTCACCAGTTGTCAATCATGTGGTAATGACTAAAAAGTAGCTGAGAATGCTGCAGCTCGTACATGTGACCAAGGCCATCTGCCGTGGCCAAAATGCATCATTGATATAAGTGAGCAACAGCAATACATTCTTGCACTTCATTATTCGGAGTCCGTGCCCGCTTCTTTGAAGTTTTGAATTTGGGATTGTTTCACAAGTATATTATATTATAGATAGGTTCACATTTCACTTGTACAAAACCGGTGAAATTCAACAGATATTTTTACCTGAGCTAACTATAACTTATGCTCCCACAATGCACTGCTTAGAACTTCACATATTACATCACTCATGACATGATAAGTAACATCACTGATGGCATCCCTAATGACATCATCCTGTTAGTGTAAGTTTTTCGTAAATGTTTTTGAGACTTAAAGATATATACTAAGCTACAGTATATGTTAAATTAATCTTTCTGTACTATTAATTAGTCATACTATTTCTAACATATTTCAGCTGTGTGACTGTCTGTATCAGTTGTGAGAGGATATCTGAATAGGTTTGCGAGTGGGTGTGTAATTGGCTGTATGGATGTGTTAGTGGGTATGTGAGTACTTGTATGGGTGAGTGAGTGGTTGTGTGAGTAGCTGTAATGGAGAGTGAGTGGGTATACTAGTGACTTATGAGAGCAGCAGTGGCTGTGTGGGTGGCTGCCTAGGTGTGTGAGTGGCTGTATGGGTGACTCAGTGGCTGTGAGAGTGCCTGTATTGGTGAGGGAGCGGGAGTGGCTGTGTGGGTGAGTGTGTAGCTGTTTTAGTAGATAAGTGAGTGGGTGTGAGTGGCTGTATTAGAGAGTGAGTGGGTATGTGAGTGGTTGTATGGATGTGTGAATGGGTATGTAAGTGGTTCTGTGTTTTGGTGTGTGAGTGCATATGTGAGTGGTTACATGGGTGAGTGAGTGACTGTGTCAGTGGCTGTACGGTTAAGAGAGTGGGTGTATGAGTAGCTGTGTAGCTGTATTGGTAAGTGAGTGGTAGTGTGAGTAGCCGTATGGGTGAGTGTGCATGTGTATGAGTACCTGTATGGATTAGTGAGTGTCTGTGTGAGTTTCTGTATGGATGATTAAGTGAGTTTGTAAGTGGTTGCAAGGGAAAATTAGTGGGGTGTGTAAGTGTCTATGTCTTTATGAATGGATGTGTGAGTGGCTGTATTGGTGAGTGGGTGGGTGCATGAGTGGCTGAATGGGTGAGTTAGTAGGTGTATGAGTGGCTGTATTATTGAGTGGATGTGTGAGTGGCTCTATGGATGAGTGGTTGTTTGTGTGAGTACTGGTATGGGTCTATGAATGGGTATATGTGGGATTGTGTAGCATTCGGAGTGGGTACATGAGAGGTTCTAAGGGGGTGTGAGTTGGAGTCTGATTAGTTCTGTGGATGATGTCACAAGTGAAGGCATTTGAGATACCATTTGCGATGTAATCAGTGATGTCACTGACCATGTCATGAGTGATGTAATATGTGAGGTCATAAGCAGTGCATTGCGGGGGCGTAAGATATAGTAATCTCAGGTAACTAGAACTGCTGAATTCCACTGGTTTTGTACGAGTAAAATGTGAACCTACCTATAAGATCTCTGTAACATTTGGTTTTTCAGTGAATTTTTATGTTTTTTTTTAAATTCTATTTCCAAATTATAATGAGCCTGTAAACTATATTTTTTTCTGTGAATATTTAAGGTTTTTTAAATTCTATTTCCTAACTATATTTTCCCTGTAAGCTTTGTTTTTTTCAGTGAAATTTTATAGGTTTTTAAATTCTATTTCCTAACTATAATCTCACTATAACCTTTGGTTTATTATATATTTTTTAAATTTTTATTTCCTAAGTTTAACTTATAACCTTTGAGAATGAGTGTGTGAGTTAATGCATGAGTCTCTCAGTGGGTGTGTAAGTGAGTGTCTCAATGGGCCTGTCAGCGGGTGTGTGAGTGTCTTAGTGGGCCTGGGAGTAGCTGCATAAGTGGCTCACTGGGTATGTGAGTGAGTGTGTGAGTCTCTGAGTGGGTGCATGAATGTGAGTGGATCTGTGAGTGGATACAGGAGTGTCTGAATGTGTATGTTAGTGGGTGTGTGTGTCTGTGTGGTTCTCTGTGGTTCTGTGAGTGGGTCTGTGAGAGGGTAAGTTGGTCTGAAAGTGGGTGTGTGAGTGGCGAGGCCACATTTGAATGGGGGAGGGGAGATGAGCTGCGTGGCCCACTCCTGGGGCCAATTTCAGCCCCAGGGATACCATCCTCTGGTGTCCACCCATAAATAAATGGGGAATGGGGGCTGCACAGCCAGCAATCGGCACTAGAGAACCCATCCCTGGGGCTCTGCCACAACAGAATGGGAAGAGGGGCTGTGCTGCCTCCCTCTGTCGGGCTAATTTCAGCCCAGGGTTCTCATCCCCCTTGCCTTATTTGAAATAGGGGATGGGGCTGCACAGATCCCCTCCATAGGCCAATTTTGGCCCCGGGGAGCCCAACTCCTGGGGCCCAACCTTGATTACTTCACTTTACTTTATGTTTTGTTTTTATTAGGGGAGGAGGGCTGTGCGCCCCCATCCCTGAGCCAATTTTGGCAAGGAGATCCCATTGCTCAGTGCCTGGCCTTTTAAATAATTAATTGAAAATAGGGGAGGCCGGACTGCACGGCCCCCCTCCCCGGAACGACTTCGGCCCAGGTGACCCCATTCCCTGGGATCTGGCCATTATACTATGGGGAGGGGGTGCTGTTCGGCCCCCTCCCTGGGCCCATTTCATCACTGGTAACCCCAACCCCGGGGCCTGGACTTCAGTAAATAGGCAGCTACCGGAGCTGTGGGGGCTTGTGGGCCCCCGCATTCATTTAAGATTTGCCCTGGAGAGGTGGCAGTCCCAAGAGCTTTCATAAGCCATAGGAGTGGGCCCAATGCATCCCCATCCTGCCTATATTTGCTCATGGGCACAGTACTTTTTCACAGTAATACATTTTAAATATTAAAAATATTAATATAATGCAAAATAAATAATTGTATAAATGATGTTACACTATACATATATATAGACAAAATATATATATCTGTGTGTGTGTTTGTTTGTGCGTTTAAACAATTATAGATTAATATACTTGTGACATTTATTTAGTTAACATTATATTAAATTATACATCAAAATATTTAACATTTACTACTTTAAACTCTATTTATATAAAACAATCAATCTTTGTGCATGTTGTTTGACGATATTAGTGGCAGCAATATTTTTTTCCAATATTTTTACATTAACCATTATAATTGTAGGGACATGATATTTTGGTAAACTATATTTTTGACACAATATTTGTGTCAAATTATATTGTTTAGCTTGATACTGTTTCAGTGATCCAGTTTTCCAAGTGGAATTCAAAAAACATGGAGAGGATTCACACCCACCATGGTAGGCCCAATCTAGTACATGGCATAAATGGCAGGTTGAAACTCAAATTCTATAGATGTAAGATTGCTCTGATTTAATAATCCATGTAAAATAATTATACTGACTTTTTAAAATATGTATTGCTAAAAATGTATTCTTTAGAACAAACATTTGGTTTGTATAACACATAACCAGGGCCTGTAGATTAAACACTACTAGTGGGCCTGCAGCACTTATTGTGCCCCAATTTAAGTAGCCTTTTAGACATGTCAGGTCTACCCTTGCCACCTGTATATACAGTTTAAACTGCCATTTTCCCCTGGCACAAAAACCTCCTGCCAGGCCCTAACCTCCGTTTTTAATACATAAAGGGCACCCTTAGTGTAGACCCTACACAGTCTAGAGGGCAGGGTTCAGTGTATCTAAAAAGTTGGAGATATACCTTAGTTTCACGAGTCCTGGTAGTAAAAACTCCTAAATTCCCTTTTACCACTAGGAGTCCTACCACTCCCGTAGGATAACATTAGATTCCCTTTTTACATTAATAAATGGTGACTTTCAATTGCGAGAAGATAGCAAAATCGAGTTTGGTGTCTAAAGAATTGTAATTTAAAACCCATTTTAAAGGTAAAGTCGGATATTAGGTCACAATTTTGAAAATGGCACTTTTAGAAATTGGCATTTTCTTGTCCTTACTATTTTGTAGCTGCAGCCTATATCCTTCGTCTTGTGTTTAGGTGTAGCTGCCAGTTGTTCTGTGTGTATTGCTCGAATCGAGTGAGAAATAGGACATAGGTGTTGACAGGATGGACTATCTCTGACGTGATACGGGCGGATCTGTCACCTACCACACTTGCACATTATAAAGTGTCTGTATGAGCATACTCACAAAGGGTTTGACACTATTCTTTTGTGATCCCAGACTAGCTGAGGCTAGGGCAGAGAGGCAAAAAATGCAATGTACCTCTGGGGTGGAAGCCTCTAGAAACTTCTTCTCCCTCAAAGTGGACACCAGGTAAACATATTGGACCCTCAAACTCAACTCTTCAGTACACCTCAGGACCTGTGGAAGACTCAGAAGGACTGCTGTGCTGGCCTGAAAGAAGGACTGCTGCTCTGCTTCCCTACTTTCTGAGCGAGGACTGGACCTGCATCTTGAACATAGGAGTACCAGAGTAACTCTAAGACCTAGTTGGCTGCCTTCCTGATCACAGCCTCAGGGACAGAAAAGGCAACAATCACCTTGAACTTTGTCTGCTGTGAGCCTTATCCCCAAGTGTTGCCACCCCAGTCCTGGACCCTTCGAAGTGGGAATGAAGGTGCTCTGCCAGTCCAGGCACCCACTATACCACAAATACCTTTTTCAACTCCTAACTGTGGAGCAGGTGGTCCCCATTTTCCTTGCTTGCCTTATGGCCCATGTCAACTTTTCAAAGCCACTGGGCAAAAATCTTGCCAATGTCAAGGCAGGCCTTTTGGGCAAGGACTTTTGAATCTCTGTCTCTTATGGGTGGGCAGACAATACAGTGGTTGCTACAAACCAACATTTTGTTTTGCATCTTCTTCATTTCTATCTCTTAAAAAAAGTTTTGCATGAGGCTTTGAGTAGTGAACATGGTGCCGGATCTATTAAGCTACTTTTGGTTCATAAACAGCCTGATTTGCAGATTCAGGCTGTTTGCGACCTCAAAAAGTATTCTTGGTATGTATTACACCCCAACTGGATCGCAAATTGGGTGTGAAAATACATTCCTATTCGAGGATTTATTTACAAGCCCCTTGCGCCACGGGTACATCACTTTTTCCCATATTAAAAGTGACACAACAGCAGCGCAAAGGGCTTGCAAATAAGCCCCTTGGTATTTGGAAGCGGCATCTTTAGGGCATCCCTTCAAAATACCGAATTAGGATGGGATGCAATAATGTTTTGTGGATGAAATCCATTCCTGAAACATCAGTACTTTATTGACCTGGAAACCTGGACTGTTGACCACAGTCAATTTCCACTAGATGGGTTCAAATGTTTCGGAGTCCCTGCAACAAATGCATCATCTGGGAGAGCTATGGGTGGACTGCTCATATATGTGGACCTTCACATCCAGGGGCACTGGTCAGATCTAAAATGTGCCTCTAGAAACATACAAGCAATCAGCTTTTCACATAAAGGTCTAAAAATCACCCTGATAAACTGGTATAACTCGGTGGGCTTACAGAATAAAAATAAAGCTCTGAAAGAATTGGATGAATACCTTAAAAACCTATCTTCATATAATCCTGCTAAGGGTGTACCATACACGATTTTAGTAGGGGACTTCAATTGTCACCTTTGTGAAAAACTAAGACCCATAAACAAGGATTGGTCAAGGTGCACGGAGGAAAAGGGGCCTCATTTTGCCCATACTGTTGAAGGAAAGGAGATGGAAAACTTCACCAAGAGGTATGATTTAGTGCCCACAATGGACCTGATTAAGATAGATAACAAGAAGGAACCCAATCCAACATTTAAAGGAAGAGGTTGTCACTCCTATATAGACTTCATTTTGGTGTCCCCAACTCTCAAAAAATGGATTACAAATTGTGACATCATTTTGAGCCCTTTCAGCGACCATAATCCACTGAAGTTGAACACTACATGCATGAATCTCAGCTTAAGAGTGGGTGGACCGGAAGCCCTGGAACAGGTAACCGCACAGGGGAGAAGGCTCAAATGGGCAAAGATAGATGGGGATAAATTCTATCGTGATCTAGTGAGGAAGGGACAAGCACATTTAAAGATTTGTCTAGATGAAAATGTGACAGGCTCAACTGTAGTAAGTGCATTTGAAGAAATTGCCAAACTCATAAACAATCTATTGAAAACCTCACCACGAACAGGACCTAAACAGCCGCTAATGCCACGCTGGTTTGACCATGACTGCACCAAGGCACTAAAAGAGCTAAAAAAAAGCCTTACGGAACAACCAAAAGACAAAGCCAAGATTGCAGGGAAGAGAGCTATTTATAAAAAAGCCCTGAAAACTCGTAAAAACTCTCTACAACATCGAGCATGGGAGGACTTAAGGGAAGCGGCAGAGCGTAGAGATATGTCGGCTTTCTGGAAAATTATTAATGAACCTTGCTTTAAAGACCCGAGAGGGCCGGACATAATAAATACCATACTTCCAGAACAATGGCGGAATCATTTCTGTGGTCTTTACAACCACATGGGGGCCACACTACAAGAAAAAGGGTCAAAACCACCAACAGCTACATGTTTATCATTTACACTAAAAGAAATAAAATCAGCCATTCAAGGGCTTTCCAAGAATAAAGCCCCTGGTCCCGATGGCATTCCGCCTGATCTCTACCTGAGCGACATAGAGTTGTGGGCTCCCGTCCTTACCAGGGTATTGAACGAGGCAGTTGTGGCAGGACTGCCCCGCTCATGGTCCTCTGCAACCATTGTCCCCATCTATAAAAAAGGCAGTCGGGATGACCCTCAATGTTATCGTCCCATTTCATTGATAGACGTTACGGCAAAAATCATGGGACGCGCCATTTTAAATCGTCTGCAAGCTTGGGCAGAGGATCATCACATTTTAACTGATGTACAGTATGGATTCAGGGAAGGGAGATCCACAACAGACCAATGCTTAAATCTATATTTACTTACCGCTAAATATACCATTGCAGCCAACGGAACCATATATATGGGTTTTATGGATCTCTCAGCTGCCTTCGATCGTGTAAATAGACAGAAATTATGGGCCCTGATGATTTTGATGGGGGTGGATCATGAAATAGTAGACATTTTAAAGGCTCTGCACTGGGAGACCACGGCTACAGTCCGTTACAGTAACGAAGGGATGAAGACCGAACCGTTCCCTTGCACAAGTGGAGTGCGGCAGGGCTGCATTTTAGCGCCGTTTTTATTTTCTTTATATATAAACAATCTGGACAAAAGCCTCATGGAACTAGAAGTGGATTGCCCCAAGATCGGCCAGCGCTCAGTACCAGTCCTCCTTTATGCGGACGACGCTGTGTTGCTAGCCCGAACGCCACTGGGACTCCAAAAACGTATTAATGGTTTCGTAAATTTTATGAATTCTTTGGACCTTTCAGCCAATCTGGATAAATATTTCATCATGACCACAGGCCGGAACCCAAAAAATAACTCCTCGTACAGTATAGGTAGTCATAAGATGGGAGTAGTTAAGACATTTTCCTACCTTGGCGTTCTCTTCGATGAGAAAGTAGAATTTAAAAATCTGGCCGAAAAGCATGCATCCAAATTGGTGGCCTCTACGGGTGCTATAATGGCATATGGAAGGAGGCTTGGTAGGTGGTCACCGGAACAGATACTAAACTTATACAAAGCTGTATCCTGCGCAAAAGTGTTATATGGAGCAGAAGTGTGGGGTTGCAAAATTAATCACATACAACAAATACAAATGGAGCAAATACATTTTTCAAAAGACTACTTAAGGTCCCTCAGAGTACCCCGGCATATATAACCCATCTGGAACTGGGAGAACCCTATATCGAGGATAAAATCAAGATTCGACCTCTTATGGCCTGGATCAGGATATGGACAAACCCAGAGGCCAGCTTTAGTAGACAGATAATCATGGACTGTCTAACCCGGGGCAAATGGGAACAAATCACGTGGTTAAAATACGTTAGGGATACCCTGGTCCGCATTGGCTGTAAAAACATGTTCACTGACCTAGAGCAGTTGACCACACAGAACAAAACATTGCTTAAAAATTCATTTGAAGCATGGTCAACTGATAGGAGGGCGCTTACTGAAAACAAAAAACCCTCGGTAGCGGCTCATGGCCCAGTGGTAACCACAAATTTTAAAATGGAACCATATTTGGCTGTACTGTACAATGCGCAGGAAAGATTTTATATGACCAGGTTTCGTTTGAATTTGTTACATCATTTATTGGCAAGTCCTGCTGGTTACACACCTACGGTAGAGGCGAAGGGTACCTGCGGCTACGACTCTAGGTCTCCGCAGGACACCCTTCACTTTGTTTTATTATGCCCCTGCTTTTCAGAACCTAGAAAGAAGTTTTTAGTAAAGATTTTGAAAAACCGAAAATTTAAGCACGCCAAAGATGCCATTTTATTTTTGCAAAAGGCACCAGATCCTCATACTCTGTTAAGTGTTATTAGCTTTATTAAATCTGCTATAAAATTGAGGAACATGAGGGAAATAATTGTAGACTCTACTTGAACGCAGACTGAAACCCCCATTACCTGAAAATGACAAACTGTACTTTTTCTTTTTTATATATATATGAAATTTTTAATACTTTTTAACTGTTTTTATATAAATTGTATGTATGTATTTGTTATGCACTTTAATGGTATCTTTTTAAGTACCGAATAAAGGAATTTGAACTGAATATTGACTACAAACATGTAGTTGTAACACATTTGCAATTGGGAAGGTGGTCCCCCCTGCACCCCTTCTCCATTGTGAATGTAAAAAAAAAACGTTGGTTTAAGAGGAGGCAGTGGTCCGTGGTGTCTCTACCTACTATTAAACATACAAATAAACAACTTTTCTTTTTAAAAGCTGTCTCACTTTCTTTCAGGGATATAGGCTGCATTAAAAATGATTTTATTATTTTTTAAAGCATTCACAGGCATGGTGGTCTGCTGACCCCCAGCATGCCTCCATCACTGTGAAGGCTGCGAATAGTGGGTTGCAAATTGCGGCCAACCTCATTAATATTCATAGTAGGTAATTTTCCGATCCACTAGGAATCTGTAACTTAAAAAATAAACTTTCATACATTGAGAATAATCATTTCCAAAAAGAGATTCAGACACAATCGCTATTTGAAAATCTCTTTTCTAACTATTCAGACGTCTAGCCCTAGGTGCCTTATCAGATATCTGGACAGTGGCAGGAAATGTTGCATTGTTACTGAAGTGCCATCTCATTTGGAGCCCTGTGGACAACCTGATAATGCCACACGGTCATGCAGGGAAAAGTCAATATCACACGGTGAGCATAAGATGAGCTGGAAACCCATTCAAAGAGTGGATTTCCCGTTCGTGTGTGGAGGCTCCACGCTATTGAAATCCATCACCGGTTTAGGGGCATATTATCAAGAACGGCGTTAAAAATGATCGCCGGTTTAGCGCCAAAAAACTGCGGCTAAAGCGGCGATAATGGGCTTGATAATATGCCCTTGAGAATTCCAATAGAAGCCTGTGTTCTGGTGTGTTCCTGGGCTTCTATTGGAATTCTCCAATATGCCCCAAAGTTCTTTGTTTTTGTCCTCGATAGAAGTAGCTAACCCTATCCAGTACCCATACAATCCAATGTTCCTCCATAGCAGTTCCAGCGTTGCTGGCTTGAAGCCACTCCCTCATCTAAAGGCCCCGCCCCCTCCAATGTCCCACAATGGTACATCAACTGTGTCGACCTGATTGCCACAGAGTATGGCCTGATCGCCCCCTCCCTGAGGCCCAATCACTTCATTCATATATTGAAAAATCTTTCCAAGCTGGCAGGTCTACTGGTGTCAGGAAACGTTGCACAGGTGCCATGCAATTTTGCTCAAACTTTCAATTGACCTCTGCACGAACAAAATAGTAGGACATGTTGTGTCTTTGTTCCTCAAAAGCTGCAAATGTTTTTTGGAATGGATGTCGGAGCAAAGGTCATTCCCCTTCATTGGTGCATAATCATGACGATATTGTACATTTCTCAGCATAGGTGCACGAAAGGTCCTGCTCTCTGCCCAAAATATAGTTGCTTAATTAGCACTGGAATATTGCACATCTAAATGCTGGAGTCACTTTTCGAGAAATAATTGTACACAAAATCGGCGGGTAAAAGGCCTGTCAGCAGAAATGATATTTTTCAACTCGTGCATGTATCAGTCATAAAAATCCATTATTCCAAATTACATTGAAGGCCCTGCAAGGTGGCTGAATCAATGGGACAATTGCACCGAAGCACCAAATTATATTTGGCTCCCATAAGCAGAGAGTCGTCTGTTCCTCACGCCTGACTTCCTCTAAATTGGTGCCATTACGTTGAATGTGTGCGCCATTGCAATGAAATTCTCTTTCCAGAAACAACAAGTGCTGAAATGACATGGCAGCCTCAGAAACATCCTCTGCTCAAGGAATCTTTCCAAAGCCCTCGTTAGGGAAGTCAATATCAGGCAGACATGCTGTGGCCATGTTCTCTGGCAGTTATACCTGCCCAATCCCTGGAAGTAAAATGTCTTATCCCCAGAAAATCATTCAATCCTATTATGAGGATGCAGAAAATGTTTGTACCTGTATACAGGTGCACGGTTGCAGAGTGTGAGCTCAGTGGCAAAACGCACAAGATAGAGAAAAAGGCTGCAGATTGTGTGGCAAAGAAACAGAAAAGGGTAATCCTGCTGCCACTCCACTTACCAGGGCCATCTGCACCGAAACATAGAAGTAAGTATAAATTGATTAACAAAAAAAAGCGGGAATATCTGTTTGCTTCAAGGCACATTAGGAGGAGAAGGGGGCATTCAGTTATAAATGATGGTAATACAATAGTTGCACTTTTGTTTTTAAAATTGCAGTTCTTAATAAAGGTGTTACAAAGTTTATCATTTGCACAAATCATGAATTGTAAATTTTGTGTATATATATCCGAAAATCTGTAAAACTTTGCACAACTATTTATCTGTACACAGCTTATTTTTAAACTGTAGTTTCTATAGCGGTGCTATAAAGTTTGTTATCAGCACAAATCAGGAACTGTAAATATTGTGTATATGTATGAATAGCTGGTAAAACTTTGCACACCTATTTATTTGTACATTACATTTTAAATTTTTTGCAACTTGTATGTATGAATGTTTTGATGCTGCTTTTATGATTTTAATTAATCGAAATAAATACATTTGACTGACTGACTGATTAGTCATAGTCAACTTTATTGTATAGTTATGAAAAACCTTTACAGGCAAGCAAAGCAGTTGAGATTATTCAACATACAGAGTGAAAAAAAAATACACTATAAGAACAAACACAGCTAAATTCAGGACGGAAAAGATTCAGCTGAGCTGTATTTTACAGGTAAAAGAGCAAAGTGAAGAACAGTTTTTTTTCTTTTTCGGTTGATGCCGTATAAACCGGGACAAAACTTTTGACACAATTTAAGAAACATACTGGCCCATGCATCAAGCAAAGTTGTCCTTGCTAAATTAGCGAATCAGTAAAATAGGCCGTTAGCGAGCACCAAACAACAGATTCCAATGCATCAACCCCAATAGTGAAAAAACGAAATAATCTAAAAAAAAAACCAGTAAATTACCAAATCACAAAATAAAGAATCGGAAATAGTGGAAACAATAATTGCGCTTGCCAATAGCGATTATCAAACAAAGAATCGCAAATGAATGCATCAAAATTCGCTAATACCGAAAATCATCAAAATCGCTATTTAGCATGAGCAGAATGAAGGTAATCTCAAACAGGAGGTAAAGTTGCTGAAACACAAAAAAAAAGGACAGGGACCTCAACGCCTGCGCATAGTCCAGGCACCCTGGACCCCGTGGGCCTCCGCACCATGGGTGCTGCAGGGGCTATTGTTACACCAAAAGCTACACACAAAGGATTTAAGTGGCTTGTGGTAAAGGTGATGGTGTTACCATGTATTACATGGAATAAAGTACCCGTTGCCGTAGATGATAATGAGTCACCTTCGGCCTCGTTCTGCTATATCATGGGTACTCACAAACTTTTTGTAGGGGCAAAAATTACAGTGTAGTTTCTGGCTGAGGGCCGCACCAGAAGGGGTGGGGTCAGCGGGGGGGTGGGATTAGTGGGGGGGCGGGGCTAGAGTATAAAAGAATCAAACCCGTTTCAAAACATTAGACAAAGCTGTATTTCAAAAGCAGATGTAACCACAAAGAGCAATTTTTGATAATACATTTTTTTTAGCAGACAAAAGCAATCTTAAGAGGTATTGCATAGCTTCATGCACACTTTGACCCCGAGTCCATCACAGTCTCTCTCTCTCTGTCTCTCTCTCTAAAACAGTCAGTCATGCCTGGTTACCAATACCACTCCCCTAATCTGGCTTTATTAAATTTCCTCCCCAAATGCCCTTCATGTGTTAGATTAATTAACTTGTTTATTAACTCAGATGGTGGAATTACTCGACTACCCTTCAGAATGTTCCCTTCTTCCATACACAACTCATCCTTCACATTGACAAAACCTTTCAAGGCATCTTGTATGTCCTTGTTGTCTGGTAACCACTTGACTATGTATTCCCCTAGAGCCATGACATATGTGTCCTTGGAATTAGCAACATACCATTCCTCACCATCAACTGCAGATTCTCAAACCCAACCAACCAACTAGTTGTCATTACAAGGTTCATCCTGATTAATTGGCAACCTTAATAAAAAGTCTGCCACACTATTTTTGGATTCTTGAACATACTCCACACCAAAATTAAACTCTGATAATACATCCACCCATCACTTTATCCTAGGAGACAAATTCTCCACATATCTGCAGGTGAAAATCTGAGAAAGTGGGTGATGATCAGACTTGATTACGAAAGGTATTCTTCATACGTTGAATTTAAAATTAAGACTCGCCCAATATACAGCTCACGCTCCTTGTTCTATCACTGAGTATCTTTCCTCAGCACACTTCAATGAGCGTTAAGCAAAAGCCACCACCTTTAACTCTCCATTTTCCACTTGTGATGACACTGCACCCAATCCTTCGATGCTAGCATCTGTAAATACCAACGTTCTCTTGAAAACATCAAAACGTCCAAGTGTAGGCAACCTCCCAATGCTGTTCTTAATCTCACCAAATGCCAATCCACATTCATCCATCCACTCAAATTTGGAGTTCTTCTCCAATACTAACTTCAAAGGCTGCAATTGGCTAGCAAAGTTCAGAATACATTTTAAATAAAATGTTGCCACATCATGAATAAACGCACTTGATCTTTGTTCTCAGGTATACTGGTAGCTAAATACAGTTTAGGCTCATCCCTTCCCCTGACATTGTATGACTTAAATAGGTGATAGAGGTCACCCAAAATTTGCATTTTTCCTGATTTATTACAGGTCCAGCCTCTTGCAATTGCTCTAACACTTGCCACAACCACACATCATGATCCTGTTACTCTTTGCCATAAATAAGAATATCATCCTCGAAAAATAATACTTTTTTAGGCCCCACCAGAACCTTCTTCATTACTCTTTGAAAACATGTCGCTGCTGGCACTAAGCTGAATGGCATGCAGACAAAATGTTATGCACTCAATTGGGTTACAAATGAAGTACAATGTGTGGATTCAGGATGGAACAAGACCTGGTGGTAAGCAGAGGACAAATCCATAACTCTAAAAAATGTTGCATCTTTTATCAGAGCCAGTGTTGCTGCCATGTTAGGCAAAGGCTGCCTGTCCACCCATATCTGTTTGTTCAATCCACACAAGTCCACACACATTCTTATCTCTCTTCCACCATCCTTTGGGGTCAAAACCACTGGGTCTAGCCATTCTGAGCACTCTATCTTTTTCGTTACACCTAAATCCAATGGTTTTTTCAATTTCCCTTCAAGAGAATCCATCATCAAATGCAGAACGTCCTCACCTTACTCACAAATGGTACCGCACCATCCCTCAGAACAGTCTTATGTTCAAAATTCTTTAACTGCTCGAAATCATTGCTAAAAACTTTAGGAAATGTTGTATACACATAATATTGCAACCTTTCCACTGAGAGACATAACACTTTTCCCAGCTAATTTGGATTTAACATTATTCCCATGTCTATCTTATATCGCCATCCTAAAAGATTGTCACCCCTTCGGGAAACATCGACCTTCCCAACTGTCTCCCGGTAAACTGAATTTTCATTACAGCATACCCCAAAACATAAATTTTCTCTCCCCATATCCTACTTGATTGATGTCTGCTGGAAATTGCTCAAATTCAGTCCTAAACAGAATCAGCCAAGACCAACATATTTTCCCCCTATTTTAATCTCACATTCAGGTATCTCTAACGGGTCTCCATCCACTATCCCATCATTCCTCACACTCAATACCTACTTATTTTCCCCTATTACACAGTGTACTCCTTGTGTCTTAGTTCCCCTGCACAGACAAGCAAAATGCTCCTTCTTCCCACATTTTTTGCGTGTGGAAAACCTTGCCAAACACCCAAGACTATTAAAGAGATGTCCTTCATTCCCACACCTAAAACATTTCACACAACTACGATTTCTGTTGGTATTGGTATTTTCATTGCAGTGCCATTTCTTTTGATTTTCACTATTTACCACTTTCTTTGGATCATCACTCTTGTCTATCTCTTTCCTCGCCTCATACACTGAACCATCTTCCACATGGTTACCTTTACCCATATCGTCGCTCATCTCACGTACCACACTCTGGTGTTTTCCATGTCTTCTACCATGACTATGGCTACTTTCAAATCTAGATTCTTTGTTAGAATGTTCTCCTGTACCTTTATGTTGTAGGTGTATCTTACAATTTGATCACTAACCAAGGAATCAGTCAGTTCGCCTAACTCACAAGTATGTGCTAACATTTTCAATTATGCCACATAACTTCCAATTTGTTCCTGTTTCCCCTGCACATAGGTGAAGACCTTGTGCCTCTCAAATACAATGTAAATTTGAAAATCAAAAGGATTCTCTAACATTAACACTGACATGTTGTAAATGTTACCTAGTTCACCTTCTCCATCTCCAACAGCAATCCCATACAAACTCTCATAAACATTTCTGCCTTCATGGCCCAAATTATTCAACACAATAGCTTGCTTTCTCATAGGTGAACATTTCTCACCCCAATAGCAATTATATAGGAATCAAAAAGATGCTTCAACCTCCTCCAAGTAAGAATAGGATCCCCTTTATCAGACAGAAACTGTGGTGGCTGAGACATATTTGCCAATGCCATAATTAAAGTTAAACTGTAATACTGCCATTTTGACAGATATATAAGCAATTGCAAATGCTTTTATACCTCAAAACCTACAATTAAAGAGATCTAATGTAAGGCAAATCACACAATCCTGTCCACCCTTCAACCCAGACACATATAGGTTCAAAATGGCTTCTACTTATGTAACATCACGATGCACAGATGAATACAGACCGATCCAAGATGGCCATCAAGTATGTAACATTATGATGCAACCACCGCCAAATCCTGACGTCACCATGAAGTCACAAAGAAAGACGCAATCGCAATACCGCGCAGTGGAAACAATGCCCACAGCATTCTTCAAAGAAGAAAATGTCAATACTGTTGCAGTGATGTCTCCATTGTGCCCAGAGAGCTGAAACACCCGTAACTCCAGCTGCTGGAACACTGAGAACTTACTCCTCCGACGATGCACATAGATGCTTCTCCCACTTTCCCAAATGATCGCAGTCACACTGTAAGAGACCTTTTGAGATAAGAGCCTTCCATTGATGGCACATTCCTTTGGTCAATCCTTAATGGTTGATGTCACTGGTGCACATGGGTTCACGGGGAAACTGGTAAACACACACCTGTCCCCAGCAGGCGCTCGTCGCCAATATTGAGATTCAGAAATAAGCAGACTCACAACATTTTAGGTTACTGCTTATTTGGAGTTATTGCAGGTACAAACAACTCACCACTAGTCCATTCAGACAGCTTGGTCCAACTGACAATATTTAAACCATCCACTTGATGCTGACATACAAGGCATTGTTTAGTCATAGCTGACCTAAGCACAATTCTGGTTGCCTAGACTATGAGTGACCCAGAATTGTTCATTAATACCGTAGTATAATTCTATAAACATAACACTGGAACCTATAAGCCGCAACAACCTACTTTGCAGTTAACTTTATTTCTGATCATTGCAAGGAATTATACCGTCTGCCTTCATACATCTTCAATGAAGCAGATAAGGTCACCACATGCCAGGAGTTGGCAGACTCTGTTAATACATTGGGGTGGAGATACACATTTGGGGATTTAACAAAGAAAGTGGAGAGAAGAGGCAGGTGAAGGAGAAATTCTCCAGGACACATGTGGCACAGCAAAGGCATTTCCTGGAGGCTAACCAATCTGTATCTCCCCCTCCTTAAGAGGGTGTAACCTCTTCACCATGCATGCTGACATGCTATAAGTCATGCCTGTTTCAGGGAATCACATTTTAAGACCATGTAAGAAAGTGTATCCTCTATTCAATACCCTAATCCACACATGCATCACACTCTTTCCCACAACCCCCACTCCCCAGACTGTCCAAAACTGACTTCAGTTTAGTAATAAAAACGCTACTCTTCATGCCTCAATTATTATTTAAATGGTCCAAATTTCAAATGCATTGATAGCATTGTTGGAACAGGGGATCCATCTCTAGGATGGTACGATAACAACCGGGGTACACATCTAAAAGCAACCCAACCACACATACTGGCATACATATTTATGTCTATGACAATTCTAAAATCCAGTATTTTATATAATTTGGTTTTATATCCATCACCACTAATTAGATCGCCATTTTATTAGATATATTTATGTTAAATATAGTCAACATATATTATGTTGATCATCCATAAGCTTATAATGTGATGAATCATAGAATTTCCTGTGAATTTTTGCAAGACCTGTGTTAAATGCTCATCAGTCAAGGGCATTCCTCTTCTGCTCCAACCAGTGGGCCCAGATGTAGTTTGTCAACAAACGACAGATGCCAGACAGTGGTGAGCAAGATGGTTTGCAATATGTATAACCGCATTTCTCTCAATAAGTCTCTGGATATTTTTACAACAACTGCCTAGACCTACATGTCGAGTGTGTGAAGTGTAAGGAATTTTGGCTTATGTTTGTCAAATGATGTCACTACATACATCCTACCTTTTTTAAGCTGCACTGGCAAGAACAGGTATGTAATCCTAATCACCCATCTTGACATGTATTTCAATATTGCAAACATCGGTTCTACATCTCTCACTAGCTTAATAATTGGCATGTCATGATTAGTTGAGCCAAATATTAACTTCATCCCACTAACATGTATTCAGCAGATCCTAATAAACTTTATTATGAGGTGTATGGACTGCCATTTTAGTATACTCTTATACTATATACGTACACTGATACTATGTTTATATAATTAATTATATTGAAACAGCTTTATTGATCCACGACCCATGGCATTAACACTATAGACCAAACATCAAACATCAGAGAACATCCTTTAGAAGCAATAGAGGCCTCTGTTATCATACCCAAACAAGGGGGAACTATTAAATCAATACAGGTAAACTATTTCTACCCCTTTATAACCTTTTGACTTCACTTCTAAATATCTGTGCCCTGGTCAATCGGCCTGTCTTTTTATCATGTATAAATATATACATACAGATGGTTAAATATTACTTTTATAATATGATTATTGCTCATTTTATAATTTAATGTCATAAGTACTAATTTAGTACTAATTTAAAAGAACACCTCCTATATATATTATTGATCTAGGCACACATGACCACATGACCACAATTAACTTTCAGGTCTAAGGTTGAGGAGCTGATACTAAGTTTAAGTCCACAAAGCAAGCATCCTTTGCAAATGCAGGTAAGAGGTGTTACTACTAGAAAACCTATTGCAGGATTGCAGATCCACTCTATTAAAAAAAAACCTTCCCCCATGGGTTTGGTGCTATACGTGTTTAGGGGTTTCACCAGTTATTGTTGTCTCAATCAACTATAGCTTGTGCCCTAAAGCAGGCATCTCCAACGAGTAGCTCATGAGCTACTGTTTGCTCTCCAGCTACCTGCGAGTAGCTCGCATGTGTACATCTCAGACTACTAACATGAAAACCTTTGCATGGTTATATTAATATTTGTATGCCAAAATTAAAAAGCACGTATTTGAGATGAAACAAAAATGTGTGTATTTTCAGAACTCATAAGCTGATGTTTGGAGAAAAATGGTTCAAATTCCAAAATAAATTTAAAGCCATTCTTTGAGTAGGAGACAAATATTACTCATATTATTATTAACTTGGTGCCGGGTAATAGCAGCTGTAGTTGTCATATTTTACCTATGTAAATGCAATCTAAATCAATTGTGTTTTCTTACTTCACTGCTGGCAACCCTGCCTTATGCACTGATGTGATCATTGCTGACAGTCTTGAATGGACTATTACATCACTTACAGTAGCTCGGGATAATTTTCATATTACATAAGTGGCTCTTATTGCTGAAAAGGTTGGAGACACCTGCTCTAAAGTAACTAAACCTCACACCCTCGCCAGGCAGGGCTAATTGCCTGATTTGTTCTATAACATCATTGATAACATCACTGCATCATCTGAAATGGCATCATTGATAACAACACTGTGCATAGCAGGGCAGCAAGTGGAGCCTGGAAGGGAACTCTATTGATATTTGCCCCATTCTAAAGAAGGTGCAGACACGGTCACTTTGACCTTGCATCCAAGTGGCATCCTGGCCATCAGATTGGGTGTTTCGAAAGTAAACTCCGCAAAGCTCCACCACTAGAAACGCTGTGATTCCACCACATCTTAATTGGGTTGGGGGTGTTGCATAAGGTTGGCAGATGGAGCATCTGCCGTTTTTTGCGAAAATTAGGCCTTTAAATTTCCAAACAGAGATTTATGACCTAATAAGAGTTTATATTTACACATGTTGAAAATTCAGAAAGGATTCCAAGATTATGCCGGTAAACCTAGAATGAATGCATGTTTTCAGGACCGCTTCCTAAAAAACATATGCAAACTTGCAATTGTGAATATGAATTTGAAATATGTGTAGAGCACAGTGACACCTGAGGATATACCATCACATCTATGCAAAGATATTTGTTTTTCCAAAGAGAAAATATTTCCCACCTTGAAGCCCATTTTCCTGAATAACCACCAATTTTGGGGCAGATCCCTTCCTTCTCCATACTTCTAAAGCGCTATACTCCTCGGGGCTTATTTACAAGGCCTTTGCGCCACTTTTGCGTCACTTTTCCCACTATAAAAATGACACTAAAGTGGCGCAAGGGCCTTGTAAATAAACCCCCTCATGTCCTTAGTGGAAGTAATTCTCTGACCATCCCAGGCTGGAGATGGGATAGAGGAAACTTTACAAATCCCCACAAACAAGCAAGTTTGTGGGCGTGCAAAAAATCACTTGAGTATTCGACACATGGAAAGCCCACCCCTGACCCGAGAGTATATTTACATAAAAATCTAATATAAAACCAACATCTGTGATTTCTAAATGTGATTTTGCATTTTTGTTAAAGGTTCTTTGCTGGTGTAAGCTAAACTAGGAAGCTCAAGGTCCTTTTTGAATTAGGCCTCTTTGCATATATTAACCCAACATAATAATGAACAATTTTGAATGTGTTGTGATTCTTTATTTTGCTGTATGATTATGATGATATGGTATAGACAGTCTTTCCAGGCTCTTTTTCATCGAAAAGCAGTGATTCCATGAGCATGCTCCCTCTCAAATACATTTCCACACTGCTTTAGGGGTCAAATCCAAGGTGCCTTGTGTTTCATTCTTAATTTCATGCATAAATCTCATCTCATCATGGTAACATATTTCAGTAGGTCTCTCACACACTACTTGAGCTCATGCCTCTCATGAGAGCAATATTTTCTTCCATGTTTCGTATTTATCATGATGTTCCTGGCTTCAAACTTCATTAAGCCCTCTCCCGCTCCCTTCTGATTAAGTACTTCTCTCGCGCTTTAACCACTCCTGGATATTTACTGCGCATTTTATTCCAAGTGCTATATTACCCTTGAAGTGCAAAGTAGAGCCCATCAGCCGGTTTAGTCCCATGCCAACAAATCACCTCTGTGGAGAAGTTTCTATCACTCTTTATTTGTTCTGCTCCTTTTACCAGATAAGCGCTTTTATCATCTCTACCGTCTCTAGTTTGCACATTCAACTTTACTAAGGATCCGCCCACCAAAATGGTAACGGGGTTCATAAAAAGCAGTTGTGCATTTTGGAATTTGTTCCTGCACAAGAACTGTGCCATTTAAAACAGCTTTCTGATATGTTTTTTGGCATGTTCTTGATCACATATGTCTATTATTATATATTGTTATATTTGCCCTATGTTGTATGATGATTTTTTTTTATGAAGCTTTTTAAACTTAAAAAAAAACAACTGTACCATGGAAGTAGGGAGTATCGCTGGGCATCAGGGTCAGGCTGGCCTATAGGGCACTCTGGCAGTGCCAGAAGGGGCTGGTCTGGCAGTTCAGTGTGTGGGTTTTTTGGCAGTTTGTGGGCCTGCTTTATGGTATGTTGGGTCGTTTTTTTACCATTGATTTCCCCTGATATTACCAAAAAACATTACCTGCAGTAAAGACGCATGCTTGTGAAGTTATACGCTGCAAAACACATGCACAGAGGGTCTTACAAGTTCAAAACTGCCCCGATTTCAAAATGTGGGCCTTTTTAGTCATCTGATTTGCTAATGGGGGCACCTTTATTCTGATGTACAGCCCTATTTTCTGTCCCTGTTGACCCTTTTGGGCATGTCTCACTGTGTGTGCTTTGGGGCACAACTGATTTTAAGGCTCTTCAATCGTAGTGTAAGGTTACTGCTGACAAGGCATATAAAGCAAAAGACACACAGATGATGGACGGAATGCAGAGCAAATCAAAATTCATCATTCTTTTGCTCACCATGCCACCCCAGTTGAAGCTCAGCATATGAAATTCAGACTTGAACCCAGTGCCTCAGGGGAACAGGCCAGACCGAACTGCCAAGCCAGGTCCTCCGTGGACCAGGAACAAGCAACCTGGGACAAGTTTCAGGGCATCTCCCCTCATCAGCCAGGCTAGCTTGAATTCAGTGGCACAGTAAGCCTGGGACCCACGTCTGGGCATACCCAGCACACTTATTGACGGAATGCAGAGCAAATTAAACATTCTCCCCCAGTCAAAATATCTGGGTTAAATCCATTGTTCTTTTGCTCACCATGCAACCCCAGTTTAGACCCAGCCATATGCAAATCACTTTTCACCCTGTGCCTCATGGGAACCGTCCAGACCGAACTGCCAAGCCATCTCCTCCCTGGACCACAAACAAGCATCCTAGGACCAGTTTCAGGACATCACCCCTCATCAACCAGGCTAGCTTGAATCCAGTGGAACAGTGAGCCCGGACCAACGTCTGGGCATACCAGCACACTTAGGGAGAGAAAGCAAAAGACACACAGATGATGGACAGAATTCAGGGCAAATCAAACATTCCCCCCCAGTCAATAGATCTGGGTTAAATCCATCGTTCCTTTGCTCGCCATGCCACCCCAGTTTCGATCCAGCCATATGCAGATCAGTCTTGACCCTGTGCCTCATGGGAAAAGTCCAGACAGAACTGCCTAGCCAGGTCCTCCCTTGAGTGGAAACAAGCATTCTGGGACCGGTTTCGGGGCAATACCCCTCATCAGCCAGGCTAGCTCAAATTCAATGGCACAGAAATCCTGGGAACTTCGCTGGGCATACCCGGCACACTTAGGGACGGACTGCAGAGAAAATTAAACATGCTCCCACAGTCAATAGATCTGGGTTAAATCCATTGTTCTTTTGCTCACCATGCAACCCCAGTTTAGACCCAGCCATATGTAAATCAGTCTTCACCCTGTGCCTCATGGAAACAGTCCACATCGAACTGCCAAGCCAGCTCCTTCCTGGACCGGAAAGAAGCATCCTGGGACCAGTTTCAGGGCATCACCCCATATCAGCCAGGTTAGCTTGAAGATAGTGGCACAGTGAGCCTGAACCCACATCTGGGCATATCAGCAAACTTAGAAGAAAAAGACACACGGATGATGGATGAAGTGCAGGGCAAATCAAACATTCTCCCCCAGTCAATAGATCTGGGTTAAATCCATTGTTATTTTTTTCACCATGCAACCCCAGTTTAGACCCAGCCATATGCAAATCAGTCTTGACCCTGTGCCTCATGGGAACATGCCAGACCAAACTACCAAGCCAGGTCCTCCCTGGACCAGAAACAAGCATTGTGGGACCAGTTTCGGGGCAATAACCCTCATCAGCCAGCCTAGCTTGAATCCAGTGACACAGTGAGCCCGGACCCACATCTGGTATACCCGGCACACTTAGGGAGAGAAAGTGAAAGACACATAGATGATGGACTGCCAAGCCAGGTCCTCCCTGGACCGGAAACAAGCATCCTGGGACTAGTTTCAGGGCATCCCCCCTCATCAGCCAGGCTAGCTTGAATCCAGTGGCACAGTAAGCCCGGGACCCACGTCTGGGCGCACTTAGGGTGAGAAAGCAAAAGTGGCAGGGGTATGCCCAGACATGGGTCTCGTGCTCTCCATGCCACTGGCAAACTAGCCGGGTTGATGAAAGGTGAAACCCGAATGACATGGGGAGCATAAAAAATGGATTTAGACCAAGATCTCTGTACTGAGGTGAATGTATCACATTGTTCGGCATTCTGTTCATCAATTCTTCTTTTTGCAGTAGTCACCCCAAGTGGTATGGGTATGCCCAGACGTGGGTCCCGTGCTCTCCATGCCTCAGGAGTCAAGCTAGCCTGGCTGATGATGGGTGATACTCCAAAACCGGTCCTAGGATGCTTGTTTCCAGTCCAGGGAGGACCTGCCCGAGCAGTTTGGGCTGGACCCATAGGGAGCAGGATCAAGAATGATTTGCATATGGCTGGGTTCAAACTGGAATGGCATGGGGAGCAAACAAACAATGGATTTAGGCCCAGATCTCTGTACTGGGGTGAATGTATGACATTGATTTGAATTCTGTTTATCAATTCTTCTTTTTGACGAGGGATATAAATGCACCATGCTAATATGGAAGACACATAGATGTAATTTAACGGTCACTAGGGGTCGCAGCGGTGACCCATGGTATGCCCCCGCATCCCCTGGCATCAGAGGCGTCAAAATCAGTGGCAAGAACTTTCTGCATGTTTTTCATTTTACTAATAGGGAATTATATTCTATTGTTCACTATTAATGTAATAAACATTTGAGCACACTTATCTGGAAAGAGACCTTAGGGGAAAGCTGTGATAAGTAAAAAATGTTTTAAATGTATATTGTGTGCATGCTTTTGGGTGATACTGTGTTTATGTGAGAAGGGCATCTGTATGTGTGAGCATGTGTCTCTGTGTCAAAGCATTTGTGGGCCAGGAAAGTGAGTAAGAGTCAGTGATAGGTATTGAGTGAGATTGTTTGGGGCCTAGATTTAATATTCTTTGACGCACGGCAACACTGCACCAAACTTGCTTGCTGCCTTGCTACAAGGAGATAAAATACACAATATCTAATACGATATAGCACATTTTTTATCTGGCCACCTAGCATGCTACTTGCCAGTGACCTCCAGTTCCTGCTTATTCCAGCCTAATGCAGTTGCCACCTTTTGGCCAAGGGACACTGCCGCTGCCCGAATTTTACCACCTGAGTTATTCTTGCTCACCATTCTTTCCACCAACCAAATCCTCACCTACCCCGGGACCTACTTAATACAAGCTGCAGCACAACCAGATAAGTAGGCACCCAGGCACCTAGTCTGCCACTTGCCATAAGCCTCTAGTTCCTGCTTGTTCCAGCCTGATCCAGTTACCTCATTTTGGCTAAATGACACCGCCTCTACCTGGGTTTTCCTGCCTGGAATTTTCCTGCCCAGCATTATTCCCACCAACAGAAGCTGTGCTCACCCCAGGACCGACTTAATGCAGGTTGAAGCGCAACTCTGCAGCGTGACCACTCAGAAGACATGTGCATAGGGTATGCCACTGGTACGCCGAAAGCAAGCCTGTCTGCACCAGTCCATGCCAGAACTGTGCCCAGCACCAGCACCAGGAACCAGGGCCACACAACCATCCAATGCAACACCACAAACACAGCCACCACTGGAGCCAACAAATGCTGCCACAACTCCTCTGCCATCCTATGTGACTGCAACAACACACACCAGGAAACACGCTTCTGCCGCACATCCCCCAGCACCACAGGAGGACCTTTCTCCTGCACCCATTGCGATATTACTTGTGACACCACAGATGCCAACACCACCACCTCTAAACAACCGACGCACACCACCACCCCCCCCACACTAACTGTCTGCCATGCTCCTCAACATCCGGTCCCTCTGGCAACACTCCACCAAAATCTGGGACCTCGTCAACAGGAAAACACTTGACCTTCTCTTTCTAACAATCGAAACATGGCTCAACCCAGCCTTCCACCTGGACATAGCCTCAGCCATCCCACCCACCTACAAAATCAAATACCAGGACCAAACCCACAATCCAGGCAGAAGACTCGCAATCATCTACAAAAACACGATTGACTGCACCACCTCCATGGATTCGGACACCAACCTCATAGAACATCTCCACTTCAAAATACAAATAGACTACAACACCTGCAAAACAGGAAACCCTTGCCTACTATACCTCGGTCCCCATGCAGAATTTTGCAACCACATCACAGACTTCATAGCCTCCCGCTTCATCAGATCAACCAACTACATCCTCCTCGGGAACCTCGAGTTCCAACTGGAAGACACCACAGACCCTAACTCCACAGCCTTTCTCGACAGCCCCAGCAACCTTGGACTCACCCAGCTCGTCCAAGGACCAACCCACACAGCAGGCCACACCCTCAAACCTATTTTCTCCTCCAACAATAGGAACACCCACATGACCCCGCTACAAGGGTCAAATCACTACATCATACATTTCAAAATACACGCCTACCAAGCCACTCCACCAGAACAACACTAAAGCATCATCAAGACGCTGGACCAAGACCCTAGAGGCAGGACCACCCAACCACACCAGGAACATTGATGCTGACACCAGGCTCTTCAATAAAAGGCTCACCTACTGCGCCAACCGCACTGCACTCATCAAACGTCTCAGCTGGTACACAAAAAAAACTCAGAGAGTCCAAGAGCCACTGCAAACAACTTGAGAGGAAAATGAAGATTCAACAAAAATACCACTGCAAGCTCCACATACATTGCTGTCCTCAACCTCTACCACCCACAACTATGAGATGCAAAGAAAAAGGCCCAAACTCTCAGACTCAACGCCTGCTCCAAAAATTCCAAAGAGCTCTTTACCATCGTCAAGGAGTTTTCCAATCCTTTAGCTGCCAACAATGACATCATCCCATCCCAAGTACTCTGCAACAAACTCTCAAACTTATCTGAGCAGAAGATTGCCAAGATCTAAAACATATTTGACCTAAGGCATACCGATACGAACTCCCCCTACCACCCGGACACCTACTTCATTGCCAAACAGCAGCTAGGCAACTGGAAGTCTCTCTCAAAAGAAGAAACCACTACCTTGATGAATACCATCTAGTAAGGAGCCCCCTCAAACCATTGCCCCCATTTCATATACAACATTGGAAGAACCATAATTTCTCCAGTACTCATCGCTATCATCAACACCTCGATAACCACCTCCACCTTCCTGTCTTGTTAGAAAAATGCAGAAGTCAACGCCCGACTGAAGAAACTAACAGCAGACCCCAAAACCCTCAGCAGGTACAGACCCTTCTACCTCCTGCCATTTCCAGCTAAAGCTGTCAATGTCCAACTTGTAAGCAGCCTAGAACTCCTGGATAGCTCTCACTTAGGCTATCACACCAACCACAACACAGAGGCAGCTCTCATTGCAGCCACTGATGACATCAGAAGCATTCTTGACCAAGGATAAACACCCGCACTCATGTTCCTCGACTCCTCCGCAGCTTTTGATATGGACTTCCCCAAGTCATCTTCAGAAAGCTTCATCACATGGGTATCTGTGGACCGGCCCCTAAATGGATATACTCCTTCCTCACGGACAGCACTCTATGAGAAATACTTCACCCTATACCTCAGAACCCAAGAAACTCATCTGCAGAGTCTTTCAAGGGTTGCTGCTCAGCCCAACACTATTCAAAGTCTTCATGAACTCCCGACATACGGTCACCGAGGCTCTTATCACAAGTAGAGCTGAATATAGAAATGCCCTATACATCGGATTCCCAGCCCATGTCCTACACTGACTCCAAACCACCCAGAACGCAACCGCCAGACCCCTCCTGAACATCCCACAAAATAACCATATCTATATACATCACAACTATCTCCACTCGCATGGGAGAGGTAGGACTCACAGTAGTGAAAAATGAATTTAGGAGTTTTTTGCTATCAAGACATGTAAAGATGAAAAGTACATGTTGAGCTTATTAAACACACTGCCCTATGGGCTATTTAGGGCTAGCCTTAGGAGTGACTTACATTATTTAAAAGGGGGTTTAGGCTCGCCAAATGTGTTGTTTTGCCAAGGCGAATTGGCAGTTTAAAACTGCTAGCAGGCTGTAATGGCATGACTGAGACATGTTTTAAAGGGCTGCTTAATTGGAGGGCATAATAAGTGCTGCAGACCCACTAGTAGCATTTAATTTCTAGACCCTGGGTACATGGTATACTACTTTACTAGTATACTACTTTACTATGGGCCTATAAGTAAATGAAATTTGCCATTGAGGTAAGACAATGTTACCCTGTATTAGCGAGTGAGCACAAGCCCTTTAGTACTGGTTAGCAGTAGTAAAATGCACAGTCCTAATGCCTACATGAACAAATTCAGAGAAATAGGAGCGGGGGAATGTAAAAAGTGAAGGGGAAGAAACTAAATTATATATTCAACATTGAGACTGTACGAACAAATGTATAACTATGTATTCATTTCTTCATCAGAATTCAAACCGATTGGTTCATTTGTCCCTATTTTCAGGATGTATCTGCATTCCAATTCTCTCAGTTGTCTTTCCCAAGTGGTTAGGATTGCTGTCAAGAACATCCATAAAATGTCTCACTACTGGGTAGGTGTCATCTATATTTTTCACTGCCCTTATGTGTTGCAGTATGCGTTTGTGGACTTGATGTTTAGTGCTGCCTATATAGTTCTTTGGGCACGGACATCTAATCAGATACACTGCATAGTCTGTTTTGCAGTCCAATGATTTGTGAATTTTTAATCTTTCTCCAATCTCTGTCTCAAATTCCCTGATGTTAACACCATGTAGACTGGCTTTGCATTTACTGCATTTGTAAAAGCCTCTCTTAGGTTTCAGCCAGCATTCTCCGGTGCAAATCAGTTTTTTCACTAAATTATCTCTGATGGATTGGGGCTTGCAGTAGGTGATAGAAGGCTTCAAGCTAATCCCATGCCCTACTATAAGATCTTTTTGCAGAATATGCCAGTGCTTTAATAAAGCCTTTGTTACCAAACTATGATGCTCATTATAGGTGGCAATAGACCTACACGCTGTCTCTGCTACTGATAGACAATCTTTTTTTTTTTAACAGTAGTTTACCTCTTGAACAGGCATTGGCTCTAGACCTTGCTTTGTTTTGTATGCTTTTTTTAGTATGGCAGTGTTGTATCCCCTCACTCTCAGTATTGATGACATCACCCTCTGTATGATCTAAGAGTGTTTGAGTACTGCATATTCTCTTTGCTCTCCAAACGTCTCCATATGGTAATCTGTTTTTCAATGTTGTAGGGCAACAACTTCAGGCATGGAGTGTAGTATTGCCTGATGTCTCCTTTCTGAATACAGTGGATGTGAGGCTAGAGCCTAGTACGTGTGATTTTACATCAAGGAGTTCAACACAATTATTGCTAATGTCGCTGGTAAAGGAGAGATTTAGATCATTAGTATTCATTTTCTCTACAAAATCTTGTGTGAATTTCAAACTGCCTTTCCACAATAGAAAAAGATCATCTATGTACCTGGTCCACATTGTAATGTGTGGAGCCCTTTCCTGTAACTCCAAGTTGTAGCACCGGCTCCTTCCACCAGCCCATATGCAAACTCGTATAACTGGAGGCGAAGCAGGTACCCATCGCAGATATATATATATATATATATATATTTATATATATATATATATATATTTATACATATATATGGATTATTACTTAAGGTGGATGATAGTCCACCACAAGTAAAAATGGCACTATTCTTGTTAGGTCCAGTGAAGGTTTCAGTAATTTAAACCTGAGCACAACACCTTACAGCTATGGAATGGAGCAGACAGGCATACATTTAGAAAATATGTACAGCATTTAGTAGTACCAAAAGGTACAAAAGACAAAACAATTTTTTTTATAATAACTGAGAATATTTTTATGAACAAAATGCCACTAAAACAGCAATAATTCAATAAGGGAAATCGGAGATATCATTTATTTCGAAAATAGCCCCAAAAGTGCCAACTTACAGCAACTGCTTGCAGAAGGGTAAGGTTTAAGAATGACTGTGATGCAACGTGGGTCAGATGCATGTGTTAGATTTGTCCTGTCAAAAATTTACATTCACACTTAAAAACATTTTCAATGAGGTGAAGTCCTCAGAAGGGCAAAGCTGCTAGCTGGATCCAAAGATGGACTCGTTCACAACATGTGAATGAAGGACAAGGTCTTGGAGAAGCCATTGAAAAATGCAGGAAAAACCTGAGTAGGAAAAGTCCAGAGTTTGCACCCAGGATGTAGTTGACATTGATCGGATGCCCCACAGCATTGGGTTCAGTGCGTATTCCTAGCTTCGGATTTAGACTCATTTTTGAAATTTAAAATTTTTTTCAATGTTTCCAAGTCCCATATTTTAGGGTTTGGCAGGAAGAGTGCACTCTGACACCATCCTAGGGTTTCAGTACCTCAGGAACATCACTTGAGGTTGAAAATGTCACTCCAACAGAACCCGACAGCAGGGTCCAGGCCCTTCCAGTTAAAACTGGTCTTTTTCAGGAAAGTGGGCTTCTTGTAGCTTTTGTGTCCCTGTAGCTTAACAGGAGATCAGTCAATTGACTCTGGGAGTCCCCTTCTTTTCCCTGGATACCAGTAGGATCAGGTCTAGCCCTTAGGGTTCTCCACACTGGTCTCAATAGCAGGTGTGGTCCTTCTTTTGCTTTCCGCAGGCCCAGTAGTGTTCTGCAGAGATTGCCCAGTATTGCTACATTTATGCTTGGTATTTGCTTAGCCTATGGGTTGGGTTGCCTCCTGGTCCTTCATGACTAATACCTACCAAACCTCCCACTTTTGCAGCAGTACCTGGGGGCCCTACTGCAAAGAGTCCTACAGTTCCTCTCTCCACCTAAAAGAAAGACTTACTTTCCTTGTGCACAGCCCTGTGCCTACATGGCCAGGGAAATGAACAACCCTTCCTATCTTTACGCTCAAAACCAGTTCTGGGAGTAGGTCCTCTCCCACTGGGGTTGGTGCCTGGCTGGATAGGAGGACAAAAGAGGGGTAGGTATTAGCTACATTTGCCTGTGACAGGTTATGCCTCATGAAGATAATTGTGTTCCTGGGCATTGCTCAGATTGTCATCCTGTCAGAAGCACAGAACACACATAAGGCCTTTGTCTTAGCTCTAGGAACAAGTTCAAACCTAACCTATTCATGGAGATTTTTAAAGTACCTTTTGTAAACATTTTTGGACTAATCCAACCATAACAATGAATTGGATTTTCAATTAAATGTTTTACAAAGTCCAAGACTGAAACATTTTAGCTGGTTTTAGATGAAGACAGCCTCATCTAATGTTAATGTTACACCCAGTGCTCTGAATACTCCCAGCTAACCCTGCTAAAGTGAAAATAGTTTTGAGGCCTCATCACTTTTAGGACATGTTTCAAATTAAATTTTAAAATGTCCTGAATCAAATACCATGCAAGTATTAACATTTAAAAGAAAAGCTCAGGCCTACCAAAAAGGGTTATTTTGCCATGTGGTATTTGCGGTTTGAACCTGCACAGCAAGTTACAGGTGGCAGGCTTGCAGTCATGTTTTGTATTGCTACTCTATTGGTGGCACATGTTGTGCAGCAGTCCACTAGTGACATTTAACTTCTAGCTTACAAGCCCTGCATACACTTTATACCATGTACTAGGGGCTTATAGGTAAGGTAAATTTGACATTTAGGAGTATATCCAACATGTTTTAGGGGTCAGAGCACATGCACCGGGCCTGTTTATCAGAGTCTCTGTGCAGTAGTAAAAAAGGCAACAGCATTAGTCCAAGGGAAAAAAAGAAAGGTTAAGGTGATGTTATAGTTAAATGAAAATGTCAGCAAAACATAACATTTTAAATTCAGAAAAATCACTGAAATTTATTTGTTTAGCTTAGTTTAACAAATCTACATGAAACTTCCCAAAATAAAGTTCACCCACCCAAAAACAAAATTTCCCAATGCAATTTCTATAGGGATTTGAGAACAGTGCAATAGCCATCACTACCAGGAAAAAGCTCGCAGTGAGGTACAGAAAAAAATAGTGACCCTTAGTCCCTAGAAGAAAACTTCCAGGATGTAGGTATAGCTAATTTTTTTGCTCTTCATAAACAAACTCCCAATTTACATATTCTTTTATCATAAACAAAAATATTGAAAATGTTTGGTAGACAACCATCAAAATTGACAGCTTCCATCACCCAAACTTTGTGTACAATGATAGGAACCACTGTGAAGGGAGCATTTTTCAATTTACAGAGATAACTTCTAGACCAGTGTTCATTTCTAAATTTGGTGGATGGCAATGTCTCAGAATCGCGGAGGTAATGTCCTCACCTACCTCGATGACTGTACGCTTCTACCAAATCTTAAATTAGGACCTTAATCTTTACTTACCATTACCCCCGGGCGGAGCTGGCGGAGCGGCATTATGCATCGGCTCGAGGAGATTGGTGTTGGGGGCCAGGCGCTGCAGTGGTTCCGCTCCTTCCTCGGCAATCGTTCCTTCTGTGTTGCCATCCCTCCCTTCAAGTCCAATTTCCAGCCACTGGCCATGGGGGTTCCACAGGGATCCTCGCTGAGTCCCACATTGTTCAATCTTTACGTGAGACCGATGGCTGAGGTCGCCAGGCAGTGGGGCCTAACCTTGGTCTCATATGCCGACGACACACAGCTGGCGGTTACTCTCAGCGGGGATGCGGAACAAGATGCCCCCAGGTTTCCGGATGGACTGAAGGCGGTGGCTAGCTGGTTGACGGGGAACTGTCTCCAGCTCAATGCCACTAAGACAGAGGTTATGATTGTCGGAAGGGGAGTGGAACTATGGGGTGACCAATGGTG
This sequence comes from Lissotriton vulgaris, assembly GCF_964263255.1. Classification (NCBI taxonomy): domain Eukaryota; kingdom Metazoa; phylum Chordata; class Amphibia; order Caudata; family Salamandridae; genus Lissotriton; species Lissotriton vulgaris. The sequence continues at coordinate 1,011,735,710 of NC_141699.1, read as the reverse complement.
GCCGCCAGAGTTGGGACCAACCCTGACTCCGGTGTCGGAGTTGAAAAATCTGGGAGTCTGGCTGGATGCTGGTCTTACCTTCGTAGGACACACCAAAAAAACAGCTGCCTGCTGTTTTGGCCTGCTGAGAGGCTTAAGACATGTCCTCAAATACTTTGACGCCCCAACCAGGCAGCTGGTAATCCAGGACACTGTCATCTCTCGCCTGGATTACGCTAGCTCTCTCCTGATCGGGGCCAATCAGGCTGAGCTTACCCGCCTGCAACGGGTACAAAATGCTGCGGCCAGAGCGATTGTCGGCCTGCCCAGATTTTGCTCGGTGTCAAGTGTCCTTCGCTCCTTACACTGGCTTCCAGTGAGGAAGCGTATCCTCTTCAAGGTCCTTTGTCTGACCTTTAAGATTTTAAGAGGTATAGGCCCTGAAATTATGTCCAGCTTTCTTTCTTTCTATGTCCCTACACGCACCCTCCGTTCCCAAGGCCAGGCCTTTGCTGTAGTTCCCAGATACAGGCTTTGCCGTGTGGGGGGACGTTCCTTCAGCGTCAAAGCTGCAACAACTTGGAACTCTCTTCCGGTTGAAATTCGCCTGCTGGAGGACCTCACGGCTTTCCGGAAAGCCATAAAAACCTTTCTGTTTTAGTTGCCCCCTCTAGTTTTCTGTTAGTTCCTGTTGTGTTATGTCCTTCCTTGTCAATGCGCCAGGACGCTCCTTAGCTGGAGTAGCTGTGCGCACAACAAATAACAATGACATAACATGACATACCATGCAGAGGTCCACGGAGTCAGAGACCAACTGCATGGATCTCCGCTCCACCGCCCGCCTCCACCCCCCCTAGTAGGAATTAAGTAAATATACATTAAATGTAAATAATAAAAACTGACCTTGCCTGCGGCGTGCCCTGGCTGCCGTCCTCTTCCTTGGTGTTTCAAGTTGATCTTCGCATGCGCGCTTGCCCATGCATGCATATTTCTTGCAAGGAAAGCGCGGGTGCGCGCACATGCACAGATCACCGTGAAACACAGAGGAAGAGGAGAGCGGCAGCCCGGGGATGGCGCAGGCAAGGTAAGTGTTTATGTTTTACATTTAAGGTATATTTATTTAATTCTTACTAGGGGTGGAGGCAGGGGCTGGTCAACTTCACTCCACCGCGGAATGTGCAAGATTTGCCTAGGCCAATCTCCGCATACTCCGCAGGTGGAGCGGAGTTCTCCACCCACTGTTACTTACCATCTCTCATTCAGACTCATGCTCACATTTACTCTCTAGCAAGCACTTATTTTTCTCATACTTTCTTTCACTATCATCCGAGTTGTCTAACTAAATGTTTCTCTTGTTCTCTCACTTTCACACACTCTCCTATTCATGTTTTTATTTTATCACTCTTCTCTTCTTCACAGTTACGCATTTTCTCTCACTAACTCAGAGATGCAATAAACAACACATTTTTTATTATTATTATTATTATTGGGACATTTGTAGAGCGCTGCGTTACGCACACCGGCGTTTATTATACGGTTAAAATTGATTTTGAAAAGAGACTTTTTTTGTTTTACTACACAGATTTTTTCATACTTTTATTTTGTAGGGAAAACTAAAGCAGACCTAGTTTCAAGTCACTTGTATTCTTCAAAAAGTAGAAAAGAAAAAAGATCAAAAAATTGGGATAAATTAAGAAAAACATTTTTTTGTTAATCTCCTGTAGTTCTTTAGGTTGCTTCAGCCAAGCACCTGATTGTAGTCATGACAGCAGGAAATGATGTTACCTAGTAAGCAATGCAATCCCACATTTTAATACAGGGATCAATGGCTTCCTGCTACTTCTATAAAATGTATTCAGTCAATCGATTTCCGGAAGAGATGGTGTACAACATGGTTGCAGAAGATGTACTCAACTATTTTGGTTTCCCGCTCCCTTTTCATTTTTTCTGGCATGAAGTGTTGTTCATGCAATGCAATAGGATGCTTGTGTATCAATTTTGTTCAGAGCCTGTATTTCCCTCCATTGATCCTGAACTTCCTTGGATGTCAATTATTTTCCTCCAGGTGGTGATCTAGAACCCTGTGTTTCATTCACATCAAGGTCTTATTCTTCCCTTCCTTGTTGTGCATTTCCTCTGTCCTGATCTGCTGGTCCAGAGGCCATATCTGAACAACAAAAAATTTTATTTGCCCAAAGAATGAAGGACAGAAATCAACTGTAAAGTCTCCTGTGCTGCAGGACTGTACAGTAGCCAGGAGAACAACAAACTGCATTAGATACCCAATAACTGGTTTGATGGGGATGAATACATACTCAAAGAGCCAGTCAAACCTCTGCAATTGTCTATTTTTAGGCTTGAACCATCCGTAGACCCAAAGAAATAGATATAGGTGGGAGAGGCACACCATGGTTTCTTGGTAGATTTTGCTACAAGAATCCACAACATTCTAAGGACTAAAACATTCTTAAATTAATATGGAACTATAGATCTGTGACTTTGTTTAGACATTTACATTATGGATGCTTGTAAATCTTTAGAGCAATAGATTTTCCTACCAAACTTCACTTACTAAAAATGTGTAGGCTTTTCTGTACTCATTTTCATCATCACTGTACTAAAAAAGAACTATACCTTGCTTTAAGGAAGAACTGCTTGCACTTAAAACTTCACTGATAGCTAATGCTTGTTCCTCATAATGTGTATCACACTGAATGATACTTTTCTCCAGTAGCTTGGATGATTTCATCAGCGTTGTAATAAGTGATGTCAACAAAGATATAATTTGTGATCAGTGATGTCATAAATGATGTCATTCAACACATCATGAGTGATATAATATGTGGGGTCATAAAGTGGGCATAGTGGGATTGCAAGTAATAGTTCACTCAGTATACTATAACCGCTGAATTTCAGTGTTTTTTTAGTTTTTTAAATGTGAGTTTTCATTTTATTACAACACCTAACTATAATGTCACCTTAACCTTTGTTTTTTTAATTGAAGTTCGAGTTTTTTTAAACACAACATTACATTTTTTTACCATACCTATCCATAATGTCACTTTAACCTTTGTTTTTCCAGTACATATATACATATACACAAACACAAACACACACACACACACAAACACTCACATCACCCCAAGTAGTTCCTTGTCTTAAGATGAAGAGATGCTCTTATTTATGGAGAGAATCAATAATGCCACTGACATTCTAAAGTCTGCTTACCTCAAACGTCATTGTCATTGTCATAGGCATTGTTTGCTTGTAAATATATGGGTGCCATTGAAACTCCCCATTAAAAGTTATCTCAACTAACTATATCTTGTGCCCCAAAGTAATTATAACTCGCACCCTCACCATGCATAGTGTTGTCATCAATGATATAATTTCAGATGTTGCAGTGATGTTACCAATTATGTAATAGAACATGTTATGAAGGATGTAATGTGGGAGGTAAGTAGTAGTACATGGTGAGGGCATGAGTTATTGTTACGATCGGTCAAAATTTTTATACTGAAATGGGTTGCACAGCACGTGAGATCTCTGACAAATGTGTGACTATAAGGATCACCTTGGTAACTCCTTGTTAGAGCTGTCATGTTCCCTCAAGTTTATGCCTGCTGACCTCCACTTTTTTATGTATCATTTTGTTGGAGTCGTCCATTTCCCTACATGGTATGGACTTCAGGGTGGAACCATGAGTAGAATACACCAGTGCTGACGGTCTTCCAGGTTTTTCTGCCTTAGTAATGAGAACTCCTTAGAGGTTAATAGATTTCCCCCTTTTAACTGGGGGGACATGTGTTAGACCTGCACTTCTCAGGGTGGCCTTCCCACAACTTTATGCCTGCTTACCTCCACTTTTTGCTGTATCTTTTTGTTGGCCTGAGGACTCTGAGCACTTTATCACTGCTAACCAGTGCTAAAGTGCATGTACTTCTCTTCTAAACATGGTGACATTGGTATATACCTGATTAGCATATTTAGGTTCCCTGTAAGTCCCTTCTAAAGGGGTATACCATTTACTCAGGGCCTATTATCTAAATGCTACTAGAGGGCCTGCAGCACCGGTTGTGCCACCCTCACAAGTAACCTTTCAAACCAGTATCAGGACTACTATTGCAGGACCCGTGTACGCAGTTTACTACCTTTTCGACTTGGCATTTAAAACCACTTGTCAAGCCTTAAACTCCCCTTTTGTTACACATAGGTCACCCCTAAGGAAGGCCCTAGCTAGCCCTAAGGGCAGGGTGCTGTGTAAGTAAAAGATAGGACATGTACTTTTTTACATGTCCTGGTAGTGACAAGCAGACAAATTTGTTTTTCACTACTGTGAGGCCTGCTCTTCTCACAGGCAAGCATTGGGGATGCCTTAAAACACTTTTAAGCTGTAATTCCTGATTATAAAGCAGTAACTAAAACATGCTTAATATTTTTGGAAGGTTAATGATAAAACCTCTTTAGTGATAAAGTTGGATTTGAAATTACTATTTTAGAAATGCCACTTTAGCAAAGTGGACTTTTCTTTGCTACTAACTTAGCTCTGTGTGCCTGCAGCCTGTCTCCACTACACATCTGGGATGAGTGACATCTACACTTTCCGCATTCCCACTAGACAACCACAAACACAGGAAGGGTGGCTGCAACAAATAACTAATCTGCATTCATCTGTATTCTGATAGCCTTCCTGGGCCCAGAAGGGGGAGAGGGAACTGACACTTGCATCTCAATTGGATGTGTACTGTCCCCACACAAAGGGCTGATTATCCCCCGCAGATAGCCTGGCGGACAGGGTTGACATGAGAGGGGACCTGTGCACTTCAAGGAGCTGCTTTGAGTCACCCCACTTCAAAAGCACTTTTGCATATAAGTACTGGGGCTCTGGCCCTACAAAATCATCACACTACTTTGTTTCTATGAAGTTTTATACAGAGCTAACTTAACCCGAATCGTGTATCAGAGCGCTTACATAGCACCAGTTGCATTACATGAGGACACATTCCTTTTTGTTAGGCACAGGGAGATTAAGTGATTTGCTCAGAATCACAGGATGTTTAGCGTCATTGCCGAGACTCGAACCCAGTTCCCCAGATTAGAGGTCGACCGCCCTAGCCGTTAGGCCAACTCCCCTCCCTAGTTGACATGTGAAGAACTATAAAACACACAAGATGATGGACCGAATGTTGCACAATGGCAAAACCTTCACCCCCAGTCACAGATCTGAGTTTAATCCATCGTTATTTTGCTCACCAAGCCACCCCAGTTCAGACATGGCCATCTGCAAATCAGTCTTGACCCTGTGCCTCATGGGAACAGTCCAGACCGAACTGCCAAGCCATGGTCATTTTTTTTTTACAATATGTAAGGTTCCTCTTGAGTCCAGAAGTGATTTAAAGTCCTGGGGTTTAAGGTCCACTACTTTTACCCCATTTTGATGTTCTTCTTTGTCCGAGGGTCTCTGAGCCCAGTCCACACCAGTTTATTTCCTCACAGGTGCAGTATGACCAGAGGGGGTGGAGAGAACAGTGTGCAAGGAAGATAGGCCCTATTCAGTTGCAAGGAAAACTCCTCCCACTGCTCTAAAGGCAGCCAAGGCCTATTCAGCTCAGCTCTGAGTCATCTAGGAAGGGCCAGGCACAATTCACCCCCTACCCACGTGTCTGCCTACAGTGAATGCACATCCCCAGCCCTTGTCACTCCCAAACCAGACAGTCAGACCACAAACAGGCAGAGGCACACAGAATGGTTAAACAAGAAAATGCCTACTTTTTAAAAGAATCATTTTTAAACACACAATTTTAAAATAACATCTTTTTTAAAGTTGTGCTATTACATTCTTAGTTCAGAGAGGCTAAACTGTATTCCTCTATCTTGTCCCAATGTGAAGGTATACTTGTATGATATTATACAGTATCTCCCATGATATCCTATGGGACAGATAGATTTCAATAGTGTAAAACGAGATTGGCAGTATTTCACTATCAGGACATGTCATACTTTTCCCCTACACAGTACCCTGCCCTTGGGGGTATCTTGGGCCTACCTGGGGAGGTGTCTTACATGTAGGAAAAGGAAAGTTGAGGCCTTGCAAGTGGGTGCGTTTGCCAGGTTGACATGGCAGTTACAAACTGCGTGCACGGACACTACAGTGGTAGGCCTAAGACACATTTACAGGGCTACTTATGTGAGTGGCACAATCAGTGCTGCAGGTCCACTGGTAGCATTTGATTTACAGGCCCTGGCACACCCAGTGAACTTTACTAGGGGCTTATCAGTAAATTAAATATGCCAATCTTAGGGGGCGTGGCTAGCCGAGCAGCGAGATGGCCGCTCTCTGAGTGAGCTCCGCCGGCTACTCCAATTAATCCTTTAGTTATCCTGTTCCTGGCGACTGCAGACCCCCATCCCTCCCGGGTTCTGCTCATTACACCCAGGTGATCCTCCAGCCCGAGTTTGGAGCGCGGAGACGATTCTCCTTGGAAGCGGAGACGGACTGCATTTTCGCCGGCCGGCGGGCTGGTCCCGACCCTCACCGGAAGTGCCTCTTGCTGGGAGCCGCGAGACACTGTGGGCCGCGGCTGCGGAGGCCCCTGCAGCTTGGGCGGACCTTGCGAAGGAACGGCGCTTGCTGCGACACTGCCGAAGGCACCTTTCTGTTGAACCCCCGCTGCAGCCAACAACGATCTAAACGGGCGAGAGGCTGTGGGGAGCTAGTGGAGACCGGCGCGGCTTGGCAGGAACGGCCGAGCCGTGGAGAAGTGATCCTGCGTCCGCCGGAGGCGGCGCTGACCTGTGTGGAGCCCGGTGAAGGACGGAAAGGTCACGCCTGCACCACCTACATTACTGCGGGGGCCGGAGAGGAGGTGAGAAGGTGCTACGGAGGGACGGGGCTACCTTGATGATCCTACCGTTCCGCAGCTGCGCCTGGACCTCCCGCAGATCTTAAACTCGGCGGAGCACACCGCCGCACACACGGAGAGGCGCCTTGCAGCCCTGATCCCCTGGAGCCCCTGAGCTGCGCTTTTCCTGCGGTGCGAGTGGATCCCCCATTGCACTGCGGGAGCCCGCCATTTTGGGCCCTGAGGAGGCCCTCGCCGCGCGCGGCAGTTTGATGACCTCACTGGACACCTACAGCGGTCCTTAACACGGCTGGCCCGACATACCGCGTTTGCATCGTCACGCCTGGCGCGCACTGGCACCGCCTGGACAGTCACGAGCAAACTGGACACTTGCTGGCAGTGGCGCAGAAAGGTGCTGCCCCATTAAGTGGCCGGTGGATTTCTCTGGACTGCGGAGATGGGGAAAAACGACGCCAAACAATCTAAACTGAGCTTTGACAATAGAAAACCACCGAAAAACACGGCGATGGAGTCGGATATTGGCGCATCGTCATCGCAAGGTGCTGCCCCGGACATAGATTTTGGGGCCCTCATCATGGAGGTGAGAACCAGCTTGAAGAGCATAGATGCCAAGCTTGATAATATGGCTGCGCAACTCGAATCCGTGAAGGCAAAAGTGGACACCCACGAGAAGAGACTGGACTGTCTCGAGAATAGGCAAACTGAATGTTGTGAATTCCAGCAACAGGCCAAGCGACACATCACGACGCTGGAGCGGGAAGTCGACAATTTGCGCGCCAAGTCGGACGATTTGGAAGCACGCTCCAGAAGATCCAACGTCCGCATTACAGGCAGTCCAGAGACTACAAACACATGAAAGATGGAATCGTTTGTATCGGGCCTCCTGCATGAACTGTTCGATCCGGATCTGTCCCCGGTTTTCACGGTGGAGAGAGCACACAGGTCCCTTGGGAAAAAAACCCCGGTGGGGGCCCCACCGCGTCCAATTCTGGCTAAACTGCTTAACTACCAAGATAGGGACGTCATTCTACGCTTGGCGAGAGAGAAGGGTAAGATCACACATCAAGGCAATCACATCTCCTTCTACCCGGATTTCACCCCCCTGGTGCAAGCGGCCCATAAGGAATTCCTACCTGCAAAGAAAATTCTACTGCAGGCTGGTGTGCCCTACTCTCTCCTGTACCCGGCAAAGTTGAAGGTTCACCACGAAAACACCTCTCATTTCTTCACTGATGCCAAGTCTGCCCTCAAGTTCGCCAAACACATTTGTGCTGGAGCCAGGAGAAAATCGCCAAGACTTGAGGAAGCTTCGGAGCAACTCAGTGACAATGACTGAGGACTCTACAACGCTCACCCTGCACGGCTGCAAATTTACTCTTTGCCTTGAGGTTGGGAGCCTGGATCTGCCTCTCACACAGGTCTGCTCCTCCCGAACTGACTCAGTGGGGGTAAGTCGTTGAGACGCTTTTGTGCGCCACATTTTGCTGCTGTCGCTGCGCCTCCTTTGGGACGTTGGTTGTCTACGGACCTTGTGGACCACGGGATGGGGGCACTGCCAGAACCCAGGAACCCTAAAGTTTGACTGTAGCCACCCCGCGTATACGGGGGTGTTTGCCGAGCGCACCACGCCTCATGGGGTGCCTCCCTTTGTTGTTGATGTTGGGATATTTCCACGCTCTGCGTGCATGTTTTTGGGATATGTCACGACCTAATTGGGGGGTTGCTGAGGGAGGGGGGTGGACGGGGGGTTTCCACAAGTTGCGAGTTTTGGTTCATATCTGGTGCAATGTACTACTACACATGCCTATATATTTGCGCGCTGTGTCTGCAACTATGGTGTCCGGGTGCCCGACTGGCCTCCGGGGGCGGGGATATGTGGTGGGGGCTCGAGGCTGTCAAGTACTTTAATGGGAGGTATTAAACTCTGGACTTGGAACATTAGAGGCCTTGGGGACTTCAAGAAGGCCCGTTTGCTGCATGGCATGTTGTCCAGACACAATGTTGATATTTGCTTCCTACAAGAAACCCATCTGAACTAAGCGTGGGCGGAAAATCCGTTCCGCTCGCGGATTTTCCGGATTTTCGGGAAATCCGCAATCCGCGAGATTTGCGGATTTCCCGCAAAATCCGCAAATTCGCACGCAGCGGATTTTTTTGGCGGCGCGCGGCGTTGGTGATACAATTTTTGCGGCGCGCGGCGTTTATCATCGTTTGCCGAGTTGTTTTTTTCGATAGTTTGCGAGTGCTGCGCCATTTTGGATCTTGCTGTGTGATCCCGCGGGAATTGGCGAGCGCGATTACGTCATCGCGGCTTGCCAGCGATAGTTTGTCAACGCGAGTACGGCGAGATCACGTCTCGCGGTACTTCGCAATTGCGAGATTTGAGATGCGGCGAGCGAAAATATAAATTTGCAATTCTGCACAAGAAATCCACCAGCAAGCAGCATAAACCTTCTAGAAATGATGATTTTTATGTGAATAACTCCTTAGTTTGACATTTGCCTGCACTTTTTTAGCGAGGAGTCCATTTTGGGGAGGGGGGCAGGGGGGTGGGAGGAAGGAAGTGCCCCATAGTCTTCAACTTCCTGTTCCTGTTCAGCAGGCTCCTCCCAGTGCTTTGTCCATCTCCTGGTCACTTTTCATTCGGATGTGGACCTGGAAGGATTACTTTTTGTGGATGCTGCTGGATCTTTGGATTTGAGGCCTTTTTGACTTTCTTTGGATCACTGTTGGATTAGAAATTTTACAAGTAAGTTTGTTTGGGGCATTACAGTTGCTGCAACTAAAATTTTGGGATTTTCGATTTTTGGGCTGTTTTGGGGCCTTTTCCCCAGGGGTACTCAGTGGTGGGTGGACTGATTCTTTCTGTGGGTTGTCTTGAACTTAAACATCATGGAGGCCATAGATGAATTGGGATTGTGCTGATTTTTCTGTGTTTTTCGATTTTTTTTTTTGTAAAATTTTGTGTTTTTCGATTTTTGACCTGTTGTTGGGGCCTTGACCAGGGGTAGTGAGTGGTGCATGGGCCTAGTCTTTCTGTGGGCTGTCTTGAATTTAAACATCATGGAGGCCATGGATGGAATGGGATTGTGCTGATTTTGCAGTGTTTTTCGATTTTTGGGCCTGTACTTGTGGCCTTTTCACCAGGGGTATTTGAGTCTAGCATGGGCCTAGTCTTTCTGTGGGCTGTCTTGAATTTAAACATCATGGAGGCCATGGATGGAATAGGATTGTGCTGATTTTGCAGTGTTTTTCGATTTTTGGGCCTGTACTTGTGGCCTTTTCACCAGGGGTATTTGAGTCTAGCATGGGCCTAGTCTTTCTGTGGGTTGTCTTGAATTTAAACATCATGGAGGCCATGGATTGAATGGGATTGTGCTGATTTTGCAGTGTTTTTCGATTTTTGGGGGTGTTCATGGGGAGGGACATGCCATGTGGCTGGTGGCCATTTTGAGTGCAGCTACAGGCACTGGCCATGTGCTGGCAGGCAAGTGGCCATTTTGAATGCAGGCTTTGTTGTTAGGCCTCCAACCATTTTGCCTACTTTTCAACCTTTATTTATGCCCAGGGGTAGTGAGTCTTGCATGGGCCTAGTATTTCTGTGGGTTGTCTTGAATTTAAACATCATGGAGGCCATGGATTGAATGGGATTGTGCTGATTTTGCAGTGTTTTTCGATTTTTGGGCCTGTACTTGTGGCCTTTTCACCAGGGGTATTTCAGTCTAGCATGGGCCTAGTCTTTCTGTGGGCTGTCTTGAATTTAAACATCATGGAGGCCATGGATGGAATAGGATTGTGCTGATTTTGCAGTGTTTTTCGATTTTTGGGCCTGTACTTGTGGCCTTTTCACCAGGGGTATTTGAGTCTAGCATGGGCCTAGTCTTTCTGTGGGCTGTCTTGAATTTAAACATCATGGAGGCCATGGATGGAATAGGATTGTGCTGATTTTGCAGTGTTTTTCGATTTTTGGGCCTGTACTTGTGGCCTTTTCACCAGGGGTATTTGAGTCTAGCATGGGCCTAGTCTTTCTGTGGGCTGTCTTGAATTTAAACATCATGGAGGCCATGGATGGAATAGGATTGTGCTGATTTTGCAGTGTTTTTCGATTTTTGGGCCTGTACTTGTGGCCTTTTCACCAGGGGTATTTCAGTCTAGCATGGGCCTAGTCTTTCTGTGGGCTGTCTTGAATTTAAACATCATGGAGGCCATGGATGGAATAGGATTGTGCTGATTTTGCAGTGTTTTTCGATTTTTGGGCCTGTACTTGTGGCCTTTTCACCAGGGGTATTTGAGTCTAGCATGGGCCTAGTCTTTCTGTGGGCTGTCTTGAATTTAAACATCATGGAGGCCATGGATGGAATAGGATTGTGCTGATTTTGCAGTGTTTTTCGATTTTTGGGCCTGTACTTGTGGCCTTTTCACCAGGGGTATTTGAGTCTAGCATGGGCCTAGTCTTTCTGTGGGCTGTCTTGAATTTAAACATCATGGAGGCCATGGATGGAATGGGATTGTGCTGATTTTGCAGTGTTTTTCGATTTTTGGGGGTGTTCATGGGGAGGGACATGCCATGTGGCTGGTGGCCATTTTGAGTGCAGCTACAGGCACTGGCCATGTGCTGGCAAGCAAGTGGCCATTTTGAATGCAGGCTTTGTTGTTAGGCCTCCAACCATTTTGCCTACTTTTCAACCTTTATTTATGCCCAGGGGTAGTGAGTCTTGCATGGGCCTAGTATTTCTGTGGGTTGTCTTGAATTTAAACATCATGGAGGCCATGGATTGAATGGGATTGTGCTGATTTTGCAGTGTTTTTCGATTTTTGGGCCTGTACTTGTGGCCTTTTCACCAGGGGTATTTCAGTCTAGCATGGGCCTAGTCTTTCTGTGGGCTGTCTTGAATTTAAACATCATGGAGGCCATGGATGGAATAGGATTGTGCTGATTTTGCAGTGTTTTTCGATTTTTGGGCCTGTACTTGTGGCCTTTTCACCAGGGGTATTTGAGTCTAGCATGGGCCTAGTCTTTCTGTGGGCTGTCTTGAATTTAAACATCATGGAGGCCATGGATGGAATAGGATTGTGCTGATTTTGCAGTGTTTTTCGATTTTTGGGCCTGTACTTGTGGCCTTTTCACCAGGGGTATTTGAGTCTAGCATGGGCCTAGTCTTTCTGTGGGCTGTCTTGAATTTAAACATCATGGAGGCCATGGATGGAATAGGATTGTGCTGATTTTGCAGTGTTTTTCGATTTTTGGGCCTGTACTTGTGGCCTTTTCACCAGGGGTATTTGAGTCTAGCATGGGCCTAGTCTTTCTGTGGGCTGTCTTGAATTTAAACATCATGGAGGCCATGGATGGAATGGGATTGTGCTGATTTTGCAGTGTTTTTCGATTTTTGGGGGTGTTCATGGGGAGGGACATGCCATGTGGCTGGTGGCCATTTTGAGTGCAGCTACAGGCACTGGCCATGTGCTGGCAGGCAAGTGGCCATTTTGAATGCAGGCTTTGTTGTTAGGCCTCCAACCATTTTGCCTACTTTTCAACCTTTATTTATGCCCAGGGGTAGTGAGTCTTGCATGGGCCTAGTCTTTCTGTGGGTTGTCTTGAATTTAAACATTATGGAGGGCATGGATGGATTGGGATTGTGCTGATTTTGCAGTGTTTTTCGATTTTTTTGTGCTCTATAACTGAACTGATGTTCCTCTGTCTTCCATTTTTTTTAGGTGCACAAGACTCAAGAGAACCACCAGTGCCAGGAAGAAGTCCTGCAGCGGTGTGTGTGTGCAGCATAACGTCACGCGACGTCACGTCTGGCCTCAGACAACTCTACAATTCGTGCAACTGCGGCCTGCTGTCTGACCTGCTCTGAAGAAGATGGCCCCGCCCCCAAAGAAAGTTCTCCGTAGCTCCTCTAGCAAGAAAGTTGCTAGTAAGGAGCAGAAGAAGCAAGTTACCAAGGAGGCTGGTGTGCCACCCGCCACTTTTTTTGGGAGCAAAAAAAAAAGTACGCCTGCAGCAGCAGGATCTGCTGGGGACCAACCTGAGAGCAGCACCCCTGCTCCATTGGGTTCAGTGCCTCCACCACCACGCCAACTTAAGTCAAAGCCCTTGAGTGCTTCAGAGGCAGTCAGTGTACTTCTCCAATCACCATCGACCAGTGATGTTGGCTCATCGCAAGAAAGTAGCAGCAATGTCCCTGAATCAACACAGGTTGTTGTAACTCATCTGACAAGTGTTGAACAACCACAGCCGCAACAACAACACCATGTGCAAGTACACGCCCAAGTACATGTGGAAGGAGAGGCAGCAAAAGGAGATGCGCAAGCAAAGGTGCATGGACGTTCACAAGTGCCCACAATAGTTGTTCCTCCCGAAGTAGGGGCACATTTGGAAATCGACAATGAAGCTGAGGTATCATTGGAAGCCACTCCTCCTGATGATCATTCATTGTCTTCCACATCCCTAGCAAGGAAAAGATCAAGGGGGGTGTCTACATCTTCTTCAAGCCCACCTCGTTCTGGTGCAAGTGATCTGTCTTGGGAACCACAACTGCGGTCTGACAGTGAGGCAGAGGCACACCATGATCTGACACCGGTACCTCCTAAGCGTAAAAGGAAGGTCGTCCAAAAACTCAAACCTATGGAGTGTGATGAGGCTCAACAAGAAGTGACAGATACTGCTGGTGATGAAGCCTCTCACGATGACGACGAGCCAGTCATCACAAAGGTCACTGCAGCCCCACCGGGCATGCAGCAAAGAGACATTTTGACCCTATCCCGAGAAGCTGCTGAGCGTGATGATGATGTCGGCGAGGAGGCAATGGAAATGGAATCATTAGATTTGGAGTTAAGTAGTACACCAAAACCTACCGCTTCCATATTTCTTCGCAAGAAGGTACCCACCTCGTCCTCGACCTCAATTCGTGGTGGTGAAAGTGCAAAACGTACTGAAGTTCGGCAATCCACATCCTCCACTTCATCTGTCATTAGCAGCAGGACCACCACCACCAGTATCGCCGCCTCCTCCGGCCCCCGAAGACATTTCAAGTCTCCAGTTTGGGACTTCTTTAGTGTTTGCCCAAAAAAGGAAAACGTAGCCATTTGTAGCCTTTGTAAGCTTCGATTTAGTCGTGGTAAGCTTGGTTCTAACTATGGTACCGGAGGCCAGAGAGGTCATCTTGAGAGAAGGCACGCTGTCGAATGGTTTCCGCACCTAGAGGCGGTCAAGAAAGCCGGAATTGCACGTAATGAAAACGTTGATTTGTCATCTGCTGATGACGAGGAGGTAGAAGAAGACGATTCAAACACTTCACTTACACCCAGTTCCCATGTCAGCAGCACACCCCATGGGAGCCACACTAAGAGTGTGGGAGAGAGTGAGACATCAATGCGGAAAAGTTCATCAGCGAGCGTAACTGGGTCGAAGAGATCATCATCATCCCGTAAATCATTGGTCCAGGGCAACATTAAAAAGATGTTGTTTACAGAAGCGCAATATGAACGCAACCACCCAATGACCCGTCTGTATAACACTAAGCTGGCTAAAATGCTAGCTCTGGACCTTCTCCCTTTTTCTTTTGTAGAAGGGGTTGGTTTTCTAGAATTAGTGACAGCGCTCTGCCCTAAATGGAAGGTTCCTAGCCGGTTCTATTTTGCCCGAGTTGCGGTTCCAGCACTACATGAAGATGTTCTGAAGGTGATTGGGGCAGCTTTGCAGAAGAGTGCTGTTCACACTATACATCTGACAACAGACATGTGGACCAGTGGCGCAGGCGCTGATTACATGTGCATCACTGCACACTGGGTCTCTTTTTCAGGGGCTAAAGCAAAGCTAAACTCAGGTGTTGACACTAACATTGTTTTTAAAGGTGCTCGGAAACATGCAACACTAGCCATGTTTGGTTTGGAGAAACGTCACACAGCAGAAAACATTTTGGATGTCTTTAACACAAAGGTCCTTAACTGTCTGTCCCCACTAAAACGCAAGGTTGGTTATGTTTCCACGGACAATGGCTCCAATATAGTTAAGGCCATGAGGGACGGTTACTATTTCAGAGTGCCGTGTTTGGCGCACTGTATAAACCTGGTTGTCCAAAAATTCTTGGGTAATAAACGCAGTGCAGCGTACAGTGTATTGGAGAACTGCCGAAAAATTTGCAAGCATTTCAGGCATTCTTTTAAGGCCCGCAAGCAGCTGAGGAGCATGCTATATCAATGTCAAATGCCAGTGAAAGCACTCATCCAGGAGGTGGTAACACGTTGGAACTCAACCTTCTACATGCTTGAGCGTCTGTATGAGCAGTATACGCAACTCGATCAATATTTCTTGAAAGAGGGTATAGAGGAGCTGAGGATGGGTGGGCCGCAATGGAACATAGTTGAAAGCCTAACACGCATGCTTCGTCCTTTTGAGGTCTTCACACGTGCAGTCAGCAAGGAGGACTCTAATTTGGGAAAAGCTATCCCATTGTTGTACATGCTGGAGGACCAACTGAAGGAGGTGTGTTCTGTGTTTCGAAAAGATGACAAAAAGAAAGACTCTTTGCTTCTGGCTGAGCAATTATTAGAGCTCCTACAAGGTGATGAACGTCTTAAAAAGATCCACTCAGAACAGCATTACATTTGTGCTACTATTCTGGATCCACGCTACAAAAAGGCGCTGGCAGGCAGAGCATTCTTTCCTTTTGCTGATGAAGATGTTACAAAGTACAAACGTTGGCTAGCCTTGTCAGCCAAGAAGTTTGAAACAGAACGGCTGGAAATTGAAGGAAATGGCAGTACATCAGCAGGCCATCCCCAGTCAAAACAATCCACTTCTGCACCTGTGGCTGTGGCACAAGTGACCTCTCAGCCGTTAAAGACACCGGCAACCGGATCATCTGCACGAAAGACAACAGAAACATTGGAGGCTGAAGAGGATTGGCTAGCTCTGCGTGGGTTTGGTTCTCAAAAGGTCAGAGGCACAGCAAGAGCTACGCAAAGTGGAGGAACCTTGGAGGAGGACCTTGAGTCGATGGTGAAGGACTATCTGAATGACTCCACAGAGGTCTATGTTAATTCTGACCCATTGGCGTATTGGCATGGGAAAAAAGAATTGTGGCCACAGCTCACCAACCTGGCTTTAAACTACTTGTCTTGCCCACTCGCAAGTGTGTCTTCTGAACGGGTTTTCAGTGCGGCTGGTGGGATTGTAACTCCCAAACGGAGCCGCCTCTCGCCCAAAAATGTGGAGAGGTTAACAATGATCAAGATGAATCAGCACCTCATACCACCAGATATAAGAGTACGAGAGAGCGTGCCGGATGAAGAGGAGGTGGCCAGCACCATAGATGAGGGAATTTCTACTCTGTCAGGTGGCACTGACCTCACCCTGGCTGAATTCGCAGAGTATGATGACGAAGCCTTATTCTTATTCCTGGACCGTGATACCGACTTCGAGCCCTGAAAATGAGACAACGAATCAATAACTTTCTTTTTCATCCTTATTCACTTTTATTCCTGTGTGTCTGTCTTTCTTTGTTGTGCACAGTTAATATAATTCAAACTTTAATCAGATAATCACAAAAACAAGCCCATCAGCAGAACTGTCTTCACTTGTTTGCTAATTTATTTGAAGGTGCCGCAGTCTGCATTCCTCAGGTTCACAAGTTCAGAAGAACATGCTCCTCTATCCTCCTCCTTCAGACTCCTATTTCCATCAAAGCAGAGGGCTGGTTTACGCCCAATGAAGAAAGACTCAGCACTTGTGGGGGTGTTGTTCTACCTCTTTGCAGGTGAGTTGACGGGTCTGGGGCCATTGCTGGGAAGCACTAAAAGTGGTTTGTGCCAAATCCGAGGCGGAAAATTTTTTGTGTTTTTGATGACTTGCTTGCTTTTGAGGTGCTCTTAGGGGGGGTTCCGTCTGTTTGTGGGTGAGTTTCGTGGTCTGAGAGCATTGCTGGGACACTCTAATCTTGATTGCATTTGCTTTTCAGGAAATCCGTCGTGCCAACCCCGACTTATGGCCTAGCTACGCAGCGCGTTTGGACCGAAGGCCCAGAAATATTGCAAGTATGAGATTTTGCTTTTGGCCTGTTTGGGGGTGTTATGCTTCTTGGCGGGTGGGTTGCCGGGTCTTGGGGCATTCCTGGGAAGGTCTAATACCGGGTAGAAGTGGTTGGGACAAAATCCAGGCCGATTTTTTTTTGGGCTATTTCTGACATTTTGCTCTATGTAGCGTTTTCGGGGGCCTGTTTGGGGGGCTTCCTGGTGTTTGTGGGTGAGTTTCGTGGTCTGGGAGCACTGCTGGGACACTCTAATCTTGATTGCATTTGCTTGTCAGGAAATCCGTCGTGCCAACCCCGACTTATGGCCTAGCTACGCAGCGCGTTTGGACCGAAGGCCCAGAAATATTGCAAGTATGAGATTTTGCTTTTGGCCTGTTTGGGGGTGTTATGCTTCTTGGCGGGTGGGTTGCCGGGTCTTGGGGCATTCCTGGGAAGGTCTAATACCGGGTAGAAGTGGTTGGGACAAAATCCAGGCCGATTTTTTTTTGGGCTATTTCTGACATTTTGCTCTATGTAGCGTTTTCGGGGGCCTGTTTGGGGGGCTTCCTGGTGTTTGCGGGTGAGTTTCGTGGTCTGGGAGCACTGCTGGGACACTCTAATCTTGATTGCATTTGCTTTTCAGGAAATCCGTCGTGCCAACCCCGACTTATGGCCTAGCTACGCAGCGCGTTTGGACCGAAGGCCCAGAAATATTGCAAGTATGAGATTTTGCTTTTGGCCTGTTTGGGGGTGTTATGCTTCTTGGCGGGTGGGTTGCCGGGTCTTGGGGCATTCCTGGGAAGGTCTAATACCGGGTAGAAGTGGTTGGGACAAAATCCAGGCCGATTTTTTTTTGGGCTATTTCTGACATTTTGCTCTATGTAGCGTTTTCGGGGGCCTGTTTGGGGGGCTTCCTGGTGTTTGCGGGTGAGTTTCGTGGTCTGGGAGCACTGCTGGGACACTCTAATCTTGATTGCATTTGCTTTTCAGGAAATCCGTCGTGCCAACCCCGACTTATGGCCTAGCTACGCAGCGCGTTTGGACCGAAGGCCCAGAAATATTGCAAGTATGAGATTTTGCTTTTGGCCTGTTTGGGGGTGTTATGCTTCTTGGCGGGTGGGTTGCCGGGTCTTGGGGCATTCCTGGGAAGGTCTAATACCGGGTAGAAGTGGTTGGGACAAAATCCAGGCCGATTTTTTTTTGGGCTATTTCTGACATTTTGCTCTATGTAGCGTTTTCGGGGGCCTGTTTGGGGGGCTTCCTGGTGTTTGTGGGTGAGTTTCGTGGTGTGGGAGCACTGCTGGCTATATATACTTTACTTTGCAAGAGGTTTGAAGCAAATCCATGGTGGCTGAGGGGACTTAGGGCCTAGCTGCAGAGCGCGCGCGGAGTGATTTGGGAAATTTGTGAAAAAGTGACTAAGTCCCCATTTTTGTACTTTTGCTCTTTGGCTGTTTGGGGGTCTTCTACTCGTTTTCTCCTGGGTTGACGGCTCTGGGGCCATTGCTGGGAAGCTCTAATACCGGATAAAAGTGTTTTGGACCAAATCCCAGGCGGAATTTTTTTTGTGTTTTTGATGACTTGCTTGCCTTTGAGGTGCTCTTAGGGGGGGTTCCGTCTGTTTGCGGGTGAGTTTCGTGGTCTGGGAGCACTGCTGGGACACTCTAATCTTGATTGCATTTGCTTTTCAGGAAATCCGTCGTGCCAACCCCGACTTATGGCCTAGCTACGCAGCGCGTTTGGACCGAAGGCCCAGAAATATTGCAAGTATGAGATTTTGCTTTTGGCCTGTTTGGGGGTGTTACGCTTCTTGGCGGGTGGGTTGCCGGGTCTTGGGGCATTCCTGGGAAGGTCTAATACCGGGTAGAAGTGGTTGGGACAAAATCCGCGCGGAAAAGCCTTTAGTTTTGGCACTTTTTGTAACTTAGGGTTCGTTAGGGTTAGCCCTAGCAGCAGGATTGCATGTGTTTCGGGGTGTTCTAGATTTTTCAAACTGAGTTCTGGGGTCTTAGAGCACTCGTGAGAATGTGTAATTTTGGTTGCAAGTCATTTGAAGAAAATCCATGGTGGGAAAGGGGGGATTTGGCATAGTTAAAGAAAGCCTTTGCCACTATTCTTAACTTAGGGTTCGTTAGGGTTAGCAGTATTTCTATTGCATGTGTTTGAGTGGGGGGGATTTCGAGTCTTGGAGCGATGCTGGCTATGGCTACTTTTGCTTGGTTGCTTGCAAGTGGTTTGAATGCAATCCACGGTGGGTAATGGGTAATTAGGGTACTTCGGCCTACTTTTACTTTCAAAGTAAGTTTTGTCACCAGTTTTCTGCTAGGCCTCGTTTTTTGAGATTTGATTGGGGGTCTTCTACATTTTTGCGACTGGCTTTAGTAAGGGTCTGGGTGGGAGCACTGCTAGGAAGATCTAATTTTGTTCTAAAACACAGTTTACAGTACACCTAGCTTGAGGGGCAAGATCCGATACATTAATTTGCCCATACTTATTTATCCTTCAAAAGGTGACTCAGAGTACGCACTTTCAAAAACATTGTACTGTCTACTAGGAAAAACAAATTGTGACTTTTTGCACTCCACAGCCTACATACCTTATATTTATTTATCAGTGGTGTTGTAATATTATATCACTTCCTGTTTTTCGTTGAATAATTACAGGCCGGGTTTCAGTCTCTGCAATGGGGAAAAAAGGATGGAGTCAGGCTTCACAGTAGCGAGCCACAATTCAGCATCAGGCAGGCAGTGGACAGGGTGTCTTCTGGTGACCAACATCGATGGACGAAGCGTCGGCTGCAATGGAGGAGTGCCGCTAATAGGAGGATTTTTTTTCTGCGGGCAACTTACTTACCACTTCCAACAGGACCACTACAACCACATAGATACAGTATCCCTTGCCTTTTTCTCTGACTGTGACTGCATTTCTTGGCTCTCTCTCTGCTTCTACATTGATCCCTTAACACATCACTTAGTCCACTCCACTATCACATCTGCACCACACATAGTCATTTGTAAGTGCTCCTACGTAATTCGCAAGTCGCAGCACGCCCCAGGCCGTAGAGGACTGGGATGGCCCCAATGATGAAGCATGTCACCAAGGGGCAACCCTGGTGAGTGAGGGGACACCTAGAAAAAAAGCAATTTCTCCTTTTCTATCTACTATACCTTCTGTCAGGTTACGCAGCCCCTAAGCGCCTACCGTACTATGAAACTACATTTCCCATGAGTAGGCGGGAGACTTGCAGACTATTTAGTGAGACTATATGAGAGTACCCTTGTATGTTAGGACAGCACTTCACTGATGCCTGTCTTGTCTTCTGTTACAGGTATCCTTTCCCTGCTGACCCTACCTTTACCCATCCCACATTTTTTATTTTAGTTTGTTATTTTTCTCCCCCGCCTAATGCCTCGAACACCCTGTGTTTACACTTCTGGGTGTTGGTGACATTTGGAGGTGGAACCATATTTGCATCGACTGGATCACGGGGAGTAAACCTGACACCTTCCAGACCAACCCCATTGAGTGTTGTTGTGAATGGATTTATAGTGACCAGCAAGGCTCTCAGGTATCTGGCTACAGAGACCTTATGTTGAATATAGTTATCAATATTTCCACCCACGCCCTGTACTGTCGCATTCTTTCTTCCACAGTTGTCGAAAGTACTAATTACTTTTAACTGACATGCATGCAGTTACAGTAGTGTATGCACTTTCAAAGATTGATGGATAGGTTTGTACCCAAAGATTTGTTTATGTTCACAATTGTTCGTCCATGCTGTGCTACTTTTTCTTGTCTCCCAAAACCTTTCCCAAAAACCCCCGTACCCATCCATTTTTCAAACCCTAACCCTCTTCCCCCGGGCTGTGTGGTTTTGATTGATGTGTGACTAAATTACAGCAATAAATCCACACACTTGCTGGGGAGGATAAGGTGATAGCAACAGGCTGGTGAAGAAATCCGAGGATATATTCTTACTCTGCTTGACAAAGACCCATGGCTAATGTCAAAGAACTTCAACCGAATTAGTTATACTTTAACATTTGTTAGGCTACAACGTGGCACTGTTCTAGTGTACTTCTGTCACCTGCTATATTCTGTATTGTACCTTTGTATTGCTCAGGAGGACAAACCAGATTTCATTTTCTTTTTTTCATAGGCAAGCAACTGCCACTGTGTCACACCACTAGTACCAGCGCTATGAGGAAATTTTATCCGCCCAGGATTGCCAACCTTATTTGCTGTTTCCCGTGGAGCCAGCCCTGGGCCTAGCCCTACTTGCAAACAGAAATTACAGGTAAGATAGGCGTTTGGTTGGAGGTAGTATAATGGAGTATTAGGAGAGACGAGAGATTTGATTGACGGTAGTACTACTAAAGTCCTAGGACTATTCAGGAAAACAAACTTACTGTTATGTTAAACCCCCACCCACCAGACTCAAAAGCAGTAAAAAACAGGTATGGTCAGATAAAGTTTCAAAAAGTATATTTTTATAGCCCTAACAAAAGAATCTCCCGCAAGACCCTCCCTAACCCCAACGATTGTCCTTCAAAAGTCCCCAAAAATCACAACTCCCAATTCCCACCCCCCAAAAGTCTCTAAAAAAGGGGCAAGGGACACTATGGCAGGGTGCTGTTGGAATTAGCAGCCAGGGCATCATGCTCCTTGCGGAGGGTGGCAAGTTCGAAGCGGAGGCCCTCCACCACGTTCTTATAATTATGGACCTCCTGCTCCAGGTAGGACAGTCTGAGGGATAAGCGGTGCCGGTGTGCCTTGCAAATCCTGTGAGGGGCAGCTGCTTTCTTTGCTGCTGGGCGGTGGCGTTTGGCTTTGGTAGCCCGGCTCCGTACCGCTGGAGCACTGCGCTGGCTGGCAGCCCGCACGGAGGAGGAGGCAGCTGTCCCAGTGGACGTTGTTGTTGTTCCAGACTGCGTCTCCTCCTCCTCCAGGGCCACCAGCCGCCGATATTCAGCAACAGTGGCATCCAGCCTCCGTTGCCGGGCCATTCGAGCCAGCTCCTTCCTCCTTGATGGTGTCTTGGATTTGGAAGGAGCAACTACATGAAAAAAGAAAGACATAGTCTGTAACCAATGCTCCTTAAGATTAACACAAAATGATTGAGCAGAAAGTTGTCACAGTACAAGTAGCAAATTGAAAGCACAGTGCATAACTATTGAGGACAGTATCTATGTAACCTCCGACTTCTTCATCCTTGCTCTAACATTAGTGGGAGTTTAAGGAACAAATTCTACGAGCACTATGGACTTCTATTACAGTCGACTATGACAGTACACCACTCTTATTCTTCTTCTTCTCTCTTGTTTAGGAAAATTGGTACGTTATCTTATGCAAGCCGGCATAATGCCAGCGCAGTGAACTTGCACCCGAGAAAAACAGACGCACACCATGGTGAGTGAGACAGACTTGCGTTACTGTACCGGTCCAGTACATGCAGGTGGTGAAGCTCTTACTTTTCTATTACGGGTGGCACTGAGAATACTCTGTTAAAAGGGCTACTGCTTAATTAATTTAGCTTTCACCCTACAGTGCAAATGAGTATTAGAAAAGGAAAATGAAGAAGCTAAATTATCTGATTATCTATCACTTCACATGGGATGTATTTGATGACATATGGGATGACTTTAGGTGCTTTGCTTATTATTGAGTGAACAGTGATACCCCCACACATGAATGACGTACTACTACTAAACTAAAGTTATTAAGGGAGGTAGGGAGTGCCCACCGTAATAACTGGATATATGCTGTGCTTGCAGTTGCAATACAAACTACTGCTACTATTCATGGTAGTCTTTGGACAACGTTACAACTTCTTTTCCTTGCCTTTCCTACACTGGAACGGACGTGCGGGTGCGGTGTTACATGCTCTTCAAAGTAACACTTAGTTCATCCAGTGACCGTCTACTCTCTCTAGATTCACATATGCTATCTAAGAGTCAGATAGTACCATGAATGATCCAGGCATCCATCCATTCAAAGTATATTGCACACATACAGTTTCTGTCTCACCCACCCAGGCTGTTCTCCTTCCACCCATCCTTGCTTCATCATTCACCCAGCCATGCACCATACCATTTTCTTACCTTCCCAGCCACCTCGGGGACCAAGCAAACACATATCATTCTTCTTTGCCAGTCATCATTACATTTCTCGTGCTTCCACACTTACTTACACCCTTCTTTCGCTTTTCGTTCATCCCATCCATCAAGTTCACCTCAGATCTGATTGGGATTCTTCTCGCCAAAAACTTCACAGCTAAGTCGAAGTACATTTAGAGGAGGCTACTACCTGCTTTTTTTATAATACACCCGTGCAGAAAGCACACTCTGCAGTCTTCAATCTCAATGACTAAGGAATGTATAGCTTACCACTGCCCGCCACCACCGTGTGAACCCTCACAGGCATGTGCTTTTCCAGCACTTGCACCGCCTCCTCCCCAGAGTTGTCCTCCTCGTCCAATGCCACCACCTCCGCGCTGGCCCAGTCTCCAGATGTTCCACCTACAAAGTACATTTAATAATGTTAGAATACACCACTCACTACTATATAATATTTGGTCTAGGAGGAAGAAAGAAATGTGAAAAAAAGTGTACAATTTAATAATTTTTGACTGTGTACTCTAGAGTAAAAATGTCCCTTTTTCCAGGGAAGGCTGTTGTCTTGCTGCACTTTTTGGCACAACTGATGAATGTTTGCTTTTTACTTTTTAACACGCACCACTTTTTCTCCTAACAGACAGAACCTTGACTTCTAAGAACACGAGCAGGATCAAGTTCAAACCAGGTGAGAGCTCGGCTCGACCACAAGAAATGTGTCCAATTAATCGTCAGCACTAAGCACTTTTCCATTTTCAGTTACACGTTCACTTTTATGACAAACTTGAATTTAATAAATGTGTTTACTTTTAATAAAGCTTTTAAACTTAAATAGACTCTGTGGTTTTTGGTCCTCCAGACTAGAGTGGATGAGCTAAAGGTTTTCGAATTTTTGCAAGCATGAGTCCGTGCCTCTGCCATCGGTGACTTTGGGAGCTAAATGACTCTGCCACACTATCTAGTCAGTAAGGAGATTGGGGGTTCAACTACAAAGTCTGTTATCACTGAGGTATGTGGAAAGTCTAACAGTTACAGCACCTATTATAATTGATAAGCTAAGCGATGCATTATTTAGTGTCCATAGTTCTGTTTGTGCAGATTTGTCCCTGCAACAGTAGTAGAATGGATTGTCCTATCCAAACCAAAAGTAAAGTAGTATCTTATTATTTCTTGGTGGTGGTCATTCACCTTTTTATTGTTGGCAATGGTCAAAGCATAAACATTTAGAATACTTGAAAAGACATTATGGACAATCCCAGAGGACTACACTCAGTGCATAGAGCTATTGCTGACTAGAATGGGAGTCCAATGGAAATGCCAAATGTGCAATCTTAGTTAGCTACACAGACAGACTAATAAGAATAATCTAGTAATACCACACGGAGTCATAGGGATAAGAATTTAGATCCTGTCTACAAGAAGATCAAAGACGATTTAGAAAAAATCGAATGAGGAACGCTAGGAAAAAATAAGTACTCTATATTAAAATTAAAACTTACTGGGGCCAGCAAAGGAGCCCTCGACTGCCCGGTCCTGGCCTGCATCGACAACAGCACCCTCCTCCTCCTCCTCCTGTGTCCTCCTCTTGCCCCTGGGGGAAGCTGATGTACAACATGAAAGAAAGAAAAACAGAAAACATGGATGATATTTATTTCTCAACCAAATCAAACATTTAAAAAAGAACTAACAAAGTAACAAAATATTTTTGCGAAATAGCAAATAGGGAACGACTCCACGGGATATATTATTGACCAATCTCATGTGGTCGACTACGTCATTACTTTAGTATTGCTTGATTTGCGGACCGTCGAATTGGAAACTACCCTATGTAACTCACTAAACAAAGTACTAAAAAGGTTTGCCTAGGATTGGCAGGCAGCAGTCCGCAGCACGCAAAGTGACAGCCAAAGTCCATCGTGATTGAAGATCAGCGACAACACTAAAGTTTCCTACTACATTCACCAGTCATTAAAATACTCAAACTATTAATCCACCACCACTATTTCTTCTTATCGCCATGTGTACAAAGGAAGGACTGGACTTGAGTCTGTAGGGGCTGATTTATAAGGCCCTTGCGGCTCTTTTGCTCCATTGTTGCATGACTTTTGTGACGCAGCGACAGCACAAAAGAGGCGCAATGGTGCGGCGTATATTAACAACGTGACGCATCTGGGAGATGCATCACGTTGTAAAGCCCTGCGCCAATAGGGGTGTTCCGGCGCAAGGGAGGGCGTTCCTGCGCAGGAACGCATCCTAAAAGTGGCTGAGGGAAATCTACAAGATTTCAATCAGTCACTTTGAGGACAATGATGCGTGACTCAAACCCTGCGCCTGCTTGAAGCAGACGTACGGCTTGACGCAGCATTGGGGAGATAGGGCACCCCAGAGAATTGATGGAGCTGCACCATCGTTGCGACGCAACTCCAGCAATGCGCCACCTTTACGGCACAGATGCGTAACGCTTTGGTGACGTTTTGGGCCCATGGTGCGCCGCATTGTAATACGGCGCACCATGGGTGATGGTGGCGTGACGCACAATTACTGGCGCATCCCTGCAACTTTGCAGGGATGCGCCGGTAATTAAAAATCTGAACCTTAGTGTGTAGCATTGCGCAGTTCTTTCAACTACACTCATACATAATTTCACAGGCCAATGAAATGAACACAAAATCTAAAACAAATAAGCATAGTAGCAACACTACTGAGAAGGAGAGCAGTGTACCTGAAATGCACAGAAGATTTTGAAATAAAATGTACCTACAATGTAATGAGCAGCATTATTGCTCTTGGTAAAAAACAAAAATTTGCAATATAATAACACAGCAGGAGAAAACATAGTAGTAAAGACATAGCTACTACTACTCACCAAGCCCGGGGATCTCAAGGCCAAGGAGGTCGAGCAGATCTCGCTCACGGGTCAGGACATCCGTCCAGCGGTGGGTGGCCTGGTTGTAGGTGCGCCAGACCCGAGAGTGGTGGTAAATGGCCTGGCACACCTTCTCCCACCGCTTCCGGCGCTCCCGGGCCCCGTACCCGGCACTGATCTTGCCGCCTCCCATGATGGTCCTGGGGAGGCGGCGCTGAACATAAAAAATGAGTTGGGCCACCTCCTCCGGGGTAAAGATCTCCCGTGGCATCACTAGCTCCCCCCTCAAACGCCCGCACGGGAGCCGGACACGGGGTGCGGGACCCTTCCCCTTCTCGGGATGCTTCCCGGCTCCCTTCACCATGGTCTGGGCGGAAAGGAATAAAGAAAATAGAATAGGGAAGAGAAGAAAAGAAAAGAGTTTACAAAAGTAGTTTAAAATTAACCAAAAGTAGCAGTAAACACAAAAATATAGGGCTAGAAAAATAGAGGGATAGATAATAAGTAAAATAGATAAAAAAAAACTTCAAACAAGCAAAGGATGGCAGAGATTGACAGAGGATACAAAGACCATGCCCAGAACCATAGCAATGAATGAGAAACAAGATGGCCGCGCCCGTTCACGACCGCGCGGGTAAGTTCGCGCGAGATTTTCCTTGCGAACACGCGCGAGACTGTACTGGCAAACCGCGGACTTTGCGAGATTACACTTCGCGCCCGGAAACGGAAATACGTCAGGCAAACAAGATGGCTGCGCCCTTGAACGACCGCGAGGGTAACTTCGCGTCTTGCGCTACGAGCGGCTCGCAAAAACGCACAAAACCTTGCCAACTAACACGCCGCAAAAAAAACAAATTGCATATTCGCACGAATTTGCGGCTTCCGAATCCGATCTTGCGCGTGTTCGCACCCCGCGAACCCCGCGAAATTGCAGAAAAACGAGTTTTTCAAAAGTGAAAGCACTCGGCAGGGGCAAGAGTTCAAACTCATCATTAGTAACAATTCCCGGTAGTGCTTCCTGACTGGGGCCCCTCCAGAATTCAGTTGCTAGTTGCAACAATTGTATGACCCTGCTCTGACCCTCACAGCAGGCTCATACAATAGCTACAAGTAGGCCACAAAGAAGGTCCTGGGGAAAAAAAATGCACTGCAACAGAAAGCAAAATTACAGATAAGGAAGCAGGTGCCAGACTGGAATTTTAAAACAGTGACACATTAATAAACTAACCCCAAATTAATTCATCTGAGTTGAAGCAGGGATGGTGTGCTTGCTTTTCCCCCCCATAATCTACAGTAATGATGAACCAGAGGGTGGCATTGATGTAACAGAGGGTTGCAGTGGTGAAACAGAGGGTGCTGGGAACCTGTGATGATGAACCAGACGTAGAAACAACATAATTCGCGACCGTTGCGTGACGAAATGTAAGTTCGCAATTGCGAACTGGTACGAAACCCTCGCGAACTGGCAGAAATCCTTGCGAACACAAAAAAAAAAAAATCCGCAAATTCGCAAGAATTCGCGGATTTTGCGGATTGCGAGTTTGCAAATCCGCAAATTCGCGAACGCGAGATCCGCAAAATTCGCCCATGCTTAATCTGAACGTGACCCCCTCAGCTCGATTGAAAAATTCCAGATGGGCGCACGTCTCTTCTTCCATCTACTCCAATTATGCGAGGGGCGTTGCCATACTCATTCGTAGAGGGTTGGATTGGCGGGAGTATTCCCAGGTGCGGGATGTGGAGGGAAGGTATGTCCTGCTCCATGGGTCTTTACAGGGTCGACCCATTGTCCTGGCTGCAATATATGGCCCCAATGTGGATAATCCTGACTTTTTCAGAAATGTTTGGGCGAAGATTGTGTTGCTGAACTGCCAGACAGTTGTGTTAGGGGGGGATTTCAACATTGTGTTAAATGACGACATGGATCGTAGAGGTGTGAGCAGGCCGCAGCACACTAGAGCGCGTCAGGCGATCTTTGATATCATGAATGAGGGACTGCTTTCGGATGTGTGGCGAGCTAGAAATCCGGGGGCAAAAGTGGGGACCTGTTACACCTGCCATAAAGCTGCCTGGTCAAGGCTAGACTTCTGGTTGGTGTCTCCTGAAGTTGCGACATGGGTGTCGAGTGTTGATATCATGGCTAGATCACTGTCAGACCATGCTCCGTGTATGTTGGAATTGCACCCCCCCGACACTATACATAGGGCGTTCCAATGGCACCTTCCCCCACATGTGCTCACAGACCCTGTGTTCGTAGAGGAGATAAGAGAGGACATCACTAAATACTTTGTTGAGAATGCTGGGTCTGCCACTTCTGAGGCTATTGTGTGGGATGCCTTTAAAGCTGTAATCAAAGGTCAGTGTATAGCACGAAAAGCAGGGGTCCTACGCACCATCAGGGACACGTTAGCTAAACTTGAGGGGGAACTGAAAGACCTTGATGCTGCTTTTAGCTCTGATCCGTCGTTGGAGATTGCTGGCGCTCTAAAAACCAAATTGCTGGCTGAGGAAGCGGAGCGGGAGGTGCGGTTTCTGGGGAAACAAGCAGAGGCGCGCAGGTATGGGGAGGGAGATAGGCCGAGCAGGACCCTGGCCAGGCTGATTGCTCCTCGCACACAATCGAACTATATCCACACTATTTATGATAAAACCGGACACTTAGTGGTAGGCCAAGAGGCAGTGTTAGGCGCCTTCGCGGACTTCTATGCTACCCTGTACACCTCAAAATAACCCACGGCACCGGCATCACTGCGTGACTTTCTTGACTCCATAGCACTCGTATGGTTCAACAACAACCACAGACAATACATGGACCTCACCGTCACATTACAAGATATCGCCCAGGTGATTAGAAGCATGCCGGCCAATAAAGCCCCTGGCCCAGATGGCCTGACCACCTCCTTCTATAAAACCTACGTGGCTGAACTAGCGCCGAGACTACACTCTGTATTTGTCGAGGCTCTCGAATCGAATTCCCTTCCGGACTCCATGCGTGAGGCTCTAATTATCACGCTCCTCAAGCCGGATAAAGATGAACAGCAGCTAGACTCCTACAGGCCCCTGTCCCTTATAAACGTGGATGCTAAGATATACGCGAAAGTCATTGCAGATAGATTACAACCGATGTTGCCTATGATAGCGCTTCCAGATCAATCGGGATTCATCCCTGCCCGCGCGACATCACATAATCTCAGAACGATCTTTTCTGTCCTTCACTATTTACACCCATCAGTACAGGCGGCGGTGGTGTTTCTGGACGCCACCAAAGCCTTCGACTCCTTAGAGTGGCCCTACCTCTTCAGTGTACTAAGGCGGATGGGCTTCAGCCAGAACTTCATGACCCTGATCAAGCTCCTCTACACGGAACCCAGAGCCCGGGTGAGCGTTAATGGTCTCGTCTCCAAGCCATTCAGTGTCTCAAGGGGTACTAGGCAGGGTTGCCCTCTGTCCCCGCTCCTCTTTGCGATTGCGATGGAGCCGCTTGCGGCTCGAATAAGGCAGCACCACACCGCCAGGGGCATCGGATTTAGTGCTAGAAGCTTGCTGATCTCGCTATACGCGGATGATGTCACCTTGTACGTCCTGAATCCTAAAGATAACCTGAGTCCGCTACTCCGTGAATTTGTAAGATTTGAGGGCCTGGCGGGGGTATCCATTAACTGGTCGAAATCAGTGGCCTTCCCCCTGACGGAGAGCACTGATCGCCCTGCCCCTGACTACCCCCTCAGATGGGAGACGGAAGCTGTCAAGTATTTGGGCATCTGGATCAGCCGAGATGTGCAGGAGTTGTGGTCGCTGAATTTCGGTAGGGCGGTGGACTGGTTAGAAGGGAAAGTCGAGGTCTGGAACAAACTACCGCTGTCCCTGGTCGCGAGAATTGCACTGGCTAAAATGGTAGTCCTCCCCAAATTCTTATATTTGTTCGTCAATGTGCCACTGCCTATGACAGCGTACTTCCACGCCCGTGTCCGATCGCTGCTGCTGAAACTGGTGTGGGCTGGCGGTCAAGCCAGAGTCTCCTGGGACCTACTCACGCTTCCGCTCCGACAAGGGGGCCTGGGTGCCCCGGACTTGAAGCTCTATTCACTCTGTGCGCAAGCTCAGTTCCTGCATTTCTGGGCCTACCCCACCCCCTACCAGCCACATGCGGCGGTGGAACTAGCAGTGGTCGCCCCCTTGCCACTACGAGTGGCACTCTACGGAAAAGTTACATGCCCGTCGCGTGAGGTAGACACAGTGGAAATGGTCCGCTGGTCCTGGCGCGAACTTCGGAAAAGAGCCGGTCTCTCCCTGCTTTATGCGCCAGCTGTCCCCCTGAGGGGCAATCCGATGCTGCCTTGTTTGACAGCAAGAGGTGACGTCCTCACTATCCGTGGAAATCGGCTTCTCACCTTCGCTGACCTATATCCAGATGGCACTTTTTTCGAGATGCCTGCTGATGGGGACGACCAGCCCTACACGTTTGCTGACAAATTACTATATCACTCCCTTAGGGAATCTTGCAAGAAGATAGGACCGAGCTTCCTGGAGGAACCTTGCACACTAGCCGCCCTCCAAAACTTGCTTTCACGACCTTCCCCCAAAAAGCTGGTGTCCAGATTATATAACTGCATGCAGGAACAGGCCCCGGTGACAGTGGCCACGGCCAAAACCGCTTGGGCTGCGGACCTGGGGGACCAGCTACCGGACGACGCGTGGGAGTACTGCTGTACGCAACTCACAGCCCTATCCCCAAATTATCGATTGCGGCTTATCCACTTCAAATTCCTACACCGATATTACCGCACTCCGACACTGCTACACCGAATGGGTATCCGTGAGGATGCCTCTTGCTGGAAGTGTGGGGGTGCAGATGCGTCCTTTATTCATGTGGCTTGGAGCTGCCCCAAGCTGAGTATATACTGGTCGGAGGTCTTCACTGCCATTAATCAAATCACACAAAGGAATGACCCACCGTCCCCACTGCTGGGTCTGCTGGGGTATGTTAAGGACACTGAGCCCTGCGACAGGAGACTGCATGCATTACTCCTTTTATACGCCAAACGACAGGTCGCACTGCACTGGGGTAGACCGGCCCTCCCCTCTCTTGAGAGCTGGATTAGAGATGTGACTTACGGCCACACACAACTGACGCACTACTGGGAGACCATGCCCACCGCTTCCAGACCCACTGACATATGGGGCCCATTTATACAGTGGACTAAAGAACGCACGAGCTCTGACACCCCAGGTACCTCACGTGCTACGAGTGTTTCAGACGACATGGGCTGAAGGTGCGCGCTGCGTAGGTTAATGATTGTGATCCCGCAGTCCCGCGCTGACACTGACAGGCCCTGCCCGGACGCACGCTATGCGTTAGCTGCCCCCACTGACCCAGATTATATCCCTGGCCCCCCCCATCCCACTGGCCCTCCTGTGGCCTATTCATTACCCCTCCCCCCCTCCCCCCCCCACACGCCCTTTGCCTATACGTGCACAGAAAAGATGCCATTACACGCCTGCCCTGACTATGGCTGGCCCTCTATCTGAACGACCTGTGGCAGGCCCGAGACACCCTTTTGTTGACTGAAGTGTTGTATGGATGCTGTTTCCACGTACTTGCACCTATGTTTGTCGTTTTTGGTTTAGCTTGTTGGGGGGTCCTGTTGGGAGAAAAATGGTGCTGATAGACACATCCTTTCCATAGGCCGCTGTAGCGGGTGGTTGGCCGCTGCTTACTTAGGGGCGGCTTCATTGATTTTCGCTATCTTTCAATTGTCAGCAGCACTGTGAGAAAAGTAAGACCGTTTACTCGCTGAGATCACACTGCACACGCTAAAGATTTTATTGTGTTTCATGTTTACCTCTGAATGATTAACCCGGCCGGATGACGGCCTCTGATCTGTTTCTCTGTAATCTCTGTATGACCTACCTGATAGCGGCCTGCCTCTGGGTTGTTGGCGTGACGCAGTGTGCATCTTCTTTTTCATTTGTTTATAATAAATGTCTTACAACAAAAAAAAAAACAAAAAAAAAAAATATGCCAATCTTAGATATTCAACCTTGATAACAATTTTCACAAGGTGCATATGCACTTTAGCACTGATAAGCAGTGGTAATGCGCCCAGAGTCCTGTAGCCAACAAAGAGAGGTCAGGAAAATAGTAGGAAGAAGCAAAAGGTTTGAGAATAACCCTGCAAAAGGGCCATTTCCAACAATACACATATGTCTTATTCTATACTATAACATACTTTAGTTTGTATAATTATATAGATTAGTTGAAATTGAATCCCTACCAATTAACCAGCCTTCTCCACACTCTTCTGAAGCCAACCTGTTATATAAAGAACAATGTCTAAAAATGTGTGTGCGCTTCCTGGAAAGCAAGCTACATCTGTGAAGAGGCATGATGCATTGCAAATCACTTGCATATTTAGAAAGTGGTGACTTTTCCTAT